>NC_060147.1:55272826-55934076 GCF_021461385.2 Schistocerca piceifrons
TGCTGTCGTTGCGCGTCAACATTGCTCGGCAACATGCCACACGGGCAGCCATGTGGTCGTCCGTCAACATTCATGGCACCCACCTGGATGACACTTTTCGCATTTTCAGGTCGTCATGCAGGATTGTGTGCACAGAACCCACAGAAATGCCAACTCTGGAGGCGATCTGTTCAACAGTCATTCGGCGATCCCCCAAAACAATTCTCTCCACTTTCTCGATCATGTCGTCAGACCGGCTTGTGCGAGTCCGAGGTTGTTTCGGTTTGTTGTCACACGATGTTCTGCCTTCATTAAACTGTCGCACCCATGAACGCACTTTCGACACATCCATAACTCCACCACCACATGTCTCCTTCGACTGTCGATGAATTTCAATTGGTTTCACACCACGTAAATTCAGAAAACGAATGATTGCACGCTGTTCAAGTAAGGAAAACGTCGCCATTTTAAGTATTTAAAACAGTTCTCATTCACGCCGCTGGCGGTAAAATTCCATCTGCCGTACGGTGCTGCCATCTCTGGGACGTATTGACAATGAACGCGGCCTCATTTAAAACAATTCGCATGTTTCTATCTCTTTCCAGTCCGGAGAAAAAAAATCGGAGGCCTTGAATGCACCTCGTATATCGAAGATAACCCTGATTATATCTGATGCCTTTAATTATCTTCACCAGCTTGATTTTGAAGGGAATAAAACGCAGAATTTCCCCCTTTACTTCATAAGACGGTATCGTGAACATTTTTCCTTCTTTAGAGCCAGCACCATAATATATGTCAGATAACGACATGTAGTTTACAATTATAAGTCAGTTCAGTAAAGCCGTAATACGGACTTTATATCACTCTGGATGTGAAGTGGCATTACTAAAAATGCCATTCACATTTACACACGGTTTCTCCAAAACTGTATTCGTAAGTACTTGACAATGGCGGTAAATGCCAAAGCGCATACTGGGCGCCCCACTTGTCACGTGCTGTCGACAGCTGAACTATCTCTGACTAACGTGATTGCTCTCAATCACAGATAATCCTTCGTCACATCGTCGGCACAGAGTGACAATCGATTACCTGTGATCGGGAGTAATCACGTTAGTCAGAGATAGTTTAGCTGTCGACAGCACGAGACGAGCGGTAGCACTGGAAAGGTTCATAGAAGAACAGCTCGTTTTGAATTACAGCGGAGCAGGTGAGTGTGTGCCACCGGTATGATAATCGATTTGGAGGTCGAATCATTAAAACAAACGCCTTTTGCATTTTCGGACAATTTCAATAGCAAACTATCCCTTCCGAATGTGAAAATCTTTTATCGACTCCCATCTACATGGGGAGAAATGACCATAGTCGTGAAATAAGAGAAGTAAGAGCTGGCGGGGAACATACACTACTGCCCAATACAATTGCTACACCAAGAGGAAATGCATATTATAACAGGGCATTCATTGGACAAATATATCATACTGGAACTGACATATGATTACATTTTCACGCAATTTGGTTGGATAGATCCTGAGAAATCAGTACCCAGAACAACCACCTCTGGCCGTAATAACGGCCTTGATACGCCTGGGCATTGAGTCAAACAGAGCTAGGATGGAGTATACAGGTACAGCTGTCCATGCAGCTTCAACACGATACCACAGTTCATCAAGAGTAGTGACTGGTGTATTGTGACGAGCCCGTTGTTCGGCCACCATTGACCAGACGTTTGAATTGGTGAGAGATCTGGAGAATGTGCTGGCCACGGCAGCAGTCGAACATTTACTGTATCCAGAAAAGCCCGGACAGGACCTGCAACATGCGGTCGTGCATTATCCTGCTGAAATTTAAGGTTTCGCAGGGATAGAATGAAGGGTCGAGCCACGGGTCGTAACACATCTGAAATGTAACATTCACTGTTCAAAGTGCCGTCAATGCGAACAAGAGGTGACTGAGACGTGTAACAAATGGCACCCCATACCATCGCGCCGGGTGATGGCGATGACGAATACACGCTTACAATGGGTGTTCACTGCGATGTTGCCAAACACGGATGCGACCATCACGATGCCGTAAACAGAATCTGGATTCGTCCGCAAAAATTACGCTTTGCCATTCGTGCACCCAGGTTCGTCGTCGAGTACACCATCGCAGGCACTCTTGTCTGTGATGCAGCGTCAAGGGTAACCGCAGCCATGGTCTCCGAGCTGAAAGTCCGTGCTGCTGCAAATGTCGTCAAACTGTTCGTGCAGATGGTTGATTCGTTGACTCAGGGATCGAGACGTGGCTGCACGACCCGTTACAGCCATGCGGATAAGATGCCTGTCATCTCGACTGCTAGTGATACGAGGCCGTTAGGATCCAGCACGGCGTTCCGTATTACCCTCCTGAACCCACAGATTCCATATTCTGCTAACAGTCATTCGATCTAGACCATTGCGAGCAGCAATGTCGCGATACGATAAACCAAAATCGCCATAGGCTACAATCCGACCTTTATCAAAGTCGGAAACGTGATGGTACGCACTTGTCCTCCTTTACACGAGGCATCACAACAACGCTTCACCAGGCAACACCGGTCAAGTGCTGTTTGTGTATGAGAAATCGGTTGGAAACTTTCATCATGTCAGCACGTTGTAGGTGTCACCACCGGCGCCAACCTTGTGTGAATGCTCTGAAAAGCTAATCATTTGCATATCACACCATCTTTTTCCTGTCGGTTAAATTTCGTGTCTGTAGCAGGTCATCTTCGTGGTGTAGCAATTTTAATGGCCAGTACTGTAATTACCCTAGGACTAAAACTTAAGCTCTGGAAAAAATGAGAAGTCATTGTACCTGCATAGCAATAGCTAATCGGTTCCCTTTATGGTGATTTTCTGATTCAGCAGGTGGAAATAAGCTATTTTTGAGACTGCAACATTTTCATTGTTGGGTAATGTAATTTCTGTCTGTGTTTGACAGGATGAAATATTATACTGCGTACGTCCTGGGGATACTGGCTGCAGTTTCGCAGTGGAATGTACAGCCACGCCCACCCGCGCCCTGCCCCAAAGTGCGGCCCAAATAAACCCGTCCCTGGCTCAGTCTGTGGTGACAGCGCGGACATAGGGGCGTCGCAGGTGGCAGGCTAAACTCCGGTCCCAGCAGGGCGCCGTGTGGAACGCCAGGCGCGCTGTAATACCACGGCGCGGCGGGCCATTGACGCGGCAGGACAGGCGTGGGGGCGGAGCGGGGGCGGGGGCGTGGGTGGGGGTGTGTGCCGGGGACGTACAGCCGGCGGTGCCGGGTTCATTACGCGCCAGGTGGCGCCGGCACGTCACCTCACACAAAGTCCCACCAACCCCCACCCCACCCCCACCATAAAGCGCAGCCGCCCCCACCAGCAGGCGGGGGCAGTAAGTGTCCTGCACGGCGGTTGTGTGGCGCCCGCACCGAGGACACGTTACAACAGTGTCTGTTAAACTCGTCTGTACCACCAAAGTGGGACGTCGCCTGGCCAAGGCAGCTTAACAAGTCTGGCAGAACGGAGATCACCACCGTGCTTTGCAGGTACGAGGACTGCAGGAATAGTCTGAACAAATTTGCCATATAAATCTTGAAACTGTATCTCTTCATTCTTTCTCTGCTTCAACAGCCACTTATATACTCCACAAGCCACCCTGCGGTAAGTGCTGTAGGGTACCTTGTACCATTACTAGGCATTTTTATCCTTTCCCGTTAGGAAACAGAACGAGGGAAAAATTACTGTCTTTATAGTAGTCGAATTAAGTCGGGTGATGCTGAGGGAATTAGATTAGGAAATGACACACTTAATGTAGTAAAGGAGTTTTGCTATTTGGGGAGCAAAATAACTGATGATGGTCGAGGTAGAGAGGATACAAAATGCAGACTGGCAATGACAAGGAAAGCGTTTCTGAAGAAGAGAAATTTGTTAACATCGAGTATACATTTAAGTGTCAGGAAGACGTTTCTGAAAGTATTTGTATGGAGTGTAGCCATGTATGGAAGTGAAACATGGATGATAAATAGTTTAGACAAGAAGAGAATAGAATCTTTCGAAATGTGGTGCTACAGAAGAATGCTGAAGATTAGATGGGTGGATCACATAACTAATGAAGAAGAGTTGAATATAATGTGGGAGAAGAGGAGTTTGTGGTACAACTTGACTAGAAGAAGGGATCGGTTGGTAGGACATGTTCTGAGGCATCAAGGGGTCACCAATTTAGCACTGGAGGCCAGCAGGAGGGTAAAAATCGTAGAGGGAGACCAAGACATGAATACACTAAGCGGATTCAGAAGGATGTGGGTTGCAGTAGGTACTGGGAGATCAAGAAGCTTGCACAGGATAGAGTGGCATGGAGAGCTGCATCAAACCAGTCTCAGGACTGAATACCACAACAACAACAACAACAACAACAACATAGTGGCACCACGAAGTATTGTCACACTTACCGTTACACACACACTACAAACAAAAGTGATCCCGCCACACTCTTGTATTTACTTAAATTTACACATAAGATTCTTTTACTATAAACGATTTCTCACAAGAAAAACATTAGTTAACAGAAAGAAATCTGCACATCATAAAAGTGTTGGCACACCTACACGAGAAAGAAGTTACAGTCCCTCTAATTCACGTAGCTCAATTCTGTTGCGTACCGTTGGCATTGACGATCGCTTCTAAAGCATGGAGTAGACCAATTTGCGAGTAATATTAGGTGAGATCTTGGACCATTCCTCTGACAACACCACTTCCCTTTTCCCCACTTTTGTATCCACGTCTCTCCAAAAATAGTCTCAAGGTTCAGAGTTCTGTGGTGGAGTGAAAACTCTTCTCGGAGCTTATACGAGTTGTGGCTAGAAAAAAACCGGACTAGTACTGGTGAAACAATAAAACGAATGCAATAAGGCTGAAAGTCGCGTGGCCTGTCACGTGACTCTCGGTCCGCCTACTGCTCGAGTTTCATCTGCCTCCTGCACTCAGTCTGCCCGTGGCGTTTGTTTTAAGTAGTTGACGTTTTGTCTGTGCGTCGGAAAATGTTGAGTGTACAGAAAGAACAGCGTGTTAACATCAAATTTTGTTTCAAACTAGGAAAATCTGCAAGTGAAACGTTTGTAATGTTACAACAAGTGTACGGCGATGATTGTTTATCGCGAACACAAGTGTTTGAGTGGTTTAAACGATTTAAAGATGGCGGCGAAGACACCAGTGATGACACTCGCACTGGCAGACCACTGTCAGCAAAAGCTGATGCAAACATTGAAAAAATCGGTATACTTGTTCGACAAGATCGCCGTTTAACAATCAGAGCAGTGTCTGAGTTAACAGGAGTTGACAAGGAAAGTGTTAGGCAGATTCTTCATGAAAGTTTCAACATGAACAAAGTGTGTTCAAAAATGGTTCCAAAGTGTCTCACAATTGAACAGAAGGAACGCCGAAGAATGATTTGTTCTGACATCCTGGAAAACATTGAAAGTGAGCCCACCTTCTTACAAAATGTTATTACTTGCGATGAATCGTGGTTTTTTACTTACGATCCCGAAACTAAACGCCAATCGATGCATTGGAAAACTCCTGGTTCTCCACGACAAAAAAAAAAAAAAAAGCACGAATGTCAAAATCGAAATTCAAGGTAATGATGATTGTTTTTTTTGACATCAAAGGGATTGTGCACATTGATTGGATACCAGAGGGACAAATAGTGAATCAGCATTACTACAGCAGCGTCCTGGCTACCCTACGTGAGAGAGTACGGAGAAAACGGAACGATTTGTGGAGAAAAAAGTCATGGATCCTTCACCAAGACAATGCCCCAGCTCACAGTGCGTTGTCAGTGAAGACGTTTTTGGCAAAACACAACATTCCCATCTTAGATTATCCACCCTACTCGCCTGATTTGGCCCCCTGTGACTTTTTTCTTTTCCCTAAAGTCAAGTCAGCTTTGAAGGGAACTAGATTTGAGACTGTTGAAGCAGTAAAAGAAAAAGCGACGGTAGTAATGTATGGACTTACCGAAAATGATCTGCAGCATTGCTATGAACAGTGGAAAATTCGTATGGAGCGGTGTAGAGACCGAGGAGGAGAGTACATTGAAGGAGATAACATGAAATTGTAAATAATTGTAAATAAATGTTTTTTCCAGCATCAGTCCGGTTTTTTTCTAGCCGCACCTCGTACACACACCAAAAAAAGTTTTGCGTCACATCGGTTCCGAGACTTTCGGAACCCGTACAGAAAGCTGGAATAGAGATCAACATAAACATCGTTTCCACCCTTTTAATGCTCACGAAAACCACACATTGCATATTGTATCACCATACAGTGAGACCAGAGGTGGTGGTTGTGGTACCTCTAACAGCCAGTAGCACGTCCTCTTGCATTGATGCATGCCTGTATTCGTGGTGACATACTATCAACTAGTTCAGCAAGGCACTATCGATCCAGATTGTCCCACTCCTCAACGGCGATTGGGTGTAGATACCTCAGACTGGTTGGTGGGTCACGTCGTCCATAAACAGCCGTTTCCAGTCTATGCCAGGCGTGTTCGATAGGGTTCATGTCTGGAGAACATGCTGGCCACTCTAGTCGAGCGATGTCGTTATCCTGAAGGAAGTCATTCGCGAGATGTGCACGATGGGAGCGACAATTGTCGTCCATGAAGACGAATGCCTCGCCAATATGATGCCGATATGGTTGCACTATCAGTCGGAGGAGGCCGTTCACGTATCGTACAGCCGTTACGGCACCTTCCGTGACCACCAGCGGCGTACTTTGGCCCTACATAACGCCACCCCAAAACACCAGGGAAACTCCACCTTTCTGCACTCGCTGGACAGTGTGTCTAAGGCGTTCAGCTTGACCGGGTTGCCTCCAAACACGTCTCCGACGATTGTCTTGTTGAAGACGTATGCGGCACTCATTAGTAAGAGAGCCTGATGCCCATCCTCGAGCGGTCCATTCGGCACGTTGTTGGGCCCATCTGTACAGCGCTGCATGGTGTTGTGGTTGCAAAGATGGACCTCGCCATGGACGTCGGGAGTGAAGTTGCTCGTCATGCAGCCTACTGCGCACAGTTTGAGTCGTAACACGACGTTCTGTGGCTGCACGAAAAGCATTATTCAACAAGGTGGCGTTGCTGTCAGGGTTCCTCCGAGTCATAATCCATAGGTAGTGGTCATCCACTGCGGTAGTAGCCCTTGGGCGGCATAAGCGAGGCATATCATCGACAGTTCCTGTCTCTCTGTAGCTCCTGCATGTCCGAACAACATCGCTTTGGTTCGCTCTCAGACTCCTCGTCACTTCTCTTGTTGAGAGCCCGTCCTGGCTCAAAGTAACAATGCGGACGCGATCGAACCGTCTAGACATGGTGGAATTACAGACAACACGAGCCGTGTACCTCCTTCCTGGTGGAATGACTGGAACTGATCGGCTATCGGATCCGCTCCGTCTAATAGGCGCTGCTCATGCATGATAGTTCACACCTTTGGGCAGGTTTAGTGACATCTCTGAACAGTCAAAGGGACTGTGTATGTGATACAATATCTGCAGTCAACGACTATCTTCAGGAGTTATGGGAACTGGTGTGATGCAAAAACTTTTTTTGATGTGTGTATAATAATCACTCTGGAGTAATCACAGCCGTGCGTTTAGGGTAGTTTGGGTGTTGAAAGTAAAAGACACAATCAACACTCAGTTTCTGTGCACTGCTACCAAATCGTCACGCAGAACATCTATATATTTACGATGATCCATGTCATCTTCAATGACCGCCAAGTCACTACACCTGAAGTTTGCATGAATCCCTAAACCATTATGCTTCCTCCTCCATGCCTTACTATAGGCAGGGCATGTTGTGATTAGAGCTACGTCTTTGATTTGCGCCAAACTTTTCACTTTCTGTCAGATCCAAATACGTTAAACTTGAATTCGTCAGAAAACAGTACAGTATTCCAAAACTCAATCCTGTTATTGACATAATCTTTAGCGAACGCAAGCGTTTTCTTAAGTTAACTTCAGAAATAAATGGTTTCTTTCTGGGAGATATGTCAAGTGCACTCCGATTTCACAAATCTGGTACCCACGGCGCTCTATGGCAAGCACAATAACAAACATCGTTTAGTGTGGCCGTGCTTTTTTGAGCAAGAGAAAACCCTCATGTGACTGAATACGTGTGTTGGAAAAATATTTTGATATGCAAATTATTTCCATTACTGAACTAGAGTAATAGTATACATATAAATCTCCTAGTGTTTATACATTTTCTATCAGATGGGAAAATGGAGTCTGCCAAAACTTTTTGGTGCCACTGTATGTCTTCGTGCAAGCCATAATTTCTCTTACTTTGGCGGTCCTTAAGCGAAATGTCCGTTGGCAGCAGCAGAACCTTTCTGCAGTCAGCTTCAAATGTTGGCTCCATACCTTTTCTATCGTATAGCGAAATGAAAATTCATCTTCCGTGCAGTGATTTCCATTTGAGGCCATGAAGCTGCTCTGTAACACTCGCATGTTGATCGAACCTACCCGTAACAAATCCAGCAGCCCGCCTTTGAAATGGTTAGGTGCCTTCCTTTAATCGGTCCTGGTGGGGATACCAAACACTCGAGCAGTACTCAAGAATGGGTCGCGCTAATGTTCTATACACGATCTCCTTTACAGATAATCTACACTTTCCTAAAATTCTTCCAATAAACCGAATTCAACCATTCGCCTTCCCTACAACCACCCTTATGTTCTGGTTTCATCTTAAATCGCTTTGCAGCCTTGTGTTTACATATAGGTGTCAAACAGCACCCTATCGATGCTCTATTCGAAAACTACGGCATTGCTTTTCCTAGTCATCTGCATTAACTTACATTTTTCTACATTTATAGCTATCTGCAGTTCATCATACAGACCAGGAATTTCGTCCACAGTGCCCTCAGCAAACAGCCACAGATTGCTGCTGACGTGTCCTTCAGAGTATTTATGTACGAGGGCTATCCACAAAGTACATTACGTTTTGGAATTAAAAATAAATAAAGTATTGGAAATTTTTTTTTATTATATACAGATGAAAGCCACGCCTAAATACTACTTTTCTACATAGTTGCCATTTAAATTGAGGCACTTATCGTAGCGATGGACGAGCTTGGAAATTTCTTCGTCGTAAAATTCTGCCGCCTACGCCTTCAACCACGTCGATACCTCTTCTTGAAGCTGTGCGTCGTCATTAAAACACTGCATAGCCAACCACTTCTTCATTGCTGGGAATAAGTGGAAGTCGCTCGGTGCCAGGTCGGGACTGTACGGCGGATGAGGAAACAACTCCCACTTAAAAGATTCGAGAACTTCAAGAGTGGCATTTGCCGTGTGGGCCCGGGCGTTGTCGTGAATCAGAAAGATCTTTCCCCTGCGCTTGTTTTGTATTGCTCTTATGATGTTGTGCAGAGTCTGGCAACACCTTTGAGAGTTTATTGTAGTGCCTCTTACCAGGAAATCCACAAAAATCACAACTTTTCTGTCCCAAAAGAGGTAACCACGTGGTTGAAGGCACAGGCGGCCGAATTTTACGACGAAGGAATTTCCAAGCTCGTCCATCGCTACGATAAGTGCCTTAATTTAAATGGCAACTGTGTATAAAAGTAGTATTTAGGTGTGGCTTTCATCTGTATATAATAAAAAAAATTCCAATACTTTATTTATTTTCAATTCTAAAACGTAATGTACTTTGTGGATAGCCCTCGTATATAGAGAATAGCAGAGGTCCTCACAGTTGCTTGGGGCAGTCCTAACCATACTCTACATAGACGCTATCTAGCGTTAAGGATGTATTATCTATCTTGAAGAGTTGAGAAATTCACTCTGGATTAATTTCCCCCGTCTGAGAATTTTCGAATCCATCGAGCACAGAAGACGTGGTATCCTGAATGGATATTCAGTTTGCAGCGGAGTGTGCGCTGATCTGAAGCTTCCTAGCAGGTCAGCACTGTGTACCGGACCGTGATTCGAAGCTGGGACTTGCCTTCTGAACGAGCGAGATGGCGCAGTGGTTAGCACACAGGACTTGCATTCGGGAGGACGACGGTTCAAAACCCGAGTCCGGCCGTGATTTCCCTAAATCGCTTCAGGCAAATACCGGAATGGTTCCTTTGAAAGGAGACGGTCCACTTCCTTCCATATCCTTCTCTAATCCGACGGGAACCATGACCTGGCCGTTTGGTTGCCTCCCTCAAATCAACCTACCTACCGTCTGAGCTATTCAAGGGACAACTCACAACCCACCCTCGACAACTCTGCTTCCGCCAGTTCCTTATCATTCTGACTTCCTTCTTTCAGCAGCTCTAGTTCCACCGTGTATCCTGGAGAACTACTGTCAAGTTTGGATGGTTGGAGATGAGGTACTGGCGGAAGTAAAGCTATGAGGGCGGGTCGTAAGTCTTGCCTGCTTGGATAGTTCAACCCGCATCATACTCTGATTGTTAAGCCACACACACCGACACAACTGCAGAAAACCTCACGATAACCCAACTATCGTGAAACGCCAGTTTTCGTGGACGCTTTCTTCTATATCCTAATCCAGTTAGTTTCTGGTTACAGACGGATGGCCATCTCTGTTGTCATCATCATGAAAATTGGTCTGGGTGCAAAGAAACGACACCACTGACGCATAGTACGTTTGCTAGTAATATTCGGTCCACGACCAACATAAATTGCACTGTGAATGCCAACAGCTTTGAGATTTTATGCCGTACTGCAGAACAAATATTCTATGATGTAGGATTTTAAGTTTCGACTCTGATTCTGAATGGGACCAATACGGTACATTGACGAAGGTCTTACGGAAATAAAGAAATAAAAAAATCTGTCTATAGCTGCTGCTGTGATGTAGTATATTCACAGCTACTGTCAGCTTATGAATTACAAGAACGACCACTGTCTGAATGTGGAGAAATAGAGACCACTGAACATCTAGAGCTATGAAATCCTTCTATTTCCGTAAGTGAAATTGTAAATTTATAGAATCCTATGTATATTAGCTGACTATTATTGTATCACGGAATGAGCGCTCTTCGATCGGCTTATAATCACTATGGTGACATTTCAGGAACACACGCTGAATCACATGATAATATTTGCACAACCACCTTGAAATGATTCTCAGTGCGATGCACTTTCCTTAGTCATCAATGTACTTGTTTACAGTAACGTCACCGAGTGTTTCTGATATCGTTCACGGGAGACCAAGTGCAATAATATCGTGGTCAGGTAATATGCCTCTGACAGGAGTAAATAAATAAGCACAGAGCTATTACAAATGATTGAAGCGATTTCATAAATTCACTGTAGCTCCATTCATTGACATATGGTCACGACACACTACAGATACGTAGAAAAACTCATAAAGTTTTGTTCGGTTGAAGCCGCACTTCAGGTTTCTGCCGCCAGAGCGCACGAGACCGCAGTGAGACAAAATGGCGACAGGAGCCGAGAAAGCGTATGTCGTGCTTGAAATGCACTCACATCAGTCAGTCATAACAGTGCAACGACACTTCAGGACGAAGTTCAACAAAGATCCACCAACTGCCAACTCCATTCGGCGATGGTATGCGCAGTTTAAAGCTTCTGGATGCCTCTGTAAGGGGAAATCAACGGGTCGGCCTGCAGTGAGCGAAGAAACGGTTGAACGAGTGCGGGCAAGTTTTCACGCGTAGCCCGCGGAAAATTGGCTCGTGCCACAACTGGAGACCGACAGCGCCGACTTCATCTTTCAACAGGATGGTGCTCCACCGCACTTCCATCATGATGTTCGGCATTTCTTAAACGGGAGATTGGAAAACCGATGGATCGGTCGTGGTGGAGATCATGATCAGCAATTCATGTCACGGCCTCCACGCTCTCCCGACTTAACCCCATGCGATTTCTTTCTGTGGGGTTATGTGAACGATTCAGTGTTTAAACCTCCTCTACCAAGAAACGTGCCAGAACTGCGAGCTCGCATCAACGATGCTTTCGAACTTATTGATGAGGACATGCTGCGCCGAGTAGGGGAGGAACTTGATTATCGGCTTTATGTCTGCCGAATCACTAAAGGGGCACATATCGAACATTTGTGAATGCCTAAAAAAACTTTTGAGTTTTTGTATGTGTGTGCAAAGCATTGTGAAAATATCTCAAATAATAAAGTTATTGTAGAGCTATGAAATCGCTTCAATCATTTGTAATAACCCTGTATTAGACGGAGATTCCAACTGTATGAAACTGCGAACGATTTTTCGCGTTCTATTCGTGGATGGGACGTTAAGAGAACGACTGCTTCCATTCGGCCGCGCGATATCTCACTATTCAAAATTTTCTTATCGATCGTGTTTGTATGTAGTGACGTCCGTCATATAAACAATGTTTGTATTTTTTTACAGTGAAATGAATACCCTTAGCTCGAACAAGGGGTTTCCTGCGTACATGGCAGACGTCCTATCCATCTGAGCCACCGAGGACACAGAGTATAGTGCGACTACAGGTGCTTAACTCTGGCACGCCTCCCGTGAGACCCACATTCGCAGTTTACTGTCCCGCACTATATTCATACCGCCCCTGCCCATCATACTCATTTCTCGCGGCTTTATCGCCGATTCCCGAAAGGACAGACACCATCTTCATATATATATATATATATATGCCTGAATTTGCAAAAAAAAAAAAAAGTAATCGAACTATCAAGACATCCTTAAATATTTTGATACTTCAATAGTTAAAAAGATTTTTCATTTTCAATTACATACGAACGTGACGTGACGTGACACAGCGCTAGAAAGACAGCTGAACGGACAGACCTAACGACGTCGAAAACGCACGATCGATGTTTAAGTACATTTCAGGTGCGTGTGTTTACCGAATTCCGTGTGTGCTTTTCTCGTTACTCTGGTTGGCTCGCGGGGACTACAACCGCGCTTTTACTCTCCCAAATTTAAATTCGGTAAAAGCCGCAATTTCCATCAAATTGTCTACAGTCTACACAATTCGCCCGATGTCATGAGCGAACTTGTTTCCTTGGCATTTTTTTTTTTTTTTCCCCAGTGGTCCTGTTTCTTTTCTCTTTCCCGCCCTAAACGAGCGAATGCTGCGCTCTCGCTTAACTAGAGCACCGTTTTTCGGACGCTCTTAGTGTGCAGCTGGTGGCTGCACACAGTAAAGAGCTGACGGGGGGCCTGTGGGTGGGAGGGGTGTGGGTGGGAGGGTGGGTGAGAGGGGTCTGAGGGGGAGGGAGGCACGCCCGTGGACTGCAACCGTTGGCAGCACTGGGCGATAGCCGAGGGAAAGCGGCGCGCCCGCGGCTTGGATTGGCAGCCCTGCCATTTGCAGTGCGGCCGCCTCGTGTTGACATTTCTGGTCCGCTGTTTGCACCGCCCGACCGCCAGCGAACCGACTGTCAGCACACGCTGCGGGAGTGAGCGGTCTAGATCAAAGGGGTGGGGGAGGGCGTGAAGGAGGGGGGAAAAGAGAAGAGAAGAGAGGAGAGGAGAGGAGGGCGGGAGGAGGATGCTTGATAGCAGCGAGCGACGGCTCGTCCAGAACAATCTTTGTCTCGCGATTCCGCGGGGGTGCTTCTTTTTTTCTTTTTTTTCCTACATTGTACACAGTGCTGGCAGCCACATTAAACGTTAACCACTCAGCGTTAATGGGAACATGTACCGAGCTCTGTTTTGCTTTAGAGAAAAAAGTAAATAAGAGTGTAGAAATTCCATTTACTGCAGAAAATGTTCAACGTGGACAGTGACACACCCACACCCACCCACCCACCCACCCACACACACACACACACACACAAGTGAAGAGGACGACAACATTCTGCAGGGAAACTGCGTCTCGATATACCAACATCTGTGAATGCTACTGTAACGTTAGAGATCCTCCTGGGTGCTGAAATATACGCGGTGGTCGTAGGTATAGAATCACCATTCTGCAATAAAAGTAGATGGTCGCTATTTTGTCAAATAATGATGAGAACTGTGGATGTAGCACTATAAGGTTTATAACCGAAACAGTAACCAGCGACAAATATTGTTTAACAGTTTTCTTTCTGATTTTCTTTTCAAAGCGTTATCGGTTTCGCATTTTACGAATCTATCATCAGATGGATATTAAATGCTTTCGTTCTTTTTTATCGTTGGGGCCTCGTTTTGTATCCGTTATTGGTTCGCTGCACTAGGATAGAAAAAAAGGTTTTGTTCACCATTTGGTAATGTCTACGATCGATTTATTTCTTATGACTTCCTCTGTCACAGCATTTATAAAAGAGTTTTAAGGTTCTTAAAACGTCAAATGTGGTGAAAACTTACGTGCTGTATGCGTCTGTGTGACGAAATCGCCTCGAGTTTTAGTTGCGAATTTTGAAATGAACACAGTTCGTTTCTTTGAAAAACACCTTACACCACAGCATTACCTGTTTGATGGCAGCACACACGGTAAACATCTACAATGCGTGGGCCCGGTTCAAATGAGTAACATAAACAACGTTCTGAAAGAATTGTTCAAATGTGTGCGAGTTCCTAAGGGACCAAACTGCTTAGATCATCAGTCCCTAGAATTACACACTACTTAAACTAACTGATGCTAAGAACAACACACACACACTCATGCCCGAGGGCGGACTCGAACCTCCGGCGAGAGGGGCCGCCCAATCCGCGACATGGCTCCTGGTCTGCTCGGCCACTACGCGAAATGCGTTCACAAAATAAGACCAAGAAAATATTTTTAAAAAATGATTCAAATGGCTCTGAGCACTATGGGACTTAACATCTGAGGTCATCAGTCCCCTCGAACTTAGAACTACTTAAACCTAACTAACCTAAGGACATCACACACATCCATGCCCGATGCAGGATTCGAACCTGCGACCGTAGCGGTCGCGCGGTTCCAGACTGCAGCGCCTAGAACCGCTCGGCCACCCCGGCCGGCAAAAATATTTCAGAATTCGAATCAACAACAGCTACCAACATGAGTAACGTTGAATTAAATATCTTCAGAGTATTGAAGCAACTTAAATCACTTAATACAAGTAAGTCTTCTGGTCCAGACAGTATACCAGTTAGGCTCCTTTCAGAGTATACTGGAGCATTAACTCCATACATGACAATGATATACAACCGTTCGCTCGACGAAAGATCCGTACCCAACGACTGGGAAGTTGCACAGGTCACATCAATAATCAAGATAGGTAGTAGGAGACATCCTCTTAATTACAGGCCCATATCATTAACGTCGATATGTAGCATGATTTCGGAACATATATTGTGTTCAAACATTATGAATTACCTCGAAGAAACCGGTCTATTGACACACAGTCAACATGGGTTTAGGAAACATCGTTACTGTGAAACACAACTAGCTCTTTATTCACATGAAGTTTTGAGTGCAACTGACAAGGGATTTCAGATCGATTGCGTATTTCTGGGTTTCCGGAAGGCTTCTGACACTATACCACACAAGCCGCTTGTGGGGAAACTGCGTGCTTATGGAATATCGTCTCAGTTATGTGACTGGATTTGTGATTTCCTGTCAGAGAGGTCACAGTTCATAGAAATTGACGGAAAGTCATCGAGTAAAACAAAAGTGATTTCCTGCGTTCCCCAAGTCAATGTTACAGGCCCTTCCTTATTTATATAAACGATTTGGGAGACAATCTGAGCACCGGTCTTCGGTTGTTTTTCAGATGACGCTGTCGTTTATCGACTAATAAAGTCATCAGAAGAACAAAACAAACTGCAAAATGATTTAGAAAAGATAACTGAATGGTGCGAAAATTGGCAGTTGACCCTAAATATCGAAAAGCGTTAGGTCATCCATATGAGTGCTAAAAGGAATCCGTTAAACTTCGGTTACACGATAAATCAGTTAAATCTAAAGGCCGTAAATTCAAGTAATTACCTAGGTATTACAATTACGAACGTCTTAAATTGGAAGGAACACACAGAAAATGTTGTGGGGAAGGCTGACCAGAGACTGCGTTTTATTGGCAGGACACTCAGAAAATGTAAGACATCTACTAAGAAGACTGCTTACACTACGCTTGTCCGCCCTCTCTTAGAATACTGCTGCACGGTGTGGGATCCTTACCAGTTAGAACTGGCGGAGTATATCGAAAAAGTTCAAAGAAGAGCAGCACGTTTTGTATTATCGCGAAACATGGGAGAGAGTGTCACAGAAATGATACAGGATTTGGGCTGGAAATCATTAAAAGAAAGGTGTTTTTCGTTGGGACAGGATCTTCACACGAAATTCCAATCACCAACTTTCTCCTCCGAATGCGAAACTACACTCCTGGAAATTGAAATAAGAACACCGTGAATTCATTGTCCCAGGAAGGGGAAACTTTATTGACACATTCCTGGGGTCAGATACATCACATGATCACACTGACAGAACCACGGGCACATAGACACAGGCAACAGAGCATGCACAATGTCGGCACTAGTACAGTGTATATCCACCTTTCGCAGCAATGCAGGCTGCTATTCTCCCATGGAGACGATCGTAGAGATGCTGGATGTAGTCCTGTGGAACGGCTTGCAATGCCATTTCCACCTGGCGCCTCAGTTGGACCAGCGTTCGTGCTGGAAGTGCAGACCGCGTGAGACGACGCTTCATCCAGTCTCAAACATGCTCAATGGGGGACAGATCCGGAGATCTTGCTGGCCAGGGTAGTTGCCTTACACCTTCTAGAGCACGTTGGGTGGCACGGGATATATGCGGACGTGCATTGTCCTGTTGGTACAGCAAGTTCCCTTGCCGGTCTAGGAATGGTAGAACGATGGGTTCGATGACGGTTTGGATGTACCGTGCACTATTCAGTGTCCCCTCGACGATCACCAGTGGTGCACGGCCAGTGTAGGAGATCGCTCGCCACACCATGATGCCGGGTGTTGGCCCTGTGTGCCTCGGTCGTATGCAGTCCTGATTGTGGCGCTCACCTGCACGGCGCCAAACACGCATACGACCATCATTGGCACCAAGGCAGAAGCGACTCTCATCGCTGAAGACGACACGTCTCCATTCGTCCCTCCATTCACGCCTGTCGCGACACCACTGGAGGCGGGCTGCACGATGTTGGGGCGTGAGCGGAAGACGGCCTAACGGTGTGCGGGACCGTAGCCCAGCTTCATGGAGACGGTTGCGAATGGTCCTCGCCGATACCCCAGGAGCAACAGTGTCCCTAATTTGCTGGGAAGTGGCGGTGCGGTCCCCTACGGCACTGCGTAGGATCCTACGGTCTTGGCGTGCATCCATGCGTCGCTGCGGTCCGGTCCCAGGTCGACGGGCACGTGCACCTTCCGCCGACCACTGGCGACAACATCGATGTACTGTGGAGACCTCACGCCCCACGTGTTGAGCAATTCGGCGGTACGTCCACCCGGCCTCCCGCATGCCCACTATACGCCCTCGCTCAAAGTCCGTCAACTGCACATACGGTTCACGTCCACGCTGTCGCGGCATGCTACCAGTGTTAAAGACTGCGATGGAGCTCCGTATGCCACGGCAAACTGGCTGACACTGACGGCGGCGGTGCACAAATGCTGCGCAGCTAGCGCCATTCGACGGCCAACACCGCGGTTCCTGGTGTGTCCGCTGTGCCGTGCGTGTGATCATTGCTTGTACAGCCCTCTCGCAGTGTCCGGAGCAAGTATGGTGGGTCTGACCCACCGGTGTCAATGTTTTCTTTTTTCCATTTCCAGGAGTGTATTTTGCTGACACCGACCTACATAGCGATGAACGATCACCACGATAAAATAAGGGTAATCAGAGCTGTACGGAAAGATATAGGTGTTCATTCTTTCCGAAGGCTATACGAGATTGTAATAATAGAGAATTGTGAAGGTGGTTCGATGAGCCATCTGCCAGGCACTTAAATGTGATTTGCAGAGAATCCATGTAGATGCAGATATAGATGTAATGAATGTTTTGAAAGATCTTACAGTCATAGAGATGTTAGATTACCAATGTTGTGAGAGTGTACAAGCTTAGTAAAATACGTCTTTGCTAATGTAGTGGAATTAGTTTGGAAACGAAAAAATAGTGAAGTTATTTACAATATTTTTTAATGTACTGAATGGTTACCGTCATGCGTACAAATGTTATATATAGACAATACCAAACAATGTGTACAGTGCATAGAACATCTGTTCTGACACTGTTGGGCAAGAGTGCGGAGCGCTCTTCTCGTCACATCTCACGGAAAACTGCGGTGGGCGGTGTAACGGTAACACCTGGATGTCCAGTTGACGCGGACAGATGGTAGGAGCCCAGTGTAGTAGCCGTCACGTTCCGTGGGTTCAAGTGCAACTGAACTCTACCACAAAACCCCGATTCTTAAATGAATCCAAGTCCCATGTATAAAACAACCTCAAACGTCTAATTACTTTCCAAATGTGTTGGTAAGTTAAATACAAGACGATTCAAAAAGAACATGCGTATTTCGAGTATATATATATATATATATATATATATATATATACAGGGTGAGTCACCTAACATTACCGCTGGATATATTTCGTAAACCACATCTGACGAATTGATTCCATAGACCGAACGTGAGGAGAGGGGCTAGTGTAATTGTTTAATACAAACCATATAAAAATGCACGGAGGTATGTTTTTTAACACAAACCTACGTTTTTTTAAATGGAACCACGTTAGTTTTGTTAGCACATCTGAACATATATACAAATACGTAATCAGTGCCGTTTTTGTTGCATTGCAAAATGTTAATTACATCCGGAGATATTGTAACCTAAAGTTGACGCTTGAGTACCACTGTTCGATCGTGTGTATCGGAGAGCACCGAATTACGTAGGGATCCAAAGGGAACGGTGATGGACCTTAGGTACAGAAGAGACTGGAACAGCAATTACGTCCACATGCTAACACCTTTTTATTGGTCTTTTTCTCTGACGCACATGTACATTACCATGAGGGGCGAGGTACACATACACACGTGGTTTCCGTTTTCAATTACGGAGTGGAATGGAGTGTGTCCCGACATGTCAGGCCAATAGATGTTCAATGTGGTTGCCATCATTTGCTGCACACAATTGCAATCTCTGGCGTAATGAATGTCGTACACGCCGCAGTACATCTGGTGTAATGTCGCCGCAGGCTGCCACAATACGTTGTTTCATATCCTCTGGGGTTGTAGGCACATCACGGAACACATTCTCCTTTAACGTACCCCACAGGAAGAAGTCCAGAGGTGTAAGATCAGGAGAAGGGGATGGCCAATTTATGCGTCCTCCACGTCCTATGAAACGCCCGTCGAACATCCTGTCAAGGGTCAGCCTAGTGTTAATTGTGGAATGTGCAGGTAGACCATCATGCTGATACCACATACGTCGACGCGTTTGCAGTGGGACATTTTCGAGCAACGTTGGCAGATCATTCTGTAGGAACGCGATGTATGTTACAGTGCTTTCCGATACACACGACCGAACAGCGGAGGAGTGGTACTCAAGCGTCAACTTTAGGTTACAATATCTCCGGATGTAATTAACATTTTACAATGCAACAAACGGCACTGATTACGTATTTGTTTATATGTTCAGATGTGCTAACAAAACTACCGGGGTTCCATTTATAAAATACGTAGGTTTGTGGTAAAAAACATACTTCCGTGCATTTTTGTATTAAACAATTACACTAGCCCCTCTCCTCACGTTCGGTCTGTGGAATCGTTTCGCCAGTATTTGATGTGGTTTACGAAATATATCCAGCGGTAACGTTAGGTGACTCGAACTTCAAAACTATGAAACTTGAGGCATGTTTTTACGGTTCTAGACATGTTCAACATTTTCTGCAGCGCTGAGTGCCCGCGTGGATTGAGGCGTCATGTCACGGAATGCGCGGCCCCTCCCGTCAGAGGTTCGAGTCCTCCCTCGGGCATGTGTGTGTGTGTTTTCTTCTTAGCATAAGTTAGTTTAAGTAGTGTGTAAGTCTATGGCCCAATGACCTAAACAGTTTGGTCACTTAGGAATTCACACACACACACACACACACACACACACACACACACACACACACAACATTTTCTCCACAAGATGACATCGCTACTTGGCTTTCCCTCACTCTCGGGTAACCGTGTCCATCGTCACTGAAGTTATCGAAGTACGGATGCAGTACTTCAGCTCTTGTAGGTTCTGTTCTAGTGTTGCTGCACAAATGTAATCCTTATCGAAACCCTACAGGGTGATGTCGCAGGGCCTCACATCCGATGACCGTGGAGGCCAGCTGAGAAGTACAAAGTCGCTGTTTGTCTGACGACCAATCGAACGCCTAGGCAGAGTTTCATTCACACACCCACGCACTTGTCAACTCCAGCGAGGGGGTGCCTGCATCTTGTTGAAAAATCAAGTTGTCCCTCGTTCAACATCGGAAACAACCAGTATTGTAACAAAGCAAGACACTGCCGAATACGAACCGTGTTTCATAAAAGAAGAGCGGGCAGCAAACGTATCTGTGGGATATCGCGCAAAACACTGTAAGTAGGATGTTTAGGTTTTTATGTTGGCAACGCCACGCAGCGCTCTGTATGAAACTCGCTGACTGCGCTGTGTGCAGTCTGTGGCTGGTTGGACTCATTGTCGAAATATTTACTAGTGTAGTGTTGGGCAGTTGGATGTGAACAGCGCGTAGCGCTGGGCAGTTGGAGGTGAGCCGCCAGCAGTGGTGGATGTGGAGAGAGAGGTGGCGGAGTTTTGAGAGCGGATGATCTGGTCGTTTGTCCGTCAGAAAAAGGAAATTTGTAAGACTGGATGTCATGAACTGATATATATATTATGACTTTTGAACACTATTAAGATAAACACATTGTTTGTTCTTTATCAAAATCTTTCATTTGCTAACTAAGCCTATCAATAGTTAGTGCCTTCAGTAGTTAGAATCTTTTATTTAGCTGGCAGTATATGCGCTCGCTGTATTGCAGTAGTTCGAGTAACGAAGATTTTTGTGAGGTAAGTGATTCATGAAAGGTATAGGTTATTGTTAGCCAGGGCCATTCATTTGCAGGGATTATTGAAAGTCAGACTGCGTTGCGCTAAAAATATTGTGTGTCAGTTTAGTGATGATCAGAATAAGTAAAGAGAGAACTGTCTGAGTGTCTTTGTATGAAATAACGTAAGAGTTTTTCCAGCAAAGTCATTCGTAATTTTTCTAAGGGGCCTTTGGATAAATCTCGTTCTTTTTCAGTGTGTGCATGGGCCCGTAATTCAACGCTGTGTTTGTTCATTTTCCTACTAAGGTGACAAGTCGCTTCACCACGGAACACGATGCGTTATACGAATCTGTCATCATTGTCAACAGCATTCTGTGGCTCGTCATAAAATTCCACGCGTTTGGGTTTGTCGTTATGATGTAGAGCCTGTTACAGCTGTAGCTTGTACGCCTTCATAAGAAAACGACGTCTCAAAACACGACAAACTGTTGTTGTAGCCAGTTGTAACTCCCGACTGGCACACGGTGTTTGCTTTCGTAGGACTTCGTTGCAAAGCGGTTTGAATTGGTTCGACATTTTCCTTGGATAGTATGAGAACGGCCCAAAACTCTTTCGTTCGTCTACAAGCAGTCAATATCATCAGCGAATGTTCCATTCGTTCGGGGAATCACTTTAGGACCTCAATCTTAAATGTCTCTGCATTGTAATCGTACCTTTACACTTTGCAGGCACGCCGTTGTGGCCGAGCGGTTCTAGGCGCTTCAGTCTGGAGCCGCGCGACCACTACGATCGCAGGTTCGAATGCTGCCTCGGGCATGAATGTGTGTGATGTCCTTAGGTTAGTTAGGTGTAAGTAGTTCTAAGTTCTAGGGGACTGATGACCTCAGATGTTAAGTCCCACAGTGCTCAGAGCCATTTCAACCATTTGAACTAAGTCCTCCCGTCGAGTAGACTGTTCGCTGGGTGCAAGTCTTTCGATTTGACGCCACTTTGGTGAATTGCGTGTCGATGGGGACGAAATGATGATGATTAGGACAACGTAACACCCAGTCCCTAAGCGGAGAAAATCTCCGACCCAGCCGGGAATCGACATTGACATTCTGTCGCGCTGACCACTCAGCTACCGGGGGCGGACACCAGAATACAGCAGCGCACAGAGACATTCAAGAAACAGGTCAAGAAAATGTTTTGTGAATTGTTCTGTTTATTTCTTGAAGGCTTTTTTGTTTATTTATGTTGGTACAGGTTTGTATATGTTTTTGGCAGTGTCAGTGATGCGTGAATGTGGTGATCATTGTTATACTGAGAAACGCTGTACGAACTAGCGTGAGAAATTTTTAAGACAGTGTGAATGTAGACGACGGGGAATTTTGTATCAAACGTTAAGTAAGTTTATGGTAAAAGGAAAGCAAATGCGAATGCAAATGAAAATACTTAATATCGTGAAGTATAAATAAAATATCAGAATCTTAAGTATTTACTTTGGGAAAAAGTACAGTTCGAAAGTGTGTTGTTTGTTGATTGGTTAGTCATGAAAAGGGCGGACAACCGCGGGATGATAATGTTTTTCTATTGGCCTTAAAGAAAAGTTGTAATGTTGTTGCATTAATTTATTCTGAAAGCGGTGCTGATATTCAAGACCATAAAAGTGGGTTAAAAGCTGTGAGCTATTTGAGGAAGTTAACCTTGCATTACTGCGCAACTGTTTCACCAGGTATCCAGTCTTGCTTACCAAATTCCCAACTAGACTAACATTAATTACAATCTTTTAGTACTCATCTTACGACAACCGGTGATATATATATAAAAAGACAATTTAAATAAAAAGAAATAAATCAGTTTATATTTGGACATTTATTTTAACATTGATCATTGTTCCATTAAAATTTCAGCATATCAAACTTGATTCATAACTAAACTGGTGCCTTATTTATGACTGTGAAAATGTGAGTTTGTAATCTTACGGAACACATCAAATAGGGAACCAAGATTGGGAGACTACATACAACACTGCATTCATAAAATAACACACGAAGAACGTTGAAACATATGCAAGAGGAAATTAACCACAACCAACCGATTCAATTTTCACCCAAAGAAGTTACGTTCGTAGGGCAATCCTGTCCATCATGAAATTACCACACACTGGTATACTAAATTCGTACTAACTCTCTGTGAAATCTTCTCGAAAAGAATAGCTGAGGGCTACTTTGATGCTTACACCACAAGCTTCACGTGGTCAACTTGGTTTACACAATGAGTGTAACTCCACAATAATTTTGATAGTTAAAATAAATTACATCGAAACGCAATTTACAAAAGAAAAACCTCGAACTGGTTACTATCGTCTTACTATTAACCTGATGGGTCAGACAATTGTATAAGCACGTGGTACTGGTCTCACAAAGTACACCCCACGTGGGTTGAACATAAAGAAAAGTTTCTATATTGAAAAATATTGTCAAAACGAGACGTTATAATCTGACGCACGTTCGCATTTAAGATTGATGATCTTAGTTAGAGTTACTGATCAACACGTGGTTCCACTTTACTCACAAAGTAGTGACAAAGCAACTACTGGAAGATATTCTGAACTGTACACTCGAATCACACTGTGTTGCAATTTAAGATAACATTAGATATTTTAGAGCTAAACCTGAAATAAAGATGATTAAATTTTCAGTTAGGCTGATCTTAAGAAATCCATTGTCCTACAGACTTAGCAGACACGCGCTTAGCCGGAGATCTTACCACTTCAGACGCTCGCCGCGGACAGACTGACCTGGGCTCCTACCAAGGGTGCTTCCGTATACAAAACGGAAGTGACCAGAGAGGCAGCTTCCTATACCAACATGACAAGGGAGGGACAGGACCATACTAAGAATAGAAACCTCTCTGCTTTTAGAAAGCGTAGCTACCTGTTCCGACGTTGGTCCTACTGTTCTCTAGCAGACAGGCTTGTCTGCTACCCTCAAGCATGCAACTAGAAATACATTTGCTCATTCATCCTCTCACACAGAAGGGAAGGGGGATGACAGTATCTTATCATATACAGTATACAAAAGAAACCGGATGTAGGTTCCGTATGAGACTGTGTGACATGAATTACATATAAACTGTGTTTTAAAGTGTAGCAGTGTGACAGATCGTTCTTGTTTATGTGTAAAAGTAACACGTTTCGCTGCTCAGTCTCCTCCTAGATAGTCAGAAACACCACAGTAAATTAAGAAGTGGAATTTATGCCGTAAATGACAACAGATTTAAGAAATTAACATGAAAGGAATCCAACAGAGACCTTTCAAAGTGACCAATCAGAACGGACTATTCTTCGCGTGTCTTTTCTCTTGGAGATATAGAATGCTTACAGCTGTTTAAAAGTAGTCGGAACCCAGCCCTTCAATGGTACGGTCGTGTGTAGTACGAGACCCGAAGGAAGTTAGTTTGCCGGTGTTAGTTGAGCTACATGCCTCAAATGAGCTTTAAAGTGGACGCATATTTATTCCGGTGTGTTTTGTTTTTAGAAAGTACGGGTTTTTAAATAATTTTGTGTATGAGAAAACAGTTTCGTTGCATGAACCTGGTGCGAGTCACAGTACGGTAGGTTTCTGCTCAGCTTTCCTACCGGCGATCTGCTGCAACGAGTTCACAGGTTTAATCCCAGAAAGGTAACGGGCCGCCGCGGTGTGTAGTGTGTAGAGGGAATGGCGGTTTTGTTTCTGGTTAGGGTTTGGCTCCGTTACTGCACGTAAGTAAACGCTAAATGCGGAAGGATATGAACATATGCTACAATAGTGTGTACTGCGTCGTGTAGAGGGACAGATCGGAGACGAAGACCGACTGTATCAGCGTGACAACACACATTGTCAGCGTATCTAGGGTAACTGTTTCTGGACAATAATATTTCTGAAATGGACAGACCGGCCCAGAGTTGAAAGCTGCACCCAATGGAACACAAACGGTATGGCATCGAAAGTCAGCTGCACCCCAGATCCAAGCGTCCTGCATCACTGCCTTCTTTGGCCTTGGCTATTAGGAAGAATGGCCTCGCATTCCTCGACAAACAAGGCACTGGAAGTACCCCCAGAATAGTTCAAACCGCCATAAAGCGAAAGGGCTGTCATATCCCTCATTAATGGTCACTCTTAGGTGTTTAGATACATACGTATGTACAATATTGATCATATGGTATAAAGCCACAGATGACTTTATAACGTAAAACAGTGTGGTTTCTCAAAACGGACTATTTGATAACGAGATTTCTCATATTCTGACTTTTTGAGGTCTTTTCGAACATGATATCTAAGGATGATCTTGTGCATTTCTCCATATCTGTCGCTTGGCACCCTTGTCTTCATTTCAGTACAACTGCAACTGCATTGTAGATCACAATATGAGATGTACCTAATGGCACACATACGTAAAAATGTATGTATGCATGTGGTTCTGTGTGTGTGTGTGTGTGTGTGTGTGTGTGTGTGTGTGTGGGTGACGAGAGAGAGGAAGTGTGTGTGTTCCACATATTCTTCTAAAATACGACAATTTCAACCGAATTTGGTACAATAATACTAATGGTCTGGGGAGAAGTATTGTTATGACGACGACGAACAAATCGTCGCCAATTTGGATGACTGGTGAACAATGCTATATAGAAACATACAGATCTCTTTTTTGCATAATGGTTCAAATGGCTCTGAGCACTATGGGACTTAACATCTGTGGTCATCAGTCCCCTAGAACTACTTAAACCTAACTAACCTAAGGACATCACACACGTCCATGCCCGAGGCAGGATTCGAACCTGCGACCGTAGCGGTCGCGCGGCTCCAGACTGTAGCGCATAGAACCGCTCGGCCACTCCGGCCGGCCTTCTTTGTATATACAGCAGGTTTGTCAGTTAAGTCGATAAGGAGCTGGCTGCGTGGTCTGGGCCTACAACGACTAAAATGATTAGAAGTCGTTGGTAAAAAATAATATATTGTACTTAACTGGTGGTACAGGAGTCTTCATAGACAGAATGAATATAATTACAAACAGAGAACTATAGGGGCCTCACGTAGGCCATACATCAACTAAGCGCTTTGTTAGAGGTTGCTTCCTATCAGCTGAATGCTATACTACTTTCCTAGTTGACGTCCGGAGCAAGAGTGGCCGAGCGCACGCTAGAGACTTGTTGCAAGACGCGGAGCGGCGCTAGTCTCCACTAGCGAGTCCAGCGACACTGGTACGGACCACGGTCGATAACTGCAACCCCTAACAAGTGTGGTATCGAACGTTGATACTACAAGTATCGTGGATATAAAAACACTCTAGCTCCCGTAAACTGGCGTGCGTAAGTGAAAAGGCTTGGTAATACCCTATATGTAAGCTGCCCTGAATGAAAAATGTGTTTTGGAGGTAGTTTCAAAATATGTTCCAAAGGGTATATATGCAGACGGGAACAGCTGAGCAGAAAGAAAGAGGTGGATGAGACAGATAGTGGAAAAGGGGGGGGGGGCGGGGGGGGGACAGGGGGCGGGTTAGTTCAAAAATGGTTCAAATGGTTCTGAGCATTATGGGACTTAACTTCTGAGGTCATCAGTCCCCTAGAACTTAGAACTACTTAAACCTAAAGACATTACACACATCCATGCCCGAGGCAGGATTCGAACCTGCGACCGTAGCGGTCGCGCGGTTCCCGACTGTAGCGCCTAGAACCGCTCGGCCATCCCGGCCGGCGCGGGTTTGTTGAGTGGACAGGCGAGGGGGCAGGAGGAACTGACCAAGGATAGAGAGGAAGAGGAGATTGACACAAAGGTGAACGGAGTAGATCGACAGAGATATTGGAAGGTGGAGATGGACAGAAAAATGGGAGAAGAAGGAGCAGGCGGACAGAGATGGGGAGGAGGAGCTGTGAGCAATATATGTTCCGTTTGCAAAAAAATGGCTCTGAGCACTATGGGACTCAACTGCTGAGGTCATTAGTCCCCTAGAACTTAGAACTAGTTAAACCTAACTAACCTAAGGACATCACAAACATCCATGCCCGAGGCAGGATTCGAACCTGCGACCGTAGCGGTCTTGCGGTTCCAGACTGCAGCGCCTTTAACCGCACGGCCACTTCGGCCGGCTTCCGTTTGCATCTGCGGGCAAAGCTGTAGGTAAAAGGCGAGTACACTCATCCTTAGACCTGTCCCTTGTCGCAGCCTCACGATCGATTTGTCTTATCACTACTGTAGCAAAAATAATCACTTGACTGGCTTGAAATGCAAAAGTAAACACCTGCGTGTTGTATTATACACATATTTCGACGGACGCTTTTGGGGCCTCCTGTCGCGATGGAAGGGCTGTAGGTTCTGCGATGTTATCTTTTTATTATTTCATTAAGTTATACAGGTTACACTTGTTCCATTACAAAAATGTCACTGTCAAAATTCAGCAGCTACAAACGGTCAAAACTACTTGCGTCCACCATAGAATTCTACACATCTATCCTTGCAAGTAGGTGAAAGCCGTACGGCAGTATTCTGATTCGTAATGGATATACACTGCCAGAAAAAAAGAGTTAAGCGCTCAGAGAACATGGTCGGACGCCAATATAACTGCAGCACTCCACAGGTGGATAAGAAATTGTTAGAACTGCAATTTTCTGTGACAGCTAGAATGGCATCCAAGCGTATATTGGTGCTGCTCTTGTTTAATGTTGTTACTTGGCCCGGCAGGGTACTCATTAAGACAAGAAGAAATTATCCGTGTGGACGGAATCAGCAAATGTTATGTACATGTACACAGTCATGATTTCCCTTGGTGAAAAACTTTAAATTTCCGTTACTGTACCTAGGTATTTTCTTCCAGTAGTCAAACACAGTATTGTCAAACGCAGCTAAGCTGTCCTGTTGGTAAAGGTTCCGGCCGCTGTGGCCGAGCGGTTCTAGTCACTTCAGTCCGGAACCACCCGGCTGCTGCGGTCGCAGGTTCGAATCCTGCCTTGGGCATGGATGTGTGTGATGTCCTAAGGTTAGTAAGGTTAAAGTAGTTCTAAGCTCTAGGGGACTGATGACCTCAGAAGTTAAGTCCCATAGTGCTCAGATCCATTTGAACTTTTTATTCACGATTAGAAGCCTTATAAATTGAGCAAGTCAACAGCGCTTTGATCCACGTCTAACCCTTACCCAAGCAGTTATTTGGCTTGGCACTGACTGGTAAAGTTGTTGGTTGTCCTCCTGAGTGATACCGTGCCGAATTACGTCCAGATGCTGAGTAAGATCATCAAAATCCCTAGATGGTTGGAGGGCCTTGCCCATAATATTCCTAACATTCATAGTTGGGTAGAGATCCAGTGATCTTGATGGCCAAGGTAGGGTATGGCAAGCACGAAGCCAGGCAGTAGAAACTCTCACCGTACGCGGGCAGTTATTATCTTGCTGAAATGCAAACCCAAGATAGCTTGCTATGAAGGGCAACAAAACGGGCGTAGGACATTATCGATGTGCCGCTATGATGTATGGGTGCCGTGGATGACAAACACATGGGTCGTTGCTACGAAAAGAAATGGAACCCCAGACCTTTACTCGTCGTCTTCATTGGTCACAAAGGAGAGACAAGCATGACTCATCACTGAAGATACTTCTACTAGAGTCAATAAGATCCGAAACCGAAGCGGTGTCTGGAGAAGACCTGGACAGTGATGGGGTACGAATCCCACTGTCGCGCGACAACCTTGAGTGATAGTCTGGGGTTCCATTTCATTTCTTACCAGGTCCCGTTTGGTTATATGCAACATCCTTACAGCGTAGAGGTATGTCAACGATATTCTGCACCCTGTTTTGTTGCCCTTCATGGAAAGCCGTAGGGGGCTTACATTTCAGGAAGATAATGCCCACCGACGCATGATGAGATTATCTACTGCTTGTCTATGTGCTCGCCGATCACAATCAGAGAAGTCAGTGAGGACGATGGCATATCAACTGGCATATGCCATGAAATTTCTTCGTACATTTTAGGCGACAAACGTAAGACAGCAAAGCTTTTTTCCAAAGTAGTGAATTTCGGTCAAAAACAATCACGGATACAGGTTGTTCAGGAGATGCTACATTAATTCAACAACAATGCAGAATGACTGAAACCTGTCATGAAAGACAGGTTAATGCGTGTGACGTCGAAATGAAGACTCAGTCGCCCCCGTGAAGCATTCTGGATCGCCAAGACTCGAGGAAGCTCGACAAGTGCGGAGAGATGTGAAGCTTATGCCTACAGTGTTCTTCGGTTTTAACGGCATAGTTCGCAATGAGTCCTTACCACAAGGTCAAAGGATCAATTACTTAGAAGTTCAGCGCAGTTTGCGTTAAGCGATCCGATATGTCCCGAAAGAGTTCACGGCTTTTGCACCACGATAGTGTAGCTGCTGAAGCTTCGCTGTTTGTTCGTCAATTTTTGACCAAAATCAGCACACTGATGATGCTCCGACCTGCGTGTTCTCCATTCAAGGCGCTTCATGTGACCTTTTTGTGTTCCCAAAAACAACGAAAATCGTAAAGGGGTCGTCTTTTTATGAACGCTGGTGGGACTATGACTGCATCGCTGAGAGAGCTCTCCCGAAGATGGAGTTCCAGAAGCGAATAAGGTATTTGAAACAGCGTTGTCATAGGTCTATAATATCTAATGGCAACTGATCTGAAACGGGGGGGGGGGGGCGGGGGGAGGGGGGGAGGGGGGAATCACTTATGTAGAAGAGTAAGTAGCATTATTCGAAAAAATTAAATTAGGCATTACCTTCTTAAACACACCTGTGTTAACTAATATGTGGCAAACCTCTGTGGAATGGATGTTGCTGTTGTTGTGGTCTTCAGTCTTGAGACTGGTTTGATGCAGCTCTCCATGCTGCTCTATCCTGTGCAAGCTTCTTCATGTTCCAGTACCTACTGTAACCTATGTCCTGAATCTACTTTGTGTATTCATCTCTTGGTCTCCCTCTACGATTTTTACCCTCCACGCTGCCCTCCAGTACTAAATTGGTGATCCTCAGAACATGTCCTACGAACCGATCCCGTCTTCTAGTCAAGTTGTGCCACAAACTCCTCTTCTCTCCAGTTCTATTCAATACCTCGTCATCAGTTATGTGATCTACCCATCTAATCTTCAGCATTCTTCTGTAGCACCACATAGCTTCTATTCTCTTCTTGTCCAATCTATTTATCGTCCATGTTTCACTTCCAGACATGGCTACACTCCATACAAATACTTTCAGAAACGACTTCCTGATGCTTAAATCTATAATCGATGTTAACAAATTTCTCTTCTTCAGAGAATGAAGCAAAAATGTTCAGATATACGTAAAGTCAGTTTTTTCGTATTTTCTCAGTTATAGACACTTCTTTGTTGTTACATGTTTGCTTCATTTCCGTTTTTTTTTTCTTTCTTTCAAATTCCAGCTTTAGGCACTAGTATATAAACAAATCATTGCACTGCTTTGAACGCAAATAACAGTGAAAGCTTGCTCTACAGTTCTTATTAGTCTAGTGTCAGGTGTGTACCGAACATTTTTCACCCCACCAGAGATCGAATCGGCTTCTGCCGAAAAGGGTGCCAGGAGAAACCTTGCATTAGCGACATTTGCTGTGAAGCATAGTGTCGGGCCCAGATTCCAGCCATTGGCATGGCGCTTGCTCAGCTGTATTCACCAGAGATCGAATCGGCTTCTGCCGAAAAGGGTGCCAGGAGAAACCTTGCATTAGCGACATTTGCTGTGAAGCATAGTGTCGGGCCCAGATTCCAGCCATTGGCATGGCGCTTGCTCAGCTGTATTCATATGGTACCAGTGTGGACTGCACGTTTCTGGCAGATTTGTATTCTACTCACCACATGGTGGACTTGCACCTGCGTGATGAAAGAGTTCCAGATAGGCATTTACCAAACAATACGACCTTGCAAACAACACATGAACGTCTTGGGAGGATAGACCCTTTCGGTAAAAGGTCATTTCATTATGCAACCCCAAATAGCGTTAGAACACCCGATTTAGAAGTTCGATACTTCATAATATTGATGACAATAATGGCACCAGTACAGGAGGAACAGCACAAACTAAGAACATTAGGCATGTGACAGTGTGGGAAGTGTTATGAGAACAACTCTTGTTTCCATCCCATCTCCAGAGTATGCAAGGTTTTAGTGAAGCAGATTTTCAATCCAGAAAAGCCTTCTGTACTTGATCACTGGATTAGTGTGCTCAGGACCAACTCTTTCTGTCTGTGACACTATTCACCGATTACAAAGATTAGCAGGAATTAGGTTCGGAATTTTCACAAAACTCTTGTATGTATAATGTTTTACAGTTTTGCAAACAACACATCAACAGCAGTTTAGCATCAATGTACGGGCTGGCATAATTGGAGACGTTAACTAGACGTTTCATTTTCCATAGAACACTGACTCGACCATCATACAATGAATCTTTAATGCGAAATTTAAATATTTTTCTGGAAGACATTTCATAAAACTTACATCGGAATATGTAGTTCATGCACTATTGGGCACCGTCTCATTTTGTTCTGCAGCCAAGAACAATTTCAACTCGGTATTTCTAAAATATCTGGATACACCATCGAGCAGCAACTTATTGATCTCCTGATGTTAGTCGAATGGATTTTTAAAGACAACAGCAGGAACCTAGAATGTGACAGTAAGTAAACGATACAAGATGTGGCGTATAGAAGCTTCTGTTGGAGCTAATGGTAGACTTTTGAACATGTAATTTAGCCATCAGAAGATTTGGAAAGAATAATACTGGCAGAACAGAGGCGCAAATTTGGAAACATGAAGAAGGACATGAAGCAAGCATGTAACAAAGTGTGTGTAACTAAAAAAAATTAAAAATGACCATATCTGAATGTAAAATATTTTACTTATTTTTTTAGTTCTCTATCAGTTCTCCAGAGTTCGTCCAAATGTTAGTGAACAACCTGTGCAACACAATATGATTTCACATTGTCCATTTACACCACGCGAAAGACGAGGACTGATCCACTCCTCGTGGTCTCAGGGATAGATCTGAGCTATTGCCCCATACCTTTCGTGGAGGGGGGGGGCATACTCTTGAGATGGATGTTACTCTCTGCACTTCCGACCTAACACAGTTTACAGATGGATAAGAAACCAAAAAAAGAAGTACACACATACAGTAATTGTATAAATAAAACAGCCTTCACCATTCGTAGTGTGTTTGCTTCTTTTTATTTTTGGGAGAGTGAGCAGATTTGGATTAACTGGGTGGCTAGGCTGTCTGCTAACACTGCCACCCTCATGTGGAACTCTCCCGTCGTCATTAGATTTCAGTGCGGCCCTAACGTTGATTCATTGTCGCTAACGGCACGAGTAAATCCTCCCACCTCTCTTCTCCCGACACCCCAATTCTTTGTGTGTGTGTGTGTGTGTGTGTGTGTGTGTGTGTGTGTGTGTGTGTGGAAACACTCTGGAGGAACGGCTGGAGGGCTGAGTCGGCCAGACGGAATATTGGAACCCGCGCTCCGAGGCCAGAGAAATGGACGGCGCAGTTCAGGAGCGACGCTAGCGCCGCTACCGGCCACTGTTCTCCCCGCTACTCGGAGGGAGAACCCCCCACCAGTGTTTTCCCCGCAGTCGGGGAACCCCCCAGCTCCTCATTAGATCCAACGGGCGCCATTACGTGGCGTATTACCCGGCAGCGCTGCCACCACAAACCCTGCCGCTGATATCCCTCCGCGGAATCACATCGGAGGAATGTTTACTTCTGCGCTGGATCCAGCAGCAGGCCGTTAGACCGGCAATGTCTGCGTGGGATCGTGCGCCACGCCGCTAATCCTGGAGCGGGAGCTGGAAAGAAACAGCACGGTGGCAATTCGGGTGGTATCTGGAGGGCCTGCAGCAGTTCCACTAGATGTAGAATGGAGCAACTCGGACAGAATGGAAGGATCTGATGGTATTCTATTACAGTAAAACTTAAACACACTGTTTCCACTATATGTTTTCAGGTCTCTCTGTCATATTAGGTGGTCATTTTTGTCAAATTGGGGCCAGAGTTTATCAGAAACGATGACAAGCTTCTCCAGGACTTCTGCTGAATTTGTTTTTTTCACAATAGGGATTTTTATATTTTTGTGTGCGTGCTATTTCCACAAGATAATATGAAGTGTATCAGTATTCTGAATAGGTAAAATATTAATCACCTCGTTAAAAGACCACACCAGTCGCTCAATAGTGGAGCCACACTCACCAAAGGTAAAACTACAAATACATAGTGCTTCATGAAGCATTTTTCATCAAGTGCGTGTACATACATGGCGTCAGTTACACGGACAATATACTTAAAGAAGATGCATTTAACTTAATGCTCCGCAACTGTAATAACTAATCATTTTTAAATGCTTCGTTTTGATATCATAAGTCATCTCACAGACATGTACATACGTCTTCCAACAAAAAGCACCAAGACGCTTGGAGCAACCAAAAGCCTAATGTTGCCAACTCTAGATATTCCAAAGATTTTGACTATTGATATCTTCGCACCAATTACATGCCTAGGACGTCATAGTGTTCCAGATAAAGGACAGAAATATTTGAACACACAAATGGAAATGCATACGAATAATGGAAGTATTTCATACAAATGTAGTCTGATTATAAAAATGACAATACCTAACAAAAAAACTACTTTCGAGCTTCTAGACATCTGACAAAATCGACGGGCGAGATTTGCCTGGATTGTACCACTTCTGAAATTTTACGTATGCTAGCCTGAACAGTAAGCCACAAAATTACTGAAACAATGACATTCTCAACTTTAGGATGTTGTTCTACGTATTTGATTTTAAGACTGGTAAGTCCGAGAAAAATAAACACACTACATTTAATTTTCCAAACATCAACAAATGGTACACTTTAGGAATTGGTTTAATAATATCTAACGCCCTTGTATACTATGCCCCAAAACTTACAGATTTATATTATTCTAAGTTTAAGGTAATGTTAGGTATTTTAGTTCTTACATTGCTATTTGCAGGCATTGTAATGTAACTTTTTCACTCCTTTCCCTACCCCAGCACACTTTGCATAAATCCACATTTTGCATTTTAAGCAGCAGATTGTTTCTCCGATTCGATTTTCCTCGCACGTTTCTCTATACCGTTCCAGTGTTTTACGGATGACTGCGTGTGTTGGCTTCCCCACTGCGTTTCCGAAACACTTCCTTTTTTCACAGGTGAAGCTGTAATTCTAGATTTCTTCTCCTTTGCTTCGATTAGATATTTTGGACGTAGACTGCTTCTCAGTTCACAGGCCCCTTTGCTAGAAATTTGAAGTTTTGTTTCGAACTTTCATCATCTCCCTCGAATTCAGCGATATTTCTTGAAAGGGCAACCTCAGCCCGTTTTTTGCTGCCATGGAATCTTGCACTGAAATTATGGTACAAATGGCTCTGAGCACCATGGATCTTAACACCTGAGGTCATCAGTCCCCTAGACTTAGAACTACTTAAACCTAACTAACCTAAGGACATCACACACATCCGTGCCCGAGGCAGGATTCGAACCTGCGACAGTAGCAGCAGCAGCGTAGTTCCGGACTGAAGTGCCTAGAACCGCTCGGTCACAGCGGCCGGCTTGAAATTATGGGGCACTCCATTTCGTTGGCCACCATCGAAGTTTTCTTACGTGTGACATGCTTCAAAGATGTAAGAATGTGCTCTTCCATTTCGTTTTCCACTTTGTTCGGAAACACTCTATTGTGGCCAAAAATGTTTACGTTCCTGTTTACGTTTTGTTTTTATTTTCAAAGTGCCACTTAATTTTTAGCTTAGGCAGATTTTATATGCTTGCTCATTCATTTAATCCCTTATCCCCATTTACAAATACTGTTATGTCTAAACGCAATTCATCTCTGCTCCACTATCCATAACGCCTTCCTGTTACCATATTGTAAGATAAATTGATTTTTTTCATTAATAACTAAGATATTATGTAGCAAATTTTAAGGTATTTTAATTAAGACCTTACGTTGCACAAATACTGCTAAACAAATTCTTTTTAAGGTCACCATATGAGAAAATTTCTCAAGCACTGCCAATTTAATATGGGAAACTTCCAGTGGTGCGATATAGGCAATGTCGACATTTTCTTTTTGTGAATTCCTACCAATCAATCACAACCAATACAAATTCAGTAGTGAATAAAACCTAAGGTTATTTTATGTATAATCACTCATAAATGAAACATTACGTTGCCACTTTCCTTATAATTCTCTTCGCCACGTACACAGTAAGTTAGATGAGAACTACAAAAAGAAACCAATGCTGTATTCAGACCACCTGTTCCTCAACACACACAGCTCATAACTGACAATACAGTAGTGTAAATCAGTGTAAAGGCAGGGATCCTACAGAAGTAATAGTACAACGCTTGTAGCATTCTGTATCGAAAGTATTATGAAAGTATCAGATAGATATAAGACATAAACAATGAGTACAGAACTACGTAGTTTCTTTGATAACACGAGTAACAAAATAAGGTACTTGCATTTCCTGGGTGGAAATTGGTATAAAGGCATTCACTGTCCTGCTGTGTTATTGCACTGTTAGTACTTTGCCCAACCTCCGTTCGTCCTCATTTCCTCCAAAATTCTCTTCGACAATGAATTGTTAGAGTTTTCAGTTCTTGCAGTGGAACTGTCACCCGCTCTTCTCGAATCGCGCTTTTCGGCTCACAGATGGCCTCAGATTACCTTACATTTCGATTAACACGCCTTGCAAGTTTTCCCCGAAGGTTTTCCGTGCGGCTCAGATAGGGGCTGCTTGCAGTCCAGGGCAAGATATCAATACCTGTATTTCTAAACCGCTTTTGGTTATAGCACAAACAGGCATAGATGCGTTATCTTGTTGAAACATTAGGCTTTCGTTCCCCAGGTACTCATGCATACTCATCAGTTCTCTGTCTAGCATCTCAATATACAGGGCTATTACAAATGATTGAAGCGATTTCATAAATTCACTGTAACTCCATTCATTGACATATGGTCACGACACACTACAGATACGTAGAAAAACTCATAAAGTTTTGTTCGGCTGAAGCCGCACTTTAGGTTTCTGCCGCCAGAGCGCTCGAGAGCGCAGTGAGACAAAATGGCGACAGGAGCCGAGAAAGCGTACGTCGTGCTTGAAATGCACTCACATCAGTCAGTCATAACAGTGCAACGACACTTCAGGACGAAGTTCAACAAAGATCCACCAACTGCTAACTCCATTCGGCGATGGTATGCGCAGTTTAAAGCTTTTGGATGCCTCTGTAAGGGGAAATCAACGGGTCGGCCTGCAGTGAGCGAAGAAACGGTTGAACGCGTGCGGGCAAGTTTCACGCGTATCCCGCGGAAGTCTACGAATAAAGCAAGCAGGGAGCTAAACGCACCACAGCCGACGGTTTGGAAAATCTTACGGAAAAGGCTAAAGCAGGAGCCTTACCGTTTACAATTACTACAAGCCCTGACACCCGATGACAAAGGCAAACGCTTTGAATTTTCGGCGCGGTTGCAACAGCTCACGGAAGAGGATGCGTTCAGTGCGAAACTTGTTTTCAGTGATGAAGCAACATTTTTTCTTAATGGTGAAGTGAACAGACACAATGTGCGAATCTGGGCGGCAGAGAATCCTCACGCATTCGTGCAGCAAATTCGCAATTCACCAAAAGTTAACGTGTTTTGTGCAATCTCACGGTTTAAAGTTTACGGCCCCTTTTTCTTCTGCGAAAAAAAAGTTACAGGACACGTGTATCTGGACATGCTGGAAAATTGGCTCATACCACAACTGGAGACCGACAGCGCCGAATTCATCTTTCAATAGGATGGTGTTCCACCGCACTTCCACCATGATGTTCGGCATTTCTTAAACAGGAGATTGGAAAACCGATGGATCGGTCGTGGTGGAGATCATGATCAGCAATTCGTGTCATGGCCTCCACGCTCTCCCGACTTAACCCCATGCGATTTCTTTCTGTGGGGTTATGTGAAAGATTCAGTGTTTAAACCTCCTCTACCAAGAAACGTGCCAGAACCGTGAGCTCGCATCAACGATGCTTTCGAACTCATTGATGGGGACGTGCTGCGCCGAGTGTGGGAGGAACTTGATTAGCGGCTTGATGTCTGCCGAATCACTAAAGGGGCACATATCGAACATTTGTGAATGCCTAAAAAAACTTTTTGAGTTTTTGTATGTGTGTGCAAAGCATTGTGAAAATATCTCAAATAATAAAGTTATTGTAGAGCTGTGAAATCGCTTCAATCATTTGTAGTAACCCTGTATATGTGAAGAGCTCATTTTAGCTTTCAGCCAAGCAATACGTGATTTATCTTTGGCGCAGAAAGCTGCCAGAGTCATAACACTCCCGCCACCAAAATTCCTGTTCATTCCTATCTGCTGCTCCGTTCTCAGATCTTGCCGGTAATACCGAAGTCAATCTGACCCATACAAATTGAACAACTTCTCATCTCTGAAGATCACTTTATTCCATTCTGAGGTCTGTGACGTCTTCCAGCAAATTCTAATGTAGCCTATTTATATTTGGGCGTTAGGACAGGTTTCTACAGTCGTTTCTTGAATGCAAGATGTTTGTGATTTGACAAATTGTGTCGTACACGTGTCACAGGTACTGATAATTGTAAATCAGCAACAATTTGTGAAGAATCATGGTTCGCGGCCCTTGCTTTGCGCAAAAGTATCCGTTTCGACGCCTCAGATAATTTTCTACTTTGCACATATATATCGTTCTGTCCTTATCGTGCGCACAGTCTAACGAAATTGCCAATCACTCTGCTTGGCCGGCCGTGGTGGCCGAGCGGTTCTAGGCGCTTCAGTCCGGAACCGCGTGACTGCTACGGTCGCAGGTTCGAATCCTGAGTCGGGCATGGATGTGTGTGATGTCCTTCGGTTAGTTAGGTTTAAGTAGTTCTAAGTTCTAGGGGACTGATGACCTCAGCAGTTAAGTCCCATAGTGCTCAGAACCATTTGAACCACTGTGCTTGAACAGTTCATCTTCCGGGAAATTTGACGATCAGCGGATCCCCATTTCCTTGTGCGCATCGCTTTTCACGTTTTCATCACATGCTAACCGTTTTCCGTGTGGCTTTGTGACAGTCGTGGTTTATGCACACACACACACACACACACACACACACACACACACACACACACTAATACCACAAATAGCCGACTGTCTTTGTACCTAGTTCCTCTTTCTATCACCTGAATCGTTATATCTTGTTATATGCTCTACTACCGACATCATGCAACATCATTTGACTAAATTTGGCAGTATACTGGATCTCATGCTATTGCATACACTGGGCAGAACTATACCAGCCGACAATGTCAATTTTCCTACTAATATACATGTCTTTATATTGGTTTTCACTACTGCATAACTCCAACAATTACGTAGTTCTCGGTCGCTTCAGTAATAGTCGGTTAGTACACGAGTTACAAACTTTATATCAGTGATATAAATTAGGTGCCACTGCAATGCAGACGACTCTCCCATAAATAAACTGAACAGAAATGCCCGGTGGAGACACTGAACACTTTCAGATTATTATGTGCATTACTAGTGTGGCCTATGCACTCACATATTCTCAACACAAAAAATAACACACATACTCATGCTCATAAATTATGGATAATGCTGATACATGGTGAAACAACGCTCTGGTGAGCGGTTGGTGGGTATAAATCACCTCGGGGTATGACCATGCGGTGCGCTGGCAGCAGTCCACATACGCAGAGGTGTGTTGGTGCATGTCAGAGTACGGTGCAGCAAATAAGTGTGCAGGCGTTTTCAGGCGTGCTAATGGTGACTGTGTTGAAAATGGCTCAAAAAACACATATTGATGATGTTATAACGGGTAGAATACTAGGGCGACTGGAGGCTGGTCAAACACAGCAGATCGTAGCATGGGGCCTCCGTGTGCCACAAAGTGTGATCTCAACATTATGGCAACGATTCCAGCAGACAGGAAACGTGTCCAGGCGCTGCAGTACGAGACGTCCAGAGTGTACAACACCAGAAGGCCGATATCTCACCATCAGTGCCCGCATACGGCGACAGAGTACTGCAGGCAGCCTTGCTCGAGACCTTACCGCAGCCACTGGAACAGTTGTCTCCAGACACACAATCTACAGACAACTGAAAAGACATGGTTTATTCGCCCGGAGACCTGCAAGGTGTATTCCACTGACCCCTGGTCACAGGAGAGCCCGTAAAGCCTGGTGTCAAGAACATAGTACATGCTCATTGGAATGGTTGTCCCAGGTTAAGTTCACAGACGAGTCCAGGTATAGTCTGAACAGTGATTCTCACCGGGTTTTCATCTGGCGTGAACCAGGGACCAGATACCAACCCCTTAATGTCCTTGAAAGGGAACTGTGTGGAGGTCGTGCTTTGATGGTGTGGGGTGGGGTGATGACTGGTGCGTGTACACCAGGTCAGGTGTATCGGGACGTCATTTTGCACCAGTATGTCCGCTTTTTCAGGAGTGCAGTGGGTCCCACCTTCCTCCTGATGGATGACAACGCACGGCGCCACCGAGCTGCCATCTTGGAGGAGTACATTGAAATAGAAGATATCAGGCGAATGGCCTGCCTGTTCTCCAGATATAAACCGCATCGAGGACGTTTGGGATGCTCTCGTTCGATGTATCGCTGCACGTCTTCAAACCCCTAGGACACTTTAGGAGCTGCGACAGGCACTGGTGCAAGAATGGGAGGCTATATCCCAGCAGCTGCTCGACCACCTGATCCAGAGTAAGTCAACCCGTTGTGCGGCCTGTGTACGTGTGCATGGTGATCATATCCCGTATTGATGTCGGGGTACAAGCGCAGGAAACAGTAGCGTTTTGTAGCACATGTGTTTAGGGACTATTTTCTCAGCTTACCACCGACACAGATATTTGTCGTGTGTATTCCCTACGTGCCTATGCAATTAGCGCCAGTTTTGCGTAGTGTCACGCTGTGTGGCACCACGTTCTGCAATTATCCTTAATTTATGAGCATGAGTGTGTGTACCCATTGTAAAACAGCTAAAACATGAAAGTAAGAGGATAGTTATAGTAGTGTAATAGTTTAATGTGGATAATTATTACTATCTAACGAAAATATATTTAACGTAAAATATGGGCCCTACGATGCTTAAAACAAGTGGTCCTGGACAAGTTGTTGGTCAGAATATACGGATAGTCAAAACGTCTGGAATATCTGGCGCCTGTGACATGATGTCTTTGGACACTTATAGCATTATAAATGGTACCAGGGTTGTTCCAAGCTCGTTAATGTTTTATACTGGAAGACGGAAGTGTGAATATGTGACGTCAAACGTTTTGCTATAAATGGAGCATTGGGGGAGTGATTAGTTGTTGCAGTTGTGGAATGCAAAGCACTAATACTTCCTTTATCTACACCGACTAACGCACTTTTAGACGAAGAAAACGATATTAGCCTACATTTAAGTTGGGAATAGGTTAGTGCTAAATTTTTACTGAAACTGTTGCAGATCGCACAAGATCAGGTGCAGGGGTTCGACAAAAATACTGAATCACCGCGAGAAATGCATGACTGGACACAAATGCAGATGCTAGCGAAGTCTGCCAGATATTCTGTAGTATTTCACCACGGACGGCACCTTTGCAATTTCCTTAATGCGTTGCTTACCTCAGCCGTCACCAGAACAGTGTTCTGTGTAGCTTTGACTGCACTCTGTCGGAGCCAAGTGAATTCGAACGTGATCAAATCCTTTTTGTTCGTTTCGTGGGTACTTCCTTAGCCGAGGTAGCCGAAGTTTTTGCTATTTCAAGAGGCAACATATGGAGTATTTGTTCCCCATACAGGGAAAGCGGAAATCCTCTAAGTCACAACGCGGACGAAAGTGTATGGTGAGCGATCGTGACAAACAGTCAAAGAAGAGGACTGTAACGAAAAAACATAGAAAGAGAGGTGCAAAAATCTATGGAGAAAGGAATGCGCACTCGCTAAGCCCAACCACTTCAAAACAACACGAACGGAACTCCAGAAGCTGGCAATTAAAGAGCGAGCTGGAATTCCAGAATTACACATCGGTGATGTAAATGTCCATAACAGGTGAACGTGGTGCCGAAGTCATAAAACCTGGAATATCCTGCAACGGAATAAAGTCATTGGCTCGGATATGTCTTGTTTCATACAGTATACTGCAACTGAACTCGGGCTCGTTTACTACCTATTTTTCACGTGGCTCATCTGTAAAGGGGGTTGGTAGTAAACGGTTGCATTTGCGCCCCTATTATTGAGTCTGATATTGGCTGGCTTTTGAAGAGCAGTGAATTGAATTATACACGTTCAGATTGAAACTTATTTATTCAAAAGAAACACTTTAACGTTGTGGCCATTCATTTTTAAGTTCACAAATAATAATCGGTGCAATTCGTACACTGTTTGTCTCACACCCACACACTTTCACTTTGTTGCTTCGCATACCCTGGCGTCCATGCTTGCACTCGCGGCACTTTGCCGCTCCAAACTCACCACTACAACGGCCAACGACAAAAGACCACGATTTTCCCGCTCATATCCACAGTCCTGAGTTGGGTCACATGACACCACAGTAGTCAAAATAATCGCTAAACATGGCCACAATTCGTTTACAATATTTTATAACATTTAAATACTTAAATCTAAATACATTATATAATTTTACAAATTATCACCACACTTATATAATTCGTTGCAATTAAAAGAAAACCAAAACACTATCCAACGGAACTACAACGTCCATCAAAACACAAAACAAGTATTTTCCGGTCTATTTTGCCCAGCATATTATCTCTGCTGCTGTGCTTTAAATTTTAAATTACTTGAAAGAGGTCCATATTATCCCCTGTCACCTTACAATACAACTTACGGCCGAGTTTACGTTTCGACATTGAAGCATTGCGTTTTCGACACCTACTCCAAGGGTCTCTTCGGGTCTCTGCAGAGTTAAATACCTGCCTAGGATTATGTGAGTATTTTGACTGAGGAGGTCCGTTCTACGGCACAATCTTTCTTCCCAGACTACAAGCCTGAATCACCCGGGACAAGTTTTGAGAGCACGAGGATGAATTGTCGCATCGATCCTAGAGAGCACATTAACCAAATGTCATTATCACGGAGGCTTTGTCGTCCAAAAAAAAAAAAAAAAAAAAAAAAAAAAAAAAAAAAAAAAAAAAAAAAAAAAAAGGAAGTTAAGAAGCTTCTGCAATAAAATCTTCTCGGGTAATCAGGTCAATGGTGGCGTTGTCCTGTCACAACGTTTGAGTGAGTTATGTACCCGATATCTTCAGAAGGTGTTAATTTTCTCCTGAAGATGATGGGTACGAAACTCGTCGAAACGTTGCGACGAAATGTCACCATTCGGCTGACTACCCAAGAAGATTTTATCGCCAGAATTCGCCGAGACAGCCAGCAATCACACATGAGAGCTTATAGTTTGCGCTAAACGGGCAAACATTATCTACTCCCTTGCGTGACTTTCAGAAATTTTACGGACTGAAATGGAAAAATTGATGTTTATACACAGTAGAGGCAACCTTGTGTGTGTGTGTGTGTGTGTGTGTGTGTGTGTGTGTGTGTGTGTGTGTGTGTGCGCGCGCGCGCGACAGAGAGAGAGAGAGAGAGAGAGAGAGAGTGTTTGTCATTGTGAGAGCTCACGAGCGTATATTGCACCGGACGCTACTGGGCGGAATACGCATATTTCACCGGCTGCGCACGCACTCGCACACACACACACCCGCATAAATACGCACAGCGTCGGGATCCTACAGGTAGAGATCGCGTGACCAGTTCGCTGACAGATATTTCACCGCACGCGCGCGCCGCTTCCAAATTATTGTGTATTTACGCCGCGCTCTCTCTGACTGTGTGTGTGTGTGTGTGTGTGTGTGTGTGTGTGTGTGTGTGTGTTTATTTGAGTGGGGGGAAAGGGGGGGAATTCGCAGCCTGACGTCGCGTCGTGGTAATTGAAGACCCACGCGGCCGCTTCTGATATATTTACGAGCCTACGGCTACACTGCGTGTATGCGTGTGTGCGTGTGTTCTGGCCGGACCACGGTGTGGCGGGTATTCCGGGGAGAAACCACCTCAGCGGTCCGGCAGCGAGAGATTGATTTATGGCCTCAATAACCAAGCTACATATTTCCCTCTCAATTCCTATCTCCACATTTTTTCGCAGAAATTCCGAGGTTTTACGCCACACGTCGAAGAGATTCTACAAGGGGATCTGTTTTCAGAAAAAACGAATACCTGCTGAACTGGTTCATCGTGTCCCGCCAAAAGGAAACTTCAGGGAGCATACACAACGACATGTTGCCTGCAGAATGCGAATTCATCCTTGCAGGTGTACCATAAGGATTGATACTGGGACCGCTCTTGTTCCTACTATATGGAAATGGTCTTCCTTCATGTCCTAGATGCACGAATATTTTTCTGACGATAAACTTGTTATAATTAAACCTAAACCACTATTTGTAGCATCTGAAAATGCAAATAATATTGCCTTAAATATTATTGGTAGTGCTCGTCGATAGGGTTCTACTTGTAGAAGACTGAATAAATGTTGGTGTCACTCCAGTTCTGAAGGTTCTGTACAATCTTAATTACATGTATAGTTCATTCACAGCTTATAATAAGTGAGTTTGCAAGTATCAAAATGTGTGACATAAATGGCCGTCTTAACTGCACTTATTTACGAGCTTAAATTTTTTACACCGCGGGGGGACTAAACAACTTAGAATCTGACGCAAATTTTAACTTGATACTTCTACCTGTTCCTGAGAAAAAGGGGCCTTAACAGACTGACAGAGAGAAGGAGAATGAAGAGATCCTATAAGGGTTCCGTTTTACAAACTGAGGTATTGACCCTAAAAAGAAATACATGCGAAACTGATTTTCATCGTATCTAGCTAAAAGTATTTAGCATATTGCATTCAAAATCCTCAGGGGAGTACAAAATGACACAGAACTTTTGAACAGGGATCAATTGCTGCAGGTTTACCGCACTGATTGATTCTGTGTCGGTTCTTGTTATATACAAATGATCCTTCATCATACACTCAAGGTGCATAAATGGTTCTCTTTGATAATAACGCAAGTATCACAATCAACCAATCAGCAGCTGATAATGTACATAATATTTTACTGAAAAAATTAGTAACTGGTCTACTGCACACCAAATGCCTTCTATGAGAATTCTCTTCAAAGATGGAATATATGTGAAGTTCGTTTCTTGCTATCTAATAACATGCAACGTGTCGCATTAACACTTCAGAGAGAGTACCCGGCGAAATAGTATGTCCAGGATAAGGAATACTGTTACAGATATACCAGAAGGATCTGTGTTGTCCACCCTCTTTTTCTTGTTGTTTATAAGTTATCTGCCATCATAGCGGTGTGGCCTAGCGTTTCTAGGCGGTTCAGTCTGGAACCGCGCGACCTCTATGGTCGCAGGTTCGAATCCTGCCTCGGGCATGGCTGTGTGTGTGTGATGTCCTTAGGTTAGTTAATTTTAAGTAGTTCTAGGGGACTGATGACCTCAGATGTTAAGTCCCATAGTACTCAGAACCATTTGAACCATTTTTTGCCATCATATATCTGAGGAACAGAAACAGTACACTTTGCTGACGATGTAAGTATTATACCTACCCTAATGGGGTAACTTCAATACTTGAAATAATGGAAATAATATTATCTTAGAAAGTAATGACTGGTTCAATTCCTAGATGACAACACATTCGCTAGTAGTTTTCGCAGAACTGATGTCCATATCACCTCGACCGACCTTCTATATTACATGATATTAATACCGTCTAGGACTATTTGGCACAATGGTTGAAATATTACAGTCAACAAACTCACTGTTCGGTAGTTCTACGTGATCTAATACTCAATGGCGTCAGTTGGATGTGGCATACCTGAAGAAGCTTGCGGACTCTTCATTCTTAATTGAGGACATTATCAAGGCCAGAGGTGGTGTCACACACAATTCGCGTGACGTGGCCCGGTAGTGACGAATTTTTTACCTGGTGTGTTTACGTAAACAGTGGGACTTGATTTGTACTCTGGCCACACAGCGAACGCATTAAAACAAGAAGGCGGGCGAAATGAATGAACCAGGGCGTGCGCTAATGCGCGCAGAGTGCGTACCCGCGGCCGGCCGGCTGCAGCCCATGCATTATTGACGGCGTGCGGGGGCGGAACACGCGACGCGCATTTCCGGGGCCTGCCGCTGTCAGCGGCCGCGACAAGTGGACGCCCTGTTTGCCGACGCCGGCGATAGCGGCAGCAGCGAAACTGGCGACCGTGCCAGGAGCTCAACCATCGCGACCCGCACGGCCTCTGTGAACTTCCCGCTTACCACTGTGTGCAGGGTTGGAGGAAGAAGGGTGTTAATAATGGGAAAGTGCTAAACAATTTCGATTTTTTTCATACCACTGTAGGGCAAGTTTATCTAGAGAGAAAAGTGAAACAGCTGCAGAAATATTAAGAGCCCAGGTGGCTACCCTACAAAAATCTAAGAACTGAAGGCTGGAAGACGAAATAATCTGTACTGCTGTACAACGTGATTCAGGAGCTCCTGCCGATGTCATTTTATGCAACCCGCAATTCTATTGTCAGGCTTCCACAAACCACATTCGAGGTGAAACTTCCTGACAGATTAAAACTGTGTGCCGGACCGAGACTCGAACTCGGGACCTTTGCCTTTCGCGAGCAAGTGCTCTACCAACTGAGCTACCCAAGCAGTTCGAGTCTCCGTTGCAGAGTGAAAATTTCATTCTGGAAACGTCCCCCAGGCTGTGGCTTAAGCCATGTCTCCGCAATATCCTTTCTTTCAGGAGTGCTAGTTCTGCAAGGTTCACAGGAGAGCTTCTGCAAAGTTTGGAAAGTAAGAGACGAGGTACTGTCAGGAGTAAAGCTGTGAGGACGGGGCGTGAGTCGTGCTTGGGTAGCTCAGGTGATAGAGCACTTTCCCGCGAAAGGCAATGGTCCCGAGTTCGAGTCTCGGTCCGGCACACATTTTTAATCTGCCAGGAAGTTTCATATCAGCGCACACTCCGCTGCAGAGTGAAAAATCTCATTCTGGCACAGTCGAGGTTTTCATATTCTCTTTCTCAGTACTCATGAACAGTTACAACTACAGAAGAAAAATGAACAGGACTTTTTTTTGTAGGAAATTTAACGCAGTTAAATTTTGTACTGTCATACATTTTCGCTACAGGCAGTATTTTTTCGAGTTATTCAAGAAAAACGTACAAAAGCGGCCATCAAACGCACCCCCACTCCCAAAAGCAGCCCTGACCAATGAGGATTTCTATTAGGCTTTTATGTAAGCTCATAGCGTTAATGTTTTGCATGTTCGTATTTCAGTTTCTAAGGGTTTATTCATCGATTGTCACTTTTTATTTCAATTTTCCTTCACTGTCAATATATGAGGTTACATGTGATTTGGAAATCGTAAGTGCAGCTGTGGACGCTAGAAAATGGAGTGCCAGGTGAAGAAATCAAATTGTTTCCTAGATATTGTTCAGTTTGAATTCAACAGAAGGGTGACAGCAGAGGACGCAGCCAGAACTATTTACGCCATATATGGGGATAACGCCAGTGGATAGAGCACGGCAAGAAAATATCGTTTTGATATTAGTGACTCTCCACGTTCAGCAAGTCCTTCAGGGTTTGATAAAGATAGTTTAAACTCATTAATCCACAATGATCCACGTCAGTATACTAGAGGGCCGGCAAATGTTGCGAATTGTGATCATTCAACCATCATCCGACGTTTTCAAGCAATGAGGAAGGTTCAAAAATCGGGTGTACGGGTAAAGCATGCTATAAACCAAAATCACAAAAATCAATATGTGGCCAATGTACATCACTGGCCATTAAAATTGTTACACCACGAAGATGCCGTGCTACAGACGCGAAATTTAACCGACAGGAAGAAGATGCTGTGATAAGCAAATGATTAGCTTTTCAGAGCATTCACACAAGGTTGGCGCCAGTGGCGACACCTACAACGTGCTGGCACGAGGAAAGTTTCCAACCGATTTCTCATACACAAACAGCAGTTGACCGGCGTTCCCTGGTGAAACGTTGTTGTGATGCCTCGTCTAAAGGAGGGGAAATGCGTACCATCACGTTTCCGACTTTGATAAAGGTCGGATTGTAGTTTATCGTATCGCGACATTGCTGCCCGCGTTGGTCGAGATCCAATGACTGTTAGCAGAATATGGAATCAATGGGTTCAGGAGGATAATACGGAACGCCGTGGTGGATCCCAACGGCCTCGTATCACTAGCAGTTGAGATGACAGGCATCTCATCCGCATGGCTGTAATAGATCGTGCAGCCACGTCTCGATCCCTGAGTCAACAGATGGGTACGTTTGCAACACAACAACCATCAACAATATCAGTTCGACGACGTTTGCAGCAGCATGGACTATCAGTTCGGAGACCACGGCTGCGGTTACCCTTGACGCTGCATCAGACAGGAGCGCCTCCTATGGTGTACTCAACGACGAACCTGGGTGCACGAATGGCAAAACGGATGAATCCAGGTTTTGTTGACAGCATCAAGATGGTCGCATCCATGTTTGGCGACATCGCGGTGAACGCTCATTGGAAGCGTGTACTCGTCATCGCCATACTGGTGTATCACCCAGCGGGGTGCCGTTGCTTACACGTCTCGGTCACCTCTTGTTCGCATTGACGGCACTTTCAACAGTGGACGTTACATTTCAGATGTTTTACGACCCTTGGCTCTACTGTTCATTCGATCCCTGCGAAACCCTACATTTCAGCAGGATAATGCACGACCGCATGTTGCTGGTCCTGTACGGGCCTTTCTGGATACAGAAAACGTTCGACTGCTGCCCTGGCCAGCACATTCTCCAGATCTCTCACCAACTGCAAACGTCTGGTCAATGGTGGCCGAGCAACTGGCTCGTCACAATACGCCAGTCACTACTCTTGATGAACTGTGGTATCGTGTTGAAGCTGTACCTGTACACGCCATCCAAGCTCTGTTTGACTCAATGCCCAGGCGTATCAAGGCCGTTATTACGGCCGGAGGTGGTTGTTCTGGGTCCTGATATCTCCGGATCTATGCACCCAAGTTGCGTGAAAATGTAATCACATCTCAGTTCTAGTATAATATATTTGTCGAATGAATACCTATTTATCATCTTCATTTCTTCTTGGTGTTGCAATTTTAATGGCCAGTAGTGTCTACCTCTGCTTACTCTTCATCGACTGGCTCGTGAGCAAAGCCGACGATTCCTATCCTGTATCGTTATTGGTGACGAGGCATGTTGTCTTCATGCTGGCATAAGGAAAAGAAAGGACTGCCTGAGACCAAAAGAAGCAGAAGCTCTCCGTACACAGACCTATGCGCATACATAAAAGATAATGTCATGTATGTGGTGGAACAGCGATGTTGTGGTGTACTCCGAATTGCATCGCCGAGGTTTAATCATCACTGCTGACATTTTCTGTCGACAACTGAGACGTCTTGTAGACGCAGTCCAATGGCAACGACCAGGAAGGCTGCGTGAATTGACGCTACTCCACGTTAATGCCCGCCCGCATTCTGTTAGCCTGACACCAAACACTATACACCAATTGTGTTGGAAAGTCACTACGCAGCCACCTCATTCACCTTATCTTGTGCCCTCAGATTTTCGCCTTTTCCGCTTTCTATCGAGCAGCCCTCAAGAAACTTTCTAGATGCAAATGCTCTCTGAATATGGCTCAACGAGTTCTTCGCCTCAAAACCACGTGATTTCTACAGACGCGCATTCGGAAAGTTACCCCAGCGTTGGCAGACCGTTGTAAATAGTGAAGAAAAATGTACAGTGTGAATTAATGAACAATATGAAATAAAATCACCGTAACTCCTGAACAGTTTGCATTAGGACATTCAAACTGCACAGCTTGCCGCGGAGCATGATGGGAATTAGTAAGCGCTGTATGGTTTGGTTTAGCTAGTAAGTCCACTTTCATTTTACATGGGTTCGTAAAAAAGCAAAATTGGTTCATATGGGAGACTGAGATTCCGCATTTCGCGATCGAGAAGTCTCTTCACCCTCAGACTGTGATGTGCAATGTCCACTCACGGAATAATCGGTGCGATATTGGTTGATGCCACGATGACTACCGAACGGTGCCGCCCGCGGTGGTCTCGCGGTTCTAGGCGCGCAGTCCGGAACCATGCGACTGCTACGGTCGCAGGTTCGAATCCTGCCTCGGGCGTGGACGTGTGTGGTGATCTTAGGTTGGTTAGGTTTCAATAGTTCTAAGTCTAGGGGACTGATGATCTCAGATGTTAAGTCCTATAGTGCTCAGAGCCATTTGAACCATTTTAGGTAAAAGGTGTTTGTGCACGAGAATCACTCCAAAAGGCACGCATGAGTTTTTTTCAAAAACACAACTTTTATTCTACACCTTTGTTATTCACGAAGGTCATAGAAACATTCTCTTCGCTGGTATTCACATTTAGTTCAACCGGTTTCCGTAAGTCGCGCTGTCGTAACTCTGTGTGGTGCACTTTATGTTGCAACGTGTTTTTATGTTGTTTGTATGTTGTGAGAACAAGTCAGAGTCAAACACTGACAAGAGTTTGGTGACGTTCGGAGATGAGGCTGCTGGCTGCGATAGAGTAAGACGCTGGCCCAGCAGATTGGCTGCTGAAAGTGGGCGGGCCAATACTCGGGATCTCCCGCACAGCTGTAGACGGAGGGAGAACTGCAGAGGATCCTTACAATGTGCAGCGTATTGAAGTCGTTATTTTGTCTGACAGAGCGCAACAGTGTAACAGTAAAAGGACTGTCAGTCCCTGGTGGGAGTAGGTAAAACGAGTATGTGCAGAATACTGGGCTGAAGCAGAAAATTATTTGCGCCAGGTGGGTTCCGAGAATGTTGACAGATGCCCACAGACAAACAGCCTTTATGGTTCAAATGGCTCTGAGCACTATGGGACTTAACATCTGTGGTCATCAGTCTCCTAGAACTTAGAACTACTTAAACCTAACTAACCTAATTACACCACACACATCCATGCCCGAGGCAGGATTCGAACCTGCGACCGTAGCAGTCGCGCGGTTCCGAACTGAGCGCCTAGAACCGCTAGACCACCGCGGCCGGCACAGCCTCTATGTGGCACTTTGTAATTATATCTGTTTGATGAACTGAAGGGATGTGTTTGCGGAACTAGATTTGAAGATAACGATTCCGTTCTAGCTTTTGTAAATTTGGGGATGAGCTTTTGACAGTTTTGACTGGTATACTCTCTTTAAATTTCCGTGAGTATCAGGGTCCACAAAAGACTTGGTAGTGCAATTGAACGGAATGAACGGTCTCTTGCAAGGAGGATATAAGACGAACATTAACAAAAACAAAACAAGGATAATGCCATGTGTGCGAATTAAATCAGACGAAGCTGAGAGAATCAAATTAGGAAACGAAACACTGAAAGTAGGAGACGAGTTTTGCCATTTGGGCAGCAAAACAACATGTGATTGTTGAAGTAGAGCGGACATAAAATGCAGAACGGCAATGGCAAGAAACGTATTTCTGAAAAAGAGAAATATGTTGATATCGAGTATAAATATTAGTAAGTCATTTCTAAAAATGTTTGACTTCCGTGTTGCCTTGTACTGAAGTCAAAAGTGTATAATAAGTAGTTCAGACAGTAAGAGAATACAAGCTTGTGAAATGTAGTGCTACAGAAGAATGCTGATGATTATATGGGTAGATCACGTAACCAACGAGGAGGTGATGATTTAAATTTGAGGGAAAAGAAATTAGTCGCATAACTTGCCTAAAAGAAAAGGTTCGCTTGATAGGGCATATTCTGAAACATAAACGAATCGTCAGTTTGGTATTTAATGGGAGAGAGTGGGGGGAGGTGAGGGGCGGGGGTAAAAGTTTCAGAGCGAGACGAAGAAAAGAGTAGATTAAGCAAGTGGTTGTGGGTGGGGGGGTGGGGGGTGAGGAGAAAGGGGGGAGAGTTCAGTAATTTGAGATGATGAAGCTTGCACAGGATAGAATGTAGGAGGGTGGAGAGGTGCATCCAAGCAGTCTTCGGAGTGAAGACTACAGCAAGAACAATAATGAGAGAGAAATTGGTTGTCTGAAAAACAGTGCGGACGTAGTGTGAAGTGACCCATATACAGGGTAGTCCATTGATCGTAACTCAGCCAAATATCTCACGAAATAAGCGTCAAACGAAAAAACTGCAAGAACGAAACTTGTCTGGCTTGAAGGGGAAAACCAAATGGCGCTATGGTTGGCCCGCTAGATAGCGCTGCCATAGGTCAAACGGATATCAACTGCGTTTTTTTTAAATAGGAACCCCCATTTTTATTACATATTCGTGTAGTACGTAAAGAAATATTAATGTTTTAGTTGGACCACTTTTTTCGCTTTGTGATAGATAGCGCTGTAATAGTCACAAACATATGGCTCACAATTTTAGACGAACAGTTGGTAACAGGTAGGTTTCTTAAATTAAAATACAGAAGGTAGGTACGTTTGAAGATTTTATTTCGGTTGTTCCAATGTGATACATGTACCTTTGTGGACGTATCATTTCTGAGAACGCATGCTGTGACATCGTGATTACCTGTAAATACCACATTAATGCAATAAATGCTCAAAATGATGTCCGTCATCCTCAATGCATTTGGCAATACGTGTAACGACTTTCCTCTCAACAGTGAGTAGTTCGCCTTTCGTAATGTTCGCACACGCATTGACAATGCGCTGACGCATGTTGTCAGGCGTTGTGGGTGGATCACGATAGCAAATATCCATCAGCTTTCCCCGCAGAAAGAAATCCGGGGACGTCAGATCCGGTGAACGTGCGGACCATGGTATGGTGCTTCGACGACCAACCCACCTGTCATGAAATATGCTTTTCAATACCACTTCAACTGCACGCTAGCTAAGAGCCGGACATGCATCATATTGAAAGTAGATCGCCATTCTGTCCTGCAGTGAAACATCTTGTAGTAACATCGGTAGAACATTACGTAGTAAATCAGCATACACTGCACAATTTAGATTGCCATCGATAGAATGGAGGCCAATTGTCCTTCCTCCCATAATGCCGCACCATACATTAACCCGCCAAGGTCTCTGCTGTTCCACTTGTCGCAGCCATCGTGGATTTTCCGTTGCCCAATAGTGCATATTATGTCGGTTTACGTTACCGCTGTTGGTGAAAGACGCTTCGTCGCTAAATAGAACGCGTGCAGAAAATGTGTCCTCGTCCCGTAATTTCTCTTGTGCCCAGTGGCAGAACTGTACACGACGTTGAAAGTCGTCGCCATGCAATTCTGTGCATAGAAGTATGATACAGGTGCAATCGATATTGATGTAGCATTCTCAACACCGACGTTTTTGAGATTCCAGATTCTCACGCAATTTGTCTGCTACTGATGGACGTATTAGGCGCGACAGCAGCTAAAACACCTACTTGGGAATCATCATTTGTTGCAGGTCGTGGTTGACGTTTCACATGTGGCTGAAGACTCCCTTTTTCCTTAAATAACGAAACTATCCGGCGAACGGTCCGGACACTTGGATAATGTCGTCCAGGATACCGAGCAGCACACATAGCACACACCCGTTGGACATTTTTATCACAATGGCCATAGATCAACACGATATCGACCTTTCCCGCAATTGGTAAACGGTTCATTTTAACACGGGTAATTTATCACGAAGCAAATACCGTCCGCACTGGCCGAATGTTACGTGATACCACGTACTTATATGTTTGTGACTATCACAGCGCCATTTATCACAAAGCGAAAAAAGTGGTCTAACTGAAACATTCATATTTGTTTACGTACTGCAGTAATATGTAATAAAAACGGGGGTTCCTATTTAAAAAACGCAGTTGATATTCGTTTGACCTATGGCAGCGCCATCTAGCGGGCCAACCGTAGCGCCATCTGGTTTCCCCCTTCAATGGTTCAAATGGCTCTGAGCACTATGGGACTTAACATCTATGATCATCAGTCCCTAGAACTTAGAACTACTTAAACCTAACTAACCTAAGGATATCACACAACACCCAGTCATCACGAGGCAGAGAAAGTCCCTGATCCCGCCGGGAATCGAACCCGGGAACTCGGGCGCGGGAAGTTCCCTCTTCAAGCTAGACAAGTTTCGTTCTTTGTAGTTTTTTCGTTTGACACTTATTTCCTGAGATATTTGGCCCGATCACGATCAATGGACCACCCTGTATCGGTAGATCACTTAACCAACGAGGAGGTGATGAATTAAATTGGAGGGGAAAGAAATTAGACGCGTAACTTGCCTAAAACGAAAGGTTCGCTTGATAGGACACATTCTGAAACATCAACGAATCGTCCGTTTGGTATTTAATGGGAGGGAGTGGGGGGGGGGGAGAGGGGGTGGATTTAAGAACAAGAGACGAGTAGAGTAAGCAAGTGGTTGTGGGGGGTGGGGGTGAGTTCAGAGTTAGAGATGATGCACTGAATAGATTGGAGGAGGGTGGAGAAGGGTATCCAAGTAGTGTTCGAACAGAAGACTACAGCAAGAACAATAATGATAAATTGGATGTCTGAAAAACAGTGCGGACGTAGTGTGGAGGGACCCATGTATATCGCATGTTGTCTGGAAACTAAATATGGGTGTTCGGTAAATAGTGGTATCAGGCTCACACTCTTTGAACGAACGCTGATTACAGACGGCGCGATATGCTTTAAACTGCTGTCCCTCATCTGGCGGGCAGTAAAGCGAGCGCTCATAATTCTTCTGGCGGCAGCCACAACAATAGCCCGCGAGGCCACACTGGTCAGACGGAACGCTGGTCCCAGCACGGAGCCCTGCGGGGACGCCGCCCTCTTTAAGGCTGCGCGCTCCGCCGCTGGTGACCCCGTTCGGTGTTTGCCGATCCATAAATACCGCGCAGGCGGGCGCGCCTCTTTCAGCCGCCTAAGCCCGTCTCCCCAACCCCCACCCCCCCCACGGGACTCGTCCTCCCACCCTCCACCGGCTGTTTACCGCCCTCGCTAATTGATCGGCCGCTCGCCTGGCGCGACCCACGCCGAGGCCTTTCACAAGGGCGCCATTGTCCGTGCGGGGCACGCCCACCTCGCTCACATGTTTTTGTTCACCACACATTTTTTGCCTTTTCACTTATTTTTAAAAATATTTTTGGATTTTTTTTATCGTGATAAGGAAGGGGCGACAAGTCATACATGGCGTATCTCAAACGTGTTGGGTGAAAGGAGATAGGAGACAATATATAAACAATGATATGTACTATAATTGCTATATACCGCGTATATCAGAAAGTATAGCCAGACATTCAGGAAACATTCCTCACAGTTTGAGCAGTATTGTCAGTTGGTTATCAGCCTAGTAACAGGTGTAGGCTTCACCGAGAGAGGTTGCGCAGTGGTTAGAACACTGGACTCGTATTCGGGAGGACGACGGTTCAATCGCGCGTCCGGCCATTCTGATTTAGCTATATATGACGTTAGTATCTGTTCCCGAAAGAACAGTTACCGCTGATGACCATGGAGCTTTCCTTGAATGAAATGATAATTAAATGGACACCCAGCTGCAAAGAGACGTTGATATACTTCATTGGGGACATGTTGAAAATGTGTGCACCGACTGGGACTCGAACCCTGGATCTCCTGCTTACATGGCAGACGCTCTATCCATCTGAGCCACCGAGAGCACAGAGGATAGTGCCACTGTAGGGACCTATCCCTTGCATTCTCCTCGGTGCACACATTTTCAACATGTCCCCAACACCTCTTTCCAGCTAGGGTTTCCATTTAATTATCATTTAATTCAAGCAAAGCTGCATGGTCATCAACGGTAACTGATCTTCCGGGAACAGATACTAACGTCATATATAGTTAAAATATGGCTTCCCGGCCAATGACTTCCTTGTGCGACCGGACACGCTATGCCTGAACTCGTACGGGACTTGGTAGATTAATCTGCCACGAGTAATGAATATGGTGGGCAAACATCTATTAGGTGCACTGCGAATGTAATGGTGTGGCCATGTTGAGAATGTGGGTTTCACGGGGAGCGTGTAAGGGATAAGTCCCTGCTGTGCTCTCGGTGGCTCAGATGGATAGAGCGTCTGCCATATAAGTAGGGGATCCCGGGTTCGAGTCCCGGTCGGTGCACACATTTTTAACATGTCCCCGATGAAGTATATCAACGCCTCTTTGCAGCTAGGGTGTCCATTTAATTATCATTTCATTCTGATTTAGGTTTTTCGTGATTTCCTTAAACCACTCCAGGCAAATGCCGGGATGGTTCCTCTGAAAGGGCACAACCTACTTCCTTCCCTAATCCCATGAGACCGATGCCCTCGCTGTCTGGTCTCGTCCTCTAAACAACCCCAACAGGTATAGACTTCATTGCCCTCCATGCAACTCTGTTTTCCTCATTATTCTTTGGTATCTTCCTTCCAGTCCACTGACATCACCCAGCGTCTGCTGTCTTCTTCTGCGCTTCCCTCTCCTCTTCACAATAAGACCTTTAACTGTATTTACAAAGCAATCTCGACTCACATTAAGTCCTGTCCAGTTTAGCTTCCTGCTCTTCACTGTCAGCAACATCCTCGTGTCATCTTCAATTCTTCTCAGTAACTCCTCATTTCCTTGTCAATGCAGCTGATCTCTATTCTGCGCCATATACACATTTCACAAGCTTCAATTCTCTCGTCCTGCTTTCTCTGTGTCCATGTTTCTGCTCCGTATAAGGCCATGCTCCACGTAAGCCATTTCAGCAGTCTTTTAATGCTGTGTTGAAACCGGCAGCTAAGAGCCTTTTCAGCTTTTGAAATGCCTCTTTCGCCAGCACGACTTTCATGTTCTGTTCACAATACATATCTTCCCTAAGCCAGCTTCCCACATGCTTGAATCCTCTCACCTGTTCCCTAGTTTCGGGCCTAACTTACACCTCGCCCCTCTTCTCTTTAAGCCTATAATTAAATCATTTCATTTATTTCTATTCATTATGCTACACAACTTTAATTCATGTTATTTGGCACTTGAATTAGTGTCTCTCCACTTTCTGCGACGGTCATCACGTCATCTGCGAATCTCATGCATTCTGTTTTCTCTCCGCTTACACTGACGTCTCTTTCCAGATGTAACTTTCATTGCTTCCTTTAAATAAATATACAAACAGGATCCTGATCTTGCTGTCTTCCGATGTCTCATCTCCTATTCGTATGCTTGCCTTCTGATTCATGTACAGGTTCACAGTCAGCCCTTCCTCCTTCCACTTTACTCCCTTTCTGTCCAATATTTCCATTACCTTATCCCACTGCGCTCTGGCAAAGGCCATTTCAAGGTCTATGAATTTCTTTGCCCTTGTCCATATATCTTTCACCAATGGTCCTTAGAAGTCCTATGGTCACTCGTGTCCCTTTTCCCCTTCCGAAACCATGTTACTCCAAGAGCATCTTACAGCTTTTCGTGTAGCCTGGTATTCAGAATAGAATGTGGTAATAGGACAACTCTCGTGAAACGCTTTATAACCATGACAGGGCTGACTTTCAACTTCTCTTCACAATCGCATTAACCACAGAAAACACACAGAAACAGAACATGCCAGCATCACATGAAACCCTTTCTTCGCCGGCCGCTGTGGCCCAGTGGTTCTGGGCGCTTCAGTCAGCAACCGCGCGGCTGCTACGGTCGCTGGTTCGAATCCTGCCTCGGGCATGGATGTGTGTGAAGTCCTTGGGTCAGTTAGGTGTAAGTAGTTCTAAGTCTAGGGGACTGATGAGTCCCATAGTGCTTAGAGTCATTTTTTGGCAGTGTTTCTTGTTCAGAAAATACAGAAAATGTTTCCACGCAAAAGTTATAAATCGGATTTTTTTACCTTATTAAAGTGATAGTCCTCTTAAAGGGTGACAGTTATTGAATTATGTGAAAGAAAAACGTAAATTGGTTAGAAACTACGGCGTGCACACACAGTATTCAAAATGAAAACGTCACTACAGATATTCGAATTTATGTTTATGACATGTTCCATATGCCTGCCATCATTGGCGATGATGTGGCGCGGCCAAATAGAGAAATTCTGCTCGTCCTGCTGAAGTGTCTGAACATCTATGTTGTCGATAATCTTCTGAACGGCTGTTTTCAGCTCAGCAATGATTTCGGGTTTATTGCTGTACACCTTGTCTTCAATGCAGCCCCACAAAAAGGAGTCACGTATGTTCAGATCCGGAGAATATGGCGGCCAATCGAGACCCATGCCAGAGGCCTCTGGGTACCCCACAGCCAGAATGTGGCCCCCAGGACATCAAACAGTCTGCTGCTTCGATGGGAGCAAACTCTGTCTTGCATGTATCAAATTTTGTCGAAATCAGGGTGACTTTGGATGTTGTTGTTGTTGTTGTGATCTACAGTTCAGAGACAGGTTTGGTGCAGTTCTGGAGGCTACTCTACCTTGTGCAAGCTTCTTCATCTCCGAGTAACAACCGCAACCTACATCCTTCTGAATCTGCTTATTGTATTCTCTGGTTTTTGCCCCCCACGCTGTCCGCCAGTACTTAATTTGTGATCCCTTGATGTCTCAGAATGTGTCCTAGAAACCGATCCCTTTTTCTAGTCAAGTTGTGCCACAAATTCATCTTCTCCCCAATTCTGTTCAGTAAAGTTACTTGGTTTTTCCATCTAATCCCTAGCTTTTTTCTGTAGTCCCACATTTCGGAAGATTCTGTTCTCTTTTCGTCTAAACCATTTATCGATCATGTTTGACTTCCATACATGGCTACAATCCATACAAATACTTTCAGAAAAGACCTACTGACACTTAAATCTATACTCGATGTTATCAAATTACTCTTCTTCAGAAATGCTTTTCTTGCCATTGCCAGTCTGCATTTTATATACTTCCTACCTCGACCATCGTCAGTTACGTTGCTTCCCAAATAGCAAAACTCATCTACTACCGTAAGTGTCTCATTTCCTAATCGGATACCCTCAGCACCACCTGATTTAATTTGACTACATTTCCGTTAATCTCGATTTGCTATTATTGATGTTCATCTTATATAATCCTTTCAAGGCACTGTCCATTTCGTTCAACTGCTCCTCCAAGTCCTTTGCTGTCTCTTACAGAATTACAACGTCGACGGGAAAGCTCAAATTTTTTATTTCGTCTGCTTGGATTTTAATTCGAACTCGAAATTTTTCTTTCGTTTCCTTTATTCCCACTATACAGAATGAATAACATTTGGCCGGCCGCTGTGGCAGAGTGGTTCTAGGCGCTTCAGTCCGGAAATGCTCTACTGATACGGTCACAGGTTCGAATCCTGCCTCGGGCATGGATGTGTGTGATGTCCTTAGGTTAATTAGGTTTAAGTAGTTCTAAGTATAGGGGGCTGATTATCTCAGATGTTAAGTCCCATTGTGTTTAGAGCGATTTGAACCATTTCTGAATAACATCTGGGATAGGCTACAACCCTGTCTCACTCCATTCTCAATCAATGATTCCCTTTGGATAATGGGGCTGAAATCATTTTCCAAACCCTTCACATATCATTTGGTAGTCACCGTGCCATCGAGGAATATCGCTCAGATTATTTCGTGACTGGACACTGCACACCACACAGTCACCCGTCGAACGTGAATAGACTTCTCGATCGCGAAATGCGGATTCTCAGTCCCACAAATGCGCGAATTTTGCTTATTGACGAACCCATCCATTCGAAACAACACGACGTGTGCCCATGTGTGTACTAATACCCATCATGCCCCGGGGCAAACGGTGCACTCTGAACATCCTAACGCAAACCGTTCAGAAGTTATGACGAATTTATGTCATATAGTATAATAATTATGAACCTTTAACAACGCTTTCGTAAATTCGGTGGTCAAGATAACTATTAAAGGCGCCACGTAAGCCAAACGCCAGCCGAAAGGGGCTGTGGCGCCAAACTTTATTTGGTCATATGAAATCGGGAGTGGGGATTACTGGTTATGGCTGCGCTCCAAGGCCGGAATAGAGTGCACAGCGCCACAGGGATGTTCTGTGGTGACACAGGGCGACGCGGCCGAGCGCCGGACGCGCAAGAGGCGAAGAAAAAGCGGGACAGACGGCTGGACGGATTTGGGGAGGACTCCTTCTAGCCGAGGCAGAGAGAGCCGAGTCGCGCGGAAGGAGGCCGGCCTGCTAATGGACTTTTTAGAGGCCCTCAGCGAGCGGGCGTCCCTTTCACAAGGATCCACCCGAGGGATCCCTCCGCCGGGAGACTCGCCGACACACACCTCCTGTGCTGCGCGTTACGACGGCAGTAAACCGCGCGACAGGCTACGGTACTGGCCTACAATTTATAGAAACAACGTAGACTGACCAAGGCCTCGCCACATCTGAAGCGAACTGGAGCTTTGGCCACTAAACTTCGTAACATCATGTTGAGTGATACCAGGTCGTCTACTAGAACGGAGCAGTATTGTTTTATTCGTTATAGAATAACGCTTTATTTACTGTCTGCACCACACGCTTCGCCAAAAAAAATTATTTCCTATATTAAATGCGTTTTTTGTGTATTATGTCGTATCACGCACGATGTTTACGATGTGCGAGGTTGCTGCGTTACTCTGGTGACTTTGCTATAGTATAAACACGTACAGCGTACAATTATCAGTGAGTCTTGCCCTGTAGATACTGGGGAGTTTGTAGCTTTTAGCCGGCTGCTGTGGCCGAGCGGTTCTAGGTGCTTCAGTCTGGAACCGCGCGACCGCTACGGTCGCAGGTTCGAATCCTGCCTCGGGCAGGGACGTGTGTGATGTCCTTAGGTTGGTTAGGTATAAGTAGTTCTAAGCTCTAGGGGACTGACGACCTCAGATGTTAAGTCCCATAGTGCTCAGAGCCATTTGAACCATTTTGTAACTTTTACTTAGTATAGAAATTCTTCCAATCCATATGTGGCATACAGCAAACCAGTGCTTAACAGTATTGGTTAAAAACAGTCTTGGTTGCAATTTTAGATTTTTATTTTTCAACGAGGCGTTCCGCCTTATTTAGGCATATTCAGGTTACCTACATAGAAAACAGAGAACAAATACATCTATTTAAGAATCGCGATCGCGTTGTGCAGACTTGGATAACCTATAAGCGTGTATAAACATATCAGCTATTGAAAGAGAAAATACCGTAATTTGGTATTTCTTAGAAGAATCCATTAGTCAGTGTAGCCAAAGGGTATCGTCAAATATATCAGGCGAACATCGCCTTCGTTAAACTCAGTGAAAACTAGAAATATAAAATAGTAAAAACGTTACTTTTTTTAGATGGACGCGAGAGGCACCGAGATCTGCATAACGCGTTCCCGTTCGCAGGAGCGAGTAACAGAGTAAGATGGGGGCTCAGGTAGAAAGCATGCTTATGCGTTATGAAGAACTTGGTGCCTCTCGAGTCCATCTAGAAAAGGTAACGATTTTACTATTTTATATTTCTAGACCCGTGGTCTAGGGGTAGCGTCTTTGATTCATAATCAAAAACGTCTTTGATTCATAATCAAAAACGTCTTCGGTCCCGGGTTCGATCCCCGCCACTGCCTAAATTTTGATATATAATCAGCATTGGTGGCCGAAGACTTCCAGCATAAGAAGTCAGCCTCATTCTGCCAACGGCCTTGTCAAAGAGGGCGGAGGAGCGGATGGAGGTTCAGGGCACTCTATTGTCCTAGGGGTGGGAAAGTCCCCCTAAAGGCGGAGAAATCAGCAATGATCAACGACATGAGGATGCAGAAGGCAATGGAAAGCACTGCATTAAAGACACGTAACGTGTATCCACAGGACATGTGGCCTGTAATTGAAGAAGTGTCATGATGATCTCTCCATTGACAAAAGATTCCGGAATAGTCCCCCATTCGGATCTCCGGGAGGGGACTGCCAAGGGGGAGGTTACCATGAGAAAAGATTGAATAATCAACGAAAGGATAACGTTCTACGAGTCGGGGCGTGGAATGTCAGAAGCTTGAACGTGGCAGGGAAACTAGAAAATCTGAAAAGGGAAATGCAAAGGTTCAATCTAGATATAGTAGGGGTCAGTGAAGCGAAGTGGAAGGAAGACAAGGATTTCTGGTCATATGAGTATCGGGTAATATCAGCAGCAGCAGAAAATGGTATAACAGGTGTAGGATTCGTTATGAATAGGAAGGTAGGGCAGAGGGTGTGTTACTGTGAACAGTTCAGTGACCAGGTTGTTCTAATCAGAATCGACAGCAGACCAACACCGACAACGATAGTTCAGGTATACATGCCGACGTCGCAAGCTGAACAGAGAAAGAGTATGAGGATATTGAAAGGGTAATGCAGTATGTAAAGGGGGACGAAAATCTAATAGTCATGGCCGACTGGAATGCAGTTGTAGGGGAAGGAGTAGAAGAAAAGGTTACAGGAGAATATGGGCTTGGGACGAGGAATGAAAGAGGAGAAAGACTAATTGAGTTGTGTAACAAGTTTCAGCTAGTAATAGCGAATACCCTGTTCAAGAATCACAAGAGGAGGAGGTACACTTGGAAAAGGCCGGGAGATACCGGAAGATTTCAATTAGATTACATCATGGTCATACAGAGATTCCGAAATCAGATACTGGATTGTAAGGCATACCCAGGAGCAGATATAGATTCAGATCACAATATAGTAGTGATGAAGAGTAGGCTGAAGATCAAGGCATTAGTCAGGAAGAATCAATACGCAAAGAAGTGGGATACGGAAGTACTAAGGAATGACGAGATACGTTTGAAGTTCTCTAACGCTATAGATACAGCAATAAGGAATAGCGCAGTAGGCAGTACAGTTGAAGAGTAATGGACATCTCTAAAAAGGGCCATCACAGAAGTTGGGAAAGAAAACATAGGTACAAAGAAGGTAGCTGCGAAGAAACCATGGGTAACAGAAGAAATACTTCAGTTGACTGATGAAAGAAGGAAGTACAAACATGTTCCGGAAAAATCAGGAATACAGAAATACAAGTCGCTGAGGAGTGAAATACACTCCTGGAAATGGAAAAAAGAACACATTGACACCAGTGTGTCAGACCCACCATACTTGCTCCGGACACTGCGAGAGAGCTGTACAAGCAATGATCACACGCACGGCACAGCGGACACACCAGGAACCGCGGTGTTGGCCGTCGAATGGCGCTAGCTGCGCAGCATTTGTGCACCGCCGCCGTCAGTGTCAGCCAGTTTGCCGTGGCATACGGAGCTCCATCGCAGTCTTTAACACTGGTAGCATGCCGCGACAGCGTGGACGTGAACCGTATGTGCAGTTGACGGACTTTGAGCGAGGGCGTATAGTGGGCATGCGGGAGGCCGGGTGGACGCACCGCCGAATTGCTCAACACGTGGGGCGTGAGGTCTCCACAGTACATCGATGTTGTCGCCAGTGGTCGGCGGAAGGTGCACGTGCCCGTCGACCTGGGACCGGACCGCAGCGACGCACGGATGCACGCCTAGACCGTAGGATCCTACGCAGTGCCGTAGGGGACCGCACCGCCACTTCCCAGCAAATTAGGGACACTGTTGCTCCTGGGGTATCGGCGAGGACCATTCGCAACCGTCTCCATGAAGCTGGGCTACGGTCCCGCACACCGTTAGGCCGTCTTCCGCTCACGCCCCAACATCGTGCAGCCCGTCTGGTGTCGCGACAGGCGTGAATGGAGGGACGAATGGAGACGTGTCGTCTTCAGCGATGAGAGTCGCTTCTGCCTTGGTGCCAATGATGGTCGTATGCGTGTTTGGCGCCGTGCAGGTGAGCGCCACAATCAGGACTGCATACGACCGAGGCACACAGGGCCAACACCCGGCATCATGGTGTGGGGAGCGATCTCCTACACTGGCCGTACACCACGGGTGATCGTCGAGGGGACACTGAATAGTGCACGGTACATCCAAACCGTCATCGAACCCATCGTTCTACCATTCTTAGACCGGCAAGGGAACTTGCTGTTCCAACAGGACAATGCACGTCCGCATGTATCCCGTGCCACCCAACGTGCTCTAGAAGGTGTAAGTCAACTACCCTGGCCAGCAAGATCTCCGGATCTGTCCCCCATTGAGCATGTTTGGGACTGGATGAAGCATCGTCTCACGCGGTCTGCACGTCCAGCACGAACGCTGGTCCAACTGAGGCGCCAGGTGGAAATGGCATGGCAAGCCGTTCCACAGGACTACATCCAGCATCTCTACGATCGTCTCCATGGGAGAATAGCAGCCTGCATTGCTGCGAAAGGTGGATATACACTGTACTAGTACCGACATTGTGCATGCTCTGTTGCCTGTGTCTTTGTGCCTGTGGTTCTGTCAGTGTGATCAAATGATGTATCTGACCCCAGGAATGTGTCAATAAAGTTTCCCCTTCCTGGGACAATGAATTCACGGTGTTCTTATTTCAATTTCCAGGAGTGTAAATAGGAAGTGCAGGGAAGCTAAGACGAAATGGCTGCGGGAAAAATGTGAAGACATCGAAAAAGATATGATTGTCGTAAGGACAGGTTCAGCATACAGGAAAGTCAAAACAACCTTTGGTAACATTAAAAGCAACAGCGCTAACATTAAGAGTGCAACGGGAATTCCACTGTAAATGCAGAGGAGAGAGCAGATAGGTGGAAAGAATACACTGAAAGCCTCTATGAGGGTGAAGATTTGTCTGATGTGATAGAAGAAGAAACAGGAGTCGATTTAGAAGAGATAGGGGTTCCAGTATTAGAATCGGAATTTAAAAGAGCTTTGGAGGACTTACGGTCAAATCAGGCAGAATGGATAGATAACATTCCATCAGAATTTCTAAAATCATTGTGGGAAGTGGCAACAAAAAGACTATTAACGTTGGTGTGTAGAATATATGAGTCTGGCGACATATCATCTGACTATCGGAAAAGCATCATCCACACACTTCCGAAGACGGCAAGAGCTGACAAGTGCGAGAATTATCGCACAATCAGCTTAACAGCTCATGCATCGAAGCTGCTTACAAGAATAATATACAGAAGAATGGAAAAGAAAATTGAGAATGCGCTAGGTGACGATCAGTTTGGCTTTAGGAAAAGTAAAGGGACGAGAGAGGCAATTCTGACGTTACGGCTAATAATGGAAGCAAGGCTAAAGAAAAATCAAGACACTTTCATAGGATTTGTCGACCTGGAAAAAGCGTTCGACAATATAAAATGGTGCAAGCTGTTCGAGATTCTGAAAAAAGTAGGGGTAAGCTATAGGAAAAGACGGGTCATATACAATATGTACAACAACCAAGAGAGAATAATAAGAGTGGACAATCAGGAACGAAGTGCTGGTATTAAGAAGGGTGTAAGACAAGGCTGTAGCCTTTCGCCCCTACTCTTCAATCTGTACATCGAGGAAGCAATGATGGAAATAAAAGAGAGGTTCAGGAGTGGAATTAAAATACAAGGTCAAAGGATATCAATGACACGATTCGCTAATGACATTGCTATCCTGAGTGAAAGTGAAGAAGAATTAAATGATCTGCTGAACGGAATGAACAGTCTAATGAGTGCACAGTATGGTTTGAGAGTAATTCGGAGAAAGACGAAGGTAATGAGAAGTAGTAGAAATGAGAACAGCGAGAAACTTGACATCAGGATTGATGGTCACGAAGTCAATGAAGTTAAGGAATTCTGCTACCTAGGCAGTAAAATAACCAATGACGGACGGAGCAAGGAGGACATCAAAAGCAGACTCGCTATGGCAAAAAAGGCATTTCTGGCCAAGAGAAGTCTACTAATATCAAATACCGGCCTTAATTTGAGGAAGAAATTTCTGAGCATGTACGTCTGGAGTACAGCATTGTATGGTAGTGAAACATGGACTGTGGGGAAACCGGAACAGAAGAGAATCGAAGCATTTGAGCTGTGGTGCTATAGACGAATGTTGAAAATTAGGTGGACTGATAAGGTAAGGAATGAGGAGGTTCTACGCACAATCGGAGAGGAAAGGAATATGTGGAAAACAGTGATAAGGAGAAGGGACAGGATGATAGGACATCTGCTAAGACATGAGGGAATGACTTCCATGGTACTAGAGGGAGCTGTAGAGGGCAAAAACTGTAGAGGAAGACAGAGATTGGAGTACGTCAAGCAAATAATTGAGGACGTAGGTTGCAAGTGCTACTCTGAGATGAAGAGGTTAGCAGAGGACAGGAATTCGTGGCGGGCCGCATCAAACCAGTCAGTTGACGACAAAAAAAAAAAAAAAAAAAAAAAAAAAAAAAAAAAAAAAAAAAAAAAAAAATCTAGTTTTTACTGAGTTTAACGAAGGCGATGTTGGCCTGATATATTTGACGATGCCCTTTGGCTACACTGACTAAAGGATTCATCTAAGAAATACCAAATGAGGGTATTTGCTCTTTCAATAGTTTATACATGCTTATAGGTTATCCAAGTCTGCACAACGCGATCGCGATTCTTAAATAGATGTATTTCTTCTCTGTTTTATATGTAGATAACCTGAATATGCCTAAATAAAGCGAAACGCGACGTTGAAATTTAAAAAAAACTAAAATTGCTACCAAGACTGTTTTAACCAATAACGTTTACATACAATTATCACACCTTTGATCTTTATGACATTTCACGTATCTGATAGAAAACTCTGCCTTACCTGTCTCTCAAAGGCATGTTCGCTGAATAGCCAAAGGAACTGGTACACCTGCCTAATATCGTTTAGGGACTCCGCGAGCACGCAGAAGTGCCGCAACACGACATCGCATGGACTCGACTAATGTCCAAAGTAATGCTCGAGAGAAGTGACGCGATGAATCCTGCAATACTGTCCATAAATCCATAAGAGTACGAAGGGACGGAGATCTCTTCTTGCAAGGCATCAGGCATCCCAGATAAGCTAAATAATGTTCAGGTCTGGGGACTGTGGTGGCCACTGAAAGTGTTTAAACTCAGAAGAGTATTTGGAGCCCCTCTGTAACAATTCTGGACGTGTGGAGTGTTGCATTGTCCTCCTGGAATTGCCCAAGTCCGTCGGAATGCATGATGGACATGATACGATGCAAGTGATCAGACAGGATGACATCTACATCTACATCTACATTGATACTCCGCAAGCCACCCAACGGTGTGTGGCGGAGGGCACTTTACGTGCCACTGTCATTACCTCCCTTTCCTGTTCCAGTCGCGTACGGTTCGCGGGAAGAACGACTGTCTGAAAGCCTCCGTGCGCGCTCTAATCTCTCTAATTTTACATTCGTGATCTCCTCGGGAAGTATAAGTAGGGGGAAGCAATATATTCGATACCTCATCCAGAAACGCACCCTCTCGAAACCTGGCGAGCAAGCTACACCGCGATTCAGAGCGCCTCTCTTGCAGAGTCTGCCACTTGAGTTTATTAAACATCTCCGTAACGCTATCACGGTTACCAAATAACCCAGTGACGAAACGCGCCGCTCTTCTTTGGATCTTCTCTATCTCCTCCGTCAACCCGACCTGGTACGGATCCCACACTGATGAGCAATACTCAAGTATAGGTCGAACGAGTGTTTTGTAAGCCACCTCCTTTGTTGATGGACTACATTTTCTAAGCACTCTCCCAATGAATCTCAACCTGGTACCCACCTTACCAACAATTAGTTTTATATGATCATTCCACTTCAAATCGTTCCGTACGCATACTCCCAGATATTTTACAGAAGTAACTGCTACCAGTGTTTGTTCCGCTATCATATAATCATACAATAAAGGATCCTTCTTTCTATGTATTCGCAATACATTACATTTGTCTATGTTAAGGGTCAGTTGCCACTCCCTGCACCAAGTGCCTATCCGCTGCAGATCTTCCTGTATTTCGCTACAATTTTCTAATGCAGCAACTTCTCTGTATACTACAGCATCATCCGCGAAAAGCCGCATGGAACTTCCGACACTATCTACTAAGTCATTTATATATATTGTGAAAAGCAATGGTCCCATAACACTCCCCTGTGGCACGCCAGAGGTTACTTTAACGTCTGTAGACGTCTCTCCATTGATAACAACATGCTGTGTTCTGTTTGCTAAAAACTCTTCAATCCAGCCACACAGCTGGTCTGATATTCCGTAGGCTCTTACTTTGTTTATCAGGCGACAGTGCGGAACTGTATCGAACGCCTTCCGGAAGTCAAGAAAAATAGCATCTACCTGGGAGCCTGTATCTAATATTTTCTGGGTCTCATGAACAAATAAGGCGAGTTGGGTCTCACACGATCGCTGTTTCCGGAATCCATGTTGATTCCTACATAGTAGATTCTGGGTTTCCAGAAATGACATGATACGCGAGCAAAAAGCATGTTCTAAAATTCTACAAGAGATCGACGTAAGAGATATAGGTCAATAGTTTTGCGCATCTGCTCGACGACCCTTCTTGAAGACTGGGGCTATCTGTGCTCTTTTCCAATCATTTGGAACCCTCCGTTCCTCTAGAGACTTGCGGTACACGGCTGTTAGAAGGGGGGCAAGTTCTTTCGCGTACTCTGTGTAGAATCGAATTGGTATCCCGTCAGGTCCAGTGGACTTTCCTCTATTGAGTGATTCCAGTTGCTTTTCTATTCCTTGGACACTTATTTCGATGTCAGCCATTTTTTCGTTCGTGCGAGGATTTAGAGAAGGAACTGCAGTGCGGTCTTCCTCTGTGAAACAGCTTTGGAAAAAGGTGTTTAGTATTTCAGCTTTACGCGTGTCATCCTCTGTTTCAATGCCATCATCATCCCGGAGTGTCTGGATATGCTGTTTCGAGCCACTTACTGATTTAACGTAAGACCAGAACTTCCTAGGATTTTCTGTCAAGTCGGTACATAGAATTTTACTTTCGAATTCAATGAACGCTTCACGCATAGCCCTCCTTACGCTAACTTTGACATCGATTAGCTTCTGTTTGTCTGAGAGGTTTTGGCTGCGTTTAAACTTGGAGTGGAGCTCTCTTTGCTTTCGCAGTAGTTTCCTAACTTTGTTGTTGTACCACGGTGGGTTTTTCCCGTCCCTCACAGTTTTATTCGGCACGTACCTGTCTAAAACGCATTTTACGATTGCCTTGAACTTTTTCCATAAACACTCAACATTGTCAGTGTCGGAACAGAAATTTTCGTTTTGATCTGTTAGGTAGTCTGAAATCTGCCTTCTATTACTCTTGCTAAACAGATAAACCTTCCTCCCTTTTTTTATATTCCTATTAACTTCCATATTCAGGGATGCTGCAACGGCCTTATGATCACTGATTCCCTCTTCTGTACATACAGTTTCGAAAAGTTCGGGTCTGTTTGTTATCAGTAGGTCCAATATGTTATCTCCACGAGTCGGTTCTCTGTTTAATTGCTCGAGGTAATTTTCGGATAGTGCACTCAGTATAATGTCACTCGATGCTCTGTCCCTACCACCCGTCCTAAACATCTGAGTGTCCCAGTCTATATCTGGTAAATTGAAATCTCCACCTAAGACTATAACATGCTGAGAAAATTTATGTGAAATGTATTCAAAATTTTCTCTCAGTTGTTCTGCCACTAATGCTGCTGAGTCGGGAGGTCGGTAAAAGGAGCCAATTATTAACCTAGTTCGGTTGTTTAGTGTAACCTCCACCCATAATAATTCACAGGAACTATCCACTTCTACTTCACTACAGGATAAACTACTACTAACAGCGATGAACACTCCACCACCGGTTGCATGCAATCTATCCTTTCTAAACACCGTCTGTACCTTTGTAAAAATTTCGGCAGAATTTATCTCTGGCTTAAGCCAGCTTTCTGTACCTATAACGATTTCAGCTTCGGTGCTTTCTATCAGCGCTTGAAGTTCCGGTACTTTACCAACGCAGTTTCGACAGTTGACAATTACAATACCGATTGCTGCTTGGTCCCCGCATGTCCTGACTTTGCCCCGCACCCGTTGAGGCTGTTGCCCTTTCTGTACTTGCCCAAGGCCATCTAACCTAAAAAACCGCCCAGCCCACGCCACACAACCCCTGCTACCCGTGTAGCCGCTTGTTGCGTGTAGTGGACTCCTGACCTATCCAGCGGAACCCGAAACCCCACCACCCTATGGCGCAAGTCGAGGAATCTGCAGCCCACACGGTCGCAGAACCGTCTCAGCCTCTGATTCAGACCCTCCACTCGGCTCTGTACCAAAGGTCCGCAGTCAGTCCTGTCGACAATGCTGCAGATGGTGAGCTCTGCTTTCATCCCGCTAGCGAGACTGGCAGTCTTCACCAAATCAGATAGCCGCCGGAAGCCAGAGAGGATTTCCTCCGATCCATAGCGACACACATCATTAGTGCCGACATGAGCGACCACCTGCAGATGGGTGCACCCTGTACCCTTCATGGCATCCGGAAGGACCCTTTCCACATCTGGAATGACTCCCCCCGGTATGCACACGGAGTGCACATTGGTTTTCTTCCCCTCTCTTGCTGCCATTTCCCTAAGGGGCCCCATTACGCGCCTGACGTTGGAGCTCCCAACTACCAGTAAGCCCACCCTCTGCGACTGCCCGGATCTTGCAGACTGAGGGGCAACCTCTGGAACAGGACAAGCACCCATGTCAGGCCGAAGATCAGTATCAGCCTGAGACAGAGCCTGAAACCGATTCGTCAGACAAACTGGAGAGGCTTTCCGTTCAGCCCTCCGGAATGTCTTTCGCCCCCTGCCACACCTTGAAACGACCTCCCACTCTACCACAGGTGAGGGATCAGCCTCAATGCGGGCAGTATCCCGGGCAACCACAGTCGTAGTCCGATCAGGGGATGCGTGGGACGAGCTGGCCGTCCCCGACAAACCCCCATCCCGACCCCCACAGTGATGCCCATTGGCAACAGCCTCAAGCTGTGTGACCGAAGCCAACACTGCCTGAAGCTGGGAGCGAAGGGATGCCAACTCAGCCTGCATCCGAACACAGCAGTTGCAGTCCCTAATGTACGTGTCACCTGTCAGAGACGTATCTAGACGTTTCAGGGGTCTGAGATTACCCCATCTGCACACGTCCCACACCATTACAGAGCCTCGACCAGACTGAACAGTTCCCTTGTGAAATGCAGGTTCCATGGAGTCATGAGATTCTCTCCGTACCCGTACACGGCCATCCGCTCGATACAACTTGAGACGATACTCGTCCGTCCAGACAACATGTTTACAGTCATCAACAGTCTAATGTCGGTGTTGACTGGTCCAGGTGAGGTGTAAAGCTTTGTGTCGTGTAGTCATCAAGGGCACACGAATAGGCCTTCGGCTCCGAAAGCCCATGTCGATGATGCTTCGTTTAGTGGTTCGCACACTGACATTTGTTGATGGCCCAGCAGGAGTTTGAGAAAGGGTTGCCCTTCTGTCTCGTTAAACGATTCTCTTCAGTCGTCGATGGTCCCGTTCTTGCAGGATCTTGTTCTGGCAGCAGCGATGTCGGAGACTATAAGACCACGTTCAGACTCACTCACATCTTGATAAGTTGCCATTGTACCATTGTAGCAGCAGTAACCGATCTAACAATAGCGCCAGACACTTGTTGACTTATATAGGCGTTGCCGACCGCAGCGCCGTATTTTGCCTGTTCTTTTATCTCTCTATTTGAATACCCATGCCTATACCAGTTTCTTTGGCGCTTCAGTGTATGTACACAAAACGTTAGTATTTGTAGAGAAAGCAGACTATACAAAACGTGTATGTTGTCACTTTAAGGCATCATGAGTGGGATAGTTCTTCGCGATTTTTGCTGGCATCCGTGTTTCCCTTTACCTGGTCACATCCTGGAAGTCGCAGTATCTCTCTACTTACTAAACATAAGCATGTTTCTATGTTCCGAACTTTTTCTTCCAACTTTTCATTTTGATTGCTCTTATTTTTATGATGCACTATCAGTCTTTTGTCACTACACTTGATCGAAAACTGTTACTTCAAGACGTATCTATTTTGAGTTCGCTGTGTATCCCATCATATTTGGTTTGCTTACGTGCTTAATGTGTGATTCCAAAGCTTAATTACCGTCTACATTTGAGGCGAATTCCTGCTGTGGGCGCTAGAATATTTTGTCCTAATGCCATGTTTTTTATGCGGCTTTCAGCGGCTCTAATGCGACACACAACTATTGTGCTGCATGCCATGCTTGTTTCTTTTCTTTTTTTTTTTTTTTCGGGCAGCATTTGGACTACTAGCCAGTTTCGCTGCCTCACACACTCACTCTGCATTCCGTGCTGAGCGCGGCTATGCTGTGGCTGTACTGTACTGTGCTGTACTGCTCGCGAAATGCTTGAAACTGTGGTTGGGAGGCGGCGTTCCGGCCGCCATGCAGCTCTTTCCACCCGATTTTGCGAAAACTATTCGCTGAAAAAAATTTAATTTTGCACATTTAGCAGTATGATATATTCCTTACCTATATGTGTATATGTTTCAATTCTTCCGCCTATTTTCATTCATTCATTCGCCTAAGCAGTTCATGGCGAAGATTAAAACGCTGTATTCCGGGAGTAATAAAGCCTGTGGAGGCAGCGAGGAAAGGTGAAGAACATTAAATTTCTTATGTTGTTGTAAAAAACTGCTGCCTGATATTTAATCGATATTGTGCTGTCTGTGTGTTCCTACCCACGATGGACAGCCGACAGCCGACGGCAACGCCTATGTAAGACAGCAAGTGTGTGGCGCAGTTGTTACACTGGTTACTGCTTCAACAGTGGCAGGTTATGAACATGTGACTTTGAACGTGGTCTTATAGTCTGCGCACGAGCGATGGGACACAGCGTCTCCAAGGAAGCGATGAAGTGGGGATTTTCCCGTACGACCGTTTCACGAGTGTACCGTGAATATCAGGTATCCGGTAAAACATTAAATCTCCGACATCGCTGCAGCCGGAAAAAAAATAATGGTTCAAATGGCTCTGAGCACTATGGGACTTAACATCTGTGGTCATCAGTCCCCTAGAACTTAGAACTACTTAAACCTAACTAACCTAAGGACATCACACACATCCATGCCCGAGGCAGGATTCGAACCTGCGACCGTAGCTAAGCCGGAAAAAGATCCTGAAAGAACGGGACCAAAGACGACTGAAGAGAATCGTTCAAGGTAGCAGAAGTGCAACTCTTCCGCAAATTGCTGCAGATTTCAATGCTTGGCCATCAACAAACGTCACCGTGTGAACCACTCAACGGAAAATCACCGAAATGGGCTTCCGGAGCCGAAGGCCCACTCGTGTACCCTTGATGATGAGTGCACGACACAAAGCTTTACGCCTCGCCTGGGTCCGTCAACGCTGACATTGGACTGCTGGTGACTGGAAACATGTTGCCTGGTCGGACGAATCTCGTTTCAAACTGTATCGAGCGGATGGACGTGTACGGGTATGGAGACAACCACCCATGAATGCATGGACCCTGCGTGTCAGCATGGGATTGTTGTAGCTAAAGGAGGCTCTGTAACGGCTTGTGGGGTGTGCAGTTGGTGTTTAAACACTTCCGCTCGCCTCCAAACTCCCCAGCCATGAACATTATTGAGCATATCTGGGATTCTTTGCAAACGTGCTGTTCAGAAGAGATCTCCATCCCATTACTCTTACGAATTTATGGACAGCCCTGCTGGATTCATGGTGTCAATTCCCTCCAGCACTACTTCAGACATTAGTCGAATCTATGCCACGTCGGGTTGCGGCACTTCTGCGTGCTTGCGTGGCCCTGCACGATATTAGGGAGGTGTACCAGTTTCTGTGGCTCTTCGGTGTATGTGTCTGCGTTACCAGTATTTGTAGTTCTTTGGGAAGAAGAAGAAGAAGAAGATGATGAAGAAGAAGAAGAAGAAGAAGAGGTAAATAACTTCAAGGGTCGAAGAATTGTCGTCTAGTAATCCAAAATTATTTGTTACAGATTATTCGTGTACACGAAAAACCATAAGCCTGTCTGTTTCGAGCGTGTGTCGCTGTGCGTAAATTAGCTGAGACACACTCTCCAGAGAGACCTTACTAATGTTGCGCCTCTTGTGCGCCGCCAGAAAACTATTCTCAGAATTATTAATTTATCAGTAGAAACATCCTTGTTACATGGGTGCATAAAATGAAGTAAAATAGCTTACTAATCATGAAGAGTTCACAGAGGTAAAAATACATTACGTAAACTTCGCGTATAGTTGATTCCAGCTCACACACAGCAGTATGTGAAATGTAGACAAGATATCGAAATTTTATTGAAAACTGAGATCGGAACGATATGACATTTCGTTCCCGAGTTACTGATTTCTATGTTCGACGGCCTCTCATGCTCAACGGCCACATTTCCGTCCCTGTGAATCGTGAGTTATGTGGACATACAAAATCGTCACATTTAATAAACTTATATGTCCGAAAGAACAGACACCATTTATGATCTGCAGCTGTCTAGAACGAAATTAGAATTCTATTAATACCTTCAGCTGCTAACGGGCGTTGATATATATGAACGGGGACAGGTGGAAATGTGTGCCCCGACCGGGACTCGAACCCGGGATCTCCTGCTTACATGGCAGACGCCATCTGAGCCAACGAGGGCACAGAGGACAGCGCGACTCCATGGACTATCTCTAGCACGCCCCCAGCTGGACCCACATTCTCACTTTATATCTCCACACACTACTTTCGTAGTATCCCTACCCAACACACTCATTACTCGTGGAAAACATTCTTACCAAGCCCCGTAAGTGTTCGGGTAATATGTGTGCATCCGCACAGAGGGAGGTCATGGAAGGTGTTGACAGAACTATATACTTATATGGGATATGGTGTCTGTTCTTTCGGACATGTCTATACACCATGTTCGTTTTCCGCATTAATTTTTACGTCAATCTGATGATGCCCCAAAAGGGCGAAACGTGCCATTTGCGGTATATAAAAGGATTTAGCAATCGAGACCGTCTTATTTCAAGTGCGTCCTAGGACCACCATTCGACTAGCTGGATGGGTGGAGCCTCCAGAACCCACCCTCAAATTAACTTTAACCAGCTTAGGACTGAACCGAGGTGGTCTTAGTCTCCTCATTTTGACATATTTTAATGTGCTCCCACGCCAAATCCACAGCGAGATCCGTACCCGCGAGACAAGCATATTGCGCTGTGCTGTGGTTCCTGACTGAGAAGGTCCCAAGTCTTTTCTGTCTTTTCACACTTCATTCCTCTCCTCTCGTCTGATGCATTTTGACCCGTAGGCGAAGTAGAGACGTGTATACATACAGTACAGTGTTGCCGTGCTCTTTAGAAAACACCGCAGGATCTCCACCGCATAAAACTCAAAGTAGACTCTGGAAGCCATCAAACGTGTTCTTTTTTTCACTGACAAATAATTAACAACCCTCGTCATTAAGTTCCACAGTAAGCGGTAGGGGCATCCTTGTATACCCTTCCTTGTTTACGTTAAGTTGGAAATAGTCTCCGGAATTGCACCAGGCTGTGGCAGTGGCCTTATTTTGCAGCTCAAAAACAGATGCGCGAGGAAATAACGGAGGAAAGATTTATCATACGTCCAAAAGGGCACGACCGTTAGCTTTCGTGTCAAGGGTGGAAGCATTTCCGAAACGGTAAGAGTATAACACATTCGAGTACTCTTGAGGTTAAAGTTGACGCGAACCTCCCGATCGAGGTGGTCCCACAGTTTCTCCATTGGGTTTAAATACGGGGAGCCCGGTGGCCAGGGGAGTACGGTAAACTTACCCTGGTGCTATTCGAACCACTCACGTACGCTGCGAGCTGTGTGCCACATTGCGTTGTCTTGTTGGTAGATGCCATTGTGCTGCGAAATATTCCACGTAGGGGTGGACATGGTTCCCAAGGAAATATCATTCTTGTGGTGATCCGCCGCGTGGGATTATCCGAGCGGTCTAGGCTCTGCAGTCATTGACTGTGCGGCTGATCCCGGCGGAGGTTCGAATCCTCCCTCGGGCATGGGTGTGTGTGTTTGTCCTTAGGATAACTTAGGTTAAGTAGTGTGTAAGCTTAGAGACTGATGACCTTAGCCGGACGGAGTGGCCGAGCGGTTCTAGGCGCTACAGACTGGAACCGCGCGACCGCTACGGTCGCAGGTACGAATCCTGCCTCGGGCATGCATGTGTGTGATGTCCTTAGGTTAGTTAGGTTTAAGTAGTTCTAAGTTCTACGGGACTGATGACCTGAAAAGTTAAGTCCCATAGTGCTCAGAGCCAATTTTGATGACCTTAGCAATTAAGTCCCATAAAATTTCACACACATTTGAACATTTGTGTTGATCCACTGTGCCCTTTAGAGATCACGCACGGAATCCCACGAAAACATTCCCCCGGCCATATCGGTGGCAGGGTGTTTGCTTCCAAACGTTTCACGCCGTACACGCCATTGAAAATCTGACCGATGGAACATAGAACGTGATGCTTTTGAAAAAAAAAAAACACCTGTGGCAACTCAGTGGACATCTAGTTGCGGCAGTGGTGTTCAAACTGCAGCCTTCGTTACTTACGAACAGCAGTCAGCATGGGTGTATGAGAGAGGCACGTACCGCAGAGGCCCATACGCTGCAATGTTCGCTGAGGAGACACTGTTCGTAGCCCCATGGTTCATGTCAGCGATCTGTTCCCCTGCGTCGCACGCCTCTTCTTCCTGAAACATCTCTGCAGCCGTCGTTTACCCCTGCCATCTATGGTCCATGGTGTAGCACAGTTGCTTCGGCGCCGGTTTCGGATAGTGCCGTTTTGCCATGCATGGTATACTTTAACCGCAAGAGTACGCGAATAGGTTATGAACTTAGCCGTTACGGAAATGCTTCCACCCTTGATCTGAAAGCCAATGGTCGTGACCTTTTGGACGTAGGATAAATCGTTCCATTTCCTTATTAAGACAACGACTGAAATGTTTTCCGCGCCCTCCAGAGACGCTTTGAATACCCTCCACTGCTAGTAATGCCACGTTTCATCTGTGAGTGGTTATCGCTTGTTGACGCCGAATAAAGGCGGTGGTGACTATGTGACACTGCCGCGTGTAACGGAATAGACACGTCTTCACTCAAAACTTCCGGGCTGATAGGACGTGGTCGAAGTATAAAACTCTCTCCTGGCGTTTCGTCTCCGACAGCGGGAGACATCCTCGGATGTAAAGCGGCGAACTGCGAAAAGAACTCGACGAAGCGCTGATTATATAGGCAGTACAGAGGGCGCCACAGTCGATCGCGTGGCGTCGGCTATGAGATTGTCTCTGGTAATGCCAACATTCTCCATTGAAAGTAATCGATCGTCACGCTTGCGGTGCAACGCTGACATCCAAATTTTATCCAGTTTAACACCTTCGTCTTTCCTGTTAAAATTATTACGATGTTTATCAATCTCGATAGCCTCTCTATACAAGCGTGCATAATAATGTGAGGTTTTTGATATGACGCTCGTCTCGCTGAATTTAATTTCATGATCACCTTCCTGGTAAACATGTTCCGCTACGGCCGATTTATCCGTGTGACCCAGGCGGCAATTCCTCTTATGTTCAACAAGACGGGTGTTCACACTTCTCTTTGTGGCGCCGATGTAAACCTGTCCACAACTACAAGGAATTTTATATACCCCCGGTGTAGCCGAAGGGTCTCGTGCATCTTTTGCCGACCTTAAAAATTCTTTTATTTTTCTGGTGGGTCTGAAAATAGTTTCCACCCCATACTTGCCTAAAACTTTCCCAATGCGGTCTGTGACCTTACTAATGAACGGAACAGAGACGGTTTTCATTAAAAACAGTACAGAGGCAGAGAATGACGGATGATAGCTTTGTGTACATCAAGCAGATATTTGGGAGCAACGAGGTATAGAAATATGAACTGGAATGACCACATACAGGGTGTTTCACTAAATTTGTTTGCCTCTGTAAGTTACGAAGTAATAGCCGACGGAAATATTTATTGCGGTAGATCACCATAAGAAACGTTACACCGTTTGCGAAGCAATATTTTTGTATTATCCAAAGAGTTACAGTAAAAAGATACATTTTTAAAATGGAACCATAGTTGTTTCTATCATGCACTGAAATCAGTAACACGAGCTGTGTATACATCAATTTAAATTACATTCCTATTACCGTTAGTTTGGGTGCTACAACCCTTCAAAGTTTCATGGGCAGATACCACACATGCTGCGCATAACGCAATGCGCCTCCTAAATGTAGTGCGGCCGAGTTGTAACGTCGCCTGCGTCACGGAGCGAGAAGCTTCCCGATGCGCTGTTAGACTGCCGACTTTCGCCGTACACGGCCGTAAACCCGACAGTTCGAGCCACACAAAGAAACGGGACTCAATATACCACAGTTACTGACAAAGAAAGCAGGTGTTGACAGATGTGAAAATTACCGAACTATCAGTTTAATAAGTCACAGCTGCAAAATACTAACGCGAATTCTTTACAGACGAATGGAAAAACTGGTAGAAGCGGAGCTCGGGGAAGATCAGTTTGGATTCCGTAGAAATGTTGGAACACGTGAGGCAATACTAACCTTACGACTTATCTTACAAGAAAGATTAAGAAAAGGCAAACCTACGTTTCTAGCATTTGTAGACTCAGAGAAAGCTTTTGACAATGTTAACTGGAATACTCTCTTTCAAATTCTGAAGGTGGCAGGGGTAAAATACAGGGAGCGAAAGGCTATTTACAATTTGTACAGAAACCAGATGGCAGTTATAAGAGTCGAGGGGCATGACAGGGAAGCAGTGGTTGGGAAAGGAGTGAGACAGGGTTGTAGCCTCTCCCCGATGTTATTCAATCTGTATATTGAGCAAGCAGTAAAGGAAACAAAAGAAAAATTCGGAGTAGGTATTAAAATTCATGGAGAAGAAGTAAAAACTTTGAGGTTCGCCGATGACATTGTAATTCTGTCAGAGACAGCAAAGGACTTGGAAGAGCAGTTGAACGGAATGGACAGTGTCTTGAAAGGAGGATATAAGATGAACATCAACAAAACAAAACGAGGATAATGGAATGTAGTCAAATTAAATCGGGTGATGCTCAGGGGATTAGCTTAGGAAATGAGACACTTAAAGTAGTAAACGAGTTTTGCTATTTAGGGAGTAAAATAACTGATGATGGTCGAGGTAGAGAGGATATAAAATGTAGACTGGCAATGGCAAGGAAATCGTTTCTGAAGAAGAGAAATTTGTTAACATCGAGTATAGATTTAAGTGTCAGGAAGTCGTTTTTGAAAGTATTTGTATGGAGTGTAGCCATGTATGGAAGTGAAACATGGACGATTACAAGTTTGGACAAGAAGAGAATAGAAGCTTTCGAAATGTGGTGCTACAGAAGAATGCTGAAGATAAGGTGGGTAGATCACGTAACTAATGAGGAGGTATTGAATAGGATTGGGGAGAAGAGAAGTTTGTGGCACAACTTGACTAGAAGAAGGGATCGGTTGGTAGGACATGTTTTGAGGCATCAAGGGATCACAAATTTAGCATTGGAGGGCAGCGTGGAGGGTAAAAATCGTAGAGGGAGACCAAGAGATGAATACACTAAGCAGATTCAGAAGGAAGTAGGTTGCAGTAAGTACTGGGAGATGAAGAAGCTTGCACAGGATAGAGTAGCATGGAGAGCTGCATCAAGCCAGTCTCAGGACTTAAGACCACAACAACAACTGACATCGGATGAATGTGGCATACACGAAGAACGAGTACGTTGTGTTGCTGCTACTCGGCGAGTGTCGACACGATGCCACTGGAGCAGCCATGGCGTACGAAGTGATATATCCTAGGCGAAGAGCTCCGGCAGCCATTACGTTCTTACGTGCCGAACAACGACTTCGGGAAACAGGCAGCTTGGTAATGCGGCGCAGGAACAGACGAAGAACTGCAAAAAGTAAGGAGACGGACATGTTTGTTTTAGCTGCAGTACACCGCGATCCTCATGTCAGCTTACGAGCCGTTGCTGCAGTCGCTGGTGTCAGTCTCATATGTGTGGCGTACAGTACACGGCCACAGGTCTCACCCGTACCGCCTGTCACTGACCCAGGAGCTGCATGGGAATGATTTCCATGCGAGAGGTACATTCTGTGAAAGGGCCATGCGTAATTTCACGCTGGAGTTTTTACAAGGTGCCGGCCGGAGTGGCCCAGTGATTCTAAGCGCTACAGTCTGGAACTGCGCGACCGCTGCGGTCACAGGTTCGAATCCTGCCTCGGGCATGGTTGTGTGTGATGTCCTTAGGTTAGTTAGGTTTAAGTAGTTCTAAGTTCTAGGGGACTGATGACCTCAGAAGTTGAGTCCCATAGTGCTCAGAGCCATTTCACAAGGTATTATGTTCTCTGATGGGTCCACGTTCACAAATTATGGTGCAGTCAATCGCCATAACGTGCACTACTGGGCCGCAGACAACCCTCGGTGGGTACGACCTGTCGACCGTCAACGTAGGTGGTCTAGTAATGTATGGTGTGGAATCCTTGGGGATGAAATCATCGGTCCACACTACTTCCCAGGTACACTGACAGGTGAGTTACATCGCCCGTTTATAGTCGACAGTTTGGGGTGGTCTCCTTGAACATGTGTGTCCACACACGAGAGTCCATATGTGGATGCAGCACGATAGTCACCCAACCCATTCTGCGCGTGCTGTTGTGGAAGAACTAAATAACAGGTTTGCAGGAAGGTAGTTGTGGCGCCACGGTCCTCATTCATGGCCAGCAAGGTCGCCCGATTTAACACCATTTGATTTCTTTTTGTGGGGATATCCAAATGATCGTGTTTATGTCACTGTGCCCACATCCCCAGGTGATCCAAAACGGCGCATCGAGGACGCATGTTGCTCCGTGACACCAGCTATGTTACATCTCGTCCGCAGACCCTTTAGAAGGTGCATTGCATTGTGCTTTGAGGAACATGGACACACTTTTGAATATCTCATTTAAATCAAGTTCCCACCGCGAGAACATCCATCACTCACCACCCAGCCATGTATTATGTACAGCCTGTGCTATCTCCCCTGAAACGTCGAAGGATTGTAGCTCCCAAACTAAATGTGATAGGAATGTAATTGAAATTGATGTGTACACAGCTGGTGTTACTGATTTCAGTGCGTGATAGAAACAACTATTGTTCCATTTAAAAAATTGTATCTTCTTACTGTGACTCTTTGGATAATAACAGAATAAACTATGTTCATAGCTCCGCAGACAGTGTAACGTTCCTTATGGTTACATACCGAAAAAAATATTTCCGTCGCCTATTACTTCGTAACTTACAGAGGAAAACACATTTAGTGAAATACCTTGTATACTTAATATTATAGGAAAAGTGTTTGTGAGGCTACGATTTGTGGGGCGTGGTGAGCTTGTAACCTCCCCCTCGCTTATCGACCTTAATGACAGTGAAAAATTAAACCGCGTGTACCTAATGGAAATTTGGGAAAAGCAATCGTCACCGAAGTTAATTTGTCGGTAAAGGGGGAGGAAAGGGTTGCATCTCTATGAAAGGAAAAATGCAAATGAAACTGGTGGAAATTAATTTTGAAAAGGGGTAAAGTTAATAAAGAAAGTAAATGTGCGGTCGTCACGTTAACAATTAATTGGCGCCAATTAGATACTTGAGATTTGGGAGAAATGACGGTCGCCAGTCCTAACCACAATTACTATAGTAACTGAAAAAGAAAGGTTATTACACATATAATTAGCACTAGAAGCGTGGCAACTGAAGGTTGACACGTGTAGTGTAAAAACTGAAAGTTTGTCAGAAGTAATAAATTTCGCTACACTCTGGCTTAATTTAGCAAAAGAATTAATAAAACCGGAAAATCGAAAGTTAATTTAGTGACTAAAGTTAATAGTGAGCTTTCTTTCTGAAACACATCGAAATTCAGTAAAATACGGTTAGTCTTGGACTACCTCAACAATCATTTCAAAAGCTACTTGAATCTACGCAATTTAGAAATAAGAGATTTAACTTTGAACTTGAATTTAATGATTCTGAACAATTAACAATAGTAAAATTTAGTACGTACCAAGCTGAGCTGCAGTCACAGGTAAGCTAAAATACGGTAACAAAACTCGCACTCTTAATTTGTGCTTGTGTAATCTAAATATTGTAGCCAGCTATGAATACCTTAACTGAAGTTTGAAATTAAAGCAGTGAAATCGAATGATGCTGGCGTTTGAATTTCAACGACACTCGGGTTCATTCCGGAAAAGGAAGGGACCCTGCTTGGTAATGCAATTGGGACAATGAGCAACAAAGGTTCATGCTACGTTGCAGTAATTTTGTGATTTGAACAGTTTGAAAAGCTGAGGTCTGCCATACAGTTCTAGAACTTTACGTGCTTCCAGTCTTCCCTGTTGGTTGATTGAAGGTTTGAAGCCCTCGATCGAGGAGATGGCGACAGTCACTCACTGTCGGCCGTCGCTGTTGCAGAAGCTGGATGTTGGCGCGCCTTCTTCTCGACACGGTCACCAGGCGAAATGGGCTCTTGATGTGCGCCAGCTGATGCTTCCCGTCCGCGACACCGTGTCAGAAACTATCATAGCAAGTCGAGCGCAATTACATGATGCCCAACCCCGAAAGCGCGGCAACTCGCGGGAGCGTCACACAACACACCTGCTCCACTGCACTACCCCAGCCAGACTCCCTCTGCTCTGCCCGCGCTCCACGCGGCAGAGTTAACACTACCAAAGATCCTAAACACTTTTGTTCTCCACACGACCTATCGATGTATTCGTTCGATAACATAGTTTTCCCTAGGCCAGCGTATAAATACAAATAATATTCACAAAACAAATCAACATAAATGCATAAATATATATATACAAACAGTAAAACAATTACAATATATAAAGACACAGAAATGTCATATCTTCAGGTAACAAAATAAGGAAAAAAAATTTATAGTGCAGCAGATGGAAATAGGAAGATATGCATTTCGGGCGTTACAAGCTGCCTATTTGAGAGTGCATTCGCCCACATCTCACAGATCCCATCCCTAAGTTCATGGTGTGGGGAGGCCAATCTCATGATCATAATTTGTGTTTCTGTAAGTAAAGTAACTGTGCCGTCTGCATTGTACAGTTATAATTGCTGCGCTACTTCTATTTCTTCGACAGGGAAGTGACGTCGTTTTCCAGCAGGGCAATTGACATCTCCTTGAGCGGTACCACAACGACGGTGATCATTTCTTAAGCCAAATTGTTACGGGTGTTGACAGATGGGTGGCCTATGTCACACCAGAATCACAGCAACAGTCCATGGAAGTCGAGCAAGGGCATCGTTTTGCTGGAAGACAATACCCGTCCGCAAGTGGTGAATCAGACCGAAGATCTCATCACATTCTTGCGATGGGAAACTCTAGATCGTCCTCCGTACAGCCCCGATCTTGCGCGCAGTGACTACCATCCGTTTCTGTACTTGAAGAAACACCTGGACGGTCAGTGTCTTCAAGACAATGATAACAGTGGTGATGCAGTGGTTAGCCGGCTCACGTGTTTCTCAATTGTCAAATGTGATCAAAGGCCCTCGACTACATTCCAAGAGCCAATGACCGACGTTAAGAAGATTCTTCGCGAAGCTTTTTCAACGTGACAGAAGCGGCAATGACCGTGAAGTTGTTCATCTCCAGTGAACAGAAGTAAATAAATACGCGAGACGCAGTGGGCCCGACAGTAGTTTTCAGTTCAGTTCCAGTACGGTTCAGTTGGTGCTGAAGACGGTCATGCGGGAAGAGACTACATCGTACACAGAAGCACCAAGTTCGCCGCTGTAATGGAATAGCCAGCAGCAGCCTCGCCGCCAGAAGACAGAAGCTAGAAGCCGCCCGGTGTGGCCGTGTGGTTCTAGGCGCTTCAGTCTGGAACCGCCTTACCGCTATGGTCGCAGGTTCGAATCCTGCCTCGGGCATGTATGTGTGTGATGTCCTTAGGTTAGTTAGGTTTAAGTAGTTCTAAGTTCTAGGGGACTGATGACCACAGATGTTAAGTCCCATAGTGCTCAGAGCCATTTGAACCATTTTTGAACAGAAGCTAGAAGGTATTTGAAGATTGATTTTTGCGTACTCGGGTGACTCGTGAGGACGGGAAGGAGACGGCCTCACCTCAGCAGTCACCTGTGAGGTGGGATGAAGATCTGACAGCCGAAGACTGGCAAGCTGGAGTCCGTTGTTCGAGTCCGGGACACTGGCCTTCCTCCTCCACGCCGCTCCGCTGGCCGACGCACAACACCGTCACACGCGGTCACATAGAGAGAGAAACACTGGGACGCCACATCCAAGGTATCACCATCCGATGCACGACTTCGCTCGCAATAATTAAACGGGCCACCGCACGATGCGCGTCTCCAGTCAACTGGGCGAAACAGCGACACGAGATACACACCGCCAGGCGTTATCAGACGCCGCCACTCACGCAGCAGAGGCTTCGCAAACGACACAGCTGCCGCTCTCCCAGCCAGAATGATCCAGTAAGGAAACCACTGTACAAATCTTTCAATAAAAGTTGTGTAAAAATGTTGTTTCATTCCACTTCATACCCGAGCCAAGGAAGAACCCACCCTGCCCACATGTTGTTAATAGAGAAAAAGTAATTTAGTGTTTTCACCCTGACATAATGTTTTAGAATCAAATGCCCTTTGCAGTAATTCTCATCCTGATAATTGACTTGCATCAAAAGAGAAAACCCAGTTACAGTACAGGCTTTCATGTAAAAACAAAATTACTGAGATATCTTAGCGCGTCTTTTTTTAATTTCAGAACGGTTTGTTGGTTGTTGTCTTCAGTCCTGAGACTGGTTTGATGCAGCTCTCCATGCTACTCTATCCTGTGCAAGCTTCTTCATCTCCCAGTACTTACTGCAACCTACATCCTTCTTAATCTGCTTAGTGTATTCATCTCTTGGTCTCCCCCTACGATTTTTACCCTCCACGCTGCCCTCCAATACTAAATTGGTGATCCCTTGATGCCTCAGAACATGTCCTACCATCCGATCCCTTCTTCTGGTCAAGTTGTGCCACAAACTTCTCTTCTCCCCAATCCTATTCAATACTTCCTCATTAGTTATGTGATCTACCCATCTAATCTTCAGCATTCTTCTGTAGCACCACATTTCGAAAGCTTCTATTCTCTTCTTGTTCATACAATTTATCGTACATGTTTCACTTCCATACATGGCTACACTCCATACAAATACTTTCAGCAACGACTTCGTGACACTTAAATCTATACTCGATGTTACAAATTTCTCTTCTTCAGAAACGCTTTCCTTGCCATTGCCAGTCTACATTTTATATCCTCTCTACTTCGACCATCATCAGTTATTTTACTCCCCAAATAGCAAAACACCTGTACTACTTTAAGTGTCTCATTTCCTAATCCAATTCCCTCAGAATCACCCGAATTAATTCGACTACATTCCATTATCCTCGTTTTGCTTTTGTCGGTGTTCATCTTACATCCTCCTTTCAAGACACTATCCATTCCGTTCAACTGCTCTTCCAAGTCCTTTGCTGTTTCTGACAGGATTACAATGTCATCGGCTAACCTCAACGTTTTTATTTCTTCTCCATGGATTTTAATACCTACTCCGAATTTTTCTTTTGTTTCCTTTACTGCTTGCTCAATATACAGATTGAATAACATCGGGGAGAGGCTACAACCCTGTCTCCCAACCGCTGCTTCCCTTTCATGCCCCTCGACTTTTATAACTGCAATGTGGTTTCAGTACAAATTGTAAATAGCCTTTTGCTCCCTGTATTTTACCCCTGACACCTTTAGAATTTGAATGAGAGTATTCCAGTCAACATGGTCAAAAGCTTTCTCTAAGTCTACAAATGCCAGAAATGTAGGTGTGCCTTTCCTTAATCTAACTTCTAAGATAAGTCGTAGGGTCAGTATTGTCTCACGTGTTCCAATATTTCTGCGGAATCCAAACTGATCTTCGCCGAGGTCGGCTTCTACCAGTTTTTCCATTCGTCTGTAAAGAATTCGCGTTAGCATTTTGCAGCTGTGATTCAGTAAACTGATAGTTCGGTAATTTTCACATCTGTCAACACCTGCTTTCTTTGGGATTGGAATTATTATATTCTTCTTGAAGTCTGAGGGTATTTCGGCTGTTTCATACATCTTGCTCACCATATGGTAGAGTTTTGTCAGGACTGGCTCTCCTAAGACCGACAGTAGTTTTAATAGAATGTTGTCTACTCCCAGGGCCTTGTCTCGACTCAGGTCTTTCAGTGCTCTGTCAAACTCTTCTCGCAGTATCTTATCTCCCATTTCATCTTCGTCTACAACCTCTTCCATTTTCATAATATTGTCCTCAAGTACATCGCCCTTGTATAGACCCTCTAAATACTCCTTCCACCTTTCTGCTTTCCCTTCTTTGCTTAGAACTGGGTTTCCATCTGAGCTCTTGATATTCATACAAGTGGCTCTCTTTTCTCCAAAGGTCTCCTTAATTTTCCTGTAGGCTGTATCTATCTTACCCCTAGTGAAATAAGCCGCTACATCCTTACATTTGTCCTCTAGCCATCCCTGCTTAGCCTTTTTACACTTCCTGTCGATCTCATTTTTGAGACGTTTGAATTCATTTTTGCCTGCTTCTGTTACTGCATTTTTATATTTTCTCATTTCATCAATTAAATTCAATATTTCTTCTGTTACCCAAGGATCTCAACTAGCCCTCGTCTTTTTACTTACTTGATCCTCTGCTGCCTTCACTACTTCATCCCTCAGAGCTACCCATTCTCCTACTGTGTTTCTTTCCCCCATTCCTGTCAATTGTTCCCTTATGCTCTCCCTGAAACTCTGTACAACCTCTGGTTTAGTCAGTTTATCCAGGTCCCATTTCCTTATATTCCCACCTTATTGGTCACTATTTTGTCAAAAATGATGAGAACTGTAGATGTAGCACTGTAAGGTTTATAACCGAAAAAGTAATCACCGACAAATATTCTTTAACAGTTTTCTTTCTGTAATCTTATCCTTGCGGTTGTAGCACTATTATTTCCCGGCACCGTACTTGGCTGCAGGAGGTCTGTGTTGCTAAATCGTGCATCTGTTCGCGGCAGACGCGTTGTCTCTTGCTTCTGCGGAGAATATCTGTAGGCTCGAGTCCAGTGTTCGACCAAACACACACAGCATACGTGTGGAGGAGAGAGGAGGGCAGGGTCGCGGAGCACGCCTCCCCCCTGCCGCATAGATCAGTGTCAGCCGCACAGACGCGGGGAGCTGGTTTGATCCCGGCGCACGTCAGCAGGGGGGGATTCGGACGCCGCTGACACTGACGCTGACGGCCGCATTACGGCGGCGTCCCTCATCAGCGCGGCGCGACTCACTTGTTTGCGCCGGCTTACGGCAAACACCTGCCGCTGCTGATGAATGTTTTCCACCGCAGACGCTCGACTGAAGGGCAGCTGCCTTCCCTGGCTAACCAGTCCTGCCGGTAGCCACGAACGCGCTGACGTCAGACACTGGCGCACTTACGCTGCTAGCAATTAAAATTGCTACACCAAGAAGAAATGTAGATGATAAACGGGTATTCATTGGACAAATATATTACACTAGAACTGATATGTGATTACATTTTCACGCAATTTGGGTGCACAGATCCTGACAAATCAATACCCAGAACAACCACCTCTGGCCTTGATACGCCGGGGCGTTGAGTCAAACACAGCTTGGATGGAGTTTACAGGTACCGCTGCCGATGCAGCTTCAACACGATAACACAGTTCATCAAGTGTAGTGACTGGCCTATTGTGACGAGCCAGTTGCTCGGCCACCATTGACCAGACGTTTTCAGTTGGTGAGAGATCTGGAGAATGTGCTGGCCAGGGCAGCAGTCGAACATTTTCCGTATCCAGAAAGGCCCGTACAGGAGCTGCAACATGCGGTCGTGCATTATCCTGCTGAAATGTAGGGGTTCGCATGGATCGAAGGATAGAGCCACGGGTCGTAACACATCTGAAATGTAACGTCCACTGTTCAAAGCGCCGTCAGTGTGAGAACAAGGGGTGACCGAGACGTGTAACCAATGGCACCCCATACCATCACGCCGGGTGATACGCCAGTATGGCGATGACGAATTCACGCTTCCAATGTGCGTTCACCGCGAAGTCGCCAAACACGGATGCGACCATCATGATGCTGTAAACAGAACCTGGATTCATCCGAGAAAATGACATTTTGCCATTCGTGCACCCAGGTTCGTCGTTGAGTACACCATCGCAGGCGCTCCTGTCTCTGAGGCAGCGTCAAGGGTAACCGCAGCCATGGTCTCCGAGCTGACAGTCCATATGCGTGCAGATGGTTGTTGTGTTGCAAACGTCCCCATCTGTTGACTCAGGGATCGAGACGTGGCTGCACGATCCGTTACAGCCATGTGGATAAGATGGCTGTCATCTCGACTGCTAGTGATACGAGGCGTTTGGGATCCAGCACGACGTTCCGTATTGCCTTTCTGAACCCCCTATTCCATATTCTACTAAGAGTCATTGGATCTCGACCAACGCGAGCAGCAATGTCGCGATACGATAAACCGCAATCGCGATAGGCTACAATCCGACCTTTATCAAAGTCGGAAACGTAATGGTACGCATTTCTCCTCCTTACACGAGGCACCACAACAACGTTTCACCAGGCAACGCCGGTCAACTGCTGTTTGTGTATGAGAAATCGGTTGGAAACTTTCCTCTTGTCAGCACGTCGTAGGTGCCGCCACCGGCGCTAACCTTGTGTGAATGCTCTGAAAAGGTAATCATTTCTATATCACAACATCTTCTTCCTGTCGGTTAAATTTCGCGTCTGTAGCACGTCATCTTCGTGGTGTAGGAATGTTAATGGCCAGTAGTGTACTTACACTCTTAGCCGTTACAGTTGCAACAAACGTCAAACTTCCATCAAGTGCACTGTACTCTTGGATGTGTTGGATATTCCAATCACTAGGATATCAGCGCAAACGCACGCAAGGGGGGAGGAGTAATGTCAGGTACATTCCGTATACTGTTTCACCGCGGACGATCCTAACGCGGTCCCTTCATTCAGGCGTCGTACGAAAGTCGAAATAGCAGATACACTGAAGCGCCAAAGAAACTAATATAGGCATACGTATTCAAATATAGAGATACGTAAACAGGCAGAATTCCGCGCAGCGGTCGGCAACACCTATGTAAGACAACAAGTATCCGGCTCAGTTGTTGGATCGGTTACTGCTGCTACACTCGCTGGTTATCAAGATTTTAAGAGAGTTTGAACGTGGAGTTCTAGCCGGCGCACGAGCCATGGGACACAGTATCTCCGAGGAAGTGAAAGAGTGGCGATTTTCCCGTACGACCATTTCACGACTGTACCGTGAATGTCAGGTATCCGGTAAAACATCAAATCTCCGACATCGCTGCAGCTGGAAAAAGATCCTGCATGAACGGGACCAATGACGACTGAAGAGATTCGTTTAACGTGACAGAAGAGTAACCCCTCCGCCTATTGCGGCAGATTTTAATGCTGGCCAGTCAACAAGCGTCAGCGTGCGAACCATTCAACGAAATGTAATCGGTATGGGCTTTGGGAGCCGAAGGCCCACTCATGTACCCTTGATGACTGTACGACACAAAGCATTACGCCTCGCCTGGGGCCGTCAACATCGACACTGGACTGTTGATGACTGGAAACATGTTGCCTGATCGGAGGAGTCTCGTTTCAGATCTTATCAAGCGGATGGACGTGTAGCGGTATGATGACAACCTCGAGAATCCATGGACCCTGCATGTCAACGGGGAACTGTTCAAGCTGGTGGAGGCTTTGCAATGGTGTAGGGCGTGTGCAGATAAAGTGATATGAGACCCCTGAAACGTCTAGATTCGACTCTGATAGGTGACACTCACCTAAGCATTCTGTCTGATAACCTGCATCCATTCATGTCCAGTGTGCATTCCTACGGACTTGGGCATTTCCAGCACGACAATTTGACACCCCACACGTCCATAATTGCTACAGAGTGGCTCCAGGAACACTGTTGAGCTTAAACACTTTCAAATGGCTCTGAGCACTATGGGACTTAACATCTGAGGTCATAAGTCCCCTAGAACTTACAACTACTTAAACCTAACTAACCTAAGGACGCCACACACATCAATACCCGAGGCAGGATTCGAACCTGCGACCGTAGCGGTCGTGCGGTTCCAAACTGAAGTGCCTAGAACCGCTCGGCCATCCCGTCCGGCTTGAACACTTTTACTGGCCACCAAAGGCGCCACAAATGAACATTGTTGACCGTATCTGGGATTCCTTTCACCGTCCTGTTCAGAAGTGATCTCTCCACCCCCTCGTACTCTTACGGATTTACTGACAGCCCTGCAGGATTCATAGTGTCAGTTCCCTTCGAGATGTGAAATCTTATGGAACTTAACTGCTAAGGTCATCAGTCCCTAAGCTTACACACTACTTAACCTAAATTATCCTAAGGACAAACACACGCACCCATGCCCGAGGGAGGACTCGAACCTCCGCCGGGAGCAGCCGCACAGTCCATGACTGCAGCGCTTTTGACCGCTCGGCTAATCACGCGCGGCTATCAGTCAACGCAGTTTTCAACATTCTTCTATAGCAGTACATCTGAAATGCTTTGCTTTTCTTTTTTTTTCGACAGTTCATGATTCACTTTCACACATACACACATTCTAAACATTTCATCCTCTAATTGAATCCAATGTTTCACGCTAGCAGACTTATTTTGGCTAGGATTGCGACATTACCTATGCTAGACAGCTTTTTATGTCCACTTTGCTACGTCTGCCCCATGTTAATTTGTTTCCAAGGTAGTTTAATTTCCTTACTTCCTGTTCATGATTCCCAGTTTTCATCTCAATCTCATTTGTGCTACTGCTCTTTACTTTCGTCTTTCTCTGGCTTACTCTCAATTTACATTCTGTGGTCAGTAGACGGTTCATTCCACTCAGTATGTCCAGTAAATCATCTTCGCTTTCACTGAGGCAACAGTGCTATCAGCGAATATTGCTATTGATATTTTTTCAATCTGAAGTGCATCGCAACTCCTGAACCCATCTTTTGTTTCCAACACTGCATCTTCCATGTACAGATTGAACAATACGGGGGAAAGACTGCATCCCTTAGTTCATTTTTCATCCGAGCACTTTGTTGTTGAATTCCCATTCATCACCAGTTACGTCCTCACAGATTACAATAAATTTTCTGAGAATTTCGAGTATCTTGCACCATTTTAAACTGTCTAGTGCTTTTGCTAGCTCAATGAATCCTGCTAACGTTTGTTGATCATGCCTAGATCGTTACTGCACATGAAATGGGTGTCAGAGAAAGAATGGTCAATATTCCTGAGATATGACAGGAACTGTCATTCGAAGTAGAAAAGTCTACCAAACATGGGTTGCAAAATGCATACCTGAAGAACTACGAGTATATCTTTACCTTCAGTACTGAGAATCTAATGAACAAGTGCTCATAGCTCTTAAGGTACGCAGTTTAGAGTCTATATTTACTCAAATAATAGTTCCTGTGATCTCCTAGAACGCCCTGCATATATAGTTATTTGCCTGAAGTTACCTGCTCACGGCGAATTAGCATATAATAATGAAACGCTCTATACAGTATAGTAGTTCTTCGTATTTTTCTACCGCGCATCGCTTCATGAACTCCCGCTCCTCTCTCTCTCTCTCTCTCTCTCTCTCTCTCTCTCTCTCTCTCTCTCTCTCAATGTACACAGCGCAGCGTGCAGTGGATGCGGATGCGCGGCAGCTGCGACGTCCCGCAAGCAATTACCCTGAGAGGCAGGCAACCCACAGTGCACACAGCGCGCGCGGGTTGCCGACCGCCAGGGGCAGCACAGCACGGCACGGCACTGCACAGCTCGCACGCTGCCGGTATACAGCACGGACTTGACGCGCGCGCGCGACATCCCTCCCACACGTACGCAAGCACGCCACGCAGGCGCGTGTACGCACAAACAGGGGAACCGCCGGTGCTTTCACGCGGGGAAGCAATCCATTAGCGGCGGCACTGGCGGCGACACAGCAGAGGGCGCGACTCTGGACGACGCTTTGAGGCTGAGGGGAGAGCGGGAAAGCTCGGAAAAAGGCCTCGGGAAAGCCAGCGGCCAAAGAGGGAAGAGCTTCCGCCAGAGGGCGCTGGGATGAGCCGGGCTGACGCTGCGAATCACGACACACGACCCACGACTGGAGCTCCACCCTGCCTCTCCACTACTGGCGATGTACCGACCTTATAACACAATGAAGTGAGCGAGGCTACAATTCAAAGACCCGCTCATAGTTAACAGTGAAACGGTTGCTCATCTTACACTGTGAAACTACTGCACTGCCCGTTTAGTTAGACCATAATCTGACGCGACCAAACTTTCAGACAGAGTTCCCAGCTTTTCGTTTTTCCTTATTTTTTCTTTTTTTCCTCCTTGATATGGGCTTCGTACGGACTGCTTAAGTAACTACCTCTGATTTAGCTTCCGACTTTTCCAATATTTTTTTTCTTTCTATCAGATTGCTGTAATACAAAACATTCTGGCACTTCTTGCCGCGTCAATTGAGGGTAAAACTTCGAGCTCTCGACAGTTTTATACAACAGTGCCGTCGCGATAAATTTCGTTCTCACAGACTGCTGTTGTTCCCGAACTTCAGACCACGTTGCTTCACTTTTATTTTTTGTTTTCTCTGGAGAAGGAAATCTTAAACATCCTTCCGAAACTTACCTCTGTTACTTTCATATTCTTCAATCTTCTTCCCTTTAGAATTACTTCTGATTTCTTGGAGCCACTTCCACCAAAGAGATTTCTTTCCTATTGGCGTGTTGAAATATTCTCTTCGTTATTTTGCTTCACCTTAACTACATGGCCGTAAAACATAACTCTACGAGCGTTACAGTTGATTGTTCAATTTTCTTGCACATATCTTCGAATCAAAATGTTTCAAAGTATTAATTTATATCTCAGAGTACGAACTTTATTCCAGTGTTATAATTAGTTGTGAAAATTTCGATATTATTTAGTTAAAAAATTAGAGAACGCATAGTCATTCCTCCTTCTTCTTCTTCCAGCCTCACTACTAGAAGTTGGTACTATGCATTGTACGATGATTTTTACTGTCAAATAATATCTGTAAGCGTTTACTACTTTATTTTTAGTAGTTGAATGCATAATCCTATACACCTTGTAACGGGACATGCTCCTCTAGCATTAAGTTTCCTGAACAGTAGTTGTTGATTGCAGTATTATTTTTCGAATTTTGGGCAGGTCAGTATTATCTCAGTTGCCTTTCCTGAAAACTTTCATATAATTCTATACACAATATGTTATTTGTCAAGATAAAATTATTGAAAAGGAATTACTTTATAAAATATTTAAGTTTCGATGTTATAATCGATGAGTACTAGTTGTGAATGTACAGTTAAAAATTTTTTTAGAAACATTTGAAATATAAAATTTCTATTATTAATTACGCAATCCTGTATTGTTTACTGTGTTTATTTCTGGATTCCTGTGATGTGATCGGATGTATTTTTGTATGTTATATGCGAACAATGTAATTTCAGATTTGCTAATGTGAAAAGTCAAAATACTGTATGATATACTAAAATGAGAGAAAATCAGTGTAAAATATATTTACGTAAGATATTCTGCAATAACAATCTTCGAATTTATTTAGTTCAAAGCAACCGTGAGGATCTGATGTTTGATTTGCAGCTTTAAGAATCAGGTCGCTAGTCGAGAACTAGTGCTATCTCTACATGACAAGCTAAGTAAACTTGAAAATTTATTGTAATCTTCGCTCCTTTCAAATCTTCATAAAAGACTCTGCTTATTAATTACTTGTCCTGGGCATTGTTTAATGTGGGCAATAGACCGGAGAAGGAAGGAGGGGGCAGATTGCTCTTCTGTGTATTTTTTCAGCTTTTTACATTAATTGGAGTAGTGAATTTGGTGACGCAACTGTCGCGATACATAAGAGCACAGTCGTATTCACATTTCAATATTGGTAAGTCGAAACTGCAGTCTATGTTTCTCATGAAGTCCGTTTGTAGTTATTGTTACCATGCAAACTAGTTTTTTGCATTGGCGGTTAACAATAACCCGATTCTGTTTTTACAGTTTTCCAGCTACGATTTCTGGGCCTGTAGCAAAACTGGTATGAGTAATGAGATGCTTTCTTGCAGAATTATTTTACGTCGCAAGAACAGGGTAAGGGTCAATGCCTTTCCCTAATTTCCGCAACTAAATGTTTTCTCTTCGTGCTGAAAATGTGGTATTTCCTTCTTTGGGCAACATTTTAGCTTCTTATTTAAATTTAAAAACCACAAACATGAATATCTTTGGAAAGGGGCAACATTACATCCTGTTGCTATATTAGCCGTTTTCTTTTATGGACCCAGTGTTTGTCTTCAGATTTTTCTCTCTTTTTCCATATTTTCTATTTCTCCTGCGTTATAATTAGTCTCATCCAGCCATTTGGCTACGTATAAAGATTCTCATTTCAATGTTGTAACGTAATATTGTCATTCTACTTGCGAGGAGGAAGCTCTATACTGCAAATGTCTTTAGCACCCTGAAAGGCCATTTCCATCTTAGTTGCTCTGAGTTTATTTGTCTCCTCTTCACGCCCGTTTTTCTAAACAAGACCCATCTCCGAAAAAACTGAATGATTGAGAATTACGCTCGCCAACTGACTGTTCTATAATTATGAGCAACGGATTTTCTCTGTGCATTTGCGCTGCATCTCTTGGACTCAAACAGCGACGAACATGCTTCGCACACTGAGATAAAGTACCTTTATGTACCCGTGCGTGCAGTATATGCGGCTTAGTAAGTTGCTAGTAGGCTAAATTGTATCCTGGGGAACGGCAGAGCGGTAGGTGAAGAAAATTGAGTCTGTGAAAGACATATTACCAATCACTTTGACTACCTGAATTACATTTAAAAAGGACTCCAGTTTTAAATAATAGCTGAATGATCTGAATCTGTGACGAGCAATCAATAGGGACGGATTTGACAACCGATACTGACATGCATGTACGTTGGGAACGACAGCACTTCATATATAGCCTATTGGACCTCTAACGTGTTAAAGTAACCTCCTTCCCTACCCCACCCCATCATATGCCCCCTACCTTATCTCCCCCTAGCGCCCTTTCCCATTGTAGTTGCCACCGTTCGTTTTGAGTCGAAAATTTAGACATAGCTGGGCAAACTTCAGCAGTTGTATTTCGAAATTAAGGAGCCCGAAACGATTGACATTCCATTTCAAGCAATTACGGATCCAACATACTAATATACTCCAAACTAAGGGGTAGGACGGAGAGAGGCAGATTGTTCTAGTGGCCTTCTACCAAACTCAAACTTTGCATTGTAGAGGAAGACGGTGAGCAGTTCTGTTAATGCTTTATTGGAGGTGGGGTGGGGTGGGAGAGAGTTTCACTGTTACTGATCAATCAAAGCTAGCTAACATATCCGGGTCAAGAACCGCCCCTCATGCAGCTCCAGAAGTTAGTCTGATAGCAGACAATCCCAAGTAACATTTCTGAAGGGCGCTTCACAAGTTTCAAGGATTTCGAGTACAGCTGCAGCCATTGTTCACTAATGCGTTCCATTGTGCAAACTACGCTTTAATCCCACATGCCTCTGCAGATACATCACGTACGGGCTGTCCTGTAACCTCATACTATTTTCTGACATTCTGTATGCTTGACGCATTTTAGTTTCATATTTTCACCCTCAAACTTATGTACGACGTCACACTTTAACGTATGATCACATTAAATAGCAACACCATTAAACGTCCGTTCAGCCGGCCGCTGTGACCGAGCGGTTCTAGGCGCGTCGGTCTGGAAACACACTGCTGCTACGGTCGCAGGTTCGAATCCTGCGTTGGGCGTGGATGTGTGTGATGTCGTTAGGTTAGTTAGTTTTAAGTAGTTCTACGTCTAGGGGACTGAAGACCTCAGATGTTAAATCCCATAGTGATTAGAGCCATTTGAACCAACCCCCCGTTCTTTAAGAAGCTGAATATCCATTTATAAGAGATTTTGCAACTTCTGATTGCTTTAGAAAGGACTTATTGTATCGAATATTTGACGTTAAGCATTTAAGGGAGAAGTAGTATAGAAAAAGTTAGAAATAATGGTAAAAGTGGGTCAAAAGTTGCAAAGGGCTCTCATTTTCAAAATACAGGATGAATTAAGTCCAGTAATATGTACATCGTCAGGGAAACTGTCTCAAGCACAACACACAGTCCGTAACTGGAACACCCGTCTTCTCGATTTAAATAATGAAAACTGCGCGACTTACTCGTGTTTTGATGTTCAACACAACACGTTTGGAGACTTAATTCTCATTTTCAACTGCATTTGTGCATTTTATTTACATGAATACAAAACATTTTCTTTTTTTGAAGTTGTATATTATTTTCACTGCATTGCTGGACACAAATACCCTTCTTCGCTCATCATATTCGATGTTTGAGGAAAACCCACGACTGTGTCATTCGTGATTTAAATAATGAAAACTGCACCAATATTCATTTATTTAAATAGTGAATGACACAGTTGCAGGCTTTCCTGACACATGGAATATGATGAGCGAAAGTAATTTGTCTTCTCGCGTTAGACTTTTAACGTACGATAATACATCTTAATGATTAGACTGTCAGCAGTTTAAATTTTTTAATTCAGTCACTAATTACGTTAATAATGAAAATCAATTTTTTTGGTACTTGGAAGCAAGCAGCAACTGGAACCAGTATACACATTCTTCAGGCTCCATAATACACGGTCTACTTCCACATCCTCTTGTGCCACAGTTGCACAATTCTGCAATCATCTTGCCTATTCTTATAATATTGAATGTTAATATTTTCGATTGTCTTACATGTTATATGTTGTTCCGCCCCAATGTTTGGTCCTAAAAGTGGCCAGGAAAATATGTAAGACTGACCCGTATTAACGAATGGAGTATTACCCATCCCATGAAATGCTGGAAACCGAAATTTCAATGCAACAGTCGGTTGCTGTCGCACGTCTGCTCATGCGCATCTGCCACATTCTGAAGGCCGCGGTGGTCTCGCGGTTCTAGGCGCGCAGTCCGGAACCGCGCGACTGCTACGGTCGCAGGTTCGAATCCTGCCTCGGGCATGGATGTGTGTGATGTCCTTAGGTTAGTTAGGTTTAAGTAGTTCAAAGTTCTAGGGGACTGATGACCACAGCTGTTAAGTCCCATAGTGCTCAGAGCCATTTGAACCATTTTTTTGCCACATTCTCTGTACCGAACACTTTGCTGTGTCGTTACGTTTGAGTGAGCGGGAAGAGGTTCAGAGACCAGCTGAACGCAACACAGTATGGTGCTCACAATGAAACAGAGCGTGTTCACTGTCGAGTGTTATTCAGAGCAGAATTAGTGGGAAACGTGGGCAAAACTGTTTGTGGAAGAGTTTAGAACTGCAAGTGTTTTGATAAACCTTCAAGCAGAGTCTGCAAAATGTTGCAAACTTCCCGGACAGATTTGTTTTGCCCAGCCTGTATTAGTCTATCACCATACCGTGCGCGACGAAAAGAGAAATAGTTCCTCTCATTACTCTCCTTTTCCATGCAAATCTTGACGAAATTGCTCTCCTATACACAGGCCTGTAACACCGAGCGCGGTGGCTCAATGGTTAACACAAGACTCGCCTTCGGGAGGGCGACGGTTCAAACTCGCGTCCGGCCCTCCTGATTCGGGTTTTCCGTGATTTACCTAAATTTTTTCGGGCAAATTCCCCAATGCTTCCTCTTCAAGGGCGCGGCCGACTTCCCTCCCCAGCCTTCCCCAAACTGATGGAACCGATGGCCTCGATGTTTGGTCCCTTCCCCCAAATGAACCATCCAGATTAAGGACAGAAGTAATTTCCGCATGATATGTCACTACCAAGTAACACAGCTGAATGAAAATTGGACCACATACAGAAAGAACTGCTTCAGTACAGTACAGTAGGGAACTGTAAGTAATGAGAGGAGCAGAAACGACACTTTTATTCGAAGACAATAATTACACTGAAGACACCGCGATTTATGATGGTGCCCTACACATTACAATGGTTCTTAGTAAGGTTTACGACCGCCACAGACTGCAATGCCTGCTTTGCAACATGGTCCCCTGCTGGCTACAAGTTTGGTAAGCAGTTCTTGTGGTACGGCGTGGTTGAGGACTGTTGGATGGTCTTTCGTGCACGTGGACCTTCTGCAATGCCTCTCCCCAACGAATCCCACACGAGCTCGATGGGATTTAAGTCCGGGAAACGAATAGCCCAGTCCATTCACCAAATTCTTCTCATTTCAAGAGCTCCTCCACCTGTGATGCTCGATGTGGTCGCGCATTGTCATCCACTAAAGTGCAGCCCAGGTCCAATGTGTGCCTGAATAGACGCACATGCGGAAGGTGTAGAAAGATTACAGTGTCAAAATAAGGTTGACCGGGGAGTATACGGTGTTCAAAGATTAGATGGTCAATACTCTATGAAAAATTATGCTTCCCCACGCCACAAAAGCTAGACCCCCAAAACTGTCATGTTCGACAATGTTTCTAGTAGAATTGCTTACAGTCATACGGTAAGGGTGTGAATGATAATGTACAAAAATCCCTCGCGGCGTTCTCCATTCTGTATGTGAATGCTGCGGGGATGTTGGTGAGGTATCTGCTAATATATAGACTGATTCAGGAGCAAGCTTTGTGTGTCAGCAACATTTATTTCCATGTCGCTAGCAAGGTAGCAAGTATATTTACAGTACTTGCCATGGGATGGACAACTAAATGGCCACTGTCAGTTGTTGATGTCAGGTATAATGACAGATAGCAGATAACGTAGCAGATGTGCTGTAGTATATATATATAGTGAGAATTGTGCACTGAGAGTGGTTCCATACAAGCTTTATTATATATATAGACAGACAGTTGATCCATTACGTGACCCACGAGGGCAGGCAAGAGCGCTAACGTGCTGCTTCCTGGACTCGGATGGGCGTGCTGGCCCCAGATCGATTACACCCAGAGGCCTAACGACGAGGACCGGTGTACCGGCCAGCCTGGATGTGGTTTTAGGCGGTTTTCCACATCCTGCAATGTGAATGCTGGGCTGGTCCCCACGTTCCGCCTAAGTTACACGACTCGCAGACGTTTGAAACACATTCGCACTATTCCGTGGCTTACACTAGATGCAGACAGCTGGGGTACATTGATTCCGTCCCGGGGGTGGGGGTTGTGGGAGGTGTGGAGCTTGGTGACAGGAGTGGCATCCAGCCACCATTTACCATTAACATGCCACGTCCGTTTAACCATAACAGCAGACCCTGCAAGTCGGGAGTAATGCTTGGAAAGAAAGAGAAAGAGAGAGAGAGAGAGAGACAGACAGAGAGAGAGAGAGAGAGAGAGAGAGAGAGAGAGAGAGAGAGAGAAAGAGAGAGAGAGCGGGAGGGAGGGAGGGAGAGAAAATTAATCCATTATGGCAATAGAGGATGTCTTAGACTCTTGCCTGCTGTCTACATTGATACTGGCAAGATATTGGCCCTTGCTATCCCAGGACTTTCGAGAATGTTTTAATTTCAAGTTCGAAGTCGGATAACAAATGCCTGAAGTGTATATTATCCGTGTGATATAATTATAAATAAAATTTCTCTAGCTTTTTCCCTTTACTTCTACTGTGAAACCTTTCTTCTTGCCAAATTTCAAGGTTCTATTTGGAGAGGAAATACGCTATGGACTTTAATGTGTGACATGTTTACTTTGATACTTTGAACAGTCAGACAGGCACAAACAAAGACAGACAGACTCCATTTTCACCAACTGACCTAGGGAACTGTAAAAATAATCATTATGCGCAGTACAAGCTCTGTAACACGCAGGTATGAATCCCCTTTCTCCTCTCATCTGATAAGGCCTCCTTTGCTTGATAACAGTACATTCTCGCATCTACCTGCATTCTACAGGTACGCCGCCATTCTACTCCTCAGCTTCAAGGAGGCCCAGAGCTAACAGTCAAGGCTGATTCGTGTCGGTGTTCCATTTATCTGAGGGCTGCCACAATGTACCGTGGCAATAGACGCTCTGAATAGAAATGCATGGGGGCGCTGAGAAATCTAAATATCACAGCCTGCAAACTCCGGCAGGTGAACGCAGTTCAGAGGTTAAGAGGTGTAAATGTGTTGCGCTATCGCTGAAGTGGTCAGCATTTATATAGAGCACAGGGTGGTTCTAATGCGAACTTCCATGATCGCACTCCTTGCACACCAAACACGAAAAAAAACGTTCAAATGTGTGTGAAATCTTATGGGACTTAACTGCTGAGGTTATCAGTCCTTAAGCTTACACACTACTTAACCTAAATTATCCTAAGGACAAACACACACACCCATGCCCGAGGGAGGACTCGAACCTCTGCCGGTACCAACGACACAGTCCATGACTGCAGTGCCCCTGACCACTCGGCTAATCCCGCGCGGCATCAAACATGAGTCGATATTCATGACCAACCACACGCAGAAATAACACGTACAGTACAGTCCAGAGGCCAGTATATTCACTGAATATACTCATTCCAAGAGGTCCTCCACCTGCGCTGTTCGATACTCTTCCGCAATGTCGCCCATAAAAATGGAGTCAGGGCCGAATGCAGTCCTGAAAACACACAAATGTGGAAGGATTACGTCACAACAATACTGACTGTTGAGTATACCCTGTTCAAAGAGTCGGAAATCATGGAACATTATGCCTGCCCACATGGTAACATCTGGACCACCAAAACGATGATGTTCACCGGTGTTGGACATCACCTCATATGGTGAAAGGGCGGAACACATAATACATCTAGGAAAGTTGACGAACGTGATAGTTTTGGTGGTCCCACTCTTATGGTGTGCGGAGGCATAATGCTTCATGGCCGTACTGACATCCAAATGCTGACCACAGCACACACTCCAGCCAGCCGAAGTGTCCGAGCGGTTCTAGGCGCTACAGTCTGGAACCGCGAGACCGCTATGGTCGCAGGTTCGAATCCTGCCCCGGGCATGGATGTGTGTGATGTCCTTAGGTTAGTTAAGTTTAAGGAGCTCTAAGTTCTACGGGACTGATGACCTCAGAATTAAGTCGCATAGTGCTCAGAGCCATTTGAACCACACACTCTGATCAACGTTATTATACCACTGTACTCCTTCCCCATGCGCGTCTTTTCAGGGATGCATTAGGCTTTTCTAGGATGACAATGCACAGCTACAACGAACAGTGCAGTAGCGTCTTGGAATGTTGGAACGAGAGGCTATTGGGCGAAGGGACTGGCCTATCCCTTGTCCATCGAGCACATGTTGGATGCATTGTGAAGACGTATTTCAGCAACAGTACTGGTGCACCAGTGCAATGCCTTAGAACAGGAACTCCTCACCAGCCTTGTAGCCAACATGGGAACACATTGCTAAGCATGCATTGCCATCCTTAGTCATCACACATCGTATCAGGAACTGTCTTTTGTAACGTCTGGGGAACCATCATGAATCGTGGTCACTTCAGTACAGTTATTGTCTTTGAATAAAACTGTCATTTCTGTTTGTCTCATTGGGTGTTTCTTTTAGTTGCCTTCTGTACTACATTATAGCATTTTTTTTTCTGCGTGTGGTCTAAGTTTCGTCGAGCTGTGTTTCATGTCAGCGACACACTATGAAAAGTTTGTTTCATCCTTAAGTTTTGCAAGGCAGTGTATGTAAACTATATGATGAAAATGGTGGGCGACAGTGTGTGCGTGCTTGCTGATATCGCTGTGATGCACAAGAAGGTGTCATCGGTGAAGGACTGCAGGTGGATTCAGGATGATTTGGGCAGGATTTTTATTTCTTGCGACTAATGGAAACTTGGTTTTAATGTCGCTGAATGTAAGCTGACGTGGTACAATACTGAATGCAGACACTGTGTACATGTTAAGGGGCAGGCCATTCGAAGTGCGACAGTATGGCTGAGTTTATCAAGCAGCAAACGTATTGGGGCATCCTGTCAACACCGCTGTTGCCATCTTGGAAAGTGGCAATGTCCACAGCCCCCCCCCCTTTCATGAAGATGTAGAAGCAGCATATGGTCACCGCAAATGATGAAATAACATCCTGACTACCGTCCACGGTAGTAGTAGGGCAACGGGGGCTTCAGTGCATTTGTTGGTGTGGGTTGCCTACATAAGGGGCAGACCTTGCCCTACTACTCATGGTGGCATGAATGAATGGGTTCAAGTCACAGTACGAGAAACCACCTTCAAATTCTCACAGGCCCACCTCCTGCCTCAACTGAGCATTTCACACATACAGAGTTAAATGCTTCACTCGATCACCATTGCACTTTATGGCTCGTAAAATTTGAAAACAGGCAAGGTCGTGGCTCGTTGTACCACAATACATGTCTCTAGTCAGCAACTGTGCAGCTTCTGTGTTGTTTGCCAAATTGGAGATGGCAGCATTATCTGCAGCTGTGGGCTGTTTGCGAGTTATCCGCCTACAGTTTACTATGCAATATTTGCCCTGAAGGTGGTTGACATAGACGTTCGATCACCAACAGCATCTATTGCTGTCAGATTTGAAACCTATAGTCATTCACTCAGCATGACATCATATCCAGTTCCCATATGTTAGCAGGTTTTCACCATGCTCTACCTTCAACAAATTGCGTAGCTAAGTGTGTTATGCTGCGCAGAGCCCGGCATTTTCGTAATTTTATCTTTCCCGGACTTACTACTGTTCATCATCATCATAATCATCATCATCATTTAAGACTGATTATGCCTTTCAGCGTTCAGTCTGGAGCATAGCCTCCCTTGTAAAATTCCTCCATGATCCCCTATTCAGTGCTAACATTGGTGCCTCTTCTGATGTTAAACCTATTACTTCAAAATCATTCTTAACCGAATCCAGGTACCTTCTCCTTGGTCTGCCCTGACTCCTCCTACCCTCTACTGCTGAACCCATGAGTCTCTTGGGTAACCTTGCTTCTCCCATGCGTGTAACATGACCCCACCATCTAAGCCTGTTCACGCTGACTGCTACATCTATAGAGTTCATTCCCAGTTTTTCTTTGATTTCCTCATTGTGGACACCCTCCTGCCATTGTTCCCATCTACTAGTACCTGCAATCATCCTAGCTACTTTCATATCCGTAACCTCAGCCTTGTTGATAAGGTAACCTGAATCCACCCAGCTTTCGCTCCCGTACAACAAAGTTGGTCGAAAGATTTAACAATGCACAGATAACTTAATCTTGGTACTGACTTCCTTCTCGCAGAAGAGAGTAGATCGTAGCTGAGCGCTCACTGCATTAGCTTTGCTACACCTCGCTTCCAGTTCTTTCACTATGTTGCCATCCTGTGAGAATATGCATCCTAAGTACTTGAAACCGTCCACCTGTTCTAACTTTGTTCCTCCTATTTGGCACTCAATCCGTTTATATTTCTTTCCCACTGACATTACTTTTGTTTTGGAGATGCTAATCTTCATACCATAGTCCTTACATTTCTGATCTAGCTCTGAAATATTACTCTGCAAACTTTCAATCGAATCTGCCATCACAACTAAGTCATTCGCATATGCAAGACTGCTTATTTTGTGTTCATATATCTTAATCTCACCCAGCCAGAGTATTGTTTTCAACATATGATCCATAAATAATATCAACAACAGTGGAGACAGGCTGCAGCCTTGTCTTACCCCTGAAACTACTCTGAACCATGAACTCAATTTACTGTCAACTCTAACTGCTGCCAGACTATCCATGTAAAGACCTTTAATTGCTTGCAAAAGTTTGCCTCCTATTCCATAATCTCGTAGAACAGACAATAACTTCCTCCTAGGAACCTGGTCATATGCCTTTTCTAGATCTATAAAGCATAGATACAATTCCCTGTTCCACTCGTAACACTTCTCCATTATTTGCCGTAAGCTAAAGATCTGGTCCTGACAACCTCTAAGAGACCTAAACCCACACTGATTTTCATCCAATTGGTCTTCACCTAATACTCGCACTTTCCTTTCAACAATACCTGAGAAGATTTTACCCACAACGCTGATTAAAGAGATACCTCTGTAGTTGTTACAATATTTTCTGTTTCCATGTTTAAAGATTGGTGTGATTACTGCTTTTGTCCAGTCTGATGGAACCTGTCCCGACTCCCAGGCCAATTCAATCATCCTGTGTAGCCATTTAAGACCTGACATTCCACTGTATTTGATGAGTTCCGACTTAATTTCATCCACCCCAGCTGCTTTATTGCACTGCAATCTATTGACCATTTTCTCCACTTCCTCAAATGTGATCCTATTTCCATCATCATTCCTATCACATTGTACCTCGAAATCTGAAACATTACTGATCGTATTTTCACCTACATTGAGCAACTCTTCAAAATATTCCCTCCATCTGCCCAGGCAATCCACAGGATTCACCAGCAGTTTTCCTGACCTGTCCAAAATACTTGTCATTTCCTTCTTACCTCCCTTTCGAAGACTGCTAATTACACTCCAGAATGGTTTTCCAGCAACTTGGCCCAAAGTCTCCAACCTGTTTCCAAAGTCTTCCCAAGATTTCTTCTTGGATGCTGCAATTATCTGTTTGCCTTTGTTTCTTTCTTCAACATAACTTTCTCTGTCTACCTGAGTTCTATTATGTAGCCATTTTTGATACGCCTTCTTTTTCCTTTTATGGGCTGCGTTGACTGTGTCATTCCAGCAAGCTGTTTGCTTCATCCTACCTTTACACACTACTGTTTCAAGACATTCTTTAGCCATTTCTAGTACTGTGTCCCTGTACCTTGTCCATTCCTTTTCCAATGACTGTAATTGACTACATTCAACTAACTGGTACCTTTCTGAGATCGCTGTTATGTACTTGTGCCTGATTTCGTAATCCTGAAGTTTCTCCACTCTTATCCTCCTACATATGGACCTGACCTCCTGTTTTATTTAATATTTCTGTCAGGTACAGTTTTTTTACTGCAGAGTGCCGATGCTTAAAGGAGGATTTTCTGCCAGACATTTTATTTTATTTTACATTTGGTTATTGGTATCAGGAGGCTTATTTCTTTTTCATATACCATGTCCCAGTGTAGTTTCATCTGCATTCCAGAAATCTAAACAAGGAAAAGTGCCAACATTAGTAACTAAGAAGTTGATAAGCTACATGTAGCGAAGACTCTTAAATCACTTAATGTAGACAAATCTTCTGGTCCAAACTGTATGTCAGATAAGTTTCTTTTAGAATATGCTGACTCACAGCTCCATACATAGCAAACATATACAAGCGTTCGCTCGATGCGACATCCGTACCTCAAGACTGGTAAGTTGCACAGGTCACAACAATACTCAAGAAAGGAAATAGGAGTAATATGATGAATTACAGGTCCATGGCGCTAACGTGTATTTGCAGATGGATTTTGAAACGTATGCTGTGTTCGAATATTATGAATTATGTCGAATAACACTGTATATTGACACACATTCATCACAGACTCAGAAAATATCATTCTGTTAACCACAAGTAGCTCTTTTATTGTCAGAAAGTAATTGGTGCTATCGACAAGGGATGTCAAATTGATTCAATATAGTTCCAGAACGCTTTTGACATTGCTCCTCACAAGCGACTGCTAATCAAATTTCTGTGCTACTGGATTCGTGATTTCCTGTCCGCAAGATGACAGTTGGTAGTAATCGACGGAAACAGACGTAATATCTGGCGTTCCCAAAGGAAGTGTTATAATTATGTTTTCTACTGTTCGCCGGCCGGTGTGGCCGTGCGGTTCTAGGCGCTTCAGTCTGGAACCGCGTGACCACTACGGTCGCAGGTTCGAATCCTGCCTCGGGCATGGATGTGTGTCATGTCCTTAGGTTAGTTAGGTTTAATTAGTTCTAAGTTCTGTTCCTAAACTCTATAAACAAACTAAGAGGCAATCTGAGCAGCCATCGTAGTTTTTTTGCAGGTGACTCTGTCATTTACCGTCTAGTATAGTCATCAGCATATCAAAACCAGTTTCAGATTAGAGATGATATCTGTGTGGCGCGAAAAATTACGACCGATTCTAAATACGAAAAAGCATGATGTCATCTACGTGAGCACTAAAGGGAATCCGTTAAATTTCTGTTACACGATAAATCACACGTATCTAACCGGCGTCGGTTTAACTAAATACCTACGAATTACAATTACGAATAACTTAAATTGGAACAATCACCCATATTATGTGTTGGGGAAGGCATACCAAAAGCCGCATTATACTGGCAGAACGATTAGGAAACGCAACAGGCCTACACAACAGAACACAATAGTTTGAATCAACACATATATTACGTCGCAAGGTGTACCTTGTCAGCAGTTGCGTAAAACTCACCTGAAAAACAAGGATGGAGTGTGGGAAAAAAAATTGTGTAATCACGTAACATATGCGTAAGTCATAGATGAGTACATTAAAGCAGTGTAAAATTGTTTCTTCATGCATAATCAAATGAAAAATTAGTAAAAGTATGCAGACTTGAAGAACATGTTAATGTTCAGCTTGAATTACCCGTTATACAGTCTTAGATAAACAAATATTATAAATATATTGATAGGACAGTATGGATCGTATATTTTTTAAATATTTTAAAAGCCAGGGCAGTATTACTAAACATATCTTAAACTTTAAGAATTTGCTTTCGTTTCAGTATATAGGAATACAAATACATTAAAGTAATTTAGTTACAAATTTTTTAGCTAAAAAATAGCTATGGCTACATCGTAACTAACCGTTTTCCCCTTTCCAATTTACAGAGAGGGTCCTTAGGGTGCCTGTATTTTAATTTATTAAAGTGAAAGCAAATTTTTGAAAAATTAAGACATATTTGATAATATTCAAATTTTTGAACAGGATGGAAAATATCCGATGCACGCTATGTTCATGTTCGTTATCTATTACCGTGTAAGGGATCATTCATACTGAAATGTTGTTCATTAACGTGCGCTTTAGGTTCGCATATTTTATTACTGTTTCGTTTAATTACACATAAAGAAACCATTTCAGACTGATTTAATGCACTCGTCAATTACTTCCGCATACGTCAAATGACGATTCGGTTTTTTCTTTACCCATATCGCATGCTTGTTTTTTACGTGATTTTTACATAACTGTTGACATGATACACTTTGCGCTGGAAGGTAACTGCCGATTCACAATATTTTTCTATTATTTCTGCAACACATGAGACAAGTGTATACAATATGGCACTTCTGTAAAAAAGTTCTTGTTGTTGTTGCCTTTTTTGTTCCACAACAGGCCTGAAGCTAATGTGCAACGCAGATTGTAGCCAGTAGTCCATAAATAAAATGTGATCTGGACGGCGGTTGTTTATTTATGACGTACGATGTTTACCAGAACTTTTGTATCCGTGTTTATAAAATCGAAGGAGAGCGGTTCATCATGTTGCAGGTTAAGCTTCATTTGGAGTGTATGCAATTGCAGTTCCGTAACGTACCATGGAACCCATTGTTCCCCAGAGTTTTTTTTTTTTTTTTTTTTTTTTTGTTCTCTCTTTACCTATTTTTGGTTTCGCCTACTAAGGATCACACGAAATACGAGCAAATCAAGCTTCTTGTTTCTGTTTAGTAGTATTTCATTCTGTCCCCCTGTATCCCTCTTCATTTTTCAGTCCACGACATCAAATGTGCCAAGTTGGACAGAGTACACTACTACTGCGAGAGCACTTGAATCTCCATGTACCTTCCTGAGAAAATTAAACGTTACAACTTAATAGTCAGGCTCACCGAATTATCCGCCTCTGAATGCCTCTTCATGAGCATGAAGTGTCCCATCAGTAACTAGAGCATAGTGAACGTGGAAACATAACGAGAATACTTGGCTCAATAAAAAACGACAATCGCACATACAGGACCTGACACAATATGAGCTTTAACAGCTCCAAGAAGACATAACCACGTTTGTCAGCAAAAAGTGACTGATCTTCCACAGACATTTGACCCACATGAACCCCTGCAGACTCAAAAGCAGCGTCTTCATCACGAGAGAGAGAGAAAATTCTTCGAGAACAAATGGATCACCGCAGTTGAACCAGACCTGCAACAACTTGCATTTCTATTAGAAAGCATACATGGCTGGTCCAAATTCCGGCAGATCACTCTAAAGTAGGTATTCCCAGCGTCCCTTACCAGCAAAATGAGCCCAGGATGCTGCAGTTTGAAGTGTGCAGAGGACAGGATTTTTGCTCACATCCAGAAAGTGACAGCTACCCGGGATAAGAAGACACTTGTAAAAGAGTCAAAACGAGCCCCGTGGTCTCAAGTCGGTTCAAAACAAAAGAAGAGAAAGAGGACGAAGCAGGAGAATTGTGGGGATTGTGAGTTAACGAGCATTACACTCTCATTTAAGTATATGGCCGAAAGAGTCAGCCTTCAGGAATTGTGAAACGAACTCTGTCGTAAATACCGCGTGCCACGAAGAGCGCAGATTCAACACAAGATGGGGAAACTCACAGGCGTCTATTGTCTATTGAGGCCTAAGCGTTGTAGGGTGCGAGTGAGACAGACAAGAATCCGTCATAGGGAATCCCAGTAGAAGCCGTTTGTGCCAAGGAGATGTAGCAGCGCTAAATATGGCGGACCTGAGATCGGTCATAAAGGGAAACATTTATGGAAACTTTTTAATTCTGTAGTGATACAGTGAATGAAGCCACAGTAATTTTACTCTGGTATCCTTCATAAATTTTCATGGTGATCCCAATAAAACTTGAATACTGATCATAAACTATCTATAATAGTTTACAATTTACTGTTGAAGTGAAATTAACAACTTTTGTAACAAAGACCTGAATGCTAAAATCTGAACGCTTCAGTCGATCTTTACGGTCGACATTTCATATGGAAGCGCATTATTAAAATGACAAATGTTGCAAATATGAACTCTGCAACTTCATTATTTTAAAAGATATAGCAAATTTACAATATCAGTATTTTCAATTAAGCATCACATCATTTCCTCCACACAGAGCACAATGAACGATGACAGTATGACACTTTATTGAATCATTAAGTAATAGAATATTTATTGCGAAGTTTAGTGCACAATAGTTACTTCTGTCCTTTATTTACTTATCACAAAGCACATGCCTGCAAGGCTACTGGCCGTGACATTGACACTTAAGAAAGACATTGTATTGATTCTATGTAAAAGAATTTAACGTTTTTTATGCAATGGATATTATTGTTACTTTGTTTAGAACGTGAAAGTGGTCAACCTTTGATTATTTAAATGTTTTAAAATGTAAAGTAACGCAAAATAAGCTGTAGCCAATCAGATGGACTGCTTCAGGAAAGGGAACTGCCCTGGACAGTAGAGCAATGATATTCGGCGCGTAAGAAACGCGACCGGGAACGGGCAGAGGGGCAGTGCTGGTGGAGACCCGAAAGCAGACGGTCGGTCTTTAGGCAGCTAGGAAATGAAAGACTTAGAAAATTTCGCGTTGTGTGGTATCGCTGGACTTAGTCTCTGAGCGGTCAGCAGCCGCGCGCCGGGTTTTAACTTTTCGCGCAGATAACTTGTAATTCGCGACGAGATTGTGAATGATCGAACTCTGTCAAATGGATATGCGCTAGAGTGTAGCACAGATGACACAAACCCTGTAATAGTGGTTGCCTAGTGAATAAACCAGTGACAAAACTGCTCCCGATCTGGAAAGTCGGTCGCTTATCCTGTACTGATGGGCCAACTGCCTGGTACTGACACGGCTGTCACCTTCCACGGTGTCAATCATATTTTCCTCCACGTCTAGTGTCCGAAAATTTCGGGTACGTTCTTCACGATTTCCTGCTTCCTGAAGCGACGCTGTCTCGCACAAACGGCGCAACGCTGTTGCAGGCACTGAATGCTGTGGTTGCTGTCGGCACAGATATGTCTCCTGATACAACCTGGCTGACCGCCGCCCGTTGCCATGTGTCTTTCCGTAAGTAAACTCCATGTCGGGAAACACTCGGTTCCAATACGGAACCACCGTGTACAACGCTGTATCACATGCACTACAAGGTAAGTCAGCAAGAGAAGTGAATCGGATACAACATTACCAATCACGAGGTGCATTCAAGTTCTAAGGCCTCCGATTTTTTTTCTAATTAACTACTCACCCGAAATCGATGAAACTGGCGTTACTTCTCGACGTAATCGCCCTGCAGACGTACACATTTTTCACAACGCTGACGCCACGATTCCATGGGAGCGGCGAAGGCTTCTTTAGGAGTCTGTTTTGACCACTGGAAAATCGCTGAGGCAATAGCAGCACGGCTGGTGAATGTGCGGCCACGGAGAGTGTCTTTCATTGTTGGAAAAAGCCAAAAGTCACTAGGAGCCAGGTCAGGTGAGTAGGGAGCATGAGGAATCACTTCAAAGTTGTTATCACGAAGAAACTGTTGCGTAACGTTAGCTCGATGTGCTGGTGCCTTGTCTTGGTGAAACAGCACACGCGCAGCCCTTCCCGGACGTTTTTGTTGCAGTGCAGGAAGGAATTTGTTCTTCAAAACATTGCCAAGCAATGTTGACGCGCAACGACAGCATGAATGGGATTTTCTTTTCGTCGGTTGTGACACTGGATGAGACTTGGATGCCATTTTTCAATCCAGAAACAAAGCGCCAGTCAGCTCAATGGAAGCACACAGATTCACCGCCACCAAAAAAATTTCGGGTAACCGCCAGTGCTGAAAAAATGATGGTGTCCATGTTCTGGGACAGCGAGGGCGTAATCCTTACCCACTGCGTTGCAAAGGGCACTACGGTAACAGGTGCATCCTACGAAAATGTTTTGAAGAACAAATTCCTTCCTGCACTGAAACAGAAACGCCCGGGAAGGGCTGACGTGTGCTGTTTCACCAAGACAACGCACCCGCACATCAAGCTAACGTTACGCAACAGTTCCTTCGTGATAACAACTTTGAAGTGATTCCTCATGCTCCCTACTCACCTGACCTGGCTCCTAGTGACTTTTGGCTTTTTCCAACAATGAAAGACACGCTCCATGGCTGCACATTCACCAGCCGTGCTGCTATTGCCTCAGCGATTTTCCAGTGGTCAAAGCAGACTCCTAAAGAAGCCTTCGCCGCTCCCATGGAATCATGGCGTCAGCGTTGCCTCACGGGCAGCCGTGTGGTCGTCCGTCAGCATTCGTGGCACCCACCTGGATGACACTTTTCGCATTTTCAGGTCGTCATGCAGGATTGTGTGCACAGAACCCACAGAAATACCAACTCTGGAGGCGATCTGTTCAACAGTCATTCGGCGATCCCCCAAAACAATTCTCTCCACTTTCTCGATCATGTCGTCAGACCGGCTTGTGCGAGCCTGAGGTTGTTTCGGTTTGTTGTAACACGATGTTCTGCCTTCATTAAACTGTCGCACCCACGAACGCACTTTCGACACATCCATAACTCCATCACCACATGTCTCCTTCAACTGTCGATGAATTTCAATTGGTTTCACACCACGTAAATTCAGAAAACGAATGATTGCACGCTGTTCAAGTAAGGAAAACGTCGCCATATTAAGTATTTAAAACAGTTGTCATTCTCGCCGCTGGCGGTAAAATTTTATCTGCCGTACGGTGCTGCCATCTCTGGGACGTATTGACAATGAACGCTGCCTCATTTTAAAACAATGCGCATGTTTCTATCTCTTTCCAGTCTGGAGAAAAAAAATCGGAGGCCTTAGAACTTGAATGCACCTCGTACTATGGCAGGAGAGGGCGCTACGGCATGACGTATAAGGAGCAGTATCACCCTCTAGGTAAAACTGTGCTATCGATAGCTACGATGCCACGGCGTAGGTGCAAGTAATTAGGTTGGCATTACGACACCGACGCCGACGACAGCGCCCTCTAGCCGGCGCTGTGCACCTCTACGAACGCCGCTCCGGATTCAGCCCATTTGATTCCGAGTAGACGACCAAGCAACATTTCATAGTGAGCGAGCTACTACAGATTTTACCTGTGTAACTTTTGTGAGCTTTGAGACATCCGGCTTCGCACCTACGTGCTCCTCAGTGCAAAGTTATGTATTCATGTTCTTCCTGTAGTACAGGTGATTTAAATTTACACGCAGGACCGAAGTATTTCACCTTTTCCTGCTCCTATTCGCTTCCTACATTCGGCCTACTCTTCAGTTCACAGGAGCAGACCCTCGCGCCAACTTCCAGGCGGGATACAAAAGAAACCATGTAACTGTGAGTGCATGGTACAGAACGTAACAGATCACAGCCTTGGTAACACTGTATTATTGAATTAATCGTCTGTAGCGTAGAAACCAGGCATTTCCTGTCATTAGGCCTTCTTTCAGTTCTTTCTTTCTTTCTTTCTCTCTCGTGACTTTGTCCCGCTCCAACACGGGGTCGGCTTTGTTATGACGGATTTGGCAGTGGCCGGCCGGAGTGGTCGTTCGGTTCTAGGCGCTACAGTCTGGAGCCGAGCGGCCGCTACGGTCGCAGGTTCGAATCCTACCTCAGGCATGGATGTGTGTGATGTCCTTAGGTTAGTTAGGTTTAAGTAGTTCCAAGTTCTAGGCGACTGATGACCTCAGAAGCTAAGTCGCATAGTGATCAGAGCCATTTGAACCATTTGGCAGTGTTAATTGCAGAGAGTGGCCGGATACCCTTCCTGCCGCCATCCCGAACCCATCGGGACGGAAGTAGTGTACCCCAGCTGTCTCCTTCTAGTGTAAGTCAGGAATTACTGTGAACGTTCTCAAATGTCTGAGTCGTGTAACTGAGGTGGAACTTGGGGACCAGCCCAGTATTCATCAAGCAGGATGTGGAAACCCGCCTAAAAACCACATCCAGGCTGGCCGGCATACCGGCACTCGCCGTTAATCCGCCGGGTGGATTCGATCCGGGGCCGGCGCGCCTACCCGAGTCCAGGAAGCAGCGCGTTAGCGCACTCGGCTACCCTGGCGTGTCGGTCATTACGCCTTCTTTCTTCCGTATATTCTCATCGATTAGTCTCTAGTTTGTATACGGTGAAAAAAGAATCACCTTGTAGATAGGGTTTTCAGAGTTAGGTAAGCGTTGGTATACGTCACACACACACACACACACACACACACACACACACACACACCAGACACAAGACAACCCCGCTGCGTTAGCTGCATTTCGGATCAACAACGTTTTACCGTCTACATCCCTCCGTCCCTGTAATTTAGCAGCTACAACCGCAGGCTGCAATTACGCACCCCGCCATAACCGGGAATCGTCCCGCAGCTCCGACAGACGTTCTGTGTCACGCGCCTCCCGCCGGCTAATTCTTAGAGCAGACGTGACACGAAAGCACCCTCCGCCACTTTCCTGTAGCCGTGACCTCTCCCTAGCTGACCGCAATCGCGGGTCGCCGATTATTCGGTGGTCAGCCGGAACTCGGCAGATTTTTCCTTTCCCGGACAGGCGCTCAGAATCTGCATAAAAGCGCACAGACAGCCGCGCGCGCGCTTGCGCACTATTTACTGGCGCGTTAGTTCGCTGGGGCGTACGCTCTTTATGGACGCGCCGCTGCCGCGCCGCCCCGATATTTAAAAACTAATGGACAGCGCTTTCCGCCACGCCGGCCAACCCTTACGACCGTAAAATCCCCTGTTTAATGGTATCGATTTGTGTGCACCGAGGTACGTCATGCAATGGGTAATCGGTGGTAGGGCAGGGGGTGGGGGGAGGGGTGAAAAGAATTAATGGTTTAGCGCCACTCATTGGTGGGTTGTTTTATTAGTTTTGACAGCTCGTCCGATAGCGCTGCTGTTGTGGCAGAACCAATGCTCTTCAGAAATTTGCTGTTTTTTTCTTTTTTTGCGCATAAGTAGTCAATTGCTGTCACGTTAACTTCTGTAAAACTATAGGAAATACTATTTTAAATACCGAAGTTATACACTGGAGCACATAAAAAACGAAAGAGTTTCGGAAACTGGTAACGAACTGATACGTATACAAATATCGATTGAAAATGCAAAACTGTAAACTATGGCGGGCGATGTATGAATGCTGCAATGCAGTTTCACTGCGCAGCTGGAAGTATGGTAAACAATGGATACGTCGATACCAATACATGAAGTCTTTGCGAATTTCATTCTTCTTACTCAGTTGCACAGTAACTACTACTCGCAGACAGGCGCGTGAGTAATATAGTATATGCAGACGTCAGCATTTGAGACATAAAAGCCGATTGGAGTAATAGTCGAATCACTCAACCCTTGAGTAAGAGCGGAACCACTATTCGACGATGCCGGCAGAAAAGATGATGATGATGATGATGATGATGATGATAATATTTGGATTGTGGGGCAGTCAAACGAGCGGTTATCAGCGCCCGTAAAATTTCCCAACCTTTTCTCAGTCCAATCTTGCCACTTCCATGAATGATAATGAAATGATGAGGACAACACAAACACCCAGTCATCTCGAGACAGGTGAAAATCCCTGACTCCGCTGGCAGGAAAGGGTCAACCATGGTAGAACACAGCGTCAAGAAGGTTTAAATGGTTCAAATGGCTCTAAGCATCATGGGAAATCTGAGGTCATCAGTCCCCTAGACTTAGAACTACTTAAACCTGACTAGCCTGAGGATATCACACACATCCATGCCCGAGGTAGGATCCGAACCTGCGACTGTAGCGTGAGGGGGACATCTGATGGTGCTAAAGTTAGCCCGCCACCGCAGTCCTCTGGGGGTGGGGTGGGAAGCAACTTTAAAATTTCAAATGGGAACCCCCATTTTGACCGTAGCAGCAGCGCGGTTCAGGACTGAAGCGCCTAGAACCTCTCGGCCACAACGGCCGGCCGTCAAGAAGGAAGCGCTCTATCTAGACTACAGAGACAACAGGACTGAGCAATCGTCAGAGACGCCCTCACAGCCCCGCATTCGTCATTACCATCGAGCCAAAGTGGAACTGGTAGTTCAGTGAGCACAAGGACCATTAATAGGTGGCTAACAGAAAGGGGGTGGAACTCACGGTACCCATTTCGCCGCCTACGACTGACCTCTGTACACAAGCAAGTTTGTTCGCCGTGGTGACCGTCACATTCGGCCCGTCTCGTCTGTTCAGTAGCTACGAAAACGTTCTGTCTTCCACCGCCATGCCGGTCTTAGACATCAAAATCACCATTTCTAAGGCGTCAAAAACATTCTCTGCACGTTCTTCCACTCAAAGCTACCCTCACCACTGGTCTTACCCAGCATATTAAAAGCCACAGCCGCTGTTTTCTTCATGTTAAAGCAGAAAATTAAAATTTCCCGCAAACGGCGAGAAATCAGTACGTAACTTGACGTGCTCGTATTAAGAAAGGACTAAGACAAGGCTGTAGCCTTTCGCCCCTACTCTCCAATGTGTACATCGAGGAAGCAATGATGGAAATAAAAGAAGGGTTCAGGAGTGGAATTAAAATACAAGGTGAAAGGATATCAATGATACGATTCGCTGATGATATTGCTATCCTGAGTGAAAGTGAAGAAGAATTAAATCATCTGCTGAACGGAATGCACAGTCTAATGACCACACAGTATGGTTTGAGAGTAAATCGGAGAAAGACGAAGGTAATGAGAAGTAGTAGAAATGAGAACAGCGAGAAAGTTATCAGGATTGATGGTCACGAAGTCAATGAAGTTAAGGAATTCTGCTGCCTAGGCAGTAAAATAACCAATGACGGACGGAGCAAGGAGAACATCAAAAGCAGACTCGCTATGGCAAAAAAGGCATTTCTGGCCAAGAGAAGCCTACTAATATCAAATACCGGCCTTAATTTGAGGAAGAAATTTCTGAGGATGTACGTCTGGAGTACAGCATTGTATGGTAGTGTAACATGGACTGTGGGAAAACCGGAACAGAAGAGAATCGAAGCATTTGAGATGTGGTGCTATAGACGAATGTTGAAAATTAGGTGGACTGATAAGGTAAGGAATGAGGAGGTTCTACGCAGAATCGGAGAGGAAAGGAATATGTGGAAAACACTGATAAGGAGAAGGGACAGGATGATAGGACATCTGCTAAGACATGAGGGAATGACTTCCATGGTACTAGAGGGAGCTGTAGAGGGCAAAAACTGTAGAGGAAGACAGAGATTGGAATACGTCAAGGAAATAATTGAGGACGTAGGTTGCAAGTGCTACTCTGAGATGAAGAGGTTAGCACAGGAAAGGAATTCGTGGCGGGCCGCATCAAACCAGTCAGTAGACTGTTGACAAAAAAAAAAAAAAAGTTGACGTACTTAATCGAGAATAACGCTACGATGCAATCACAAATCGACTAATTTTTTTATGGCATTATGTTTACAGGCAACGGCCTTGCCGCATTGGATACACGGGTTCCCGTGGGATCGCCGAAGTTAAGCGCTGTCGGGCGTGGCCGACACTTGGATGGGTGACCATCCAGGCGGCCATGCGCTGTTGCCATTTTTCGGGGTGCACTCAGCCCCGTGATGCCAACTGAAGAGATACTCGACCGAATAGTAGCGGTTCCGGTCAAAGAAAACCATCTTAACGACCGGGAGAGCGGTGTGCTGACCACACGCCCCTCCTATCCGCAACCTCACCTGAGGATGACACGGCGGTCGGATGATCCCGATGGTTCACTTGTGGCCTGAAGACAAAGTGCTATATTATGTTAACAGATGCCTAAGTTTATTGTATTACACCTATGACCAACCACCCGAACCCCACTTGCCGCTATTGCCGTTTATTGCAAAACGGCGGAAGTAAAGTTGTAAAACTAATATTTTTCTATGTGTAATACTTTGCCATGTCTTTTCCATCATCGTATTGACTTTGTATATTATCATATATTTCTTACTAAAGTTCTCTTTACGTCTGCAGTCTGCCTGTGTCGCCTATAATCTGCAACCAAGTGTCAAAGAGAACCGTGCATCGGCTGGCAAAGCGGCACCTCTTCATGCGAGTGTGAGGATAGCCTGAAGAAACCAATGATCGCGATAATTTACAGTTTGCTTTTAGCGCCGACACTGTTTTTTTTCTGTTTTTAGATTGCTCGTACAGTTTAGCTCTAATCGTCGTGAACACAGCGATCGTGATTGTTAATTCTGCCGCAGACTATTGACAGCCGTATTCTCGGATACATTGCACATCACGAGGTTGTACACTAATGGCCATTAAAATTGCTACACCAAGAAGAAATGCAGATGATAAACGGGTATTCATTGGACAAACACATTATACTAGAACTGACATGTGATTACATTTTCACGCAATTTAGGTGGATAGGTCCTGAGAAATCAGTACCCAAAACAACCACCACTGGCCGTAATAACGGCCTTCATACGCCTGGGCATTCAGTCAAACAGAGCTTGGATGGCGTGTACAGGTACAGCTGCCCATGCAGCTTCAACACGATACCATAGTTCATCAAGAGTAGTGACTGGCGTATCGTGACGAGCCAGTTGCTCGGCCACCATTGACCAGACGTTTTCAGTTGGTAAGAGATCTGGAGAATGTGCTGGCCAGGGCAGCAGTCGAACATTTTCTGTATCCAGAAAGGCCCGTACAGGACCTGCAACATGCAGTCGTCATTATCCTGCTTAAATGGAAGGTTTCGCTGGGATCGAATGAAGGGCCGAGCCACGGATCGTAACACATCTGAAATGTAACGTCCACTGTTCAAAGTGCCGTCAATGCGAACAAGAGGTGACAGAGACGTGCAACCAATGTCACCCCATCATCACACTGGGTGATACGCCAGTATGGCGATGACGAATACACGTTTCCAGTGTGCGTTCACCGCGATGTCGCCAAACACGGATGCGACCATCACACGATGCTGTAAACAGAACCTGGATGCATCCGAAAAAATGACGTTTTGCCACTCGTGCACCCAGGTTCGTCATCGAGTGCACCATCGCAGGCGCTCCTGTCTGTGATGCAGCATCAAGGATAACCGCAGCCACGGTCTCCGAGCTGATAGTCCATGCTGCTGCAAACGTCGTCAAACTGTTCGTGCAGATGGTTGTTGTCTTGAAAACGTCCCCATTTGTTGACTCATGGATCCAGACGTGACTGCACGATCCGTTACAGCTATGCGAATAAGATGCCTGTCATCTCGACTGCTAGTGATACGAGGCCATTTGGATCCAGGACGGCGTTCCATATTACCCTCCTGAACCCACCGATTCGATATTCTGCTAACAGTCATTGGATGTCGACCAAGGCGAGCAGAAATGTCGCGATGCTATAAACCGCAATCGCGATAGGCTACAGTCCGACCTCTATCAAAGTTGGAAACGTGATGGTACGCATTTCTCCTCCTTACACGAGGCATCACAACAACGTTTCACCAGGCAACACCGGTCAGCTGCCGTTTGTGAATGAGAAATCAGTTGGAAACTTTCCTCATGTCAGCACGTTGTAGGTGTCGCCACCGGCGCCAACCTTGTGTGAATGCTCTGAAAAGCTAATGATTTGCATATGACAGCACCTCCTTCCTGTCGGTTAAATTTCGCGTCTGTAGCACGTCATCTTCGTGGTGTAGCAATTTTTATGGCCAGTAGTGTATCTAGCTTAGGACAGGAATTTAAACTCAGCGCTACAAAACATGTCTGCCGCTGTTCAGTCATTGGTGACTTAAAACCAGGTGACGAAAAAGCATCTCGCTCTTCCGACATACCTCGCATCGGCCTCTTCCAACTTTGCTCCGCGTTACAGCATTTAACATCAATCGGGAGGCGACCCGCACTTTTTGTGCATGATTTGTAACCGGTCGGTAGCCGGCATCCGATGTGGAAACACCGTAGCGGACTATAGCGCTGCACGTCCACTCTTTAACATTGCCTCTTCGCAACAGATTGCGAGAGGCGTTCAATGAATTCGAAAGTTAAGTTCTATGTACTGTCTTTGCAGAAAATCGTAAGAAATTTTGGTCATATGTCAAAGCGGTAGGTGGATCAAAACAGAATGCCCAGACACTCTGTGACCAAAATCAGAGGATGACAGACTAAAGGCCGAAATACTAAATGTCTTTTTCCAAAGCTGTTTCACAGAGGAAGATTGCACTGTAGTTCCCTCTCCAGATTGTTGCACAGATGACAAAATGGTAGATATCGAAAAAGACGACAGAGGGATGGAGAAACAACTAAAATCGCTCAAGAGAGGAAAGGTCGTTGGACGTCATGGGATACCACTTCGATTTTACACAGAGTACACGAAGGAACTTGCCCCCCTTCTTCCAACGGTGTACGTCTCTAGAAGACCGTAGCGTACCAAAGGATTGGAAAAGGGCACAGGTCATCCCCGTTTTCAAGAAGGGACGTCGAACAGATGTGCAGAACTATAGACCTATATATCTGACGTCGATCAGTTGTAGAATTTTGGAACACGTATTATGTTCGAGTATAATGACTTTTCTGCAGACTAGAAATCTACTCTGTAGCAATCAGCATGGATGTCGAAAAAGACGATCGTGTGAAACCCAGCTCGCGCTATTCGTCCACGAGACTCGGAGGGCCATAGACACGGGTTCCCAGGTAGATGCCGTGTTTCTTGACTTCCGCAAGGCGTTCGGTACAGTTCCCCACAGTCGTTTAATGCACAAAGTAAGAGCATATGGACTATCAGACCAATTGGGTGATTGGATTGAAGAGTTTCTAGATAAGAGAACGCCGTATGTCATTCTCAATGGAGAGACGTCTTCCGAAGTAAGAGTGATTTAAGGTTCGCCGCAGGGGAGTGTCGTGGGACCGTTGCTGTTCGCAGTATACATAAATGACCTTGTGGATAACATCGGAAGTTGACGAAGACTTTTTGCGGATGATAATGTGGTATATCGAGAGGTTGAAGCAATGGAAAATTGTACGGAAATGCAGCAGGATCTGCAACAAATTGACGCATGGCATAGACAAGTATAATGTGCTGCGAATATATAGAAAGAAAGATCCTTTATCGTTTAGCTACAATACAGCAGGTCAGCAACTGGAAGCAGTTAATTCTGTGAATTATCTTGGAGTAGGTATTAGGAGCGATTTAAAATGGAATGATCGTACAGAGTTGATCGTCGGTAAAGCAGGTGCCAGACTGAGATTCATTGGAAGAATCCTAAGGGAATACAGTCCGAAAATAAAGGAATCAGGTTACAGTACAGTTGTTCGACCACTACTTGAATACTGCTCACCTGTGTGGGATCCGTACCAGATAGGGTTGATAGAAGAGAGAAGATCCGACGGAGAGCAGCGCGCTTCGTTAAAGGATCATTTAGTAATCTCGAAAGCGTTACGGAGACGATAGATAAACCCCAGTGGAAGACTCTGCAGGAGCGACGCTCAGTGACTCGATACGTGTTTTTGTTGAAGTTTCGAGAACATACCTTCACCTAGGAGTCCACAGTATATTGCTCCCTCCTACGTATATCTCGCGAAGAGACTATGAGGATAAAATCAGAGAAATTAGAGCGCACACAGAGGCATACCGACAATCTTTCTTTCCACGAACAATACGAGACTGGAATAGAAGGGAGAACCGATAGAGGCACTCAAAGTACCCTCTGCGACACACCGTCAGGTGTAGATGGATGTGGATGTAGATGTAGATTGGTTGACGCACCTCTGTTGTTTACCCTTGTTCGTTCAAGCTGCCAGCGCAGTTAGTGCGCTGACGTCGATTACACGCCAGGAATATACAGGGTGTTCCAAAAAGGTACGGCCAAACTTTCAGGAAATATTCCTCACACACAAATAAAGAAAAGATTTTATGTGGACATGTGTTCGGAAACGCTTAATTTCAACGTTAGGGCTCATTTTAGTTTTGTCAGTATGTACTGTACTTCCTCGATTCACCGCCAGTTGGCGCAATTGAAGGAAGGTAATGTTGACTTCGGTGCTTGTGTTGACATGCGACTCACTGCTCTACAGTACTAGCATCAAGCACATCAGTATGTAGCATCAATAGGTTAGTGTTCATCACGAACGTGGTTTTGCAGTCAGTGCAATGTTTTCAAATGCGGAGTTGGCAGATGCCCATTTGATGTATGAATTAGCACGGGGCAATAGCCGTGGAGGGGTACGTTTGTATCGAGACAGATTTCCAGAACGAAGGTGTCCCGACAGGAAGGCGTTCGGAACAATCGATCGGCGTCTTAAAGGGAGCACGGAACTTTCGAGCCTATGACTCGCGACCGGGGAAGACCTCGAACGACGAGGACACCTGCAATGGACGAGGCAATTCTTCGTGCAGTTGACGATAACCCTAATGTCAGCGTCAGAGATGTTGCTGCTGTACAAGGTAACGTTGACCACGTCACTGTATGGAGAGTGCTACGGGAGAACCAGTTGTTTCCGTACCATGTACAGCGTGTGCAGGCACTATAAGCAGCTGATTGGCCTCCACGGGTACACTTCTGCTAATAGTTCATCCAACAATGTGTCAATCCTCATTTCAGTGCAAATGTTCTCTTTCTACATTTACATCTACATCTACATTTATACTCCGCAAGCCACCCAACGGTGTGTGGCGGAGGGCACTTTACGCGCCACTGTCATTACCTCCCTTTCCTGTTCCAGTCGCGTATGGTTCGCGGGAAGAACGACTGTCTGAAAGCCTCCGTGCGCGCTCGAATCTCTCTAATTTTACATTCGTGATCTCCTCGGGAGGTATAAGTAGGGGGAAGCAATATATTCGATACCTCATCCAGAAACGCACCCTCTCGAAACCTGGACAGCAAGCTACACCGCGATGCAGAGCGCCTCCCTTGCAGAGTCTGCCACTTGAGTTTGTTGAACATCTCCGTAACGCTATCACGGTTACCAAATAACCCTGTGACGAAACGCGCCGCTCTTCTTTGGATCTTCTCTATCTCCTCCGTCAAACCGATCTGGTACGGATCCCACACTGATGAGCAATACTCAAGTATAGGTCGAACGAGTGTTTTGTAAGCCACCTCCTTTGTTGATGGACTACATTTTCGAAGGACTCTCCCAATTAATCTCAACCTGGTACCCGCCCTACCAGCAATTAATTTTATATGATCATTCCACTTCAAATCGCTCCGCACGCATACTCCCAGATATTTTACAGAAGTAACTGCTACCAGTGTTTGTTCCGCTATCATATAATCATACAATAAAGGATCCTTCTTTCTATGTATTCGCAATACATTACATTTGTCTATGTTAAGGGCCAGTTGCCACTCCCTGCACCAAGTGCCTATCCGCTGCAGATCTTCCTGCATTTCGCTACAATTTTCTAATGCTGCAACTTCTCTGTATACTACAGCATCATCCGCGAAAAGCCGCATGGGACTTCCGACACTATCTACTAGGTCATTTATATATATTGTGAAAAGCAATGGTCCCATAACACTCCCCTGTGGCACGCCAGAGGTTACTTTAACGTCTGTAGACGTCTCTCCATTGATAACAACATGCTGTGTTCTGTTTGCTAAAAACTCTTCAATCCAGCCACACAGCTGGTCTGATATTCCGTAGGCTCTTACTTTGTTTATCAGGCGACAGTGCGGAACTGCATCGAACGCCTTCCGGAAGTCAAGAAAAATAGCATCTACCTGGCAGCCTGTATCTGATATTTTCTGGGTCTCATGAACAAATAAAGCGAGTTGGGTCTCACACGATCGCTGTTTCCGGAATCCATGTTGATTCCTACATAGTAGATTCTGGGTTTCCAAAAACGACATGATACTCGAGCAAAAAACATGTTCTAAAATTCTACAACAGATCGACGTCAGAGATATAGGTCTGTAGTTTTGCGCATCTGCTCGACGACCCTTCTTGAAGACTGGGACTACCTGCGCTCTTTTCCAATCATTTGTAACCTTCCGTTCCTCTAGAGACTTGCGGTACACGGCTGTTAGAAGGGGGGCAAGTTCTTTCGCGTACTCTGTGTAGAATCGAATTGGTATCCCGTCAGGTCCAGTGGACTTTCCTCTGTTGAGTGATTCCAGTTGCTTTTCTATTCCTTGGACACTTCTTTCTCTCCTAATAAGACACAGTGGCTCAGTGGTACTGTGATGGTCAAGGGACAAAGGGACATCCGACGGTTCATTCTCGTGGTCTCAAGCCCATGCCAAACGTGTGAATAGGGTCCCTGTCGTCTTGAAACGCAACATCACCATTGGGGAACAAACATAGTACCACGGAATGGACATGATCGGCCAAAATAGTCACACAGCCCTTGACAGTAATGTGACCTTGCAGAGTAACCACGGGGCACATCGAATACCTCAATATGGCTGCCCAAATCAACACCGAACCCTCGATATGTTTCACTCTTCGTAGCAAGCAGTCTTTATCGTATGCTTGGGACAGTATACACTGGTCGTATACTATGCCAGAAGTATGAAAGAGTACGAAAAAGGCTCATCCAACCAGATTTTTTTTTTCCGTTGCTCCATAGTGAAGGTTCTACGACTTCGGCACCAAGTTTTTCTGTTGTCGGACTTAATATGACTGAGGAGTGGATTTGCAGATAGCGCTGCAACACCATGCATGTGGAGCTCCCTTCGTATTTTGATGCTGATAGGGTTCGCAAGTGCGAGGTTCAGTTCCGTAGTGATCTTTTTTCAGCTGTCGTGTCCCTACATTTCGTCACCATCCTCTTCAATGACCGTCTTTCAGATCAATCATCAAGCATACTTTCTTCCGCGTTGTAACTTGGAGAATAATTTTTCTTCTACTTTCCTTGCATGCGATGTAAATATCTGCTACGGTGCCTCTTGAGACATAATCCGTTTGGGCTTGGTCACGGAATCCCACAACATCATAGCACCCACTATTTGCCCACGTCCGCATTCACTCAGCTCCAACGCCCTGGACTAACGACTACATAGAACAATGTTCTGACAACGGTTTACATTGGCCACTTATCTTTGCATAGTTGACGTTGAGGGTTAAACACGAGGGCTATTCGGAAAGTAAGGGACGATAGGTCGCGAAATGGAACTCACAGTGAAAATCAAAACTGTTTTATTTGCAACAGTTAGCTACAACTTCAAGCTACTTATCTCCATAATCGCTGATTTGACTTCGACGTTTGACGTAGCATTGTACCAACTTTCCAGTACCCTCGTTATAGAAGGCAGCCGCCAGTGCTTTCCGCCAATCCTCTACGCTGGCTTACAGCTCATTGCCTGTGCCAAAATGTTGTCTTCATAGCCAGCAGAAATGAAACTCAGTGGGAGACAATTACAGGCTGTATTGTGGGTAATCAAACATTTCCAATTGAAACGATGCAGGAACATCTTCATTGCCCCTGCAGAATGCGGCTGAGAATTGTCTTGAAGAAGAAAACGCACGACAGTTATGTAATGTTGGCTGAATAGATTCAGGCGAAATTTCTCACCAGGCCCTCGTCCTTGGCAGGAGATACTATAGTTCTATAGTTTGTGTGTTCCCTGTGTGCTCAGAACTAAAAAGGACGACACAACGCGATCGACGGGCATGCTAGAGACACCTGTTGAAAACTTCATTGGATTTTCACTGTGGTTTCCATTCCGCGATCGATCGTTCCTTACTTTCCGAATAACCCTCGTACAACAGTGCCACACGAAAAAAATGAAGATGTTCGTTTTCTAAGAAATTTAATGTATTTAACTTTGAAAGTGGGATGCGTTTCCGCTAGAACCCGTAGTTCTCGAACTATTCAAGAAAAATGTTCAAAAGTGACCTGCAAATATTTTTTTCTTGAATAACTGTAAAACCTTGACCTTCAGTGGAAACGTATTCCACTACAATATATAACTACTTTAAATTTCGTACAGAATTACCTGTTCATTTCTTTTTCTGTAAGACTAACAGTTTGCTTGTAGCAAGTGAGAGAATATGAAAATCTCGCAAATGGTTTTTAAAGGTGTTGCAGGTTGCATAAAATCCATAGACAGGGGCAGCTGAAACACTGTCTATAAAAATAAACCTTTTCCTAAGGCTGCAGTAAATTTGTTTTTATGTTAAATATCTACCCAGAGAACGATAATTACGTTGACATGTGCGCACTTTTGAACTGTTACTGTGTTGTGACTGTACAAGAAAACATCACAAGAGGCGGAAGTACATTCTTCAAACGCTGATTGATAATTAAAATGAGTTTACAGTAGTCTTCGAAAAGTTTCAGTAATGAATTATAAGCTATTCAGCTCGCTGCTACCATACAAATGCAATTAGCGCTCTTTTTAGTCACAGGGACTGAACAGTGGCATTTGCTCTGTGTCCAGGTTTCGTTTGACGGAGTTTTCTCGTGGTGGAAGTGCAATAAGCAAGAATACAACCTCTTTGTTTGCACTGGACGAAATTTGTATGATTTCTTCTGAAGCGCGGACTGTTGCGTGGAACTAATTCCAGACATCACCCCTTCCCTAATGGAAAACATTGACAGTCACATACGTTGCCGCACTTAATTTTCGTCTGACGTCCTCCACAGTGACACAAAACACAGCTTCGTTAAACGCCATCAGATCCCTATGGTAGGTCATTTCGCCTTGTCAGTGCTACTGTACACCAGCGAGACCATGCAGTCGACTTTTGTATTAAGTCACGACTAGCCTTGTATTGTATTGTATTGTATTGTATGTTAACTGGGGACCTAGAAACGATGGAGAGGCTCCGTCCCCGCCGCAGCTGCAGTGGTCCGCAACCCCACGACGACTACCTCAGTCCACTTCACTCCCCCTCCGCCCCACACCGAACCCAGGGGTATTGTGCGGTACGGCCCCCGGTGAAACCCCAAGTGAACGTCTCACCCCTATGTTTGCGTGGAAGAGTAATGGTGGTGTGCGCGTACGCGGAGAGCTTGTTTGCGCAGCAATCGCCGACATAGTGTGACTGAGGCGGAATAAGGGGAACCAGCCCGCATTCGCCGAGGCAGATGGAAAACCGCCTAAAAACCATCCACAGACTGGCCGGCACACCAGACCTCGACGCTAATCAGCCGGGAAGATTCGTGCTTCGGACCAGGCGCTCCTTCCCGCCCGGAAAGCACGACTAGCCTTACACCACTGCAAACTTCATTAAGAGGGAGCGAGGCGACAAGTAGGAAGTGACAGCAGCGCTGCCATCCTCAGACTTGTCTACTCACTGAACTAGAGCGGGAAGGCTGGAAGCAGTTGCAGCACTGGTGTAGCGGCGGCGCCTTGGTTTGTAGGATATGCAACCCCTAAAGCTAGGCTCACACTCCACCATTTCTGGTCTCTCTCTCTCTCTCTCTCTCTCTCTCTCTCTCTCTCTCTCACACACACACACGCGCGTGCAACAAATCACTCCTCAGCAGTGTCACTGTGTCAACTCATATCAGTCATGGCGTCAGAACTGAAACAAGGCAATACTGAAACAAAGAAACACGATACTGAGAGCAATGCTTTTCGGCAGCTTCAAAACAGGAGTACCAATGGAACCTCTACTTATCTCTCTACTGCACGTTCAGTGGGGCACAGACAGTTCTCGGACACACCATAAGACCAATTTTTTTTTCCCAACACTGCTACACTTTCTAGCGGGACGAGAGGCTTGCGCTACTGCAGGCTATTTGAGACAATGATAATTACCAGCCTTTTGTGCTGCGCTGTGAAGCCGCCACTCTCTGCTCCAGATCTGCTCCTGATCCCATTGTTCTTTGGCGAACAGGACAGGAGAGGAGAGGTTAATTCCCCCTGATTACCGCAAAGCCGGCTCGGCGCGCCAATTAATTACCGCCGCAGCCACGAGAAGCCATCACCTATTCATGAAGACGGGCGGCCATTCATTGCCCCGGGCGAGTCATCACATCGACACCGGCTAACAACTATTACAATGTGTCGCGAATCAGATCTAGCAGTTGGATCCCCGCCTGCTGCGGTGTCCACACAGAGGCCTTTGTTGCGATGTTGTAACTGAATGTTACTATCAGTTCAGCTCAAACATCCACGTTAGCAGAAAACGTAATTCTACTACAGTTCACTAGAAAACTGACAGTATGCCCCTGTGATCAGTACTGTAACAATACCATGTACTCTCATGCTCATAAATTAAGGAAAATGCTGATATATTGTGAAAGAACGATCTAGTGGGCGGACTGCTGTTTTAAATCACCTCGCGGTATGACGATGCGTTGCATTTGACGTGGGGTCGTCGTACGATGGAGCTGGCAGCAGCCCACATACGCAGAGGTGTGTTGGTGCATGTCAGAGTAAGGTGCAGCGAGTAAGTGTGGAGACGTTTTCAGAAGTGCTAATGGTGACTGCGTGTTGAAAATGGCTCAAAGAACTCATATTGATGACGTTACGAGGGATAGAATACTAGGGCGACTGGAGGCTGGCCAAACACAGCAGGTCGTAGCACGTGGCCTCCGTGTGCCACAAAGTGTGGTCTCAAGATTATGACAACGTGTCCAGCAGACACGAAGCATGTCCAGGCCCAACAGTAAGGGACGTCCACAGTGTACAACACCACAAGAAGACCGATATCTCACCATCAGTGCCCGCAGACTGCCGTAGAGTACTGCAGGTAGCCTTGCTAGGGACCTAACCGCAGCCACTGGAACAGCTGTCTCCAGACATACAGCCTACAGACGACTGAATAGATATGGTTTATTCGCCCGGAGACCTCAAAGGTGCATTCCTCTGACCCCTGGCCGCAGGAGAGCCCGTAAAGCCTGGTGTCAAGAACGCAGTGCATGGTCATTGGAACAGTGGTCCCACGTTATGTTCGCGGACGAGTCCAGGTATAGTCTGAACAGTGATTCTCACCAGGTTTTAATCTGGCGTGAACGAGGAGCCAGATACCAACCCCTTAATGTCCTTGAATGGGACCTGTATGGAAGTGGTGGTTTGATGGTGTAGGTTGGGATTATGATTGGAGCACATACACTCCTGCATGTCTTTCACAGAGGAACTGTAACAGGTCAGGTGTATCGGGACATCATTTTGCACCAGTACGTCGGCCTTTCCAGGGGTGCAGTGGGTTCCACCTTCCTCCTAATAACGCATGGCCACACCGAGCTGCCATCGTGGAGGAGTACCGTGAAACAGAAGATGGAGTAGCGTGCCTGTTCTCCAGACCTAAACCCCATCAAGCACGTCTGGGATCCTTTCGGTCGACGTATCGCTGTACGTCTTCAAACCCCTAGGACACTTCAGGAGCTCCGACAGGCGCTGGTGCAAGAATGGGAGGCTGGCTATATCCCAGCAGCTGCTCGACCACCTGATCCAGAATATGCCAACCCGTTGTGCGGCCTGTGTAAGTGTGCATGGTGACCATATCCCATATTAATGTCGGGGTACAAGCGCAGGAAACAGTGGCGTTTTGTAGCACATTTGTTTCGGGGCAGTTTTCTCAGCTTATCACCAATATCATGGATGTGGAGATCTGTGTCGCGTGTGTTCCCTTTGTGCCTATGCTATTAGCGCCAGTTTTGTGTAGTGCCACGTTGTGTGTCACCACATTCTGCAGCTATCCTTAATTTATTAGCATGAGTGTATTATTGATGAAGGTTTCTCGTGTCTCCAGCCAGGTGGTAGCGTTGATATCTCGCGACTTTTCGGGAAGTGTCATACTACCCATCTTCTGGTGAAGTCACGGCTAGCATGACACTTCCCGAAACGTCGCGAGACATCAACGCTACCACCTGGCTGGAGACACGAGAAATCTTCGGCAATATCTTACGCTGGGAAAGCCTACAGTCACATATATGAGTGTATTATGACCACAATATCTTATTGACCTTGCTGTACCCCATGCCTTTCGGCGATATATTTTCAGTGGATCTACAATAAAATGGGTGCCAATGTCAAATATAATAACATCAAAGATACACAGCCAGAAATAAGACCTAGTACACCTGAAAAGACGATACCGATTTTGATCCTATGACGGCATATGCCAACTGGAAGATAGTGGATACACCGATAACGGTTTCAGTGTCGTCCACCAGCAGGCAGCGTAATGGCATAGCTACTAGAGCTCCATGTGTGTCTCCCACTTTAACAGGAAATGCTCACAGCCAGAAGGTTCAGCGTGGTACAAACATGTGAAGCAAGTAGGCTAGCATGCCACACACACACACACACACACACACACACACACACACACACACACACACACAAACTCGTGCTTCATACAGCTAACTGAAGGAGTTTGAAGTGGGACAAATTGTGTCCTTCTGAGTGGCGGGACGGTCGTTTCGGATAACTGCTACACGTGCTGATCGTGCTGTCGGTTGCGCGAAGATGCTGGTGTCAGTGGACACGAGAACATTCACACCTGAAGACGAGATTCTGGACGTCCACGCAGTACAGACACACGCCAGGATTGTTATATTGTAAGAGCAGCAGTTGCAGATCCTACAGGTATCACAGCAGAGGTAATGGGTTATGTGAACCCAGATGCGCCATCGCGAACTGTTGTGAACCGGTTATTAGTAGTGGGGTTACTGGCACGCACGCCTGTAGCCCCTCTTCCACTTACGCCACAGCCCCAACGTGCACCATTTGACTGGTGCTGTCAGAGGATCACATGGAAGATGGAATGGCTCACCGTGGTCTTCAACGATGAAAGATTCTTCCTGCGCCCAAGTGATTGTCGTTTGTGCGTACGAAGTACGAAAAACTTACATCGATTAGAATTGGGTTTATATTACGTAACTTTGTGTCTATAATTATGAAGTGTTTATTCTTTGTTAGTTAAGGTCATTGTTTTGTGACAGGAAATTTAATGTTTCTAATATACAGGGTGTAAATTTTAAGTTGACAAACCAGAATAACTCGAAAAATAAGCTTCACACGAAAAAATGTGTAGAATCCAAAGTTGATTATTTATGACGGGGGACATCTGATGGTTTTAAAATTAGCCCACTACCCCACGCCCTCTGGGGGTGGGATGGGAGGCAATTTTAAAATTTCAAATGGGAACGTCCATTTTGATTGCAGAATCACATTCTACATAAAAAACTAAGTATATTTTGTCTTAAACATTTGTTTTGGTTCTTGGTAGTTGGCGCTGTAATTCAAGAAAATACATGTTCTCGTTTTTGCGTGGAAAATGGTTACGGATAAATAGCTCCATAGCGCCTCCAGGCTTGTGGGTGGCTGTTCACGGAGATAACGATGAATTGTTTGTACTTGGATCTGCTATTTATGTCCGATAAAGCCCGGTTTCAGTTGAGTGGCTATATCAACTCTCAAATCACTGGTTCTGGGCAACAGAGAATCTGCATAACTTGCACGATTGCATAGGGTTTGGTGTACAGTGTCCACACATCGCATTATTGGTCCCATCTTCTTTCAACAGATACGGATATCGGCGCCATGCGTTGCCAACATTTTAAAACCATCTGTGGCAGTCTTCACGGAGAAGGAAAAGAGGTACAGCTACGTCCAACAGGATGGAGCAACTGCCCATACAGTCGGCTGAACCTTAGAGCACATTTACACAGACTCCACGCCTGACAGAGTTGGTAGAAGAGGTCAGTCTGCTCGCGGCCCTAGCCGGCCATCCAGGTCACCTGATATGTCAGTACGCAATTACTTTGTGTAGGGAGCCCTCAAGTCAACGCTGCATCGCAACAACCCTTACAGTCTTCAAGACCTGCAGCAGAACATTTCGTATGAGACTGCCTCCATTCCAGCAGTTCAGCTTCGCTCCAGCTTCAGCAACTTGCTGACCAGGACCCAAAAGTGCCAATAGATGAATGGTTGTCACTTTCAACATCTGCTGGTCAAGTATCTGTATGTCCATCATTTCAGAGATGGTTGCGGAACCTCGACTGTTCAGAGTATCTAATCAAACACCTTTCAGCTGTCTAACTTCCAGACTGTTGTTTTATTGGGCTACCAGTTTTGGTGATATATTACGCCATCTTCAGACCCACTCAGTCGGCAGATGATGTTGGAAGTGATCGCTGTATCAAGTAGACACACATACCAGTCTTTGAATGCTGGCTCCTATTTTGACGGGAACGGTGGTCGGAATCTTCCTCCACGCCGGTCGGGGAGCCTGGAGATGGCGTAAAATATTTTCGAAACTGGTAGCCCAATAAAACAGCAGTACGTAAAATACCACGATGAGATTTTTCACTCTGCATCGGAGTGTGCGCTGATATGAAACTTCCTGGCAGATTAAAACTGTGTGCCGAACCGAGACACGAGGTTCGCAGGAGACCTTCCGTAAAGTTTGGAAGATAGGAGACGAGGTACTGGCAGAAGTAAAGTTGTGAGGACGGGGCGTGAGTCGTACTTGGATAGTTCAGTTGGTGGAGCACTTGCCCGCGGAAGGCAAAGGTCCCGAGTTCGAGTTTCGATCCGGCTCACAGTTTTAATCTCCCACGAAGTTTCATATCAGCGCCCATTCCGCTGCACAGTGAAAATCTCATTTTGCAAACATCTCCCAGGCTGTGGCTAAGCCATGTCTCCGCAATATCGTTTCTTTCAGGAGTGCTAGTTCTGCAAGGTTCGTAGGAGAGCTTCTGTAAAGTTTGGAAGGTAGGAGACGAGGTATTGGCAGAAGTAAAGTTGTGAGCACGGATCGTGAGTCGTGCTTGGGTAGCTCAGTTGGTGGAGCACTTGCCCCCGAAAGGAAAAGGTCCCGAGTTCGAGTCTCGGTCCGGCACGCAGTTTTAATCAGCCAGCAAGTTTCATATCAGCACACACACCACTGCAGAGTGAAAATCTCATTCTGCTACTGTTCAGTTAACGCTGTATTTCCTTTCCTCGCCGTGTTTTGTTGTATCCTGGAACTCTGTTCTCCTGGCCAATTTTATTTGTCTCACCCTCTACTATCAACGTAGTCTTTGAACCACTCGCTCGTGTAGGAACCTATTCCGCGTGCTCGGTCCTTCATTGACAGTCTATCGGATGTACGGGAAACTTCGGTGAGCGCCATCCTCAGTGGGAAAGGAGTAGAACTGCGGTCCATATGCATAAAGTGGGCCAGGTAGGAAACTTCGAAAACGACGTCAATAAAGCGTGCGGGGAAAGACAGGGGGACAGGGGTCGAGTGGCAGGCAATACGCTCGTGATGGCTGCTGGCGGAAGCGAAAGAAGGCGCGCGCGCCGACACGGCCGTATCGGGGCGCGCAATTTCCTGGGCACAGTAATGAGCGGACGGCACGGAGCGCAAGCAGTTTGTGATCAAAGCGCCGCCATTTCCAGCCGTCTAGCGCCGCCCTTCCCGCGCCGCGCGCGGGAGGAAATTGCTTTTATACCGACTCCCAGCGCGCGCGAGCTGCCGCCGAGCTGTATAGAAAGATGTCACCGCACCGCCTGTCTACATGTGGCCTTGTCACAGCCAGGGGGCGCTTCGTCGCGAGTTTTGGGTGGCGGCATACATCTATATCTTCACTGTATGTCCAAAACGTCCCTGGAGAATGGCGTATTGTATCACAGCCGTCCACAATACGAGTCTCTACATTTGGTACCGGGGTTGCGTAGACAAGAGCTTTCTAATGGCCCCATAAATGAAAGTCGAGAGGGTTGAGGTCAGGAGAGCGTGGAGGCCATGGAATTGGTCCGCCTCTACCAATCCGTCGGTCACCGAATCTGTTGTTGACAAGCGTACGAACACTTCGACTGAAATGTGCAGGAGCTCCATTGTGCATGAACCACATGTTGTGTCGTACTTGGAAAGGCACATGTTCTAGCAGCACAGGTAGAGTATCCCGTATGAAATCATGATAACGTGCTCCATTGGAAGAACATGGGGCCCAATCGAGACATCAACAACAATGCCTGCCCAAACGTTCACAGAAAATCTGTGTTGATGACGTGATTCCACAACTGCGTCCGGATTCTCGTCAGCCCACACATGTTCATTGTGAAAATTTACAATTTGATCACGTTGGAATGAAGCCTCATCTATGTACCGACTTGACAGAAAATCCTAGGAAGTTCTGGTCTTACGTTAAGTCAGTAAGTGACTCGCAACAGCATATCCAGACACTCCGGGATGATGATGGCATTGAAACAGAGGATGACACGCGTAAAGCTGAAATACTAAACACCTTTTTCCAAAGCTGTTTCACAGAGGAAGACTCACACAAACGAAAAAATGGCTGATATCGAAATAATGCGAGATCGCTAGTCACCTCCATCATTGTTACCTGAACTTTCCACTACTTGGCAAGAAGAATGGTACGAGATTCCCTTGAAAACCATACAGGACAGTATACATCCATCTGAACACTGCTGGAAGCTGTTTTGAATGCCAACGGGTTCGTACACCGTATCAGGCACATGCTGTAATTTCGGTGTTTCCATTTGTTGTCCACCCCCTGTACCTAGCAGTCGAGAACAATAAGGGCAGCATTGCGGCGTGTGTTAACATATCAGAGATAACACAAGTTTTCAGGTCCCTGGTGTCAGGATGTCTAAAGCGCATCATCAGTTTTGTGGAGCGAATGTTTTCATACGCTTACGTCTCTTCAGAGGACGAAAAATTTAATGAACCATGTGTTGCGGCCACATGTAGTAAGCGTTACTTCACGCAGTGGAGAATGGCGAAACAGACGCACGCCGGCGACCGAGGCGTTGCGAAGTAAGCGCGGCACAGATAGCCTTGCAGACAGTAGCAAGGACGCACACAGACCGAGCGCCGAGCGAAGCCTGGAGAGTGCTGAGTAAGGAGAAGTGAAGCCAGCACGCTAAGTTACGCAGCAATATACTGCGGGAGTAGTAACAAAAAGCTACCATCGAGGGTAAAAAACGTCCTCCTGCCGGATATAAATAGGGGAGCGCAACAGCAACAGACAGAAGCCACTAGGAAGCAGTTCGGATCTGAGGATGGACCTGGTCCGTGTCGGAATGTTCGATCTTCGTAGGTGACGATTCCGGAAATCTGTTCCAGCTCGCAGGAGTCATCTGTTCGCCGCCAGATGTCAACTTCAGCTCTGGAGGTCGGCCCGACTTTGGTCGGCACGATGGCTGACTAACTGCAGCGAGAACTTCCAGTAGGACCGGCCGCAGCGCGGTCTCGGTCACAGGCGCCGCCGGGGACTGACGCCCGGACTTCACGGCAACCCAGCCCCGCGGTGCGTGGGCTGTCCATGACAGGACCTCGCGGACATCGCGACTGACGGCTTCCCAGCCGCCGGTGCAGCAGGAGTCGGCAGCTGACCTCACGGCGACGCGGCTCCGTGGGCGTGCCCGTACTGATGCGCCGAGCGGCGACGAGTTCATCTCAACCACAGGGCATGCTGGCTTCAGCCGAGCACTGGTGGCGCGCGTTGTGCTAATTGTCGGCGAATCTACACAGCAGCAGCCAGGCGGAAGGGTCCGCAGGGCTGGGCAGCGACGACGAGGGAGAGATTGTAAAGAAAGTTCAATAAATAATTGTAAAACTCCACGCCGTCTCAGTCTTTGGCGCAGCCACTGTGTCTGTTGCTAACAACTGGCCATCTGTCGTAACAAGTGGTGCAGAAGCCGTAACAAGTCCGGATGTGGACGTAACAGTTTTGCGGAGCGAATGTTTTCATACACTAATTTAATGAACTATGTGTCTCCAAAGTTAAATGGTAGAGTATTTGTCGACGATCAGCTAATGTTGCTTTTGAATATTTATTTATTTCTGCTGTTGCATCTCTGTTAGGGATGATTCTTGTGGTGTCACCGCCAGACACCACACTTGCTAGGTGGTAGCCTTTAAATCGGCCGCGGTCCATTAGTATACGTCGGACCCGCGTGTCGCCACTGTCAGTGATTGCAGACCGAGCGCCGCCACACGGCAGGTCTAGAGAGACTTACTAGCACTCGCCCCAGTTGTACAGCCGACTTAGCCAGAGATGGATCACTGACAACTACGCTCTCATTTGCCGAGACGATAGCATAGCCTTCAGCTACGTCATTTGCTACGACCTAGCAAGGCGCCATAGCATTTGATATTATTTTATATTGTGGTTATAACATGTACCGTCAAGAGAGATGTTCTACAATTGTGGATTAAAGTTAAGTATTACATCAACTACGTACTTTATTTGCTACTATTAATTCCTTTAACTGTTCCAGACCTCACGCCAATCTGCGTGATCTTAACGCGTGCCTTTCGGCTTCCTCTCATTGTGACTTGGCTGTCTTGCCAAGTCACAACAATTCTATCATCTACTTCGTCAGCAAAGAGCTTGCTCTGTCGGTGAATGATGCAAGGACGTTACAATTAGCAGCAACAGGAAAGATTGCCAATTTGAACCCTGTGCAACTCCAGTAATACTTTTTTACGCCATTCAGAGGAATATACATCAAGAAAGACGCGCAAGCTACAGTGAGGTGGACAGAGATATAGAAATACCACAAACACAACACTGTACTATGTCAGATACTATCTAAAAAAATGGTTAAAATGGCTCTGAGCATTATGGGAAGTACATCTGAAGTCATCAGTCATCCAGACGTAGAACTACTTAAACCTAACTAACCTAAGGACATCACACACATCCATGCCCGAGGCAGGATTCTAGTCTGCAACCATAGCAGCAGCGCGGTTCCGGACTGAAGCGCCTAGAACCGCTCGGCCACCCCGGCCGGCGTAAAATCCAGGTAACGACGGTGGAGTTGGATAGCGATCACGACCCTCTCTCTCCAAATTAGACCACAAGCCTGAGCAATTTGACGTGTGGTAAATGTGGTAGCCAGCGGAGATTCGACAATTCATTCTTGTGCTGACAAAACCAGCGAGGTGTGTGACAGGAACGCTGTTGACTTGGAACACAGCACTACCACAGGGGAACCAACATTTCTCCATGGGTTGGACCTGATCAGCCAGAATGGTCTCTTAACCCTTGGCACTAATGTAACTTTGCAGAATTGCCATGGGGCCTTTCGAATATCACTAGATGACGGCCCAAATCACCGTCTAATCTCAGCTATGTTTTACTTTTGTGACGCAAAATCGGCCGCAAGTTGCCAACAGTCTTAAACGAAACTCATCTACTGAAATGGCGTTCTTTCCTCGCTAGACTGACGACGTTTTAGAGTTTCGGCACCTGATTTTCCCGCTAGGGCTCTTGCATCAACGATGAGTGGGTTTGGAACACCAGCTGGCCCCAGAATTTCCGGCTTATGGAGACCCTTTAGCATTGTTTTGGTGCTGACATGATTCTGAAGTGTGACATTAAGTTCTGCAACTACTTTTGCAGATGTTTTCATTGATGGTCTACCACGATCACTCAACACACATTCTCGTGCGAGTTGCGACTTAGATGTTTTACCGATTTTTCTATACAGGGTGGTCCATTGATAGAGACCAGGCCAAATTTCTCATGAAATAAGTGTCAAACAAAAAAACTACAAAGAACAAAACTTGTCGCCCGCTAGATGGCGATGCCATAGGTCAAACGGATATTAACTGCGTTTTTTTAAGTAGGAACCCACATTTTTATTACATATTCGTGTAGTACGTAAATAAATATGAATTTGGACCACTTTTTTCGCGCGGTAATGATGGCGCGGTAATAGTCACAAACATATGGCTCAAAATTTTAGACGAACAGTTGGTAATAGCTAGGTTTTTTTAAATTAAAATACAGAACGTAGGTACGTTTGAACATTTTATTTCGGTTGTTCCAGTGTGATACATGTACCTTTGTGAACTTATCATTTCTGAGAACGCATGCTGTTGCTGCATGATTACCTGTAAATATCACATTAATGCAATAAATGCTCAAAATCATGTCCGCCAACCTCACCGCATTTAGCAATGCGTGTAACGACATTCCTCTCAAACAGCGAGTAGTTCGCCTTCCGTAATGTTTGCACATGCATTGACAATGCGCTGACGCTTGTTGTCAGGCGTTGTCGGTTGATCACGATAGCAAATATCCTTCAACTTTCCCATAGAGAGAAATCCGGGGATGTCAGATCCGGTGAACGTGCGGACCATGGTATGGTGCTTCGACGACCAATCCACCTGTCATGAAATTTGCTATTCAGTACCGCTTCAACCGCATGCGAGGTATGTGCCGGACGTCCATCATGTTGGAAGTACATCGCCATTCTGTGATTCAGGGAAACATCTTGTGGTAACATCGGTAGAACATTATGTAGGAAATCATCATACATTGCACCATTCAGATTGCCATCTATAAAATGGGGGCCAATTATCCTTCCTCCCATAATGCCGCACCATACATTAACCCGCTAAGTTCGCTGATGTTCCACCTGTCGCAGACACCGTGGATTTTCCGTTGCCCAATAGTGCATATTATGCCGGTTTACGTTAACGCTGTTGGTGAATGACGCTTCGTCGCTAAATAGAACGTGTGCAAAAAATCTGTCGTCTTGTGCCCAGTGGCAGAACTGTACATGACGTTCAAAGTCGTCACCATGTAATTCCTGGTGCATAGAAATATGGTACGGGTGCAATCGATGCTGATGTAGCATTGTCAACACCGACGTTTTTGAGACTCCCGATTCTCGCGCAATTTGTCTGCTACTAATGTGCGGATTAGTCGCTACAGCAGCTAAAACAGTTACTTTGGCATCAACATTTGTTGCAGGTCGTAGATGATGTTTCACATGTGGCTGAACACTTCCTGTTTCCTTAAATAACGTAACTATCCGGCGAATGGTCCGGACACTTGGATGATGTCGTCCAGGATACCGAGCAGCATACATAGCACACGCCCGTTATGCATTTTGATCACAATAGCCATACATCAACACGGTATCGACCTTTTCCGCAATTGGTCCATTTTAACACGGGTGATGTATCACGAAGCAAATACTGTCCGCACTGGCGGAATGTTACGTGATACCACGTACTTATACGTTTGTGACTATCACAGCGCCATCTATCACGAAGCGAAAAAAGTGGTCCAACTAAAACATTCATGTTTCTTTACGTACTACACGAATATGTAATAAAAAAAGGGGGGTTTCTATTTTTAAAAAAAACGCAGTTGATATTCTTTTGACCCATGGCAGCGCCATCTAATGGACCAACCGTAGCGCCATCTGGTTTCCCCTTTCAAGCTACACGAGTTTGGTTCTTTGTAGTTTCTTCGTTTGATGGTTATTTCGTGAGATATTTGGCCCAGTCACTATCAATGGACCACCCTGTATACTGCGGAATTCTTTGATACAGTACCTCTTCAAAGTCCGACCACCTCGGGCACTTCGATTATGGAAGTACGCACAATACAAGCAATCACAACTCGAACTAAGTTCGAATTCACTTAGCGCCGACACCGTGCATTCCCAGCTGTACAGAACACTGTTCTGACAACGAATGGCACATGCAACGCGTTGAGGACATTACACAGGTGCCGCACCTGGCCAAATACAACAGCGCACCTGCAAACTTACATGAAATTTATTCGCAGAGGAGAATGTGGACATTCATCAGCTGTGTTAAGTATACGACGAGAACGAAAATCTGCGCCGGGCCGAGATTCTAACCCAGATTTCTCGCTTATCGCGAGCCACCGGCTTACCATTAGACTATCCGACCACGACTAATGTCCAGACCCAAACTTCCATATGCTGTCAAACACGTGTCTACAACTGGCACTCGTACATCCTTTATGTATTTTCCAGTACAGAGGAGAGAATTTTAATTGAAATTCGCTTGCCGGTGTAGGCGGGTAAATGCTATACTGCGGTGCCTGTATTGTTCACTGCAGTGCCTTTCTGACGTGCATGGATGTCCGAAGGAACATTATATCCTACTTGTGAAGAAGACAGGCGGTGCAATATACACTGAAGCACCGAAGGAACTCGTTCAAAATGGGTCAAATGGCTCTGAGCACTATGAGACTTAACATCTGAGGTCATCAGTCCCCTAACTAACCTAAGGACATCACACACATCCATGCCCGAAGCAGGATTCGAAGCTGCGACCATAGCGGTCGCGCGGTTCCAGATTGAAGCGCCTAGAACCGCTCGGCCACACCGGCCGGCGAAGGAACTGGTATAGGCATGCGTATTCAAATACAGAGAGATGTATACAGGTAGAACACGGCGCTGTGCTCGTCAACGCCTGTGTAAGACAACAAGTGTCTGGCACAGTTGTTAGACCGGTTACTGCTGCTACAAAGGCAGGTTAGCAAGATCTAAGCGAGTTTGAAGGTGCTGCTATAGTTGGCGCCGCAGCGATGGACATAGTATCTCCGATTTAGCGTAAATATCAGGAATCCGGCAAAAAAAATCGAATCTCAGACATCGCTGCGGCCGGAGAAAGATCGTGCAAGAACGGGACCAACGACGACTGAACAGAATCGTTCAAAGTGACAGAAGTGCAACCCTTCCGCAAACTGCAGCAGATTTTAATGCTGGATCATCAAAAATTGTCTGCGTGCGAGCCAATGAACGAAAATCATCGATATGGGCTTTCGGAGCCGGAGGCCCACTCGTGTACACTTGATGTGTGCACGACACAAAACTTTACGCCTCGCCTGGGCCCGTCATCACCGACATTGGAGTGCTGATGACTGGAAACATGTTGTCTGGCAGGACGAGTCCCGTTTCAAATTGTATCGGGCGGAGACAACCTCATGAATGCATTGACCCTGCATGTCAGCAGGGGGCTGTTCAAGCTGGTGTAGGCTCTGTAATGGTGTGGGGCGTGTGCAGTTGAAGTGACATGGGACCCCTGATACGTCTAGATATGACTCTGACAGGTGACACGGACGTAAGCATCATGTCCGATCACCTGCATCCATTCATGTCCATTGAGCATTCCGACTGACTCTGGCAATTCCAGCAGGACAATGCGACACCCCACACATTCAGAACTGCTACAGAGAGGCTCGAGGAGCACTGATCGGAGTTTAAACACTTCCGCTGGCCACCAAACTCCCCAGAAACGAACTTTGTTGAGCATATTTTGGATGCCTTGCAACGTGCTGTTCAGAAGAGATGTCCGCTCCCTCGTACTCTTACGGATTTACGGGCATCACTGCAGGATTCATGGTGTCAGTTACCTCCAGCACTACTTCAGACATCAGTCGAGTCCATGCCACCTCGTGTTGCGGCACTTCTGCGTGCTCGCGGGGGCCCTTCACCTTATTAGGTGGGTGTGCCAGTTTGTTTGTCTCTTCAGCGTAGTACCTGAAGGCTTTGCTGGCACCTGCAGTTCTGTTGAGGTATGGATCTCTCGCCGTGTTTCCGTGCGTTTGTCAAACACCCGCGCATAAAATGACTCTGATTTGTGTTGAATGTGAGATGAAACACTTTCTGATCATATACCTGAAGCCAGAAGGTTTGAACTCTTCCGAACGAATGTTTTTATTTGCACGGTAAATCCCTTAAACAGATCACAAAATGTCCCAGTATGTTAAAAATTCTGGTTTAGATTCTTTAATACACAGCCTACAAAATGATAAAAGCCGTATTCAGTGGAGAGACGATTCTGCATTCCAAAATGTATCTTGTTGTTTTGGTGGTCTTCAGTCCTGAGACTGGTTTGATGCAGCTCTCCATGCTACTCTATCCTGTGCAAGCTTCTTCATCTCCAAGTACCTACTGCAACCTACATCCTTCTGAATCTGCTTAGTGTATTCATCTCTTGGTCTCCCTCTACAATTTTTACCCTCCACGCTGCCCTCCAATGCTAAATTTGTGATCCCTTGATGCCTCAGAACATGTCCTACCAACCGATCCCTTCTTCTAGTCAAGTTGTGCCACAAATTTCTCTTCTCTCCAATTCTATTCAATACCTCCTCATTAGTTATGTGATCTACCCATCTAATCTTCAGCATTCGTCTGTAGCAACACATTTCGAAAGCTTCTATTCTCTTCTTGTCTAAACTATTTGGCGTCCTTGTTTCACTTCCATACATGGCTAAACTCCTTCCAAATACTTTCAGAAACGAATTCCTTACACTACACTCGATGTTAACAAATTTCTCTTCTTCACAAACGCTTTCCTTGCCATTGCCAGCCTACATTTTATATCGTCTCTACTTCGACCATCATCAGTTATTTTGCTCTCCAAATAGCAAAACTGATTTACTACTTTAAGCCTCTCATTTCCTAATCTAATTCCCGCAGCATCAGCCGATTTAAGTCGACTATATTCCATTATCCTCATTTGGCTTCTGTTGATGTTCATCTTATATCCTCGTTTGAAGACACTGTCCATTCCGTTCAGCTGCTCTTCCAGGTCCTTTGCAGTCTCTGACAGAATTACGTCTAACTGTATCTTATAATCTGTTATTTGCAGCCCTCTCTCGAACATTTGACAAGGAAATTAATAGTCACAAGGGTGATAGTTCTTAATATCTGCCCTACCACTGTTCTGAAACAAGGATCTAACAGTTCCATACTTTAATGTGTCTCGAAAGGTCCCAGGAACAATGGCGAGAGGTATCAGACAAATGGGTAACATTGTTTAACCCCGGGACAACAAAACCTTTCCACGGTGCTTAATTACCCTTTATCTGCCATCGCACGCTAAACGTCGAGCCGGGCAATTAATCACTGGGAACTCGGAAAGGTTCGTTCCGGCGGTCGGGAGCCAATCGGAGGGCGTGTCGCTGCGCACCGACTAAAAGGGACCAGAATTTCATTTCGAGACTCTCGATTTCAAACTGTCAGAACAAGCTGCTAATAACCGATTCGTCATGCCGCCGTCTCGCTTCCATTACCGCCATCTTCTTCCCCCCTCCCCCCTCCCCTCCGGCGCCACCACCCCCTCCCCCCCCCCCCCCCTCCTTTCCTCGCTCCCTGGAAAAGACGGCTCGCGCCCAGCAGAAACCAGCGCGCGGAAAGTAATTTGGGCAAACTTGATACGGCTCGCTGATTAATTACGACTTGTGCCACTGGCCGTGCATTTCCAATTATCGGGGAGTCCCCCGCTCTCCCGGCGGAGGTGGAGACGCCTGGTGGCGCAGCGGCGGAAGCCGAAGTACTCCTTGCAGTGGGCGTCGCTTGCTTCCGCGCCAGCGCCTGGTAGCAGCCTTCTGGGCTGGTTTCAGATTGCCGTCTGCTGTCCCCCCCTCACCCCCCCCCCCCATACACACACTACGCTGTAACAGAGTTCCGGGAGGGGGGGGGGAGTCTCAATGCTATCTCGCTATCTCGTCATCTTTGCGATTCCGGGGAGGGAGGAGAACGATAATGTTAATTTCAGTTTGTGAGCTTCTGTCGTATTTTCGGGTCACTTCCTACATCTACATCTACATTTATACTCCGCAAGCCATCCAACGGTGTGTGGCGGAGGGCACTTTACGTGCCACTGTCATTACCTCCCTTTTCTGTTCCAGTCGCGTATGGTTCGCGGGAAGAACGACTGTCTGAAAGCCTCTGTGCGCGCTCTAATCTCTCTAATTTTACATTCGTGATCTCCTCGGGAGGTATAAGTAGGGGGAAGCAATATAGTCGATACCTCATCCAGAAACGCACCCTCTCGAAACCTCGCGAGCAAGCTACACCGCGATGCAGAACGCCTCTCTTGAAGAGTCTGCCACTTGAGTTTGCTAAACATCTCCGTAACGCTATCACGGTTACCAAATAACCCTGTGACGAAACGCGCCGCTCTTCTTTGGATTTTCTCTATCTCCTCCGTCAAGCCGATCTGGTATGGATCCCACACTGATGAGCAATACTCAAGTATAGGTCGAACGAGTGTTTTGTAAGCCACCTCCTTTGTTGATGGACTACATTTTCGAAGGACTCTCCCAATGAATCTCAACCTGGTACCCGCCTTACCAACAATTAATTTTATATGATCATTCCACTTCAAATCGTTCCGCACGCATACTCTCAGATATTTTACAGAAGTAACTGCTACCAGTGTTTGTTCCGCTATCATATACTCATACAATAAAGGATCCTTCTTTCTATGTATTCGCAATACATTACATTTGTCTATGTTAAGGGTCAGTTGCCACTCCCTGCACCAAGTGCCTATCCGCTGCAGATCTTCCTGCATTTCGCTACAATTTTCTAATGCTGCAACTTCTCTGTATACTACAGCATCATCCGCGAAAAGCCGCGTGGAACTACCGACACTATCTACTGGGTCATTTATATATATTGTGAAAAGCAATGGTCCCATAACACTCCCCTCTGACACTCTACTCTGACTGTAGTTCAATTCTTTTATCTTGGCGGTTCGCGCATGCCCGCCCAGACGCGGGAGATTGCTGCGTTGCCAGTTGTACGCGCCAAGAGAAGCAGCGCCATAGTACAGTTCGCAAACTTAGGATTAGGGGGGAGCACGCAGTTTTTTTTCTTTTTTTTTTGTTTATTTGGCCTTTGAGAGTGTACTCAATTTAGCCATCGGCAACACATAGTGACAATGTACACATACTTGAATGAACAAATACAGAAATGCATATTTACAAGAATTAAAAGCTTAACTGTTACAGTCTTGTACATAATGTTTTAAAAATTGAATTGAATTGGATTGGAAAATAATTAAAAGTGTCTTGGCTTACAATTCACACCAATTCTGAAATATCTTCATCAGCAAGACATATTTATAATTTACATACATGATTAAAACCTACAGATAGTAACCAGTACTCTTGATGAAGTTTATATAGACGAACGTCTTTAGTACACAAAAGGGAAGAAGCTGATTGAGGTAAATGGTAGCCCATACTCAGCAATGTCTTCAGAAAGACCAACTGTTCATGGTCAAATTTGGGGCACGTAAATAAGATGTGGTTGACATCAGCTTCCGACTCAGGATCACACTCACATGCTGGTGAACTGTAAACCCTGATCCGACGTAGATGCTGTGGGAAAGAGGCATGATGGTAGAAATCGTGGATCGGTCCAGATGTGTCCTCTTGAACCACGGCTGTGAAGGAATCCGAGGTTGTGGCACTGCGTAATAACCGCCTTTGTTGAGAAACGTTCCACATTTCCTGCCATTGTTGTCCTGTGTGATCCTTGACTTCACGTAATTATCATTATCATTATAGAGGATACCAGAGTGGGAAGGTACCCACAACAAATGGATCGTCCGGCCCGTGCATGTGCTGCGAATATATTCACATATCACATCCAAGATATAACTGTTGGTTGTTTTGTTACATCGACTGTACTGAATGTTTTTTAGAACGCTTTGCGAGTCAGATACTATCAATATCTTGGGGAAGGAAGTGCTAGAGACAAACTTAAGTGCTTCCAAAACTGCCACTGTCTCCACCGTAAAAATAGAAGTGCTCGTAGGTAGTTTGAAGGTTTTGCGGATCTGGTTCTGAGGGCAGAAAAAAGCGCATCCTGTACACTCTTCTTGCGGAATTTTGGAGCCATCGGTATACACACAGAGAGCGCGCAGTTTATGACGTAAAGCCACCACGGCCGCATTAACCCTTTCGCTGCCACAGAGACGTCCTCCCCGCATTCCGCGATGTGCGCGATTTTGTCATCATTGCACTGCTCGCCTGTGCAGACACATGGTGTTTCGACTGCTCTGACACACTTTATCATTCGATTTCACAAAAACTATTTGGCCCAAAAATTTGATTTTTACAGATCTTCTTGACTGATACCTTCCCCCCATAAATGACTTAATTTTGTTTCGATGTTCAACGCAGTTATTGTGCAGCATTAGATGTAGTAAACCGTTGCACGACATTTTGAAGAGTTTCCAGAGGTAAAAATCCATAGCGTATACTTTCCATATGGTGGATTTTAGTTGCCACTAGAAATTTCAAGAAATTACCTTCAAACGAATAAAATTCATGAAGTAAAACACTTCGATATTGTTTTTAAATAAAGAAAATATTAAGCACCGATCAAGGATTGAACTCAGAACCTTTCGCTCAGCAGCCATACACTTTAACCATTATGCTAACGCAGCTCATCCTTCTATAAATCTCCCGGAGGAGTTTAAAATATGACGCAAAAGACCGACAAACACTGTTGATATGATTCGTCGAAGTACAATAGGAAATAAACAATTACCGCTGTTATTTATAGCGAAAAAGCGGTTAGTGAGAATGATAGAAACACCTTTCCTTGCTATCGCCTGAATTAGGAGGCTTATTGCTTGTCTGGTTTAATTAATTAATAGAATATGAAGCAACTGGTATAGGCCAGAGAATGCTTTTTCCAAACTTTCTATAAAAGAAAGTCCGCTATCAAGGCATTGATTTTGTTCAATTACTTTATTTATGACTTAACGTTTCCAAAACTGAAGACACTCGTCCGTGCTCTGCACTGCAGTCGAGCTCTGGCAACGTCGTTCTCTCTTCATTGGCTGATTGTGTTTTGTGACGTCAGATGCGCAGAACGAACCTAAACTCGGCCGCCGTCATAAATGATGCGCACTTTAGTTGCTCCAGACGCCATTAGGAAGTTGCAGGGCCTGTATGGTTGTTTCTCGACCCAGCTGCATTTGTGGAATTTAGCATTTTGCAACAAAGTGAGCAGGAGACAGTGTTGCTACTGCGGGCTAATGTACATAGGAGTACTTGATATTTAGTGGTTGGTGTTTCAGTCTAGTGACCGAGTTTAGAACCACAAGCAGGTAGGTGCACTAGAGACAGTCGCTAGCAATCTTCCGGCATTTTCGTCTGTTTTACCGGTTGTGAGCTATGAGGTTGTCTGTTGTGCAGCATATGTAAATGTTTTTAGTCAGTGGCGGCTCATAAATATACATTTTCAATGTTCATGTATTTCTTAAATTCAGATATATAAGAGTGTGAAATTAACAGCATCTGCTGTTTATCAGTTAGGCTTATTAAAATATAAACATAAAATATAAGATAAAATATAAAATAAGATAATACATAAATAAGATAAAACATAAAATAAGATAAAACATAAAATATAAGATAAATATAAACATAAAAAACCTACATTATGGACAGGTAGACAATTTAAGAAAATTCTTTATAGAACGAGCAGAAACTAGCAAAATACACAAACCAATCACTCATATAAATATATCGGCTACACCACTGCAATTTCATAACCACTTCTACAACCCTTTAGATCACATAACATCAACAGATACGAAGAAAGTAAACTGGGAAAAGAAAACACTACATGGCAAGCACCCGTATCATCTAACACAGCCACACATCTGGGCAGCCTGGACCTAGATGCCATGCTGAAGTTAGATATAGTGCGAATTAGTGAAGTTGGGTGGCAGGAGAAACAGGATTTCTGGTCACATGAGAACACAAAAATATAAAATCAAAAAGGGGGTATGAGTAGATTTAAGAGTAAGAAAACAGGAATGTGGGTAAATTACTATGAGAGACATAGTAAACACAGCCAAGATAAACATGAAGCCAATCGCGGCAGGATTATAGGATTTACCGGAATAGAAAAAGCAATTTGACACTGTAGAATGGTGCAAGATGTTCAAAATTCTCAGGCAAATACCAGTCAATTGCAGGGAAAGATAGATAGTATACAATACGTGCAAGAACCAAGAAGGAACAGTAAGACTGGGAAACCAAGAGCGAGTGGCTTGGATCAAAGAGAGTGTAAGACATGGATTCAGACTTTCGCTGCTTCTGTATAGTCTGTGCGTAGAAGGAGAAATGACGGAAGTGAAAGATTCAGGGATGGAAACTGAGGGTGAAGCGGTCTCAAGGAGAAGACTCGCTGACTACATCGCTATATTCAGTCAAAGTGAAGCAGAATTACAGGATTTGCTGAATGGAATGAACAGTCTGAAGTGTACAAGTATATATGAAGGGTAAGCTGCAGACAAATGTTATTAGTGATAGAATTTAAATCAAAATTGTGGACCATAAAGTAGACGAAGTGATGCAATTCCACTAGTTTGGGAGAAAACTACCAGATACCGCATCAGGCAACGAGGACTTACAAAGTAGGCTAACACAGATGAAGAGGGCACCCATGGCCAAAACCATTTGACCTGTGCTGCTGCAGAAGAATGTTGGTAATTAGGTGAACTGGTATGATGAGGAACAGGGAGGTCGTCCATAGAAACCACCTACGTAGAAAATAGTGACACGAAGGAGGGACAGGATGATGGGACATGGGTTAAGGCATCAGGGAATAACCTCCACGGTATTTCAGGAGCTGTAGAGCGTAAAAACTGCAGGGAATGACAGACATTGGAGTGTATGCAACAAATCAAGAAAAAATTCAAGACGTTGTATGCAAGCGCCAGTCCGAGATGAAGAGGTTGTCATGGGGGACGGCACTCCAGTCAGAATACTGGAAACATTCTGTAAGAAAAGATAGCCGGAAACGACAACTTCACAGGGGCACTGAATACGAGTTGTTACTTACCTTCGGTGACAGAGCTCCTCGTTGTGTAACCCCAGCACGTATGACATGTAATCCACAGGAGCCGTACTCACCTGAAAACAAATGAAACCGAATTAGGATATGCTCCCAAACCGAAGTTGTAAGAAATAAGTCTTAAAGTTAAACCTGGATAGTTAAACAACAGTAGCAAGAACTTCACAGTCACCTGTGATTTATTCTATTTCTGTTCTGCCAAATTATCAAATATGTGGGTTTAAGATCAGCAGTTACACTGGTCAACAGTGTTAAATAAATAATTTCCGCCGATTTCTATGTATCTGCCAAATGCAAAAATGAAGTCAACAATGTTTCATCGTCCATCAGTTTTCTGTAATATTAAAAGAACTGTTTTTATTTTTATCATCGTAGGGTACTGAATGCAGTAACATTTCACTGGATCAATATCTGACATATTTGCTTCGTGCAATCGTTGGATATGACTTCAGGAATGACAACAATGTTCAACAATGAACTTTTCCTCATAATAATGGATTCCGCGCCCGGTCGATCCAGTGGCGTAGCGAACATCCCTGGCCCCCACGCCACAACATTGTATTAGAGTCCCCCGCCCCGCCACACTTCGCCGGCCGCGGTGGTCTCGCGGTTCTAGGCGCGCAGTCCGGAATTGCGCGACTGCTACGGTCGCAGGTTCGAATCCTGCCTCGGGCATGGATGTGTGTGATGTCCTTAGGTTAGTTAGGTTTAACTAGTTCTAAGTTCTAGGGGACTGACGACCTGAGATGTTAAGTCCCATAGTGCTCAGAGCCATTTGAACCATTTTTGAACCGCCACACTTCCAGAAAGAAAAATAGTAACATAATGTATATAATTTACTCTAATAATAATGTTTCCCTCAAAATCTTATTTGTCTTGGAGACCATTTCGTGCCTCTCGACAAATGGCGCCCAGGACATGATAGACCTCCCACCCCCCTTTGCCCCCCCCCCCCCCACGCTCCACCCCACCACCCGTCGCTGAACGAATGGGCCAAGGTTTGTTGGAAAAGCACAGGCGGAAGCTATTATTAAATGAAAATAAAAGTGGACAAAGAGCGAGACATTCGATTTAGATCGAGCAAATGTTGTTCATAAACCATTTGTAATTGCCGAAAGAACATTGCTGCACTCACTACATATCGGACTATGTTTGATGAAGAATTTTGGGAAACCAGTGGCTCGTGATGGGGATCGACAATTGCTGCCTATGTAAATCTCAGTGCAGAAATCTTCAACCTCCTTAGCAGGTGGCTCAAATGGCGCTCGGTTGCTGGAATACTATGCGAAAAGAAAATTCCAAACAGGCTCAAATCAACCGTATACCCATCGGTAATCCGTCCAGTTGCACTGTATGGGGCTGATTGCTGGGCAGCCATCAGCTGTAGAGTGGAATGACGACACAAAAATTTATGCCGAAGTGGGACTCGAACCCATATTTCCCACTTCTCGAAGTGGTCACCGTACCATTAGGCCAGCCAAGCAAGACTCACGGCCAGACCCAAACCTCCATATGTAGTCAACCATGAGTTTCTACAACCTGAGCTCGTACATCCATTATGTATATTTCCGTGCAGGGGAGATACACTCCTGGAAATTGAAATACGAACACCGTGAATTCATTGTCCCAGGAAGGGGAAACTTTATTGACACATTCCTGGGGTCAGATACATCACATGATCACACTGACAGAACCACAGGCACATAGACACAGGCAACAGAGCATGCACAATGCCGGCACTAGTACAGTGTATATCCACCTTTCGCAGCAATGCAGGCTGCTATTCTCCCATGGAGACGATCGTAGAGATGCTGGATGTAGTCCTGTGGAACGGCTTGCCATGCCATTTCCACCTGGCGCCTCAGTTGGACCAGCGTTCGTGCTGGACGTGCAGACGCTTCATCCAGTCCCAAACATGCTCAATGGGGGACAGATCCGGAGATCTTGCTGGCCAGGGTAGTTGACTTACACCTTCTAGAGCACGTTGGGTGGCACGGGATACATGCGGACGTGCATTGTCCTGTTGGAACAGCAAGTTCCCTTGCCGGTCTAGGAATGGTAGAACGATGGGTTCGATGACGGTTTGGATCTACCGTGCACTATTCAGTGTCCCCTCGACGATCACCAATGGTGTACGGCCAGTGTAGGAGATCGCTCCCCACACCATGATGCCGGGTGTTGGCCCTGTGTGCCTCGGTCGTATGCAGTCCTGATTGTGGCGCTCACCTGCACGGCGCCAAACACGCATACGACCATCATTGGCACCAAGGCAGAAGCGACTTTCATCGCTGAAGACGACACGTCTCCATTCGTCCCTCCATTCACGCCTGTCGCGACACCACTGGAGGCGGGCTGCACGATGTTGGGGCGTGAGCGGAAGACGGCCTAACGGTGTGCGGGACCGTAGCCCAGCTTCATGGAGACGGTTGCGAATGGTCCTCGCCGATACCCCAGGAGCAACAGTGTCCCTAATTTGCTGGGAAGTGGCGGTGCGTTCCCCTACGGCACTGCGTAGGATCCTACGGTCTTGGCGTGCATCCGTGCGTCGCTGCGGTCCGGTCTCAGGTCGACGGCCACGTGCACCTTCCGCCGACCACTGGCGACAACATCGATGTACTGTGGAGACCTCACGCCCCACGTGTTGAGCAATTCGGCGGTACGTCCACCCGGCCTCCCGCATGCCCACTATACGCCCTCGCTCAAAGTCCGTCAACTGCACACACGGTTCACGTCCACGCTGTCGCGGCATGCTACCAGTGTTAAAGACTGCGATGGAGCTCCGTATGCCACGGCAAACTGGCTGACACTGACGGCGGCGGTGCACAAATGCTGCGCAGCTAGCGCCATTCGACGGCCAACACCGCGGTTCCTGGTGTGTCCGCTGTGCCGTGCGTGTGATCATTGCTTGTACAGCCCTCTCTCAGTGTCCGGAGCAAGTATGGTGGGTCTGACACACCGGTGTCATTGTGTTCTTTTTTCCATTTCCAGGAGTGTATTTTACTTGAATGTCGCTTGCCCAGTGTCGGCGGATAAATACGCACTGCAGTGTCTATGTTCCGAAGTACAATGCAATGTTCCTTCGGACATGTATGCGTTGTACCTCTTAACAACACAGGCACTGAAATGCCGTATTCATCCGCTGCTACCAGGTAGCGACTTTCAGTTAAAATGTCCTCCACTGCACGGCAACTACGTAATGTGTGTACGAGTACACGTTCCGACACAGGAACGAGGACATATGGAAGATGGTAGGAAGATCTTCATATAGATAAGATCTTCATATAGATAAGGCTAACCAGCCATTTGCCTCCTTCTTCTGTGCTGGATGCACACGTATTGCTCGAACTCTTACGGGACTCGGTAAGATTGTGTGCCACGTGTAATGAGTGTAATGGGCAGGGGCACTGCGAATGTAGTGTGTGGACATTAAGATGGGAATGTGGGTCTCAAGGGATCGTGCAAGGGATAAATCCCTGCAGTTGTACTATCCTCTGTGCCCTCGGTGGCTCAACTGGATAGAGCGTCTGCCATTTAAGCAGGAGATCTTGGGTTCGATTCGCGATCGGGGCACACGTTTTGAACTGTACCCGTTGATGTCTTGATTTAATTACCATTTCATATGGAAGTTTGTCTCGCTGTGATTCGGGCACACACAGCCCAAGCCGTTAGGGCGACTGTTGACGTAAAGCAGGAAATCCGGCTTAGAGTCCCCGTCCGGCAAAAATTTTGACTGTCGCCGTTCCATTATACTTCACTAATATAATACCCTTTTTAATGAAGGAACTAAATTTATTCGTCTACATTAACTTTGTCCGCTGCAAAATACAGTACTCCTCATTAGATACTGTACAACACGTTTGGGACAGCTTTAGCTCTTTCAGCGTCGCGTTTTTTATCACATGTAAGCTTGTAAAACGATTGCCATTTGAAGTTTTCTTATTCTTGGTTGTAGAAAAAAGTTACATGAAGCCATATCGGGTGAATATGGAACATTAATATGGAACATTACGGTATTGTCTTTGGCCAAACATTCACGAACATGGAACGAAGATTGTGCAGTTGCATTTATACAAGGGTTGGAACCACAGTAGTGGCAACTATTTATTTACAGCTCGTACAAAATAGATACGTGTTTCAAAGGTTTACTGACCTTCAAAGAAGTAACCAGCATTGTGGATAAGCCGTTGCCAGCTATGTGGAAGTCGTAGGATGCTCTTAGCAGTGCCAGTTGTGCTGACAGTTCGAGCGGCGCGGTCTATTGCACGACGAATCTGTAGCAGTTCTGAAGCGAATGCCGTGGAGTGTTTCCTTCAGTTCAGAAATGGAGTTGAACTCACGAGGGCTTAAGTCAGGGGAGAGCAGTACATGGTGTAACACTTAGCAGCCCCGTCAGTCAAACAAATCAGTAACAGCTTGCACTGTACGTACTTGAGCACTGTCCTGCAAAATGATGGTGAGGTCCTGCACGAAGTGTCATCACTTCTGTCTCTAAGCTGGTCGTAGGTTGTGTTCCAAAAAGGAACAGCGTAGAGACACAAGTGACGACAGTTTCTGCACTACTTGACCACCATTTTGCAGGAAAATATTCAAGTACGCACAGTGCAAACTGTTACTGATTTGTTTGATGCGTCTGCTAGTTGCCATACCACCTACTGCACTCCCCTCGCTTAAGCCCTCGCGAGTTCAGCTCGATTTCTAAACCGAAGGAAACATTTCACGGCATTCGCTTCAGAACTGCTACAAATTCGTCGGGCAATAGACCGCGCCGTTCGAACTGTCAGCACAACTGGCACTTCTAAGAGTAGCCTACGACTTCCACATCGCTGGCAACGGGTTATACTCAATGCTGGGGACTACTTTGAAGGTGAGTAAAACTTTGAAACACGTATCTATTTTGTACGCGCTGTAAATAAATAGTTGCGACTATTGAAGTTCCAGTCCTCGTGTAATAATTTCGTGAACTGAAACTTCCTGGCAGATTAAAACTGTGTGCCGGACCGAGACTCGAACTCGGGACCTTTGCCTTTCACCCTGCAAGTGCTCTACCAACTTACCTACCCAAGCACGACTCACGCCCCATCCTCACAGCTTTACTTCCGCCAGTACCTCGTCTCCTACTTGAGGGGTGGGTCGTGTCGTGATTGGGTAGCTCAGTAGGTAGAGAACTTGCAGGGTAAAAGGCAAAGGTCCCGAGTTCGAGTCTCGGTCCGGCACACAGTTTTAATCTGCCAGGAAGTTTCATATCAGCGCACACTCTGCTGCACAGTGAAAATCTCATTCTGAAATTTCGTGAACTGTTTCGCCACAGATCCGGGCGATTTTTTCAGACTGTTTCACGGAAGCGTCTTTGATCTCTGAGTTAGTAGAATTATCCATATTTACTTCGTCGTGCATTGTCCTGTCGTAACCGAAGGACATAGTAACCTTTACGTTTGATCGCACCTGTCCAGTTTTCTCTCTCTCTCTCTCTCTCTCTCTCTCTCTCTCTCGGCCATCCAGAATACTTTCACTGCGAGGACAAAGCCTCAGTTTTGACGTCATATTCGTAAACCTACTTATCAACACCACCTCTTACAGCACTGCTCAGTAGTATTCTGCATCACAGGTGATTTCACGTTGCGAGACGTGAGCAACTCGCACACCCCGCCGCTATTTCTCAGACACTGAACAATTATCGAATAAGTTTTGCAGTCCAAAGTGTCATTCCGAAACCATTCGAAACAATTTCATGATTTGACCTGCCCACATCATCAGCGACTTTTCTGATTGCACATCGGCAGCACGAAACACCAAGTGACTGGAGAAAAGCGCAGGTGGCTCCAGTATATGAGAAAGGTAAAAAAACAGGCCCACGAAATTACAGACCAATACTCTAACTTCTTTTTGTTGCAGAATCCTTGAACATATTCTCAGTTCGAATATAACAAACTTTCTTGAGACTGTGAAGCTTGCGTTTATGAATCAGCATGGTTTTAAAAAGCATCGCTCGTGTACAACTCAGCTTGCCCTTTTCTCGCATGGTATACTGAGAACTATGGATCAAGCGCAACAGGCAGGTTCCATAGTTCTAGATTTCCGGAAGGCGTTCGACACGGTGCCCCATTGCGGGCTGTTAACGAAGGTACGAGCATATTCAGTAAGTTCACAGGTATGTGAGTGGCTCGAAGATTTCTGAAGTAATAGAATCCAGTATGTTGTTCTCGGCGGCGAGTTTTCATTACAGATAAGGGTATCGTCAGGAGTGCCCCTGGGAAATGTGATACGATCCCTTTTGTTCTCTAAATACATTAATGATTTGGCGGACAGGATGGGCAGCAATCTTCTATTGTTTGCTGATGATGCCGTGGTGTAGAGTAAGGTGTCGAAGTTGAGTGACTGTAGGAAGATAGAAGACGACTTAGACAAAATTTTGAGTTGGTGTGAGGAATGGTAACTAAATGTGGAAAAATGTAGGTTAATGCAGATGAGTAGAAAGATTCAACCAGTAATGTTCAGATACAGTATTACTAGTGTCTTACTTCACAAAGTCAGTTGGTTTAAATATGTGGGAGAAATTTCGCAGAGCGATATGAGGTGGAACGGTCATGTGAAACTCTGCTTGGGAAAGCAAATGGTCGACTCCGATCTATTGGGAGAATTTTAGGAAAGAGTGGTTCACCTGTACATAGGAAGCTGGTGCGACCTGTTCTTGTGTACTGCTCAAGTGTTTGGGACCCGTACCAGGCCGCATTGAAGCAAGGCGTCAAAGCAATTCAGAGGCGGGATGCTAGATTTCTTGCCGGTAGGTTCGTAGAACACATAAGTGTAATGGAGACGCTTTGGGAAGTCAAATGGGAATCCCTGGAGGGAAGGTGACGTTATTTCCGAGAAATACTGTTGATAAAATTTGGAGAACCGACATTTTTAGCTGAATGCCACATGATTCTAGTGCCACCAACATACAACGCGCGTCAGGACCACGAATATACGATACGAGAAATTAGGGTTCACACGGAGGCGTAAGGACAGTCGGTTTTGCCTTGCTCTATGTGCGAGTGGAACAGGAAAAGATACTTGCGGAGTGTCTGTGTAGATGTAGACGTAGAGCACGTATGGGTGGTAAAGGAAGGCTAATACTCGACTTCCGTTTATTGGGAGAGTTCTTGGAAGTGTAGCTCCCCTGCAAAGGACAATGCAAAGAGAGAACTTGTGTGATTCATTCTTTTGTACTGTTCGAGTGTTTGTGATCGCCACCAGGTCGGATTAGAGGAAGATATCGAAGAAATATAGAACCAGGCTGCAAGATTTGTTATCGTTAGGCTCGATCAGCAGGCAAGTACGAACGCTATTCGGAGAGTAAGTTCCGATCGGTCGCGAAATGCAAACCACTGAGGAAATAGGATGAAGCTTTGCATGGAAGTGTTGGGCAGTGTCTTTAGAACGCCCATCGATAGGGTCACAACGCTCTTTTAAGGTGTTAGCGCACTGTAAGCGCGTAAATATGCCTGGAAAATATTGTCTCCCGCCAAGTACGAGGCCCCAGTGAGAAATTTAACCTGAAGCTATGCAGCCCACATAACATAACCTACATGCGTATCCCCTTTCAAAACAATTCTCAGCCGCATTCTGCAGAGGCAATGAAAATGCCCCAGCAGCGTTTTCGATGGGAAATGTTTGATCACCCACAATACAGCCTGTAATTGGTTCCCTCTGAGTTTCATCTCTCCTCACATGAATCAGTGGCTGTGAAGACAACATTTTGACACGGACAGGGTAGAGAATTGGCGGCAAGCACTGGTGGCTGCCTTCTATGACGAGAATATCGAAAAGTTGGTACAACGCTATTACAAACGTCGAAGTCGGAGCAGCAACTATGCAGATTAGTTTGTAGAAGGTGTAGCTAACTGTTGCAAATAAAACATATATGTATGTAGGTGCAGAATATCTTCATTCAGACATTTTACAGTTGCTGGGGTAGTGGAGGAGTGGAGGACGAGAAGGAGAACGAGGAAGAGAGGGGGAAGGGGAGAGGGGAAGGGGAGGGGGAGGGGGAGGGAGGGGGAGGGAGAGAGAGAGAGAGAGAGAGAGAGAGAGAGAGAGAGAGAGAGAGAGAGAGAAGGTACTGCCGCTAACGGCTACACTCGAGGCATACGTTAGGACTTCAGCTACAGCAGCCGCATACAAGAGCCGTAAATCAGGTTCGAGATGAGAGCGGAGCGGAGAATCCCCGGAGGCCGTAAGTATTATTTGTGTAGCGGATGCCTGAGACACGCGACGCGCCCGTGGCTTCGACTACGCGCCACCAAGTTACGACGCAGGGACAGCACATATATCAAGAGCTCGAGGCCTACCCCCTGGCTGCGCATCTCACCCTCCGCCACCGACCTCGCGTGCTCGCCGGGCCCCACAGCGTGGCCTCCTCAGTTCTTACCCCTCCACCACTCGCAATCCACCCTCCAGCCGCACCCCCACCCTAACGCAGGCATTTACACGCAGTAGGCCGCGGTAGAGAGAAATGGGGAGGGGGGGTCTTCGTTCACGAGGCCAGTTCATAATTTATGAGATTCAGTTTGCTCTGTCTTCACGCCTTAGCTTACAAAAGCCATGACCCGAAGCCACACCATCAGCATCTGGGATTGGTGGCAGATGCTAAATGATGTGAAACTCCTATATTCATCAACTTCAGTAAAAGCCTTACTACACTTGTACTATCGTCCAGTTGATAAACCATATTCGGTGACAGGTAGTGCAGTTAGGTTAGAAAGTTGGGGGGGGGGGGGGGGGGGAGTTGTGGGAGGTGGTAGGGGGCTGTTGGGAGCGCAACACCCCACATTCCGAATAATAATCTTCAGAAACTGAAGTTGCAATCCTCTCGCACCACAGACACAGACTTGTCAATTCAGTATCAGATGGAGGTATGTACGACGGGGGAGTGGGGAGGGGGAGGGGCGGAGCAAAAATAACCGGAATTTCTTTCTAGAAAGCATATACTGTATTGTTTTCAAATACAACCTTAATCTCCTTCGAAGTACTCTCCATTAGTATTAATACACTTGTCCAAACGTTCATTCCAGTGTTCGAAGCACCTGTTAAATTCGTCCTCTTTGAAACCTGCTAGCACTTTCACGACATTGCGTTTTACGTCTTCCACATCCGCAAAACGCTTCCCTCTGAAGTCTCTTTTCATCCTCGGGAATAGAAAGAAGTCCGAGGGTGCTAAATCCGGCGAATAGGGCGCGTGGGTCAAGGCAGTCGTCTTCGTCGAGGCCAAAAACTGGCGAACGCTGAGAGCCGTGTGCGCGGGAGTGTTGTCGTGATGCAGGAGCCACACGCCAGAATCCCACAAAGCCGGACGTTTTCGCGACAAACTTCTGGGAAACCGTTTCATAACCTCCTAATAGAATTGTTGGTTTACTATCTAGTTTTTCTGGGACAAATTCAGAGTGTACGATCCCTTTGACGTAAAAAAAAAAAAAAAAAAAAAAAAAAAAAAAAAAAAAACAGATCAACATCGTTTTCACATTGGATTTCACTTGTCGAGCTATTTTTGGTCGAGGTGAGCCAGGTGACTTCCATTGTGATGACTGTTGTTAACTTTCTGGATCGTACCCATAGCACTATGACTCATCACCTGATTTTGTTGAAAAAATGCGGATCATCTTTGAACGCGTCCTCCATTTCGAGACAGGCTTGAACGCTACGATCCCTTTGATCTCTGGTAAGAAGCTTTGGCACGAATTTTTCTGCCACTCTTCGCAACCTCAAATCGATGGTCAAGATGCGCTGAATTGAGCTCCAGGACAACCCGGACAAGTTCTCGAGTTGGTCGATTGTCCTGCGTCGATCTTCACTGATGAGATCACGGATTTTGTCAATGTTGTCTTTGCTTCGAGCAGTTGAAGGTCGACCGGAACGGGACTGATCTTCAACCACCATTTCTCCCCTTTTTAAACCGAGAAAACCATTGGTAAACTTGCGTTTAATTAAGAGCATGGTCTTTGTAGGCTGTCTGAATCATCGCAACAGTTTGTAATGCATTCTTACAGAGCAAGAAACAAAACCTCACTGCCGCACGTTGTTCGTAAGAACTAGCCATTTCCTCGTGTCACGTCTCCACCGTAGGCACACTCAAAGAACAGCCAAAGAAACCACACTTCCCACTGTAAGGTGACGCCGCGTGGCAGAATGACTCAGCAGAGCTCCTACTACAACCCTCTGGCGGCGCAACCTGCTACTACAAGTACACGATGTGCAGCATTAATATTCCGGTTACTTTTGGGTCCCCCCTCGTATAATGCATGCCGAAGAGAAGGATGTGTATGCAGAAACTATCAGTCGTAAAATTTCATAACTCTTTCTCCAATTATCTCCAAATTGTTACGAGTTCTCAGATCCTGTGTGCGTTCTTTGTGTAGGCAGCTATCGTTAGTGATCAGAGGTGACACCCTATACATTGCTGTGCCGTCTGTACCACGAAAAAACACTTTTATTTAGACACTGGGTATTCTATGATGAGTCACATACGAAATTCCCCAATTTTGCATCACGTATATTACAAAGGTGACAGTAACAACCAATTTCCCCACACAACTCAACCACCTAACTTTCCTTTGCAGTGGCATCTTAGTTGTACAACACAAAAGGAATGAGTACACTGTAAGTATATGATTATGTAATACAAGAGCTAGGTAATACGCTGACACATAATGACTTCAGAGTTGAGAGAGAGTGAGAGAAATATTAATAAAGAGAAAAACACATGAGCCAGTGCGAAAATGGATAAGCTGATGAGGATTAAAAGGGACACGCAAGGGCGGAGACAAAGCTTTGTGGGGCAATAGTTTGTGGACAGCAACATTCCTGAAATGGACTGGCTTGCCCATAGTCCCAACGTGAAACCAATGAAACATCTATGGGACAAGTTGGAGCGTAGACTTCTCTCCAGACCCCAACATCTGACGTCACTATCTTTCGTGGTTTCGGCTCTCGAGGAATAACGGGCTACCGTTTCTCGACAGACATTCACAGACCTCACTGAGTGAGTCGCCAGTAGAGTTAAGGCCGTCGTACTGACGAAGTATGGACGTGTTGTTGTTGTGGTCTTCAGTCTGAAGACTGGTTTGCTGCAGCTCTCCATGCTACTCTATCCTGTGCAAGCCTCAAAATAACTACTGCAGCCTACATCCTCCTGAATCTGTTTCCTGTATTCATAACTTGGTCTCCCTTTACAATTTTTACTCCCCCCCCCTCCCCCCCCCCCCCCCCCCCCCCCCACCGCTATCCAACAGTATTAAACTGGTGATCCCTTGAAGGCTCAGAATGTATCCTACGAATTGATCCCTTCTTCTAGTCATGTTGTACCACAGATTTCTCTTCTCCCCAATTCTATTCAGTTCTTCCTCATTAATTATGTCATCTGCCCATCTAATCTTCAGCATTCTTCTGTAGCACGAAGTAACAAATGCTTCTCTTCTCGTCTACACTGTTTTCTGTCCATGTTTCCCTCCCATACATGGCTACACTCCACAAAATACTTTCAGAAAGAACTTCCTGACACTTTATTATTTATATGGGAATCTGTGTATATATATATATATATATATATATATATATACATACATACATATATATATATATATATATATATATATATAATGTTATATATAAAGTAGGCTGTTTAGGTTTTTATGTTGGTAACGCCACGTAGTGCTCTGTATGAAAGTCGCTGACTGCGCTGTCTGCAGCCTGTGGCTGGTTGGACTCATTGTTGGAATATTCGCTATTGTAGTGTTGGGCAGTTGGATGTGAACAGCGCGTAGCGTTGGGCAGTTGGAGGAGAGCCGCCAGCAGTGGCGGATGTTGAGAGAGAGATGTCAGAGTTTTGAGATGTTACTATAAGCGGACGGTCTGGATGTGTGTCTGCCAGAAGAAGGAAATTTGTGAAGATGGTTTGACTTCTGAACGCTGTTAAGGTAAATACATTGTTTCTCCTCTGTCGAAATCTTTCATTTGCTAACTATGCCTATCAGTAGTTAGTGCCTTCAGTAGTTAGAATCTTTTATTTAGTTGGCAGTATTGGCGCTCGCTGTATTGCAGTAGTTCGAGTAACCAAGATTTTTGTGCGATAAGTGATTCGTGAAAGGTATCGGTTATTGTTGGTCAGGACCGTTCTTTTGTAGGGATTATTGAACGTCAGATTGTATTGCGCTAAAAAAATATTGTGTGCGTCGATTTATCGATAATCACAATAAGTAAAGAGAGAACTGTCTGAGTTTATTCAGTTTTGGTCAGCTGTTTGAAAATCAAATAATGTAGGAGTTTACCAGCACAGTCGTTCTTAATTTTTCAAGGGGGTGTTTCTATTATATATATCAGGAATTATTTTCTTGCCATTGCTAGTCTGCATTTTATATCTTCCCTACTTCGACCACTATCAATCATTTTGCTTCCCAAATAACAAGGATGGACACACCCCACATTAGTTTCCACCAATAGGTGTCCCAACTTTTTTGATGAGGCACTGTGCACTGCATACCATGCAGTCATTCGTGGCCCTCCCAAATATCTGTGAGGGCTACTCCACGGGTCTTGGTGCGACTTAGGTCTTCGACCCACAGGAAATCTATACAGAAACGTAGTCTTTCTGTAGTCCCATAATTGCTCTATGGCTGTAGAGTGGATTGCCACTTACCTTACTACAGAGCAATAGTGTTTGCTATCCCGCTCGCTACTTTGCGCCTCGGACGGGCCCTGGAGAGCAACTCCACCTGTGCGCCTGGTACCTCCTCCCACCGCCGTGTCGCCTGCTACCCCGACAAGTTGCCATCCGGGAGCTGGGCGTAGTTGGAGAACGAGCTCAAAGCATGCCTTCCCGCTAATTAATTAGTGGGACGATGCAGAAACGCAGGCGACACAAGTTGACTCATGCCACAGTGCACTCGCCATGCGGCGCCACTCTTGAGGCCCACTTCTGAGAGCGTAGGCACCCGCTGACCCGAGTGCTGGCCATCCTCTACGGCCTTTGATCACCGAAATTGTCCGACAGACTCGACTGACCAACGAACACACACTCGGGTCTACGAAACTTGGTATCCCATGAATGACAGGAGCAATACAACGCTCTTTGTATCCGAAATCAGTATCTCGGTACCACAATACCACGTGTCTAGAACGCCCAATGTTTTGACTCACTGTGCACGTGCAGAGGGGAGTCATGTTCGGTGATTTCACGTGGTGTCTACATCTACATCTACACTCTTTCTCCGCAAGCCAGCACGAGATACATGGCGGAGGATTCCTGTCCCTCTATCGCTCATTCCATTTCCTATTCCGGTCACAAATGGAACGCGGGAAAAGCGACTGTCTACGTGCTTCCCTACGAGGCCAGATTTCTCTTAGCGCTTAGGCGAGATGTGTGTTGCTCTAACAGTAGCGTCGTTCTCCAGTCTGTCGCAGATGCCCGATCTCTAAACTTTGCCAACAGTGATCCCTCCAGGGATATGACTTCATGGAGCATCTCCGTAACATTCACGAGATTTCCAGAAGGCTTCGACTTCGTTCCTCACCAACGTCTTCTAACCAAACTGTGTGCCTACGGAATATCGCCTCAGTTATGCGACTGGGTTCGTGATTTCCTGTCAGAAAAGTCACAGTTCGTGGTAATAGACGGAAAGTCATCGAGTAAAACAAAAGTAATATGTAATATCCGGCGTTCCCCAAGGAAGAGTTATAGGCTCTCTATTGTTCCTGATCTATATTAACGACAAAGGACACAATCTGAGTAGCCATCTTAGATTGTTTGCAGATGATGCTGTCATTTACCGTCTTGTAAAGTCATCAGATGATCAAAACGACTTGCAAAATGATTTAGATAAGATAGCTGCATGGTGCGAAAAGTAGCAATTGACACTGAATAAAGAAAAGAGTGAAGTTATTCACATGAATACTAAAAGAAATCAGCTAAATTTCGATTACGCGATAAGTCACCGAAATCTGTGGGCTATACATTCAACGAAATACTTAGGGATTACAATTACAAATAACATAAATTGGAACGATCACATAGATAACATTGTGGGTAGAGTAAACCAAAGACTGCGATTCATTGGCAGAACAGTTAGAAGGTGCAACACGTCTACTAAAGAGACTGCATACAATATATTTGTACGCCCTATTCTGGAGTAATGCTGTGCGGTGTGGGATTCGCATCAGGTGGAACTGACGGATGACATCGAAAAAGCACAAAGAATTGCAGCTAGTTTTGTATTATCGCAAAACAGGGGAGATAGTGTCACATACATGATACATGAATTGGAGTGGCAATCATTAAAACAAAGGCGTTTTTCGTTGCGACGGGATCTTCTCGTGAAATTTCAATCACCAGTTTTCTCCTCCGATTGCGAAAGCATTCTGTTGGCACCCATCTACATAGGGAGAAATGATCATCACGATAAATCAAGAGAAATCAGGGCTCGCACAGAAAAATTTAAGTGCTCGTTTTTCCCGCGTGCTGTTCGAGAGTGAAACGGTAGAGAGACAGCATGAAGGAGGTTCATTGAACTCTCTGCCAGGCACTTTATTGTGAATAGCAGAGTAATCATGTAGTTGTAGATGTAGTTCATTGGAACTACCGGTAACGAATCTGCCAGCACGGCTCTAAATTGCTTCGGCGCCTTGCCTTGATCTAACTTGTGTCCACCCCGATAACTGAATGGTAAGCGTGATGGACTGCCGTCCTAAGGGGACCGGGTTCGATTCCCGGCTGGTTCGAGGATATTCTCCGCTCAGGAACTGTGTGTTGTGTTGTCCTCATCGTCATTTCATCCCCATCCGGCGCGCAGGACGCCCAACGTGGCGTCGAATTTAATATGACCTACACCAAGGCGGACGGACCTGTCCCGTTAGGCCATTGACGCCAAACGCTCATTTCCATCAATCTGACCTGTCAGGGATCCCAAACCCTCGAGCGGTGTTCAGATATAGGTCGCACAAGGGTTCTGTATGTGAACATCTTAATAGACATGCTTTACTTTCTCAGAATTCTCTCAATGAATCAAAGTTGTCTATTTGCCTTTTGTGGTGTCACCGCCAGACACCAAACTTGCTAGGTGGTAGCCTTTAAATCGGCCGCGGTCCGGTAGTATACGTCGGACCCGCGTGTCGCCACTGTCAGTGATTGCAGACCGAGCGCCGCCACACGGCAGGTCTAGAGTGACTTCCCAGCACTCGCCCAGTTGTACAGCCGCCTTTGCTAGCGATGGTTCACTGGCAAATTACGCTCTCATTTGCCGAGACGATAGTTAGCATAGCCTTCAGCTACGTCATTTGCTACGACCTAGCAAGGCGCCATTATCATTTGCTATTTATCTTGTGATGCATGTACCGTCAGACCGATGTTCACCAATTATGGATTAAAGTTAAGTATTCCAACAGCTACGTACTTTAATTGCTAGACTCAAATCCTTTAACTGTTCCAGACCTCACGCCAGCCTGCGTGAGCTTAAACGCGTGCCTTTCGGCTTCCTCTCCTAGTGACTTGGCTGTCTCGCCAAGTCACAACACCTTTACTAGGAGCAATCATGTGTGCTCGTTCTGTATCACGTTGATTTCCAGTATTACGCCTAGATACACCCTAAGACAAAAAAATAAAAAATGATGCGGCACGAAGGAAGTATGCAAAAGCGACGGAGATCTGTAGATGTCACGTACATGTGCAGACAGACAGGTTGGTATCCCATCCCCGTCCGCCTCTCCAAACACGGGAGCGGGGTTCACCACTGACGCCAGTTCTACTTCAGTCAATGAGCTTTCAGACTGAAGACTGACGCCTCACTTCATCTGACGCCGATATTTTACAGAATCGCATCATCCGTAGCCTGGCTGATGACCACCTGCTGGAAGGTACTTCTGTGCAGGACCGGGCTCCACGACATGATGCTGCACGTGCAAAAGATCTCTTGCGCACATCGTTTGTTGAGGATCGAGTGCGAAGCCACCTGTTCCGTCATGCTTGGCCTCCCAGCTCTCCAGATCTCAGTCCGCGTCACTGTTGGTTGTGGGATTCACTGAAAGTCTGAAGTCTACCGCGAGCATCAGACCTCATTAGGGATGCTAAAAGACAACATCCGACGGGAGTTTCTCACCAGACCTACTGATAGGCTGTATAGTGCTATTCACTACATTGTCCCTCGACTGCAGGTAGCCGGCCGCGGTGGCCGTGCGGTTCTAGGCGCTCCAGTCCGGAGCTGCGCTGCTGCTACGGTCGCAGGTTCGAATCCTGCCTCGGGCATGGGTGTGCGTGATGTCCTTAGGTTAGTTAGGTTTAAGTAGTTCTAAGTTCTAGGGGACTAATGACCACAGCAGTTGAGTCCCATAGTGCTCAGAGCCATTTGAACCATTTGACTGCAGGTACTGTTGATGAATGACACCCGACATTAGGAGTATTTGTTATAATGAACATCGTCTCTGCTAAAAATCGCTTCCTGTGATAATTATTGCTTTTGTATCATAAGAAGTGGTATATGTTGGTCTTTCTGTGCACATTTATTCGGTTTCAATAAAAGACCATTTCATTCCAAGCATGTTTGTCAATTTTTACCTCTCTGCCTACCTTATTCCGTGACTTATTTAATTTTCAAATGTTATCGGCTGAAAGGTGGAAATCATTTACCGGCCTCAACTTTTGGAATGAACTAGGTCAGCGCCTTCGACGAAAACTGGCCACTGTGGATCGATCACTGAATCCTGCACGAGCTACACTGCGATCGCTGCTATAATTGTGCACTGGAACTGGATTGTGCCATTACACCTGTAGCGAGTTCAATACCACGAACTCCATGATTTATTGACAGTAAGAAGCAGTCACAGTGCAATTACTGAAAGGATCAAAGTAATTAACTGTGCAAATAATTACAAATAATTGAAATTGGAACGATCACATAAATAATGTTGGGTGGGGGGGGGGGGGGGGGCGCAAAGGGTGGAAAGGAAACCCAAGACTGCCCTTTATTGGCAGAAAACTTAGAAAGTGCGACAGGTGTAGTAAAGAGACTGCACACTCCACGCTTGTACGCCATCTTCTGGAGTATATTGCTGTGCGGTGTGACATCTACATCAGATGGGACTGACGGATAACATCGAAAAAGTTCAAAGGAGCATGGACTGTTTTTTATTATCATGAAATAGGGGAGAAGGTGTGCAACGGACATGATAAGCGAATTGGGGAGCCAGTCATGAAAACAAAGGCGATTGTCGTTGCGTTCGAGAGCGCAACAGTAGAGATAAAACTTGAAAGTGGTTGGATGAGCCCTCTGCCAGGCACTTAATCGCGAATTGCAGAGTAATCATGTCATCGTAGATGAAATATAATTTACTGTTCCTTTTTTTTATCTCGGTGATTGCTGTGTTACTCGTAAAACCAAAACTGCAATTTAGCATTGCGTTTCTCTCTCAAAGGCGTCTTTTCAAATTTTTATATTTTTTCAGTGTTACAAAAATTTAAATGTTATGATACTACTTGTGAGAACTGAGTCTGTTCTGGTGTACTCATCTGATGTGCAATTCGTTTTCTCAATATTTGGATTAAAATACATTGTGTTCAGTCTGTCCTCTAAGATTTCCGGCGAGCTATAACTTACCGAAAGGAATTACTTTTCAAAAATACGTAACTCTTGAAGCCACGTGTTTTGCCAGATCACGTATCAGTTTGCATCCGTTAGTATTTTGGTTGACTTCTTGGCTTTCTCCAAAGAATGTGGTCGCTATTCAAGAAAATGAAGTATTATCCACAGTTAGGTTCTTTCCGAAAATTTCTTTAGATTAGTAAGTATCACAAACGTGGATTTAATTAAAGTTTATCAGAAACATTTGTTTTCGTTATTAATCCGAGAGAATACAGACAGAACATCATAAAAATGTATTGGTAAATCGCGAGAATATAAACTGAACATTATAAAAATGTACTAGATAACAGAATCGAGGCTTGCACCCTTCAGTATTTCTCAAACGTTTCTACAGAAAGCATGCGGTAAAAGAATTTCATTTTTGCTTTATTTATAGCTTTATGCGTTCGTGATGATGTTTTCATGATTTCGTTAATAGTCACAGTCATTGTGATATTTACATGAAAGTAAGACACTGCCCCGAAATTCGGGAAAATTTGCAACGAAAAATAGAGGTCACTATGATTTTGGGTCTGCTGTATATTACATAATATGTTACTTCCTGGCAGATTAAAACTGTGTGCCCGACCGAGAGGTTCGCAGGAGAACGTCTGTAAAGTTTGGAAGGTAAGAGACGAGATACTGGCAGAAGTAAAGCTGTGGGTACCGGGCGTGAGTCGTGCTTCGGTAGCTCAGTTGGTAGAACACTTGCCCGCGAATGGCAAAGGTCCCGAGTTCGAGTCTCGGTCGGGCGCACAGTTTTAATCTGCCAGGAAGTTTCTATCAGCACACACTCCGCCGCAGAGTGAGAATCTCATTCTGGAGACATAATATGTTGTTGCATACGAAATTTACGTAACATATTGTATTTTTCTTTAGACTAGGCTGGAGATATCTATCTGCCACCAATCTCGATAAAACTGATCTGGCGTATTACTGTCATTTGCGATTGCACTGGGCCAGCTATAAAGTGAAAGTGAAATATCCACAACATTCGTAATATTTCAGAAACGATTTGACGTATCGAAATCAGATTTTGGCAAATGGCAGTACGCAAAGAGGAGAGCATTTTACGATATCATTATATAGAACTTAATTATCTACCGTGTCACACGAATAACTGCAGACTTTTTCGGTGGAAGAATGCAATTTTTAAGGGCCGTCGATAGCTGGTGAAACCAGAAATGCTATGGGTTTTGGAACAACATATTTCAAGACACAGCACGTCTTATTCTACCAAAGATGTGCCTCTTCATAAGCTACTGACTTTACTTTTCCTTAGTTCCTCACTTAATAAACCATTGTTTCAGAATTCCCTTTCAATTGTATCTGCACAACATTTTAGCGAGGTGTTACAGTGTAAATTCAGCTGGGTTTTGGCAAAAGAAGTAAATTTTGACATGGCAACCAGAGAAATGTTTAGGTTTCACTCAAAATTTGCCGCCTATGACGCTTGTCTCAAAGTCAAGAAATGGTTCAAATGTCTCTGAGCACTATGGGACTTAACATCTGAGGTCATCAGTCCCCTAGAACTTAGAACTACTTAAACCTAACTAAGCTAAGGACATCACACACATCCACGCCCATGGCAGGATTCGAACCTGCGACCGTAGCGGTCGCGCGGTGCCAGACTGTAGCGCCTAGAACCACTCGGCCACTCCAGCCGGCTGTCTCAAAGTCACAAATAGTTATCAAACTAGGCGAAAATAAATCGCTGCATTTCCGGCGAAATTTTTTTAAAGATACTAATGAAAGCAGAGATGACAATAGATCTCCTGCAAGTGTGGGCGTGGAGGGGCCCCACTTAATGTTTACAAAAAATCTGACCGTAGACTTCAGTTTATAGCGACACTTCCCCTCCAGCGCTCGTCATTTCCCCTACAGCGCTGTGAGCGACCCCTCCACCATAGCCACTCTCCCCACCCTTCCCCAGCCGACTGCGTATCTAGCAGCCACGACATTTTGCGCGCACTGTAATAACGATCGTCAAGAACAGGTATCCTAATGGCTGACCGTTAGTATGACGTTGATCTGACCGGGCCGCTAGCAATGGGCTTGTTTGTGCAGGCAACGAAGAGCAGAGAAGCTGCAATAAGCGGGCACTTGCGCAATACAGCGACTCCCGGCCGCGGTAGCTGAGCCTCCGCCTGGGGGATTCCCCCCCCCCCCCCCCACAATCTCACCTCCACCATCTCTCTCACTCACCAACACTCTCTACTCTCACGCAATGCGCCCAGCTCGCTGACTCTCCAGGCCGGCGCCGTATATTTTCCTATCGACACGCCCGCGGTCGAACAAGTTTGCACGCCTGGGAGCGACTATCGATTAACGGCGCCTGCGGCGGCAGCGTCGACTCCCGTGGGCGGGGCACAGGAAAACAGCGGCGCCCGGGGGGGGGGGGGGGGGGCGCACATGTTCCTGGGGCAAAGTCGCGGCGCTCCGGGAAAAGCGCGTTCCCACTCTGGCGGTACCACCCCACCCCACCGCTCCTCCACTGCTTTGATAAGGAAACTACGCCACCGCTCGCTTGGCTCGGAACATCATTGCAACTCGGCTGAAATGCTGACGTGAGACTGTCCCATTTATTTTATTTTATTTGTTTATTTAACCTGATCAGATTAGGGCCATAAGGCCCTCTCTTACATCGGACCAGTGTTTCACACATGCAGCATTTCATACATCAGAATTACATCATGACAATAGTTTAAATAATAAAATTAGATTAGTCACAAGATGAAAAAAGAGTAATGATGAAGACCTAATAAAGTAAGTACTGGCACTATTTTTGCAACAGGTGCTATACATACAGATTATGATAAAAGCAATAATAGTAACAGTAAAAGAAATAATAATAATGAACATGAGAAAAACTGGCAGTAGTAATGAAGATTTGTGCAGATGTACATTAATATCTTGGTGTGTAAAGTAGATGTTCACTAGTATAGCGAGTTTTGGGGAAGGGAGATTTAAGGAGGGGGAAAGAGGGAAGTAATGAGGTGAAGTGCATTCACGTACAGAGGAAGGCTGTTGCTTAAGTAGATACGTCATTAACTGTTTTTTGAAGCCGGACATGTTTTTAAGTTCTCTAACATAACGAGGGAGGCTATTCCAAAGTCGGGTTCCCACTACTGTAAAGTACTTGGAGAAGATGACTGAGCGATGCAGTGGAACAGAGAGGATTGTATTATGATGTTAATGTGTGTTTCTGTCATGTTGTTCCGACATAAGCGTTAAGGACGAGGAGAGATATGAGGGACAGTGTACATTTATAAGGCAGTAGATGAGACAGAGTGTATGGGAATCTCTGCGTTTGTCTGGACGCAGCCAGGACAATTTTGCATATGCTTGTGAAATGTGATCAAAAAGTCGAACGTCACAGATATGTCGGACGCAGGCATTCATGACCAGTTCCAGACGTCGCGAATTTTCCTGAGAGAGGCCTTGTGGGATAATATCGCTGTAGTCAATGATTGGGGGTATAAGCGTTTGTACTAATTTCTTTTTCAGATCGAACAGGAAGAGTTTTTTATATTTTTGTAGGACATGAAAGGATGCTGATGCTTTTTTGCACACTGCAGTTACGTGCTCTGTCCAATTTAGATTTTCATCTATTATTACTACCAAACTCTTTGCTGAGGGAGAGAAGCTAATATTTGTTCCATTTAGGATAAGAGATGGTAGGGATTCCCGATGTTTTGGGCTAATGAGCTTAGAGTGACCAACAAGTACCGCTTGGGTTTTAGATGGGTTTAGTAGTAGTTCTATGTCCTGTGCCCATTTTGATAGTGCATCGAGATCAGTACTGAAATTTTCAATAGCTTTCTTAAGATTGCTCGGTTTCGCACTTAGATACAACTGAAGGTCATCAGCATACATATGATATTTGCAATAAGTCAGAACCGATGACACATCATTGACATACAGAGGGAAGAGTATGGGACCTAGTACTGAGCCTTGGGGAACGCCTGACACTACCTGCAGCCATTTTGGGGGCCGATCATTTCTATCGCTGTCTGTAAATGTTCCCACCGTAACCTCACTATAACCCCAACGTCTTATTGCAAAAAGTTAATCAGACTGTCACGATAATCGTACCATCATCTGGCAGCTTAACCACAACCTAACCATAGCATCACATAGACCACTACCGGTAAACCACCTAGTCATTAAAGAATTGAACTCCCATGTAAGGAAAACATGAAGTTTGAGAAAATTTGCTTGAAGAAATGGATCAGAAATGCTAACAGGCACATGGACAATCACTTTGTGTTGGAAATATTAAACATCCTGGGCAGCGGGCGCAGCAGCTGGTCATAAATAACGTGTGGTAGCGTCTAGTGCTACTGATACATGGGGCAGGCAGCATCTCCGGGATACTTCTGTTTTCCTGTGACGGCCAGCATATTACCTTTCACGACCACACGCTAACCCCAAATAAAGCGGACCAATCAGACAGATTTCGCTCGATTTCGAGCTAACTAATATATCACGTCAAATTTTTATCACGAAATTTGCAGCAACCGAAGTCAATTCTTTTTTTTCCAGAAGCACAAAAATTCGGTTGCAATACTGAAATGTTTGTTCAAATTAATTCTTCCACCCTGTCAGTACTCATAGACAGCGTCAAGCCGAAAGGAACAATACGATAGAGAGAAAAAAAGAAGAGAGAGATTGGGTCCCCCATTTCGGGAACAGATCTACCCGCTGACAACTGACGGGAGCGTATTTTGATTCCATCGCAACCACTCCATCCCCGGCCGTCACCCCTCCCCTCCTGCACAACTTCCAGCCCTATCTGCTCCCCGCCACTTCCTGAGGATGCAAAACGTTGCAGCGGCGGCGGCGGTCCATGTAAACAGAACAGAACGCAGTGCGGCGCGAGGGTTACAGGCCGGAAAACCGATATTTAATTTTTTCTCCGGCGCACTCGTTATTTTTGCTATTCAATCACCGAGGATAATATAAACACTGGGTGCGGAATATTAAGTGACCGAACAGAAAAATTCAATTCGAAATATATAAATTTCCGCTACGGCTACCACAATACATAAAATTAATTGAAGTGCGCGTCCCCCCTTTTTATTCCCTCTTTTGTGTCCGCCATAGCGAGTTTGTAACACACTAACGCACGTCACACACACACACACACACACACACACACACACACACACACACACACACACACACACAGAAATTTTGACAGTTATTATTATACTGTACTTCTATTGGATACGCGAGTCATTTTTACTTACACATCGTTGCAACATGACAGATTTGAAGGTTGGCACAAATCTGTAGTATGAGGGACTGCTTTATTTTGTTTTTTAGTTAAGCAGGGCGTACGGTAGCTGTGGTATTTCGTGTCTGAAATGCAAGATGTACTTCTATCACCCAAATTATATCAACTATAAATGTGCTGCAGGACAAAAACTACTACTACTACTACTCCTACTACTACTACGTGATCAGGCCCAGTGGACCGCACGGATCTACAAGTTTCCTCCTCCACTGTATACTGTCCATTGCTGCTATCCGCCATCCGTTCACATCTATTGACACTTGGTTTAAATCTTCATGGCGACCATCCCTCCAACGCTTCTTAGGTCTCCCTGGCGGTCTCTTTCCTGTAGGTGTGAAATCCAGGAACTTCCGAGGCCATCTGTGATCCTCCATCCGGGCCACATGGCCGGCCCACTGCATTCGTTTGGCTTTGACAGTTCCTGCTATGTTGGGCTGTTGGTATATTTCCTCAAGCTCTCGGTTGTATCTGATCCTCCATCCCCCTGTATCTGCATCCAGAACCGGGCCGAAGATCTTCCGAAGCACTTTTCTCTAAAAAACAAGGAGCCTATGGGAGTCCTGTTTCACAGCCATATAGAACAACAGGCTGGATCAGGGTTTTGTGCAGTCGAATCTTGAACTGTCTGGAGAGACAAAAACTATAATTTTTTATCCACCCTGAATTCAGGTGGGAAAGAAATCACCTCATTATGTCTGACACTACCACTAATGAAGATAATTAGTTTCGAAACATCCAAATAGCATTTTGTAGCAAATGTCTTACATTTTTTCCAATTAGAGAAATATTTTTTGTAATACGCGGGTTGCCCACAAAGTAATTCGCCGCATTTTTTTTTCTCAGCCGAAAACAATGCTACGAATGCGAAACGTTTCGTATGTATTATTTGAAGTCTACTGAGAGAGCGCGCCAATTTTCCGTCACTCCCGACGGATAACGTGGCTGCAGGACAGTTTCAAAATGGCGTCTGTAGGTGATGTACGTTACAAGCAACGTGCCATCATTGAATTTCTCATCACAGGGAAAGAAACTGAGGGGAATATTCACAAACGCTTGTGCAAAGTCTGTGGAGCATCTGCTGTCGACGGAAGTACAGTTAGTCGCTGGGGACGGAGGGTGACGTCATCAGAAGGTGGTTAGGCGGAGTCCCACGATTTGCAGCGGTCGGGGAGACCATCCACGCCCGTCACACCTGACCTAGCCATTCGACCTTCCACATGTTTGCACCATTAAAGGATGCCATTCGTGGAAGACATTTTGAGGACGATGAGGAGGTGATTCACACAGTGAAGCACTGACTCCGCCACCATGTCAAGGATTGGTACCCACGGGGTATAGATGTCCGTGTTCCGCGCTGGAGGAAGGTCATAGAACGGGATGGAGATTACATGGAAGAATAGGATGTGTAGACGAAACACCATTCTTTCGTGTGTGTATTTCGCGTCATGTTCAATAAAGAATTGTTGAAGAAAGAAAGTGGGGTGCATTACTTTCTGGGCAACCCTTGTATAAACTGGGTGATCAAAAAGTCAGTATAAATTTGAAAACTGAATAAATCACGGAATAATGTGGATAGAGAGGTACAAATTGACACACATCTTTGGAATGACATGGGGTTTTATTAGAACCAAAAAAATCCAAAACCTCAAAAAATGTCCAGCAAATGGCGCTTCATCTGATCGGAATAGCAATAATTAGCAAAACGAAGTAAGACAAAGCAAAGAAATGCTCAATATGTCCACCATCATTCCTCAACAATAGCTGTAGTCGGGGAATAATGTTGTGAACAGCACTGTAAAGCATATCCGTTATGTTGAGGCATTGGCGTCGGATGTTGTCTTTCAGCATCCCTAGAGATGTCGGTCGATCACGATACACCTGCGACTTCAGGTAACCCCAAAGCCAATGGTCGCACGGACTGAGGTCTGGGGACCTGGGAGGCCAAGCATGACGAAAGTGGCGGCAGAGCACACGATCATCACCAAACGACGCGCGTAAGAAATCTTTCACGTGTCTAGCAATACGTTTTTTTTCTCTAATAAAACCAAATGTCATTCAAGCATATGTATCAATTTTTACCTGTCTACCAACATTATTCCGTGGTTTATTAAGGTTTCAAATTTATACTGAATTTTTGATCACCCGGTATAATTTTAAATATAACTGTTGGCATTCTAAATAAGGGCGAAATAGATGAAGTAACGTAACGTATTAACTACTCAGTGGAAATGAATGTAATTATAGGAGCATGTTGCTAGAGGTCTCCCTGTCGTGTAGAGAAACCTGGACGTCACATCGGGTGAGACCACGCGACTGCAGCACTAAATGGGTCTGGCCTCACTTAACGAAGCAGCTAAAAGGAACGAGGAAAAAAAGTGTGTGTCAATCAGTGAGCAGTTATGGTGCACTTTGGTGGCGTTCTTCATTATATCATGGCCCAAGAGGTAACATTTGGATGATTTCGCACTGAGAATCACAGGCAAACTGGAAGAAGGACAAAGGGTGTACAATGTAGCCCAGGAATTTGTTATTGCTCCGAGCGTTGTTCCACGTGCATAGGGAGCGATCCGAACCACGGGTACTGCTGTCTGAAGGAGAGAATGCGGATGACCACGGTCAACTGCAGCAGCAGATGACCGCTGCACTGTGCAACAGGCAAGAAGAGACCCCAAGTTAAACAGCGGTTCTAAATGCAACCACATTTATCATGACTGGAAGCCACTCAATCTCATACTTCACAATGCCACTGCAACTGCATATGGATGGTCTCCTTTCCCGACGACCAGTATGTTGTGGCTCGTTGACACCTGCGCATCGACAGCATCGTTTGATAAGGTAGAAGAGCCTAGGAATCATACCAACAAGTGGTGGTTGTAGAGTCTTGTACCGCAAGGAAGCAAGGGAGAGGATTGTTATGGGTGGCCGGTTTCTCTTTCTACAATGCAAATGCACACGTGGGTTAATATGGTTCTATATTTACATGAACTGGAAATACTTGCTTAGCTTCAATAGAGTCCATGGTTTGTGGTACAAGTTCATCAGTAACAGACCTCTTTCAGACTGATGTAATATCAGTACCCGTAATGTTGCTATTACAATCTTTAGTTTCTTACAGCTAGTAAAGTACAATCCTGGTAGAGGTAAACTAGTCCTGCTATAGTCACTAATCTGGTCGCTTTGTTCTGTAGTAGCCAGTGATGAACTAAACCTGCTCTGCGAGTAAACTCACAGACGCCAAACTGGATGATGGAGTGAGCCCCACCGGTCAGTGGTGGCGGGCTAAATACGTGCTGTCGAAAGGGCGTTGACGGATCGTTGCTTGTTGTTGTGTCTGTGGCCCTTCTCACAATAGGCGTGCTTGATTCAGCGCTTACTAATCAACCTTCACGCTTCATCCATGCCGACCGGTCTGCTTGGGCAGCTTACACCAGCACAGTGGGGTAGCTAGGTCTCGTTTGGTGAGAAGAGATTCAGTGTGAATAGTGATACTGCACGCACCCTGATATTATGAAGAGATGTCGGAGCACTTATGCACCCAGGAACTTTGTCTAACACGATTGTTTTGGTAGTCCGCGTATTATGGTGTGAGGAAGTGTTGTGTTGCAGGGGTGCAGTGACCTCCAAATTTCTGAACACGGTACACTGATCTGTCAACGTTACGGAGACGCTGTGCTGCCTCTCAATGTCGTTAGTTTTGGGTCTAAATTCAGCCTTTACTTCATTTTTGTGAATGATATTCACGGAAAAGCTAAACCAGGATGGCCGGACGCGGGTTTGAATCGGCGTCCTCCCGAATACGAGTCCAGTGTGCTGACCACTGCACCACCTCGCTCGGTGGTGTGTCATGGAGATGCCGGAGAAACTGAACTGTCAGACGGTTGAAGAGAGACGCAAAGTAGCCGAAGAGAGCCAGCTGTAATGATGATTCTAGTAATATACTGCAATCTTTATGTCTCGCTTCCAGCCGGCCAATTAACACACTGTACTCGCATTCGGGAGGACGACGGTTCAATCCCGTCTCCGGCCATCCTGATTTAGGTTTTCCTTGATTTCCCTAAATCGCTTCAGGCAAATGCCGGGATGGTTCCTTTGAAAGGGCACGGCCGATTTCCTTCCCCATCCTTCCCTCACCCGAGCTTGCGCTCCGTCTCTAATGACCTCGTTGTCGACGGGACGTTAAACACTAATATCCTCCTCCTCCAGCCGGCCAATGTGGCCGAGCGGTTCTAGGCGCTTCAGTCTGGAACCGCGCGACTGCTACGGTCGCAGGTTCGAATCCTACCTCGGGCATGGATGTGTCTGATGTCCTTAGGTTAGTTAGGTTTAAGTAGTTCTAAGTTCTAGGGGACCGATAACCTCAGATGTTAAGTCCCATAGTGCTCAGAGCCATTTGAACAAACCTCGATTCATGCCGTCAGTATCTCCGAGGCTCCCCGATACTGGAATAGCATCCCAGCTTTATTCGTAATGAGGAAATCCTGCGTGTACCTCAGATGTAGGTAGTATATTGGTCTGATGTAATTACGTTTTCCTGGAGACATATGAGTCTCAACTATATCTTCGATAAGGATAGAAGCTCAGTTAGCGAATTAAAATTTGTGCCACACCTGGGGCTTGAACCGAAGCTCCTGCTTACTAGATAGATCTGTCAACCACTGCATCCCCTTTGCACTGTTGCTGCCACAGCTGGACAGACTACTGTACTCTATTGCCCTCCCCAACTCAAACCTCGGTTCAGGAATTCAGCCCAGTTGCTTCAGCTTCTGCCCTTATCAAAGATAAAGTAGAGACTCTCACGTCTCCAGAACAATGTGATTTCACGCCCTCAGTAATCTTATTTTGTTCACAGAGTAGATGAAATTGTCCAATAACTTGTTCCTTAATGCATACTGGTTGTTCTGCTCCGAAATGAATATTTCCTCCGCTCTACTCTCTTTAACGCCCCAGATATAATACAACAGAGACTAATTACTTATTAAAGTGATAATATTGTTCTCGGGTGTGTAGCCGAACCATAACGTCACCTTGATACAAAAATTTCCGCGGTCCAACTGGCCGCCATCTTCAGGTAAGAGTGCTGGTATACGATCTCACCGGAACTGATTTCTCAGCGCAAGCGGCGGCCCCTATATAGGCCGCAGAAGGCCCACAACGCGTGCGCGAGAAGGTGCCGTAACTGCCCTCTAGCGCAAGTAAACATACCGCGCCGCCAGTGGTGAAAACAGCGAAATCGAGATATCGCTATCAAAAATTAAAAATTTATTCCGACGATCGAAACACAGACCGTTGTTTGATAACACCGGGTTCCAAGTCTTGCTTAAAAGATAAACCTTGTCTCTATTAATAAGATTATCAAATAAACGAATCTCTCTGGATTCTTTTAAAACACAGTCCCAATAGCGAGACGCAGGGGCAACCACTTGTGTCTCATCATACAGCATTCTGTGTCTCGCGGTGAGACAGTGCTCCGCCACTGCGGATTTCTCAGGTTGAAGCAACCGTGTGTGCGGCTGGTGCTCAACACATCGGTCCTGAATGGTCCGGATTGTCTGACCAATATAAGCCTTCCCACAGTGGCAAGGGATCTTGTACACACCGGGATTCCTCAAACCCAAGTCATCCTTAACAGAGCCAAGAAGCGCTCTAATCTTGGCTGGCGGACGAAAAATACTTTTGATATGTTGTTGTTGTTGTTGTGGTCTTCAGTCCTGAGACTGGTTTGATGCAGCTCTCCATGCTACTCTATCCTGTGCAAGCTTCTTCATCTCCCAGTACTTACTGCAACCTACATCCTTCTGAATCTGCTTAGTGTATTGATCTCTTGGTCTCCCTCTACGATTTTTACCCTCCACGCTGCCATATAATGCTAAATTTGTGGTCCCTTGATGCCTCAAAACATGTCCTACCAACCGATCCCTTCTTCTAGTCAAGTTGTGCCACAAACTTCTCTTCTCCCCAATCCTATTCAATACCTCCTCATTAGTTATGTGATCTACCCACCTTATCTTCAGCATTCTTCTGTAGCACCACATTTCGAAAGCTTCTATTCTCTTCTTGTCCAAACTATTTATCGTCCATGTTTCACTTCCATACATGGCTACACTCCATACAAATATTTTCAGAAACGACTTCCTGACACTTAAATCTATACTCGATGTTAACAAATTTCTCTTCTTCAGAAACGATTTCCTTGCCATTGCCAGTCAACATTTTATATCCTCTCTATTTCGACCATCATCAGTTATTTTACTCCCTAAATAGCAAAAATCATTTACTACTTTAAGTGTCTCATTGCCTAATCTAATTCCCTCAGCATCACCCGATTTAATTTGACTACATTCCATTATCCTCGTTTTGCTTTTGTTGATGTTCATCTTATATCCCCCTTTCAAGACACTGTACATTCCGTTCAACTGCTCTTCCAAGTCCTTTGCTGTCTCTGATAGAATTACAATGTCATCGGCGAAGCTCAAAGTTTTTATTTCTTCTCCATGGATTTTAATACCTACTCCGAATTTTTCTTTTGTTTCCTTCACTGCTTGCTCAATATACAGATTGAATAACATCGGGGAGAGGCTACAACCCTGTCTCACTTCTTTCCCAACCACTGCTTCCATTTCATGCCCCTCGACTCTTATAACTGCCATCTGGTTTCGGTACAAATTGTAAATAGCCTTTCGCTCCCTGTATTTTACCCCTGCCACCTTCAGAATTTGAAAGAGAGTATTCCAGTTAACGTTGTCAAAAGCTTTCTCTAAGTCTACAAATGCTAGAAACGTAGGTTTGCCTTTTCTTAATCTTTCTTGTAAGATAAGTCGTAAGGTTAGTATTGCCTCACCTGTTCCAACATTTCTACGGAATCCAAACTGATCTTCCCCGAGGTCCGCTTCTACCAGTTTTTCCATTCGTCTGTAAAGAATTCGCGTTAGTATTTTGCAGCTGTGACTTATTAAACTGATAGTTCGGTAATTTTCACATCTGTCAACACCTGCTTTCTTTGGGATTGGAATTATTATATTCTTCTTGAAGTCTGTGGGTATTTCGCCTGTTTCATACATCTTGCTCACCAGATGGTAGAGTTTTGTCATGACTGGCTCTCCCAAGGCCATCAGTAGTTCTAATGGAATTTGCGCTGAGAAGTCCGTTCCGGCGAGATCGTGTACCAGCACTCTCACATGAAGATGGCGGCCAGTTGGACCGCGGAAATACTGTGTCATGAAGACGTTATGATCCGGCTGCACACCCGAGAAGAATATTATCAATTATTATACCGGGAAAGCCTTCGTAGTTACTTATTAAACTGTTAAGAGAGACTGCGGACTGACAACTCAGCCACATGAAAATAAAGGCGTTTACTTCAACTCGCGTTACACATCACGCCGATAGTCTTTCTCGCTCGTGCCACAGAAACGTAAGAACGCGCCGCGCATAGAGATATTCGGAGAACAGCCTAACTCTGAATCGAGAGCCTGGCGTCGCGACGACTCCGAGGCGGGAAGCGAAATAAGCGAATCCAGTAGTACCGGGGCGACTTCGCCGAGCCCTCAGCCAAATGTGAAAGGGCCGGAGGCCGGCAGCGCACAAAGGGCCGAAGGACCAATCAGGGCGCGACTCATTCAGCAGCGGAGCGCGCGCACAGAGAGTTCCCATCTCGCGCGCGCTGTCTCCCCACTCGTAATACTGCGTCACTTCTTTCACTTCCTCGCTCAACCACCCCAACCTCTCCCTTATTCACTCTCTCTCTCTCTCTCTATCCTTCAATTTTACTAGCTATCGTTTCGACTAGTCTCCATGCAACCTTCCAGCCGATTCTCAACCTCACTTCCGCAATTTCTGTGAAGTTTGGAAAGCAGGAGAGGTATACTGGTGCAAATACAGAGTGCAGTTCGCCGGTCGTACTTGGGTAGCTCAGTGGGTGGCGCACTTACTCGCAAAAGGTAAATGCCCTAAGTCCGAGTTCCGGTACGAAAGACGGTTTTTAGATGTCGGACATTCAAGTCGGTGAACAGCCCGCTCCAGAGCGAATATTCATTTTGGTACTGTGCGATAAACGCCCTCTCGTACTGTACACATTTAGAATATCGGTACTTTACTGCTGACAACTTAGGATTGGATTGGACTGGATTGTTTGGCGGAAGAGGCGAAGCAGCGAGCTCATCGGTCTCATCAGATTAGGGAAGGACGAGGAAGGAAGTCGGCCGAGTCCTTTCAAAGGAACCATCCCCGCATTGGCCTGAAGCGCTTTAGGGAAATCACGGAAAACCTAAATCAGGATGGTCGGACGCGGGATTGAACCGTCGTCCTCCCGAATGCGAGTCCAGTGTGCTAACCACTGCACCACCTCGTTCGATGCTGACAATTTAATTTTGTGAACTGCGAAGTAGCTATCTTCGTCCCACGTTGATTTCTTTTGCACAGCCGCAGTTCTACACCTCTACCTGTACATGAATACTGTACGTTTAGTCATTATGTTACTTCTGTCAGCTATGACAGCAGTTGTCTTCTTTGTAATTATTCTCTCTGCCACGCCACGTTTGCAAAAAAAAAAAGCATCGATAGACTATAGGAACAGGTTGCTAGTACAGTAAAAAAAGTCTAGCAAACATGGGCTCTATGATGCATTCATTAAGTGGTATGAACACTTCTTTATCTTCGTTAATATGAAACAGATTTCTTCTGCTGTCATGTTTTTTCTTTCCATATGTCTAGAGAAGGAATTACTTGTTAAAACGAGATAAAAATGTCTAATAAATATGGGGTCTAAAATGCATATTTTAAGAGCTATGGGCACTTTCTCGTCTTCACTAATGTGATACATTTCCCTTCTACTGAACAAGTTTTCATAACTCTTAAGGTATTCGATTTAGAGGCCGTGTTTACTGGACTTTATTTTTCTTCTTTTGGTGTAAGCAACCTGTCCCTGAAGTTTGTCCGTGTTTTTTTGGTACATCATGTATAAAGGGGGAAAGTTGTTTCCAAAAGTCCCGAAAAGTTCTTGACCAATTTACATATTATTTTTTACACGATACTCTAATGAACATTCGGACGGACATGGACTACATGTATTTCTTAAAACAAAGTCTTCTCTTAAAAGAGAGTGCTCTAAACAAATCCTGTGCTCTGAAAATATGCGGTGTCGTTTGTCTTCTCGCAGTCCGTTTTAACCACAAGAGCAAGGCATTTTTAACCATTAGACTAACTGCTTCTCCCTAAACATACGGTTTCTCCGTATATACAGTCTCAAACAAACATTGTGTACGCAGCAGTGTGCTGTTACGTGTTCTTCCTCGCCGTTGGTTTTAACAGAATAGCTGGATTATTTATGGCTTACAGGCTTATGCTCGGAATACTACTTCGCAATTTGAATCGTCTGAAACATTGTAATGCTACTCGTTCACAGATTAAAACTATGTGAAATAATAAAACTGGAGCTCCTATACTTACATATCCAGCAGATGAAGAGGTCTTTCCCCTATCTTGCATGCCAACAATCTCAACAGAGTTACTTATTCAGTTTAAGCGAACCAAGATTTGGTTTCTAGTATGAATAGAGAAGACTCAAGGTGGGACATTCAAATACGCTGGAACTGATTTACGATCAGAGTGTGCCTTTTCATTGATAGATTAGGAACTAGAGCATAGTCTTGCCACACGGCATGCAAAAACCAAAAAATGTTGTGTATTCCTAAGTTTTGTAATTGTATTGTTTAAAAAATTTTAGAAATCTTAAAACAATAAAAACTAAACACGAAAACAAAGAAATCTTTTTCATTCATATTCTATACGAGGTGTTATAATTTCGACCTCTCTACTTTCAAAGTGGGTGAAGTTGCAAAAGAACCGGTATTTGCATACTGACACACCATTCCCAGCGATACGTCAGACTGGGTGGTTTCTCCAACCTGCATACAAATTTAGGAATCGCGAAGCATTGCCACATTCGCTAGTAGCCTGTAAAGTGCGACAGAAGAGTAAAAAGGATTAGTTCAAATGGCTCTAAGCACTACGGGACTTAACTTCTGAGGTCACCAGTCCCCTAGAACTTAGAACTACTTCAACCTAATTGACCTAAGGACATCACACACATCCATGCCCGAGTCAGGATTGGAACCTGCGACCGTAGCGCCTAGAATCCCCCGGTCACCCCGGCCGGCGTAAAAAGGATTAGTCACAGCCTACATCTGTACCGTAACATAACGTCGAATATTTGTAAGTACGTGCACGTTAAAAGTTTGCCCCGTTTTTGGTCCACACAACTGTTGTCTCCCCATTACATTTCCTGATATATTGTATATTTGCATATACTCGTCAATGACGTAACGCCAAAACTGCACTAACATTCTACAGGCATAAGCGGAACATGACGACTTTTAAACAACTCACACATGATGTTGTGGACGCTTATTAACAGGAAATACTTGGACGTGCTTCAAAGCTGATTGGGGGTTAAATTAACCTATCGATACCGGATGTGAGCATCACGTGAACTAATTATTTGTGTTGTGAACAGTGACGTCATACTAGCGCAAAGTCTAGGAGACTGATGACCTCAGATGTTAAGTCCCATAGTGCTTAGAGCAATTTGCACCATACTGGCGCAAATATGAATAGAACAGAAGACTAACATTTTCCTTGTTTTCCATTATTTTCTGGAATGTAGGTTGTGGAAACGTGCCAATGTAACGCAGTCCGAGACCTAAGTTAGGTTGAAATAAATCAGTTTGCATGTGAGTTGGCGAAGCCGATGAAAGTGAATTCGCAGTCTTAGTCGTGGTGAAAAAATGTTCAAATGTGTGTGAATTCCTAAGGAGCCAAACTGCTTAAGTTATCGGTCCCTAGATCTACACACTACTTAAACTAACTTATGCTAAGAACAACACACACACCCACGCCCGAGGGAGGACTCGAACCTCCGGCGGGAGAGGCCGTGCAGTCCGTGACATGACGCCTCAAACCGAACGGCCACTCCGCGTGGCAGTCGTGGATACAAATTGATCTGTAACGTAACTTCGACGCCTATGTTTCGCTGAATTATGTCAATTTGTTATCTGATTAGCGAAGCAGCACCGTACAATTCAGTTTATCCAGTAAAGATTTCTGGAAGACAACCCGAAATCTGGATGGGTACTCTAACATCATGCATGTTCCCGTCGCAGCGATGGGAGCAGGAACTCTCGAATGCAGAAGACCCAACAACTTTCCAAGCCACAAAGTACTGAAACACGAATGGGCGGATGACTTACTCAGCCAAGTATGCGCAGTAAGCTCTCATCGCGCGCGCTTCCGTCTCCCCAGAGACAGGACAGCTTCACTTCTTTCACTCCCTCACTCACCCACCCCAACATCTCTCTCGTCCCCCTCTCTCCATTCCCCTCAATTTCACAAGGTATCGTTTCGACTAGTCTTCCACCCTCCGCTCAAACTCCTTCCTAACCTCTCTCCCGCTGCTTCTATCATCTGTAACTGACGACTAACTACGGCTAGCTGTCTTTAGAAAGGAAGTGAGCGGGGCGTTAAGGGCGAGATCGCTTTGTCAATTTCCTCAGACCGAGTGCTCCAAATTTGCCTGCCGCCATTACATTTGTTATAACTGCTCGGCCCAATTTTTTCATTTCTTTCACGACTCCCGTTAGAGACAATCTTCCTCGAACCACAATTCCACACGAGAAATTACCTCATTTTACGGTCTGAAGCTGGCGAAGACTTTAATTCCAACCAAAGACGTTTCCGAAAGCAGTAAAAAGAAAGAATGAGGTGAGCTAAGTCTCTTAATCCAGTAAGGGCCCGCATGAAAAGTCAGAGTTAAGCATACACGAAATTATAAGGGTACAGGTCTGATTAAGAAAGGACTGATAATTCGATACAGCAACGAATAAACAATTCTGTTATTTAGTTCTAGCACTTACCAGATTATGCGTCGTCTGTGGAAGGTGACCAACAGACTTCAAATTTGTGTGAAGCTACTGACCCGTTGATAGTATCCATTAGTAGTTGGAATAAGATTCTGTCTTGAGCAAACACAAATTCGTGTAATATGTAACACCATAGCTTAGACATTACATACCTTTTGTCGATTCATTTAGCTTTCTATTTTGTTCAACATCTCATTGTTGAACTTCTGTAATTAGTGTACCATTAATTCAATACTGTAATGAAGTATAATCTCTGTAATGATCTTTGATCTTCCTCATATAATCTCTTTGGTTATTTTTAAAATTAAATAATCTTATTTAAATAATTTTTTGCAGAAATACCAATCTGAGAAAATGTTCTGTTTTAATTAATAAGTTTGGCTGTGGTTAAGTAATTGCTGATCGTCACTTAGGGTTCTTAGTTATTTTGTATGTAAAAGGTGGAGCGGTTTCCCTTGGGAACGGAACTGTGTAGTGCGCGCAAATTGTGGTTGGCCTAGGTAGAAAAGGTGGAACAATGAGTGAGTCGGGGACGAGTACTAAACTATCAACTGCTCAAGTAAAAGTTGTGTATTGTGCTGGTTCCGAGAGAGACTTTTCCTGACGCTTTCCAATGCCTCGGATTTATGGATAAACAGCTGGAACTATTCTGGAATTGGTATCTATCATCGCCACCAAGAAATGACAGAGTCCAGCAATTCTACCTGCAAATCCACCTACCAACATGCAATTGCCACTACATTGCGCAATCACTGTAATGGAACACTACAGTAACATACAGTGAAGGATCAGCTCATAGGATGTTATAGTGTACTCAAATACAAGGTAAAATTTGACTGAGCTCTTGTACCTACCGTGATTTATCCTCAGTCACATATCCACTTAGGGTCCCTCCAACACTAAAATGTTTACCGAGTGTCCTTTATTGAAGGCATATTAAATTTAATGTGGCATTAGAGTGTGCTAAAATTAATATTTTTTGTTGAAGGGATCTTACAAATATCTCCAATTTGTGTTTCACTGCAGTAAAAGTTCAGAACTGCATATGTTGAGAGTTATATGTTCATGCTTGCTAAGTACTTGTTTCTCTAGTGTAATGAAAGTGTGTCTAGTTTGCTCTGCTACAGTGGTCAAGATTAAGGCCCCCCCCCCCCCCTCCGTTGAAAGTAGTTCAAATGAACAAAGTTACTTAATTATGGAAAGTTTTAATTACGCTTGCTATTCAAGCCAAATTCTCTGCAATATTGGGTTCCTCTTGTGTATTGAAAGTGCATATTAATAGTGTAATAGGATCGACAGTTTATCCTTTATGCTCATGGTAAATAACAATTAGTACGTAGAAAGACAATTATCTCTGAAAACAGTTACTTCTTTATTCAAAAGACAGTGAGAAGTAATTTGTTAGTGAAATACGTTTAGCTTTCATTCTAAATAGAAAAGTATTTAGTTGGGAGAGACTTAACCTATGACCAGTTCATAATTTTGCAGTGAACTACATTTACAATTTTATGTCAGCTAGGAAAAAGTTTGAAAAGTAATACTGAACCTATGCCCAATTTATGATTCTACAGTGAATATTAACAGTTATGTTATAAAAATCATCCAGTTTGAATAAGCCCTGAAGGTAATAGTGTGCAGTGTTATAAGGTTATATTTATGCAAATAGTTTGTTCTGATCTGGTAGCTCCAACCTTAACGTGAACATGCTGTATTCAGGTGCCAGAGTTCATTGCACTCGCGTGTGACGAAGTATAGGTTGTGTTTGTCCGTTAAAGTTACTCATACCTATTTTCTTGAACAAGAATGTTAATCATTCTCTTGCATAATTAGGCTGGCGACCGTTTTCCTTACTCTTTGAACAGTGTAGATACGTAAATTATTGTTTGTTGCTGTTTAAATATTTACGTAGCTCTGACTTTCACTTCCGATAAGCCACCTCCGTTAGGTACAACACGGTCAACATAACAAAATTCCTCACACTGCTCTGTTGCTTTATAGTGTAATTGCTTTAATAAAATATAATTTCACTATACGAACTGCATCCAGCTTAGAGGTTATGGTATAGTTGTAGCAGACGGAAGTGTTATGCGTGGCTTTTCCGTGACAGGACTAATTGTTCTGTTCGGGCGTAGTGCTTAATAAACCAAACTTAGTATTTGATTGTATAAGCTACGTAAATACTGTTGCAGTGTTCTAAACACCGAAACATATTTCGATGAAGTTTGACCATCGTCAGTGGATTCATTTATTCTCTTAGTATCACAAACTGATCTTTACTGCGTTGTCGGACATTTGCATTACAGCTAACATTTTGCACCAGTTTGTCATTTTCCGTCCATTCCTCTTTTCCATGCCTCTTCTGAGCAGCAGATATTCAAGTGAATATCTGATATACACGACTCAGTGTGTTAGAAAGCACAATTTATACATCCTATCGAGGCATCAAAAAACGGAATTGACAAAAAAAAAAAAAAAAAAAAAGACTCGAGTTAAGTATCAGCTGTACTGTAAATGTCAGATAGCCACGTAAGCAACAGTAGCCCTACTTGATGATGATAGATTATTTCCAGGGAATTTTGCTCGGTTATTTTTTTGACACATATAGTGTACACAGTTCTCCTCCCCTCTCTGTGCCCACATCTTCCATCTCACCATATCTATGTCCACCTCATTGTATCTATTTCTCCCCACTGTCTGTCTATCAACCTCCTCCTTCCACTCTCTTCGTCGATCTTCTCTGGCCCCTATCTCCGAATACGTCTTCCACGTCTTCCTAGCCCTCCCTCTGTCCCAGTCCTTCTCATCCCTCTCTGTCCATCTCTTCAGCCCCCTGTTCCTCTTCCACCTGTCCACTACCACTTTACGCCTTCCATCAGCTTCATTCATCTGCCACTCAAACTCATCCACTCTTTCCATCTCCCCTTCCCCTTCACCCTGCCTGTCCCCTGCTTGGCCTTCTACCTGACCATCTGGTCTATCCTCTCTCCATCTCGTCCTCCTCCAAACTCTGTCTGCCAATTCCTTCCTCTCCTATTGCCCCCCCCCCTCTCTCTCTCTCTCTCTCTCTCTCTCTCTCTCTCTCTCTGTTCATCTCCTCCTCTCAGCATTATCTGTCCATCTATTCCTTCCCCTCATTCTCTGTTCATCCCCCCTCTCCGACGATATCCTCCTCCCTTTTTCTCCACTCCCTCCATCCCTGTTTATCTCCTTTCCCTCCGCTTTGTTCTCAGCTGTGCCAATCCGCACTTGTATTCCCTGCAAGGTATGCGATACCACCCACACAACAGTCCATCATGCAGAGCAGCACACACTTCAGGGGCATAATACCCTTTCTTCCCATATCTCCCTATATCTGTATGGGGGCGACGAGATACCTTGCACCAACAGTGTTGATTCTCAATATCAAGCAAATGTGTAAAAACTTTGCTTGAAATCGGATCAGTGGCTTTGGAAGATACTGTACATCAACAAAGATACATGTCCTGCTGGCGGTTCCAATCAAATGGTTCAAATGGCTCTGAGCACTATGCCACTGAACTTCTGAGGTCATCAGCCGCCTGGAACTTAGAACTAATTAAACCTGACTAACCTAAGGACATCACACACATCCATGCCCGAGGCAGGATTCGAACCTGCGACCGTAGCGGTCACTCGTTCCAGACTGCAGCGCCTAGAACCGCACGGCCATTCCGGCCGGCGGAGGTTCCAATCCTCCTTCAGGCATGGGTGTGTTGTTCTTAGCATAAGTTACTTGCCAGCCGGAGTGGCCATGCGGTTCTAGGTGCTTCAGTGTGGAACCGCGCTGCCGCTACGGTCGCAGGTTCGAATACTGCCTCGGGCGTGGATGTGTGTGTTGTCCTTAGCTTAGTTAGGTTTAAGTAGTTCTACGTTATAGGGGACTGATGACCTCAGCAGTTAAATCCCATAGTGCTCAGAGCCATTTGAACCATAAGTTAGTTCAAGTAGTGTGTAAGTCTAGGGACTGATGACCTGAGCAGTTTGGTCCCTTAGGAATTCACACCGATTTGAACATTTTTTTTATGCATGGAAAGACCAAAACGACAGCACTGCACAAAAACTGAAAAATCTCCGTGCAACACAACCTAATAAGCTTAAGTCGAGGACCAGGGAGGCCACAGTATTGGGGAGCCACAACCAATGAACTTGTTGAAACCCTATCTACCAGTATCTATACATCCAGAATGATGATGAACTCAAACGAAGGCACTCTATAGCTTTTTAATTTACTCCTCACCCGCGGTATTTCGAAATAACATAGCTCTAGGTATTAACAGTGTCGTTAACGTTGGCATCACCAGTTTTCTCCTCCGATTGCGAAAACCTTCTGTTGGCACCCACCTAAATAGGGAGAAACGATCATCACGATAAAATAAGAGAAATCAGGGCCTGCACAGGCAAAATTAAGTGCTCATTTTTCCTGCGCGCCGTTCGAGAGTGGAACGGTAGACTGACAGCTTGAAGGTGGTTTATTGAACCCTCTGCCAGGCACTTTATTGTGAATTGTATAATAATCACGTAGATGCAGATGTAGAATGCGCCAATCAAACCGCGCGACGGCAGACCACATGACACACAAACACCCAGTAGGTTAACATGTCTGTCCACGCGGACGTCAGGATTTTCAGGAGCCCAGCTCACGCAACTGTGGCGGTTTAAGTACCATTTATTTTTACTTGCGCCTCGTCAGACCAGATAACCATCCCTACAAACCGGTCATCCCCGCGAAGCATACCTTCGAACCACTCGCAGCACTCCATCCGTCAATCCGCGTCATCCTCATTCACAGCGATCTGCGATCTCTGCACTTCGCACCCTTCAGGGTTCGGCGTACGGATCATCGGCTTACCCCGCTTTCACGTGCACCGTGCTTCACAGACATTTGGCGTGACCTAGTAAAAAAACTGGAAGCCGGACTCGTTTATGTTTTTGGTCGATCAGACCTTTTCGTATGCGCATCCTGAATAGTACCGTCGGCTTCAAATTTATCCTGAATACGATTAATTGCTGTACGTGTTGACGGTTGGGTTCCGTACACATTACGTCATTGCCGTTGTACCTCCGCCATGTTTTCGTACCTCCAGTTACACTTCAGTACGATCCTGCGTTGCTCAAATGACACTTTTACTTCCTTCATTGCTGCACTGTTGAGAAAATAATGGACTGCGCTACTGCGCAAAATAGCAGCGATATGTCATTTCGTTCCAAAGACATTAACAATCAAAGAGTGTCTACATATTTCTGGACCCCTTTGCATATGATTTTATACAAAAATTGTTTAAACAATTAATTTCTGTATTGTTTTCCTCCTCAAATTCAGTTTTAACAGTTAACAGCAATGTTGAATTTATGGCTTCCGGCTTATGATTAGTGTACTACTCCCGAATCTCAATCGCCCAAAGTTGTCGAACTCTACCCGCTTCTAGATTAAAACTATGAAAAATTCTGTTACAGAAGCTAGTGTCCTCACTGATCCAGCAGTAGGTCTCTCTCATACCCGCTATACCAATGATCCCATCCGATTTGCACATTCATTTTAAACGACTTCAGTTTCCACTGGGGTTTCATTGGCAATAACAATAAATAAGGTTAGCGTCAGAGATAAGGGGGGAGAGATGGACAGAGAGAGAGGGAGCAAATGGACATAGAGGAGGCGAAGGAGGAGATGGTGGTGGTGGTGGTGGTGGTGGTGGTGGTGGTGGTTAGTGTTTAACGTCCCGTCGACAAAGAGGTCATTAGAGACGGAGCGCAAGCTCGGGTTAGGGAAGGATTGGGAAGGAAATCGGTCGTGCCCTTTCAAAGGAACCATCCCGGCATTTGCCTGAAACGATTTAGGGAAATCACGAAGGAGGAGATGGACGCAGGGGTAAGGGGAGGTGGAGAGAAATTGTGGAAACGAAGAGATGGTCAGTGGGGAAAGACAAGGGATGGACAGAGTGAGGGAAGAGGAGGAGGAGATAGAGAGAGAAATGTGGGAAAGAAGATTACGAAGTATATGCAATTCCCGTATAAATTTAGTAATTGCTAAGCATTGCCCAGTTCGCTAAAGATATATATACATAGTTCATCTACAGGCTTTGATGAGAGAGTTTGAGAGCATCAAAATGTGACATACAAGGCTTTATTTTTTTGTTGCATTGGCGCAGAAGGTTAAACTTTTTACAACGCCAATGGGCAGTGGATCTTAGTATTCGACACAAACTGTAATTTGGTATATCTACTCGTTCCTGAGAAAACGTAGCTTGGACAGACGGACAGACAACGAAGCGAACTTGCAACATTTCCTCATTTGCTGATTGCGGTACATAACCCTAAAAATGAGATTTTCAGCATATTTTTCTTACTCCATGGCTTTTATCATTCCGATAGCGTAATTCGTACGTTTGAAGTATAATTTCTGTTCCAGATATTGTAAATTTTGAACTTAGGGACGGTTTCATTTGCAGCCTTTTTTGAGAACACGCTGTCTGTAGCTCCCTGTCAGCTTCCCACGTCGATTTGAGTGGACTATGTTCAAACGAAACTTGCATACGTTCAGCATTTTATGTTCTTGCAGGCAGCCGAATGTTTGCACAAACATAGCGTTTATTCAAACTGATGCTGCCATCTACGAATACTGTTGGCGTTTAGAGGAGGTTGATTGTGGTTCAAATGGTTCAAATGGCTCTGAGCACTGTAGGACTTAACTTCTGAGGTCATCAGTCCCCTGGAACTTAGAACTACCTAAACCTAACTAACCTAAGGACATCACACACATCCATGTCCGAGGCAGGATTTGAACCTGCGACCGTAACGGTAGCGCGTAGAACCGCTCGGCCACCCCGGCCGGCGCTTGATTGTGTCGCTGGCGGAATCCTCCCTGCACTCTTATGGCAGATCGACAGCTGCTAAATTCCAACATGTAAGATGCTTCGTGTTCTGGATCCGCCATTTTTACCTATCATATGGAAGCTTTTTTACTCACGCATCGAAGTCCTTGCTTCATATGTCTATTCACTGCACTAGCGCAAACATCGAAATTTTGAACTTATTTTAAATTTTGTGTAATTCTTATGGTTGTACCACTTTGTATTGTCATAGCCGGCTGTAGTCGCTCTATTCAATATGAATTTCGCTTTGAAACCAGTCCAGACACTGGTAATCACACATATTTCTCTATCAGAGCACATACCAAAAGGTATTTAAGGTATCTACTACGCAATTCATAGGCCGTTTCCCCCTCGGATTAATGTGTTTCACAAACCACTGAATATGTTCTGATTATCACTTCAATCAGAGGCGTGATATTAGAGAAGGGTTTGCAAAGGAAGGCAAACATTACTTGTAATTTTGTCCGTCGTTCACGGGACTAGTGCTCTGGTTGGATATTTTTCATTTTCCCGTGCCCACAGTCGTAAGACTGTTATTAGCGGACTTTAATAATTCAAATCCTTGTTTCGGTGTACTGAAAAATTCATACGACCACGTCGTCCGCTTTTCCTCGGCAGGTAATTTCAGCCGCCTACCACTGACTGCACCACAATAATCTGTTCCCGCTACGGTTTCACGCACACTCGCACGTTTAAGACCGTTTCTTTTGGTCTGTTTACTCCCGATATGCTGCCTCATACCCGCCGTTGTAGCAGAGATCGCTTGGGCAATGAAGCTCGACTCGGAGGTAAGCTGCTTCGAATACTGTCGATCAGAAGAAATTTTCACTTTCAGTACTTAGCCGACAAGGGGAAGACAGGTGGCGGCGTGAAGTTCATGATCACCAGTCCTAGCACCAAGGCAAGCAAGCAAATGGCTCTGAGCACTATGGGACTTAACATCAATGGTCATCAGTCCCCTAGAACGTAGAACTACTTAAACCTAACTAACCTAAGGACATCACACAACACCCAGCCATCACGAGGCAGAGAAAATCCCTGACCCCGCCGGGAATAGAACCCGGGAACCCGGCCGTGGGAAGCGAGAACGCTACCGCACGACCACGAGATGCGGGCCAAGCAAGCAAATCATCATGTTATGTGCCAAACAGGATCGATCGACCGCCGAGTCATCTTCTGACATTGGCGTTATTTGGCTGCCGTATTGAGGTGTACGGGTCAGCAAACTGCTCTCCCGGTTGTCGTCGGTTGTCTTGAGCTCGGAGCCGGTGCTGTTCCGTCTAGCAACTCCTCAACCGACCCCATGAGGCTGAGTGCACCCAGTTTTCCGACCAAGGAAAAGTCCGTGGCACTGCCGGGAATCGAACACGGGTCTTCTGTACATCAGGTTGACATACTGGCTACTAAACTGAGGGGGCGGACTTAGCAACAGTGGCCTGGATTAAATTTCAAACCTCTCCGCAGTGTCTCATGAAGTGAGGGCATGAAAAAATGTTGGTGGTGATCCGACCGCTGGATGGGGACGTTTCGGTGGCCCCCGTGGAGTAGGCTGAGCGCTGGCGTCGGGTTTCTTACCTCTCCCTTGCCTTCACTGACAACAACACGGACACAACACTACGCCGTACAAGCACTCTTCAGACTCAGCCACACGATACAGATACACACCTGCAGCTTCTTGACAGGTCAGAGGAAGCCAACGACAAATCACTTCCGCTAGAGCCTTGCCAAGAAAGGAGATGTTTGATTCCCGCAGCTGTTCCCTTACGGTGATTTCCTGAGTGTGGGACTAATTTCTATTCAATATTTAATTCGTCATTAGTGTGAGCTTCTCAGTTATAACACATCGTGTTACGAGCCTTCCCAAAAATACCGCGTGGAGTGATGATGACGTGGACGGCCGCGCAAGGCCGGAAACAAAGGATGAGTCGAGACGTCATTAATGAATATCAAATCATGTGACAGATTCAGAACCTTCTGATGAAGAACAAACAGCTGCTCTATGGATAGTTTCAATTTTTTCTTACTGTCTAAGAATTCAAACGCTAATTAAAGCGTCTAAATAACTGCAGAAACGAATCAAATCTTATAGTAATAATTCCCTACACACAGTGGAAGCGAACTGACTGTGTGTGTGTGTGTGTGTGTGTGTGTGTGTGTGTGTGTGTGTGTGTTTTACCGAGGGATCAAACTCACGCTACCACGCACACGCACGTCCGAGGAGGACTCGAAGCTTCGGCGGAAGAGGCTGCGTAATCCGTGACATAGCGCCTCAAACCACGCGGTCACTCCGCGCGGCGTGTGAACAGTTTTCGGCTGCCGTCATCTTGTGAGGAATTAATAAACTGTTCAATACGTCGGTGGTTCAAAGTGCCGTCAATGCGAACAAGAGGTGACCGAGACGTGTAACCGATGGCACCCCATACCATCACGCCGGGTGATACGCCAGTACGGCGATGACGAATACACGCTTCCAATGTGCGTTCACCGCGATGTAGCCAAACACGGATGCGACCATCACGATGCTGTAAACAGAACCTGGATTCATCCGAAAAAAATGACATTTTGCCATTCGTGCACCCAGGTTCGTCGTTGAGTACACCATCGCAGTCGCTCCTGTCTGATGCAGCGTCAAGGGTAACCGCAGCCATGTTCTCCGAGCTGATAGTCCATGCTGCTGCAAACGTCGCCGAACTGTTCGTGCTGATGCAAACTCAGAGATCGAGACGTGGCTGCACGATCCGTTACAGCCACGCGGATAAGATGCCTGTCATTTCGACTGCTAGTGATACGAGGCCGATGGGATCCAGCACGGCGTTCCGTATTACCCTCCTGAACCCACCGATTCCATATTCTGTTAACAGTCATTGGATCTCAACCAACGCGAGCACCAATGTCGCGATACGATAAATCGCAATCGCGATAGGCTGCAATCAGACCTTTATCAAAGTCGGAAACGTGATGGTACGCATTTCTCCTCCTTACACGAGTCATCACAACAACGTTTCACCAGGCAACGCCGGTCAACTGCTGTTTGTGTATGAGAAATCGGTTGGAAACTTTCCTCATGTCAGCACGTTGTAGGTGTTGCCATCGGCGCCAACCTTGTGTGAATGCTCTGAAAAGCTAGTCATTTGCATATCACAGCATCTTCTTCCTGTCGGTTGAATTTCGCATCTGTAGCATGTCATCTTCGTGGCGTAGCAATTTTAATGGCCAGTAGTATTACACACACACACACACACACACACACACACACACACACACACACACACACGTTCACAAATACCATTATTTGACAGCGAGTCGTGGTTTCTATACGGGGGAAGGCTGCAGTATTTATCGATCGGAACTAAACTAGACCTCGGAGTGCACTACACAATATTCTGTTACCAAAAGAAGATCCCAGGGAGGGAGGAGAGAGAGGAGGGGCGGAATAGCTCACTCTAGCCAGAAGTTTACGTATTTCACCTACCTTCCGTTTCATGACCAGCTACTAAGGGACACCAAAAGTTAACTTCAACTCTAAGAATAGAAAATCATATTTATCCGCCAACGTCACATGTCCCAATACACTGTCACAATAGAACCTACTAAGAGCAAGGTTTTAGAGAGCTATTTAATGCTATGTATGTTGGCTTTGCAACATTCTTGATGTTTTTCTTGTTTTCCGTTCAAAACCTGACACGTTTAATGATTAGGGTTGCGTTCGGTCCGCGGAAATTATCAGTTCACTTCATGAAAGTCACGTTTGCGTGACACCACGGCTCTTCAGCTGTAACTGCGATATTTGGATGAACAAATAAATACTAAACTGCGGTCGATCAGGCAGTGACGTAGAAAACAACCTTCGTTGGTACATATTGTGCGACATGTCTACAGAATGGAACTAACTCACTTCTGACAAAGACAGCTCTTATACATCTGTAACATATTACAAAACATATTTCTGTAAACTAATAACAAAGTTTGAAGATCTTTTAGAGTCCGGGAAGGAGAATAAAAAAGATTTGGGACACCAGAATGCCAATCCACTAAACTGTCATTATCTTTCGAACTTTAGTCTTTTATATTATGTGACATCTGACGTGTAATTAATTAACATTTAATTATAACAAATCGTACCAATTACGAGGCGTTCTCTTGAGCTCTTCAGTATGCTGGTGCTTTGACACAGCATTTATTAATAAAACCTAACAAATACTGGCTTCAACTGATTTGGACGGAATTCAGTATACATGACGTAGAACTGACGTATTGCAGCTGCGCGGAAGCTACTGAGGTTTCGGGAGGTCCATAAATGCTGTACTCTTTTAAGTCACGCCCCCAGAACTCTGCAGCACGCAGCTTAACCGGCATTTCAATACACAACGTTAGCAATAGCTACTACCTGTGAGAAAAACTTCACCTCATGTCATATCACCAGATCAAAAAACATTAACTGTCATTACGTAAATTTGATTACACCATCATTATGTTTTAAGGACATGTACTCATCTAACAACACAAAGATCTTGTGGCTACTGTATGACATCTTGTTTTGAACAGTAGTGCTACTGACAACATCACTCGTGCATATTATGTTATTTATGTATATTTGACGATGTTTGTGCTCATTATGCATTTAACACTTGATGATACCAGTATGGCTGCAGTACATTAGGACTTTGTTTTTATGAAACAGGTATGCCCCTTCATGCTTAAAAGCGCACACATGTATAAATTGTCAGCAGTACTCTTCATTACGGTCAGTGTATTGTTTTTAAGCTGTAGACAATCTACGTGTGGATTTATGTTTTTCCCATTTTTTGCTGCAGATCTGATGATGGTCATTATAAACCGAAACCGGTAATCTGTTAATAAAGTTTGTGACCATAGACGTAAAGTAAAGGAAACTTATTGCATTTACTGGTCACTGTTTCATTTGCGACTATGTCGCAGCTCGTAACATTACTGATGTGTTACAAGACGGTGATTTTACATACGGCATTTCGTGGGACGCCAATATTTTCCTTCATTTACGGCCATCTTTGAGCTTACAACATGTTAAGTCTCCTGCAATATATGTTCAAGACATAAAATCAAATACTTGAATATGGCATAAAAGACCGAAATCTGGGCTGTACTTAAACAAACAATGAAACAGACAAATAATGGTGTATTCCTTAAGAAAAATTCTAAATGTGTACTGGTAACTTAAATTCTGTAACCCATTACCGAGAAATATATTTTAGGACATATTTTGAGGGGGCTCTGCCTTACAGCCCTTAACTAGAAACTGCGCCTGCCATTATTTCATGAAAATTGATGTCGGTACAGAAATTATTAAACTGGAGCTAAATTCAGGGAAGAATGATGTTCCAGAAACATTCTACAGTGTCTTCGTACTTGAAATTTTTTTTCCTTTACCAGCCGCCAAACACTGTGTCAGATATCGATTTATGTCTTCCTGGATGTCATTTTTTTTTTCCTTGCTGACTGTCGTATACGTCAGATCCTAAAATGTTGCAGCAGTGGCTATCGCTTCTGGGAAACAAAATGAATGAGGAGAGGCAGCGAGATCACCTGCTCGTTGCGACGTGCCGGCGCACGGAGCTGCGAGATTACCACCTGGGCCAAGGGGCCAGAAATTTCGGAACCGCCGGGGCGCGCGCGGCGTTCATTACAAATTCCGCGACGGGCGCTAAAAGCACGGCGCCGAGTAACTGAGAAACATTTCGCGTCGCCTCGCATTCTGATGTGCGGCCCGGAACATCGTTAAAAGCCCTGCGCTCCGCCGTCGCGTTTTTCTACGCCGGAAGACCGCTGGCGACGTGACAGTCGCGGCCGCTCCGGCGAATATTACACTCCCACCCCCGCAGCGGGTCACCCTCTCCCCCACCCCCACCTCCGCCCTGGACCGGTGTTGCTGCTGCACCGGTATAGCTACCACCGCGGGCAGATGAAATCCGTCAAAGGACGAGGTAGACGCGGAGAAAGGGGGCAGGCAGTAAGAGGAAGCAAAGGTTGCATGGAAGCGGAGCATAGGAGGAGGAACAGCGCAGGCAAGTGAGAGAGAGAGAGAGAGAGAGAGAGAGAGTAGCTGATGAGAGTGTGGGAGGGTACGCTGGGCGAGATGACGGCTGCGGGAGAAAGTTGGAAACCGGATCAGTGACTGCGTCTCGCGGGCTGTGGGGGGAGGGGGTGGGGGGTCGAGGAGGCGCAGAGGTGAGGGTGGATGTAGGAGGAGGAGGAGGAGGAGGAGGAGGAGGAGGGAAGAGGGGTTGTGAATCCTTCCTTCATAAAGATACGCTCGTCTCCTGCACAGCCGCCTCCACTGTAGCGGCAATATGTATTAGCTGGGACACGGGTGGGGAGCACAATAAAACTGCGTGTAAAACAGGACCCGGGATGGGGCCTTGAGGCACACAGCATCGCTTGTCAAACTTATAGCGGGGGAGGGGGAGGGAGAGCGGGGGGTACGAATGAACGTTCACCTGGATTGCGACCACTATTGTCTTGAGGAGGAGCTCAAATGTGAAAACGGAAAGTAATCAGAACAGCACAAGTATAAGAAAAAGGGAAAACCAGGTATCGTTGGAGCTCCGTATGACGAACCGATGGCTGTGTTATCATTCTACAATGTTGCACATATGTAGGAGTGTAAGTCAATTATTATCCTCAAAGTATACAAAATTTTATTGCAATCAAATAGGAAACCTACAAGAACATCCTTTTTTGACATAATCTCCTTGCGTTCCAACGCACTTGGTCCATCGCTGTACAAGCTTCCTGATGCCATCATGAGAGAAGGTTCTCGGTTGAGCTGCTTCGTCCGAGGCAAATCGACGGCCTCTCAATGTCTGTCTGAGTGGACCAAACACGTGATAGAAGGGGCAAGATCGGGACGATATGGAGGATGCTCCAGTACTTCAAATTTGAGTTTCTGGAGCGTTTCAGCAGTGTGGGCAGCAGTATGAGGACGGACATTGTCGTGCAACAACACAACACCTTCTGACAGCAATCCTGGGCGTTTCATTCGAATTGCAGACGTTAGCCTGGCAGTAAGCATTTCAGTGTAACGTACACTGTTTATCGTTGTGCCCCTTTCCTCATAATGTTCCAGTACTGGACCTTGTGCGTCCCAAAGAACTGTAAGCATCAGTTTTCCTGCGGACGGTTGGGTCTTTCTTGCACGGCGAATTTGGATGTTTCCATTCCACACTCTGCCGTTTACTCTCCGGCTCGTTATGATGGATCCATGTTTCGTCACCAGTAATGATCTTGTCTAAAAGTTGTTCCCTTCGTTACCATAGCTATCGAAATGTTTTTTTGCAGGTGTCCAAGCGCGTTTGTTTATGCAACTGTGTGAGTTGTTTTGGGACCCATCTTGCACAAAGTTTATGGAACCCAAGTCTGTTGTGGCTGAATTTGTAGACAGAATCATGACTAATTTTCAGAGATGTGCCACTTCCTCAATAGTGAATCGTCTGTCTAAGAGTATCATTTCACGTGAACGGTCAATGGTTTCATCATTTGCGGCGATAAACGGTCGTAAGTCTCCTTCATCGTGCGTAACACTTGTGAGACCATTTCAAAATTTTTCAATCCCTTCGTAGATACTCCGTTGTAGCAAAACACTGTTCCTGTACTGTACCGAAAGTCTTCGATGCATTTCGGCCCCTGATACGATTCCGGCCACAAAAAACGGATCACTGAACGTTGCTCTTCTTTGGTGCAAATAGACAGCGGAGCAGCCATGATTAACAGCACGGCAGCGATAACGAAACCCATCTAGCACCTTGAAAATTGCAAAGATATAACAACAAATAAACGAAGCATGCGTCATCAACGTAAAACGACAGTACTACTAAAATAAACAAAAATATAAATTGCGGATAGTAATTGACTTACCCTCGTATGCTATAGGAGTAGTATATAGTAATGGAGACACGGGGGAGGGGGGGGGGGGGGGTACAGACTAAAACTGCATGTAAAACAGACCCTAGGACGATGCGCGCAGGAAGACAGTACTGTTTGTATAACTGGTGATGTTTATAATAAAAATCATCTTGTACTAACCAAAATAAATTAATAAAAACGAAGTCAACACAAGACACTAAGTCGGCAGGAGTTCAGCTGGGACTCAAGTCTCTGAATTCTTGGGAAGGAGTGAAAACATCGATACGTAATGTATATCTATAATTCAAAACAGTTGTCTAGAATCCAAAAAAAAAAAAAATCATCAATGCAAGACAGTATTTCGGCAGGCAGACACGTGTGTGTCAAAAACAATGTTAGGATCAATGAATGAAACATGGAAGTGGCTGCTGGACATTCATACAGGTATGTGAGCGCCTTACTGTTACTCAAGTACCGCACTGCAAAGAATGTTCGTTTTAATTACAGCCACTGTCGCACCAGAATCAGGTGCCTGTCGCAATGGATACTTCCTTTATTCATTAGGATCGATCAAGAAAAAGGAATATCATTATTGAGCTCCAGGCAACGGCCTTGCCGCAGTGGATACGCCGGCACCCGTGAGATCACCGAAGTTAAGCGCTGCTGGACGTAGCCGGCACTTGGATGGATGACCATCCGGGTCGCCATGAGCTGTTGCCATTTTTCGGCGTGCACTCAGCCTCGTGATGCGAACTGAGGAGCTACTCGACCGAATAGTAGTGTCCTTGTCGGCCAATTGAAATGTCGACCTCTTGGCTTGAATACATTAAATGTATTTGCAGTTGTGAATGCGGACAACCATCAGCTGTAGAATGGAATGGCGACAATGAAAATTTGTTCCGGACCGGAACTGGAGAGCGGATTTCCCGCATATCGCAAGCGGTCGCCTTACGATTTGGCTATACCTGCACGATTTACAGCTGATCCAAACTTCCACACGTCGTCATACGATGCATCTACAACATGTACACCCATAATGTATATTCCAGTACGGACGAGACATTTTACTTGAAAGCCGATTGCCCTCGTGTCGGCGGATAAATACAATACTCCAGTGACTATGTTATTCAGAAACACGATGCCAAGCTCCTTTGGACATGCATACGTGTTCAAAGGAATTTTGCATTGTAGTTAAGAATAACAAAGGCACTGCGATATTGTATCTTCGCTTGAAACCCGCACTGACGACATTATTGGTGAAGACCAGCGTGTTATAGTACAACAGTTGATAACGTTATTGATAACAAGCTCAAGCCCAGCAAAACAAGTGCACGTTGGGTCTCCACGGAGTTAACGCAACACAAGGAAACTGGTGTCGAAGTGTGTACAGACTTGAAAGTAAACTGTGAAAGGGACGGTGAGCGTTTTGTAAACAAACTTTTAATATGTGGTGAAACGTGATCCACTCGAAGAGGCATTACGTAAAGGAACGTTCAGCAACAACGGAAATGTCAAACAATTTGTGGCAAAGTGGCTCAAACACCAAGACACGAACTTCTTTACATGAGGTATAAAAAAATTAGCTCATCGTTGGGAAAAGTGTCTTAATATTGGCGGCGATTATGTCGAGAAGCATTGAAAGTCTCAGTTTGTAAAAATACAGTTCTTTTTCTTCATCAGTTTGCTCTCTAACTATTTACTGAGCCTTATATTAAATCACCAAACACACCTTAGTACTTCCCTGTCCCTGCACTTCACTTCACTTAATCCCACACCGGTTGTTCCATTCTGATTTGTTGTGATTGCCAATGTACCCCATATATTTCGTTGTTACAACTGAGTTATTTTTTACTCCGTTTCTGTATCCCGGTCCATATTTAATACTCTCATGTTCAGAAAAAAAACCGGAACGCCTTGAACGTCTAGAGATAGGACATTCACAGGACATCTACATTAATATGTTCTGCAGAAACGATTAGCATTTCAATCACCTCGGTTCAGCATGTGTCCTGTTGGACAGTAGGCACAGCAGTCGCCATGGACCCAGATAACTTGCTTCATACGTGATGGCATGGACGCGTTTAAGGCGCGAATGGTATCCTGTGGTATAACCATCCATGCTGGACTCACCTGGTTCCACAGTTCATCTGTGGTGGGTGGCATAGGGCTACAGCGCTCCTTTCATCATCTGCCATACTTTTTGGATTGGCGACAAGTCTGGTGATCTGGCGGGCCAGGTCAAAAGGCTGACATCCTGTAACATCAAGCAGGCACGTGAACTTGCAGCAACGTGTGGCCGTGCATTGTCTTGCTGGAAAATTGCAACCATATTCTTGTTGAGAAAGGGTATGGTTACGGATAGCACGATGTCCTTCACGTAGGACACACTGGTCACAGTGCCCTGAATACGCACCAACTGTGATTTGTGGTTGTACCCAGTAGCGTTTAACACCACAAGACCTTGAGTTGGCGCTGTACGCCTTACGCGTTGCCGTCACCGTGTTGCCCAATGCCCCGTCTGCAGCGAACCAAAATGCGGCCATCATTTTCAAAAAAACAGAAACTGAATTCGTCTGAAAACACTACCTGATGCCTAAACCGTGATTTATTTTCAAAGAATATTCTTAAGAATTTATTTTATTTACTAGCGATTCATCAAGAACATTAACACATTTAATCACACTATGTAAGCATGGAAGTAGTTGCCAGGGAGTAACTGATGGAATCATAACCAAATTCCTTTTAACAAATGGGAATTTTATTCACTTTAATAGTCCCTAAACCATTTTTTACAAGAAACAGATTTAAAATTATAATCAGAAAGCACCCTCTAAATATCGGAGGTACAATTTATTCAGAGGCAGAAAGAAACAAGTTTTGACTGTATGAGCTTTCTGGCAGAGAACCTTGCCGCTCCCTTTTGACACGGCCGTAGTTACGACCGCTCACAACAACATCTGAAAGACTACACTGGTGCAAATCTGCAACACACCAGATAACTTTAAACTAAGAGTTTTAACAATTTAAGCACACAAACTATGCACCCCCCGTAGGAGGGATGAAAATGGTACAAAAGACTAGTGCAACTTGATTTTAATTTCTAAGAAAAGTCTTTCGGTGAAAGGGTGGCAACTTTATATACTAAAATGATCATTTAAATAAAATCCCATGCAATGCAATCTTATATAAAATTCTACAAGGTTGGCCAAACAATAGTTACGATGCTCTACAGTGCACAGATACCACCTCTCAAGATCATAGGCAATAGTATCAGAGTTTCCAAAGATCAAAACGTATTTCAGGTATTAGGCCACTACACTCCAAGCAATAAATTCGTGAACACACCAAATCCGACAAACAAGACAGAGGCAGCTACTAATGTAAGGTAGGTTGATAGCGAGATTACCAAATAACCCGAACCGCAGGTTGCTGTAACCCGCCCCTACTCCACAAGGGGAAAACGGACCACCCAATTTATAAACAACCACCTTCCCGATTGTGGGCAAACGGAGGAGAATGGTGGGACGACCACAAAGCAAAACGGCTGGTGACCTCACCAAGAAAACAAGTAGAATTTAACAAGACTAAATGAAACAACATATCACGAATCACTTCTGATAAACTGCGATTTCTGGCGAAGACCTGGCGCAGCACCCCCAAAACGCTCTCCCAAACCGTCCGCTGCCAGCCGCTTCAACGGACGCAGGAAGGCGCGCCGATCTTCCGTCTCACGGCGTCGCAGCTCGCACCGGCCAGACCGATGTCGTGGGTTGACTCCTGTTGCTCTCGTGTCTGCCGCGAAGCCACTACCCCTCGCTATACGCCGCGGCCCACTGGACTGACGTGGCGACCTCACATGCGCCGACACTCAAGGCGGACAAGTCATCTCGTGTCTCAGTGCGCGACCGACCGATCGATCCAACCGCCAATGACCATTGCCTGAACATACTAGAGCAGACTGGCGGCCTAACGCGCAGACTCAGATGCAGGAACTAAGCCCCGACCGGGAGACCATTTGCTGAGCTCTCTTACTGGCGGAGTGGAAAGACTCTCATTTTGCCGGCTTTAAAGGTTCATCCGAAAGACAGACATACTAGCACTCCGAACGACAGAGAGACACTAACTGCCTAACAATTGCGGACGAAAGACGGACCCTGACTGACCGACTGGCGAGTTTTTTTTTTTTCCTTTATTGTAATTTTAAACACCTATACAGGCGGGCTGTCAGCAGCATAGTACGCTGCTCTTCAGCCTTAAGTGGAACAATAAACAGGACAGAGAGGTGATATATACAATACAAAAAATGGCGGGCAAAAAATGGAGATACAAAAAAAAACAATAAACAAGAAGCCGTTCACGTTGGATGAAAAAAAAACACTAACACTTGGAGACACGGCGCACAAAACACAGAGAACGGCGACGACACATGTGAACAGTTGAGTTGTAACTGCACGAAACACAAAACGATGCACACACACTAAACACTGATGGCGATGATCTCCGGCGCGCGAATGTTCACTGAGCGTGTACGAGTCCGGGGACCTGCCAAGAGAGGAGGTGGAGGAGGAGGAGGAGGAAGGGGAGTGGGAGAGAGAGAGGGGAGAGCAGAGATGCCACGGGCAGGGGAGAAAGGGGGGAGGGAGGAAGGGGGAGGGGAAGCCTGGGGGAGAGGGGGAAAGGAAAGAGAAGGGAAGGAAAAGGGGGGGAGGGAGGGTGCCTAAAGGAAAGGACACAGGAGGTGGGGGGGAGGATCAAAGTTGATAGGAGGGGTAGATGCAGGGGAGGAGGACATCATCAGGGAGGGGGAGCTGATGGAAGCCACCTTGGGAGAGGGTAAGGAGGGTTGAGAGATGGGGATCGGGTGGGACATGGGAATACAGGCACGGCAGCGGGCGGGGGTGGGTGAGGATCGGGGAGACGAGCGGGTGAGGAGGGTCGAGTTTACGGGAGGTGTACAGGATCCGTATCCTTTCAAGGAAAAGGAGGAGGTGGGGGAAGGGGATGAGATCATACAGGATCCGCGTGGGGGAGGGCAGACGGATGCGATAGGCGAGGCGGAGAGCATGGCATTCAAGGATTTGGAGGGAGTTATAAAAGGGAGGGGGGGGGCGGAGATCCAAGCCGGATGGGCATAACGAAGGATAGGGCGGATGAGGGATTTATAGGTGTGGAGGATGGTGGAGGGGTCCAGACCCCACGTACGGCTGGAGAGGAGCTTGAGGAGACAGAGTCGGGAGCATGCCTTGGCTTGGATTGTCCGGAGGTGGGGACTCTAGGAGAGGCGACGGTAGAGGGTGACGCCAAGGTACTTAAGGGTGGGAGTGAGGGCGATAGGACGGCCATAGATGGTGATGTAGAAATCAAGGAGGCGGAAGGAAGGGGTGGTTTTGCCTACAATGATCGCCTGGGTTTTGGAGGGATTGACCTTGAGCAACCACTGGTTGCACCAAGCGGTGAACCGGTCAAGATGGGATTGGAGAAGGTGTTGGGAGCCGACTGGCGAGCTGATAGCGCCCCTTAAATGCCCGTGAACAGGCAACCTTTCCCCTTTCCCATCAGAGGGAGACACCAAAGCTGCGATTGCCACAGGGGCGCCACCGCCAGAAACGGAGGGCGACTGCTTCACACTACGCGCTGCGGCGCGCTCTTCAAAACAGCAATTTTTGCCACCGCTCAATACTGGACGCTAATTTCTCAGGTTATTTTATGGGCGCAAATTTCACTGGTCGCAATATTCATACATCCCACTTTCTCAGTCCCTCTCAGACAAAATCCTATCTCAACGGTCCCCCGGTGTAATTCGTCTGCGAGGCATCCTGCACATCTTCTGAGGTCACACTATTCCATTACCTTCGGTTTAAAGCGATAGCGAGATCCGCAAGCACATTTTACTAGTAGGTGATGTTGCACCGCGATATCGATTTTGACCTTGAACCCGAGGGTCAACATGATTCAAGTGCTTATCTTTTCTGCAGAACATACTAACGTATATGTCCTGTCAATATAAATATCCGCTCTCTAGTCGTTGAATGTGTTCTGTTTTTTCTTAACATGAGGGTACCTCTTTAAGGATGTAAAGCGGCTGGAATTTCGCACCTTGCAAGCACTCATCCACATACTTTGCCGTGAACTAAAACCACAATTACGTATCGTTTGATAGGTTCTACATCGTATACATGAATATTTAAAGGAGACTGACATTGTCACATACACCTGGTAAATAATTGTTAACATTTATTGCATGAAAAGTGACGGAGTGTCTTTGTTAACAGAAATGGTTCAAATGGCTCTGAGCACTATGCGACTTAACTTCTGAGGTCATCAGTCGCCTAGAACTTAGAACTACTTAAACCTAACTAACCTAAGGACATCACACGAGTCCATGCCCGAGGCAGGATTCGAACCTGCTACCGTAGCGGTCGCTCGGTTCCAGACTGTAGCGCCTAGAACCGCACGGCCACTCCGGCCGGCTTTATTAACAGAAAGGCGTAATGAATGATTGCCTATACTAGTAGAGGTTGGAATACCAGTGGAGATGAAACAGCAGGCAGAACTCGAACTCTGCTTAAACACAGGAAGTAGCCAGACGGACGTCGTGGCACCTGAGCTCCGGAGCACAATAGGGTGACGGCCGGCCGCTATTGTAGGAGGACCGGAAGGATAACAGGGAACTCTGGAAATCTTGGACGCAGGTGAGAGGAACGAAGAAGCAGCACCTCGGAAACCACGCAGGCTGGGTTATTTGCGGATGTTTTTACTCAGTAGTGTATCATTGTACGAGTATAGGTATTTCCTCGCAAACTTTCGGCGCTGGACGACAAAAGACTAAAATATGGTTCGTCGCGTTCGGAAGAATCTGTAGAGAGGGAGAATATTCTGTGGTTTCGCGAATATGATCCGTTTTCAGAATTACGAGGGCGGGGAGCCGAGCCTTGCTGGGAAGCCAGCAGTGGAGGAACGAGGTCTTCTGCTATGAGCGCCCGTGTGTGAAGGTCGCTCGGTATCAGCTTTGTTGGTGCAGACGGTGTTGCTGTCTTCGCTCTCAGGAGAGTTCATAGAACAGTTAGGCACTGTACTGCTGCGAACCTATACGATTCTGGACTTCACCTCCGAGTTGGAAGTCGTCGTTGAGTACGCAGCGTTCAGTAATTGAGAGCACTTCTTCTGCCTACACTTACGTTGAGACGTTATCTGAACTCCGTCCTTATGGCTTGGAGATCGCGTTTGTCCTCTTAGAACAAAGAGAGGAGAAGACAGTATTATAGTATATCAGTCAGAGGTCCGCCTTCTGTCGTCCTAGTGTTCGAAAGAGTTTATTTGTGGCTGAAGTTCTTCCATCATCGCAGACGAGTACGAGAACCATCGCTTCGACGCACCAGACGCAGTACATACGGTGATGCCGCAAATTGTTTCGGCTTATTAGGGCTATAAAAGCTAAACAGTTGTGATCACGTTAGTTTATTTCCACTGCGGCTCCACGCCATAGTAGATCATCTTTGAAAGTAGTGTCTTCTAGTTTTTAGTACGTAGATGATTTCAGTGATTACGCGTTAGCGATATTAGACCGTGCAGTCATAATAAGGGGCAGAGTTGAGCAATTGATTAATAATTTTAGTTGGGAAATACAGACATTCTTTGTTGCACCTGCCTGGAGTAACAAATATGGTTCAAATGGCTCTGAGCACTATGGGACTTAACTTCTGAGGTCATCAGTCCCCTAGAATTTAGAACTACTTAAACCTAACTAACCCAAGGACATCACACACATCCATGCCCGAGGCAGGATTCGAACTTGCGACCGTAGCGGTCGAGCGGTTCCAGACTGTAGCGGCTAGAACCGCTCGGCCACTCCGGCCGGCCTGGAGTAACATCTTGGAATCTGTACATTAATAGTCTTGTAACACACTAATCTTTTTCGGGATTGTTGAATTAATTTAAACATGTATTTAGGCAAGGCACTGTTTCTTCCAGTTTAGTGTTGATGTTTCTCTGTTTTGTCCCCGTCATGTTTAATTAATGTTTTTAAATGCATTAGTGCCGGCCGCGGTGGCCGAGCGGTTCTAGGCGCTTCAGTCTGGAACCGCGCGACTGCTACGGTCGCAGTTTCGAATCCTGACTCGGGCATGGATGTGTGTGATGGCCTAAGGTTAGTTACCGAGCGAGGTGGCGCAGTGGTTAGACACTGGACTCGCATTCGGGAGGACGACGGTTCAATCCCGCGTCCGGCCACCCTGATTTAGGTTTTCCGTGATTTCCCTAAATCGCTCCAGGCAAATGCCGGGATGGTTCCTTTCAAAGGGTACGGCCGACTTCCTTCCCCGTCCTTCCCTAATCCGATGAGACCGATGACCTCGCTGTCTGGTCTCTTTCCCCAAACCAACCAACCAACCATCCTAAGGTTAGTTAGGTTTAAGTAGTTCTAAGTTCTAGGGGACAGACGACCTCAAATGTTAAGTCCCATAGTGCTCAGAGCCATTTGAACCAAATGCGTTAGTACTGTGCAGTGAAAGACTACATTTATTCTGTGTTCGAATGTAACTCTTTCTGCCCAACATCTTTTTCAGTGTTGATCACGAATCTAGTGGCTTCTGCAACAAAGATAATCAGTTAATAGTCACATGATTGACATCTAAGCCGAAAATCGTTTAACAAAATAATTTAATACTGTGGAACGTACATAATAATCGGCTTTGCATTTATAATTACAAATTTTAAAGACCAATAGTTTTTAAATAATGAAACGAATAGTAACACGCAGTGTTTCTCTTTCATTGTTTCTCGTAAAACCGTAGAATACCGCTCTAGTAAGAAACAAAATATCACATTAAGTTACCCGGTTGCATCATTTTCAGGAGTTCCACCCTGCAATAAGGGGCAATAAAGACAGTACGGCGCGGGCGGGGTATGCGAACGATAGTCCGGCCACAGAATTGCACACGGAAGCCATTAACGTCCGGCGTGATCGCTGAAATTATCTTATCGCTGTGCTCCTGGAATTACAGTTAAATGAAGTCCCCGTTTATGGGCGAGGCAACAAAAAAGAAGCGATTCTTGAGCTAGCCCGCTCGCAGAAACGGTATTTTAATGGCCTCGTCTAAATCGTCTGGTCGGGAGAAATTCTGCAGTTTATAGTGGACAGTCTCCCGCTTTGCATAGTACTTGTAACAGCCCCATTCCATTTCATAGCGCTGTGCCCGAAGTGGCCGAATTAAGCTACATTAAAAGAGGTAGGCGGTACAAGATGAACTTATGACTTCCTGAAGAGCATTTTTCTTACCGTAGTCTTCTTCCGATATATGAATTGCGTTTCATCAACACTGAAGTGGCAAAGTAACTGGTATAGGCATGCGTATTCAAATGCAGAGACATGTAAACAGGCATGAGACGGCACTGCAGTTGGCAACGCCTATATAAGACAACAAGTGTCTGGCGCAGCTGTTAGGTCGGTTACTGGTGATACAATAGCAGGTTTATAGTCGGCGCACGAGCGATGGGTCACAGCACCTCCGAGGTACCGATGAAGGGGGGACTTTTCCGTACGACCATTTCAGGAGTGTACTGTGAATATCAGGAATCCGGTAAAATATCGAATCTCCGACTTCGCTGCGGCCGGAAAAAGATCCTGGAAGAACGGGACCAACGACGACTGAAGAGAATCCTTCAATGTGACAGAAGTGCAGTCCTTCCGCAAATTGATGCAGATATCAGTGCTGGACCATCAACAAGTGTCAGAGTGCGAACCATTCAACGAAACATCATCGATATGGCCTTTCGGAGCCGAAGACCCACTAGTGTACCCTTGATGACTGCACGGCACAAAGCTTTACTTCTCGCCTGGCCTGTCAACACCGATGATGGACATTTGATGACTGGAAACATGTTGCCTGGTCGGACGAGTCTCATTTCAAATAGCATGGAGAGGATGGACATGTACGGGTGTGGAGGCAACTTCATGAATCCATGGATCCTGGAAGTCAGCGGGGGACTGTTGAAGATGGTGAAGGCTCTGCAATGGTGTGGGGCGTGTGCAGTTGCAATGATTTGGGACCCCTGAAACGTCTAGGTACGACTCTGACAGGTGACACGTACGTAAGTATCCTGTCTGATCACCTGCATCCATTCACGTCCATTGTGCATTCCAAGGGACTTGGGAAATTCCAGCAGGATAATGCGACACCCAACAAATCCAGAATTGCTACAAAGTGGCTCCAGGGAGACTCTTCTGAGTTTAAACGTTTCCGCTAGCCACCAAACTCCCTAGACATGGACATTATTCAGCATATCTGGGATGCCTTGCAACGTGCTATTCAGAAGAGATCTCCACCCCGTCGTATTCTTACGGATTTATGGACAGCCCTGCAGGATTCATGGTGTCAGTTCCCTCCAGCACTACTTCGGACATTAGTCGAGTACATGCTGCGTCTTGTTGCGGCACTTCTGCTTGCTCGCAGGGACCCTACAAAATGGTTCAAATGGCTCTGAGCACTATGGGACTCAACTGCTGAGGTCATTAGTCCCCTAGAACTTAGAACTAGTTAAACCTAACTAACCTAAGGACATCACAAACATCCATCCCCGAGGCAGGATTCGAACCTGCGACCGTAGCGGTCTTGCGGTTCCAGACTTCAGCGCCTTTAACCGCACGGCCACTTCGGCCGGCAGGGACCCTACACAATATTAGGCAGATTTGCCTGTTTCTTTGGCTGGTCGGTGTAATACACTACAGCCTGAATCTGACATTCTTCTACCGTAAAATCTTCGAGATATTTTTTTCTGATGGGCATCTTGTTTTCTCTGCTTTTTTTCTGGTTGTTGTCGACCTTTCGTTTAACATACAGGGCTACCATACCGGATTCGTTCCTTTTCACACCTGTATGTTTTCCTAAGTACTACATATACTAATACGGCTGATGCATGATCAGAACTGTGAACTCGCCAACTTCGTATTTTGCACTCTACTAACGTTCTATAATTGGCAATCTGGTCACAAGACAACGTCAAAGCAGTGGTCATGTTCGTCTCATGCCTAACGTCCCAACGTTTTCTGTACTCTCGTCACAGGAGCATTGATGCGTTCTCTGAGCTGTTCCAGTGTTTTAGCATTGGGGGTACGTGAACACAGCCCTTAATGTACACCCCAAAATAAAAAGTCACGAGGCGTTAGGTCAAGCGACTACAACCATATGTGGAAGCATAAGCGGCCAAAGACACTACCAGCTAGGGCATTTTCACCTATGGCAAGCTAACATTCACCAACAAGCGACAAACGTCGACTGGCCCCTGTATATCAGCAACGCTGACTGGAAATTAGCAGCTGCTATTTAGGCCACAGCAGGGAAACCGACGAGCTCGCCCACTGACGCACAAACAAATCGCCAACATCACCCCTTACACTGTGCGCTCGACATATGACATATCGGACACAAAAACAGTGATAAACCTAAATGCTGCAGCGTTGATCGAGAGTTCAACACCGGCACCCATCGGCAGCCGCCGAGCAAGAACACCGCAGTACGTCAAAGGTATCGACATGCATAACACACACTACTGACGAAGCCTACCCCTGCATGAGGTATCGCAGGCAGCAAGACATCCGCTACTGCTTTTACCACCCGACCTAACTATCGCAGAGGCTTTTTTTTCCCTTGGTTCTTGCCTTGCCACTTTTTTTCCACTGCTCTTCAAACCGCTATCCTTCGTTCGACTTCGATCCAGTCTCCAGATGACCGCAAGTTAATGGTTAACCTTAACCAGACGTACGCAAACATCGCAGTACGCACATCCTGCGGCACCTCACTCTATTGAAAACTAACCCTTATGCAGAGATGGCAGTAGACCTTTTGAGTTGGCCGTCATGCCGGTGTCCGCAGCTCGTGGTTTAGCGGCTAGCGTTGCTGCCTCTGGATCACGGTGTCCCGGTTTCGATTCCCGGCCGGGTTGGGGATTTTCTCTTCCGAGGGACTGGGTGTTTGTGTTGTCCTCACCTTTCAGTTGAGCACCCCACAAACCAAACATCATCATCATTATCAACATGGCAGTGTGGGCGTGGAGGGGTTCCACTTTTATTTTAAAGTAATGTTAAAGTCATGCGACCTTGGTGGTCAGTGGAATAGAGTCACACCACCACCACTACTACTACAGGGCTATTACAAATGATTGAAGCGATTTCATAAATTCACTGTAGCTCCATTCATTGACATATGGTCACGACACACTACAGATACGTAGAAAACTCATAAAGTTTTGTTCGGCTGAAGCCGCACTTCAGGTTTCTGCCGCCAGAGCGCTCGAGAGCGCAGTGAGACAAAATGGCGACAGGAGCCGAGAAAGCGTATGTCGTGCTTGAAATGCACTCACATCAGTCAGTCATAACAGTGCAACGACACTTCAGGACGAAGTTCAACAAAGATCCACCAACTGCTAACTCCATTCGGCGATGGTATGCGCAGTTTAAAGCTTCTGGATGCCTCTGTAAGGGGAAATCAACGGGTCGGCCTACAGTGAGCGAAGAAACGGTTGAACGCGTGCGGGCAAGTTTCACGCGTAGCCCGCGGAAGTCGACGAATAAAGCAAGCAGGGAGCTAAACGTACCACAGGATGGTGCTCCACCGCACTTCCATCATGATGTTCGGCATTTCTTAAACAGGAGATTGGAAAACCGATGGATCGGTCGTGGTGGAGATCACGATCAGCAATTCATGTCATGGCCTCCACGTTCTCTCAACTTAACCCCATGCTATTTCTTTCTGTGGGGTTATGTGAAAGATTCAGTGTTTAAACCGCCTCTACCAAGAAACGTGCCAGAACTGCGAGCTCGCATCAACGATGCTTTCGAACTCATTGATGGGGACATGCTGCGCCGAGTGTGAGAGGAACTTGATTATCGGCTTGATGTCTGCAGAATCACTAAAGGGGCACATATCGAACATTTGTGAATGCCTAAAAAAACTTTTTGAGTTTTTGTATGTGTTTGCAAAGCATTGTGAAAATATCTCAAATAATAAAGTTATTGTAGATCTGTGAAATCGCTTCAATCATTTGTAATAACCCTGTACTATGCCCAGTTCGGCAATGCGGAAGTTTTTCGTTTCGTAGCGACGCTCGTCGACACTCCCATTTGCTGGAAGGTTAAATTCCCGGAATCAGTTGTGGAAATAACTACAGCTGCAACGCATCAAGATAAGAGCTACCAGGTCACAGTCTCTTCACAGAAGAAAAACAGCCCGTACAGTCTCAACTGTGGTACTGTAAAGAAAACATTAATCTCGGGCGAATTTCGTTCAAGCGTGGCACAAAAAATGGCTCTGAGCACTATGCGACTTAACTTCTGAGGTCATCAGTCGCCTAGAACTTAGAACTAATTAAACCTAACTAACCTAAGGACATCACACACATCCATGCCCGAGGCAGGATTTGAACCTGCGACCGTAGCGGTCGCTCGGTTACAGACTGTAGCGCCTAGAACCGCACGGCCCCTCCGGCCGGCTCATGCGATCACTGCCTAGTTTTTTGTAATTGTATAGATGTAGTACATCACGGGTCTAAAATTAATCGTCACGTAGGTGGCGGGGAGAATTATGAACGTAACTTATTCTGCGATTTTCGAAGCCCCCGTCATGAACTGTATGAGTTTCCACATTTTCAAACTGGTACTACCTCTTGGGTAGGTAGGAAGGAAGGAAGGAACGAAGGAAGATAAACTTTTAACGTCCCGTCGACAATGAGGTCATTGAAACAAAGCACCAGTACAGCACTCTGGCCTGTCAAAGGAACCATCCCAGCATCTATTTAAGCAGTATAAGGAATTTCAATCATCGTCTTCTCGAATGCGAGTCTAGTGTGTTAAGCATTGCTCCACTTCTACATCTACATGATTACTCTGCAATTCACATTTAAGTGCTTGGCAGAGGGTTCATCGAACCACAATCACACTATCTCTCTCTACCATTCCACTCCCGAACAGCGCGCGGGAAAAACAAACACCTAAACCTTTCTGTTCGAGCTCTGATTTCTCTTACTTTATTTTGATGATCATTCCTACCTATGTAGGTTGGGCTCAACAAAATATTTTCGCATTCGAAAGGGAAAGTTTGTGACTGAAATTTCGTAAATAGATCTCGCCGCGACGAAAAACGTCTTTGCTTTAATGACTTCCATCCCAACTCGTGTATCATATCTGCCACACTCTCTCTCCTATTACGGGATAATACAAAACGAGCTGCCCTTTTTTGCACCCTTTCGATGTCCTCCGCCAATCCTACCTGGTAAGGATCCCACACCGCGCAGCAATATTCTAACAGAGGACGAACGAGTGTAGTGTAAGCTGTCTCTTTAGTGGACTTGTTGCATCTTCTAAGTGCCCTGGCAATGAAACGCAACCTTTGGCTCGCCTTCCCCACAATATTATCTATGTGATCTTTCCAACTGAAGTTGTTCGTAATTTTAACACCCAGGTACTTAGTTGAATTGACAGCCTTGAGAATTGTACTATTTACCGAGTAATCGAATTCCAACGGATTTCTTTTGGAACTGATGTGGATCACCTCACACTTTTCGTTATTTATCGTCAACTGCCACCTGCCACACCATACAGTAATCTTTTCTAAATCGCTTTGCAACTGATACTGGTCTTCCGATGACCTTACTAGATGGTAAATTACAGCATCATCTACGAACAACCTAAGAGAACTGCTCAGATTGTCACCCAGGTCATTTATATAGATCAGGAACAGTAGAGGTCCCAGGACGCTTCCCTGGGGAACACCTGATATCACTTCAATTTTCCTCGATGATTTGCCGTCTATTACTACTCCAATAAGCAGAACCCGACGCTCTGATGAATGAGGAGGAGCTTGTCTCTCAAACACGGGACTTTGTAACGTGGGCAGCCACAGCCGATAAACTTCATAATGAATGGAAGTGAAATAAACCACCAGAAAGCTATAATTCGTTATTCCTTTACTGTCACAACTGATTTCGTTGCATTAAAACAGCATTTTCGAAATTTTTTAATTTTTGAATTTTTTCGAGAAATTTTAAGAAATTTTTTTGAATATTTATAAAGACCTTATATAACCTATTTAAACACGTATAACTATTCACAATCAAAACCACTAGTGCACTTAGGTGACACTGTTGTGCGTTTTTTGATTTTGGTGGTTTGTACCTCTTTAAATAGTTTTAAAAAAATGGCTCTGAGCACTATGGGACTCAACTGCTGAGGTCATTAGTCCCCTAGAACTTAGAATTAGTTAAACCTAACTAACCTAAGGACATCACACACATCCATGCCCGAGGCAGGATTCGAACCTGCGACCGTAGCGGTCTCGCGGTTCCAGACTGCAGCGCCAGAACCGCGCGGCCACTTCGGCCGGCCTTTAAATAGTTTACACAGGATCTATAAAAGTATTTAAGAATTTTCTTAAAATTTATTGAAAAAATTTAAAATTTTAAACGATTCTTATAGTATTTAGATCATATGTATAACATGGGATCCTTTTCTTCTCGTGTCGTTGACGACGCGGCGAAACAAGCTCTCATACAGAGGCGATTGAGAGTGCCTGGACCAACCCCAGTTCACTGCTGGGAGCGCCACGTCGCCTTAACACGTCTGTACCTAGCTCGCAAGTATTGCACCATAATTTAAGAATGAAATTAACAGCTAAAGTTGCGTTTCCTAATTTTGTCCTCATGTGCTTTAGTATATTAATGTTTAAACTGTCAAATCTCCGATTGATCAGATGAATGTCTTTCCCGAAATACATGGTTATAAGAAAAAAAGCAAGTGGCGCTAAATAATCAAGCTAGGAAGCTAAAAATTGGTCATAATGTGCAGATGTGTGTCAAAATTAACTGGTACAAGTCTCGAAGTGATTGAAACAATATTTTGGTCAGAATCCACGTTTTTAAGAAAAATTTAAGGCGCTAAATATTAGACACTTAAATATGAAAATTTGTATGAAGATTCAGTTTGACATAAAAAATTGTAACTACGTGATCTCATTGAGCTACGTCTAATAGTTTTCGAGTAATTTACCGAAAACTAAATTTGGATCAAAGACGCCCGTATTTGTAGTGGATTAAGTATCTTATTTTAATGCTAGAAAGTTCTGATTACAGCACGTGATGGGACCTATTAAATAATAGAGCTATAACAAATTTCAAGACCTTTATGTTAATAGCAACCAATACAAGGTCTCAAAGTTTTAGTTCAGAGGTCGTGTTTTGTCAGTTCCGTTCTAAAAATTCTAGAAGGCAAAGTTTTAATGCAGGGGAGCAAAAACTTTTTCTGTGATTTTAACCAACTTAACTACATTCGTACAAAAATTGGGGAGATTATAAACTGATTCATGACAGTGTTATAAAATACTGTGTGTCCGAGAAAGCTGCCTTTGGGGCCTACTGCAGTGGGCATAGAGCGGATAACAGCAGATGTTCCCTTGGCTGTCCGCTGCGCCCGTGTGTAAATACGGCCGGAGAGGCAAGACTTGACTTCACTTCGCACCCAACTACCGTACGGTCCACGTCAGTCAAACGCAGGAATCGCGATGCCCCGGATCACGTCACAGCCAGACCGTAACAAAACTCGTGTTTTTCGTACAGATAGGAAGTGAAATCTGGAGGTCTGTACACCGTCCTAGATCGCCTAGATTTTCGCGGAAGTAACCGTTACTGTGCCGCCCGTAATGTAAGCAAATCCGCGTAGCAAGTGGTAACAATTACTTTCCACTTTTGTGGCAAGCAATTATTTTGACTATTAGAAGTCAGAGCGAAAGACCATTTAATAGGAACTTACCGTAAGGTCGCCTCTGAACCGCTCATAGGGCTGAAACTTCCTGGCAGATTAAAACTGTGTGTCGGACCGAGACTCGAACTCGGGACCTTTGCCTTTCGCGGGCAAGTGCTCTACCATCTGAGCTACCCATGCACGAATCACTCCCCGTCCTCACAGCATTAGTTCCGCCAGTACCTCGTCTCCTACCTTCCAAACTTTACAGAACTTCTATAAAGTTAGTCAGATTGGCGGTGGCCCACTGTAAAAAAAAAAAAAAAAAAAAAAAAAAAAAAAAAAAAAAAAAAAAAAAAAAACTGAGTAAAGGAATCAACGATCAACTTGAACGGAAGTCATGTGACGTCCACCCAGACCAAACGCAAAGACCAAAACAGAACAAAATAAGGAAAAGAGCTAGTGTTTAGCTTAGAGAGATTTATTATTAGTATTAACATCATGAATATTATGATGTTGTGTGTGCTAAAACTTATCAACTATATCTGTCAATTAGAACTCAATATCTTCATTTGTAATCGTAGTTCCTGTCCCCGCTGAGCAAGTAGAGAATAGCTCAAATGGCTCTAAGCACTATGGGACTTGACATCTGAGGTCATCAGTCCCCTAGAACTTAGAACTACTTAAACCTAACTAACCTAAGAACATCACACACATCCATGCCCGAGGCAGGATTCGAACCTTCTATCGTAGCAGCAGCGTGGTTCCGGGCTGAAGCGTCTAGAACCTCTCGGACACAGGGCCGGCAAGTAGAGAATAGAAACATTTCTCTCACTGGGCTGGACTAGAATGTGGACTTGCAGACTGGAAACTATGGTCAGTATGTTTTGGGTGACCACAAAAACAGTTTCCAGGCTCTCGTAAAAGACGGCGAACAATATCCTAATATTTCCTACTAGTTACTTATCATTATCGTTAACCCGCCACCCCACAATCTGAGGATGCAGTTTTAATACAGTGTAACTAGTTGTGACAAAGAATCAGCTGTCTTGCAGTTCATATCGTTCCATTCTCCCTGACAGGCTGTATTGTACCCTTCCCTCACAGATTTTACACATCAACATCTATGTACACAGTCTGCAAACACTTGTCAACTACATGGAAGAGAAAGGAGAAGGGCAAGAGCTGATGACATCACCATCAGAATTTCTGAAATTTCTCGTATCAGCATGAACTCTTTTTTCTCGGAATCAGTAACATTAGCATCGGTGGTGGGACAGTGACATTATTGCCAGAATTCATCTCTACCCCTTCGCCCTGTGGCCTTTGGCGTTACGGATATCGCGAGAATGCGGGATGGCTTATAGCATGCAAGCTGGATCCGCCACCTTCAAGAAATTATAATTTTTATATTTCAGTTGCGTAAGCACTGTGATTTGCCATCCATCCATCCATCCATCCATCCATCCACCATGCAGCGCCAGCCGCACAGACATCTGGGAAAATGAAGGCTATAAAAAAAAAAAAAATAGTTCAAATGGCTCTGAGCACTATGGCACTTAACTTCTGAGGTCATGAGTCCCATAGAACTTAGAATTACTTAAACCTAACTAACCTAAGGACGTCACACACATCCATGGCCGTGGCAGGATTGGAACCTGCGACCGCAGCGGTCGCGCGGTTCCAGAGTGTAGCTCCTAGAACCGCTCCGCCACTCCGGCTGGCCGAAGGCTATCAGTAAGCCTTTGTGAATTCCTTTCGCTATAACAATTTGGTTACTTTGCATGCACACATTACAGCAATCGAACGTTATGTGTCTCACGCATGTGTATCTTACAGATGCTCTGTGATAAATTAATGACGTTTATACTTTTATGTTTGTATTGTTACACGAGGACATCCTGTGGAGAGCGAGCGCTGCTCCTCTGGTACAGGCAGGAACTTGAACATGTCCTCGTCTGAGACAGTAACAAAAAAACCTAAGTATAAACGTTATTAATTTATGACAGAGCGTCTGTGAAACACACATGCCTGGAAGCAGTATAACGATGGTATGCTGTGACGCGCACACGCTAGATAACCACATTGTTACATCATAAAGAACTGACGGATATTTAGTGGTAGGCTTCATCTTTCTAGCTGACAGCTGCTGCTGCTGTTGCTGCTGCTGCTACAACTAGAAACGGTATTTCGTGCTGGAAGGAAATAACGGAAAAAAGTCGAGCACTCGATCATTACATCCATCGTCTTCATCACGTGCTAATTGCAGTCGTAAGTCCAGCTGTAGAAGCCTTTTTATAACAAATAATCCGCCTGCGATTGACAGAACGAGTCGCCATTGAGTAATGTTAACGTTCGTAATGATGTTCCAAAGAGGGCTATTGCGCCACTAGACTGCTTAGAAAATACAGGCAAGTGATTAAAAATACATACAACAAAAAACGTTTTGCATCCCCCCGGTTCCCAGAACTTCTGAACATAGACATTGGCTCTAGATATTGTATCACAGACGCAGTCCCTTTGACTGTTCATAGACTGTTCAAGACGTTAACAACCATGCGTAAGCAGCGCCTATTAGACGGGGGGTGGGGGGTCCAACAGCCAATCAGTTCCAGTCATTCCACCAGGAAGGAGAAACACAGCTCGTGTTGTCTGTAGTTCAACCACGCCTAGAAGATCAACAACGCGGTTTCGATAGCGTCCGCGTTGTTTCTTTGTGCCAGGAAGGGCTCTCAACAAGGGAAGTGTCCAGGCGTCTCGGATTGAACCAATGCAATGTTGTTCGGACATGGAGGACATACGGAGAGACAGGAACTGTCGATGACATGCCTCGCACAGGCCGCCCAAGGGCTACTACTGCAGTGGATGACCGCTACCTACGGATTATGGCTCGAAGGAACCCTGACAGCAACGCCACCATGTTGAACGATACTTTCGTGCAACCCCAGAACGTCGTGTTACGACTCAAACTTTGCGTAATAGGCTGCATGATGCGCACTGTCATTCCCGACGTCCATGGCGAGGTCCATCTTTTCAACCACGACACCGTGCACCGCGGCTCAACAACATGTCGGATGGCCCACTCAGGATTGGCATCACGTTCCCTTAACCGATGAGTGCCACATATGGCTTCAACCAGCTTCGGAGACGTGTCTGGAGGCCACCCGGTCAGGCCTTAGACACACTATCCAGCGAATGCAGTGAGGTGGAGGTTCCCAGCTGTGTTGGGGTGGCCTTGTGGGGGTTCGCCGTATGCCCTTGATGCTCATGGAAGGCGCCGTAACGGCTGTACGATACGTGAATGCCTACCTCTGACCGATAGTGCAACCATATCGGTAGCATCTCGTCTACGCATTCGTCTTCATGGATGACAATTCACGCCCCCATTGTGCACATCTTGTGAATGACTTCCTTCATGATAACGAGATCACTCCACTAGAGTGGCAAGCATGTGCTCCAGACATGGACCCTATTGAACATGCCTGAGAGAGATTGAAAAGGGCTGTTTATGGACGACTTGACCCATCAACCAATCTGAGGGATCTACGCCGAACAGCCGTTGATATGTCTGATAATCTGGACCAACAGTGCCTTGATGAACTTGTGGATGGTATGCCACGACGAATACAGGCATGCATCAATGCAAGAGCACGTGCTACGGGGTATTAGAGGTACTGGTGTGTACAGCAATCTGGACCATTGCCTCTGAAGGTCTCGCTATATGGTGGTACAACATGCAATGTGTGGTTTTCATGAGTAATTAAAAGTGCGGAAATGATATTTATGTTGATCTCTAATCTAATTTTCTTTGTAGGTGCCGGAACTCTCCGAACTGAGATGATGCAAAACTTTTTCTAATGTGTGTACTACACTGCTTCATGGAATGGAATGTACTCATCACAGATTTGCCTAGTACCAATTATTTGTGTATAGCGAAGTGTATAAGTACGTCACAAGCATCTCACAAGACCAGTTTCAAAATATTTTATACAACAATAGGGAGCAGTATTTCTACAATGTGTAGTAATATTTACATATCACGCAAACAAGCACCCCTGGTATAATTTCAGTTGCTACTCCCAAATTTCACAGCAATTAACACCCATTCGCCTGGATGGACAAAACTGATTGCCCCAATATAAATTACAGGCAGCAGTAATTAAATTTGTAAATTAATGCCGAGGTCAATTTAGAACTTCCGATGTATTTTTCACGGGGTGGAGCAGGAGTGTAAAACAAAAAAAATATTACAGACATGAGCTCATTTGGCGAAAAGCGCAGCACGTTACTACTTGTTATTACGGAAGACTCGAAATTTCATGAGTAGAGAAGAGCGAAAAATATGTAGTAATGTAGGGGGGCAGACGAGACGAGAGATAGCACAGCCAAACAACGGCGGCAGAAGCAGGCCGCATACCGTCACGAGAGCAGAGGCCGGGGAAAGACCGGCAAGAAACAAATGACCGGCACTGGCGGGGCTGCCAACCTCGAGGCAACGAAAATCACCTCGGCGTGTTTGCGAGCTCGCCTCATTTAGCAGGCGGAATGGCCTCCGGTACTGGAAACAGCGCAGAAACTCGCGTTCGGGGGACAAATGGAGGGAGGGAGGGGGAGGTAGGGGTGGATAGCGACGGAGAAATGGCGCCAGTGATGGGTGCAGTCCCGTTGGATGGGAATCCGGGAGCTCGCGCAGTCACCGTGCTCAAGCTTGCCAACCGGACTGCACTCGTTTCGATTCCACTCCACGTGCTCCTTGTTTCAGAGATAGTATCTCCCCCTCAAACACGCTGTTGAGTCTTCGGTTCAAATAGTGGTTTTTATGCCACTTTCCATGTGCAAGTCCGTTCATCCCGAGTCAGTTCAGATACGAGGCAATCAGCAGACTCTAAAACAGCTTTCACTATGTTGCAGACAAAAGGGCAGCAGATACGTGATAAAAAATAGGACACAATTTTTTTTTATTAATAAGAATCGTAGAGGTACTCAGACTAGTAGAGAAAGTTGTAGATGAGGATAAGAAAGGGGGGCAAGAAGTTATGGAGCACATCTAAACAATTGTTTCCTGAAGGTAGAACAGAAAGTGCCAATGACTAAAAAAAAAATGGAGTATTTGACGATCTCGAGAGAAACGCAAGAAGCGTGGGAAAATGAAAATAGGACTAGAAAATAGGAAAAAAATTTAAAATTGTAAATGTTTGGTAAGACAGATAATATAAGAGTTTCAGAAAGGAAATGGTCTGTGTAAGAGAACCGAGAAAACAGATCAAGGATTGCGGAAAACGTAAAGCTTACTTTGCTTGCGCCCTCGACCGCGAGATAACGTGATGGTTTCACATATTGCATGAATCAGTCCCTAATGGATCATTTTATTTTATTTATTTTTATTTTACTACTTTCAAAGTAGTGCTCACTTCCAGATAAAAGTAACATCTTAGTCTTTCATTCCCTTTGTCGGTGTTATTTCCTGGTGTGCGCACTATATATATATATATATAGAGAGAGAGAGAGAGAGAGAGAGAGAGAGAGAGAGAGAGAGAGAGAGAGAGAGAGAGAGAGAGAGAGGGGGGGGGTGGTAGATAGAGGGGGGCAAGAGCACAAGCAATTTTTTTCCCTAGTAATGACAATGAAAAAACAACGAAATACGAGCACAGTTTGAAGATGATTCCACGCACAGCACACATCCCGCCTAAACCTGACAAACTGATATTACTCTCGAAAGTGTATAGGTTCGTGAGGCAAATGGAACCAGGTGATCACCAGAAGAGAAAGCAGCAACGCCCTCATGTGAGATTTGTATGCAGAAACTCTGACTGGTAGGCCAACTACACACATCAAATTAAGTTTAGCATCACCCCAGTTCCCAGAACTCCTGAATATAGATGTTAACTGTGGATATCTTATCATAGACACAGTTCCTTTGACTTTTCAGAGGTATCACTAAACCCACCCAAATATGTAAACAGCTTTGCATGAGCAGCGCCTATTAAATGGAAGGGGTCTGCAGCCGATCAGTTCCAGTCATTCCACCAGGAAGGAGGTACACGGCTCGTGTTATCTGTAGTTCAAACATGCCTAGACGGTCAATTCCGCTGTTCGATCGCGTCCGCGTTGTTGATTTGTGGTAGGAAGGGCTCTCAACAAGGGAACTGTCCAGGCGTCTCGGACTGAACCAAAGTGATGTTGTTGGGACATGTAGGAGATACAGAGAGACAGGAACGGTCGATGACATGTCTCGTTCAGACCGCCCGAGGACTGCTACTGCAGTAGATCACCGCTAACAACGGATTAAGGCTCGGAGGAACCCTGACAGCAACGACACCATGTCTTTTCGTGCAGAGACAGGACGGCGTGTTCGGACTCAAACTGTGTGCAATGGGCTGCACGATGCGCAACTTCATTCGCGACGTCCATGGCGAGGTCCATCTTTGCAATCACGACACCATGCAGCGCTGTACAGATGGGTCCAACAACTTGCCGAACGTAATGACCGGGTGTTGTGTGCTGTCCTTAGGTTAATTAAGTTTAAGTAGTTCTAGGAGACTGATGACCATAGATGTTAAGTCCCATAGTGCTCAGAGCCATTAAAAAAAATAAAAAATAAAAAAAATAACCATGCCGAATGGACCACTCAGTATTGGTATCACGTTCTCTTCACCGATGAGTGTCGCATATGCCTTCAACCAGATAATCGTTGCAGACGAGTCTGAAGGCAACCCCATCAGGCCGAACGCCTTAGACACAGTCCTGCGAGTGCAGCAAGGTGGGGGTTCCCTGTTATTTATGGGTGGCATTATGTGGGGCCGACGTACGCCGCTGGTGGTCATGGAAGGCGCCGTAACAGTTGCACGATACGTGAATGCCATCCTCCGACCGATAGTGCAACCATATCGGCATCATATTGGCGAGGCATTCGTCTTCATGGACGACAGTTCGCGCCCCCACCGTGCACATCTTGTGAATGACTTCCTTCAGGATAACGACATCGCTCAACTAGAGTGGCCAGCATGTTATCCAGACATGAACCCTATCGAACATGCCTGAGATATTTCCAGAATGAGATTTTCACTCTGCAGCGGAGTGTGCGCTGATATGAAACTTCCTGGCAGATTAAAACTGTGTGCCCGACCGAGACTCGAACTCGGGATCTTTGCCTTTCGCGGGCAAGTGCTCTACCATCTGAGCTACCAGGCTGTGGCTAAGCCATGTCTCCGCAATATCCTTTCTTCCAGGAGTGCTAGTTCTGCAAGGTTCGCAGGAGAGCTTCTGTAAGGTTTGGAAGGTAGGAGACGGGATACTGGCAGAAGTAAAGCTGTGAGACCGGGCGTGAGTCGTGCTTCGGTAGCTCAGATGGTAGAGCACTTGCCCGCGAAAGGCAAAGGTCCTGAGTTCGAGTCTCGGTCGGGCACACAGTTTCAATCTGCCAGGCAGTTTCATATCAGTGCACACTCCGCTGCAGAGTGAAAATCTCATTCTGGAAACATCCCCCAGGCTGTGGCTAAGCCATGTCTCCGCAATATCCTTTCTTTCAGGAGTGTTAGTTCTGCAAGGTTCGCAGGAGAGCTTCTGTAATGTTTGGAAGGTAGGAGACGAGGTACTGGCAGAAGTAAAGCTGTGAGTACCGGGCGTGAGTCGTGCTTCGGTAGCTCAGTTGGTAGAGCACTTGCCCGCGAAAGGCAAAGGTCCCGAGTTCGAGTCTCGGTCGGGTACACAGTTTTAATCTGCCAGGAAGTTTCATACCTGAGATAGATTGAAAAGGGCTGATTATAGACGATGTGACCCACCAACCACTCTGAGGGATGTACGCCGAACCGCCATTGAGAAGTGGGACGATCTGAACCAACAGTGCCTTGACGAACTTGTGGATAGTACGCCACGACGAATACAGGCATGCATCAATGCAAGAGGACGTGCTACTGGGAATTAGAGGTACTGGTGTGTACAGCAATCCTTACCACCATACCTGAAGGTCTCGCTGTATGGTGGTACAATACGCAATGTGTGGTTTTCATGAGCAATAAAACGAGAGGAAATAATGTTTATGTTGATCTCTATTCCAGTTTTCTGTACAGGTTCCGGAGCACTCGGAATCGAGGTGGAGCGAAGTTTTTTTTATGTGTGTATAGGAATAGTTTAGTATCGAAAGTATAGACTAATAATTATCTTGACAATTATTACAATTTTTATTTATGAATACTCTACTCTGTCCGACGAGTCTCGGAACGCCCAAAAGTACCGACCGACCGCCATGTCATTCTCAGTCGATAGGCTCTCTTGGTCGTTGTCAGTCTTCATGAAGGCGTAAGACGTGTATATTTCTATTCTCTATTGTCCAACCACAGTTTAGGAAAGATGTTTATATTCTATTAGTAGGATTAAGTAGGAATCATTAATATTTGTCATTTTGGAAATAATCGTGGTAGCAGGGAAAGTCTGCACCAAAGTATTGTTGGCTGGAGAGAAAGCACATTGATATAATTTTAAAAAGGGCGGGAGAGACTGCGTTTTAATACATTTTAAGAAAAGAGCGGGAAAGACGGTGCAGTGATACATTTTGTAATGGTAGCAGGGATTCCCTGCACCAGAAAGCATTGTTGCCGGGAGAGACCGCACTTTAGCGTTCGTAGGAAGTCAGTAGTAAGCGATGTGTGAAGCGAGTCGGTAGCAGGTCTGAAGCGAGAGGTTGAGAGGAGCGGTGTGCCTGCCAGCCACCAGCTATGATTTACAAGAGATTATAAACGGATGTTGTAACCTCCCCCCTCACTTATCGACCTTAATGACAGTGAAAAATTAAACCGCGTGTACCTAATGGAAATTTGGGAAAAGCAATCGTCACCGAAGTTAATCTGTCGGTAAAGAGGGAGGAAAGGGTTACATCTAAATGAAAGGAAAAATGCAAATGAAACTGGTGGAAATTAATTTTGAAAAGGGGTAAAGTTAATAAAGAAAGTAAATGTGCGGCCGTTACGTTAACAATTAACTAGCGGTAATTAGATATTTGAGATTTGGGGGAAATCACGGTCGCCAGTCCTAAGGACAATTACTATAGTAAGTGAAAAAGAAAGGTTATTACACATATAATTAACACTAGAAGCGTGGCAACTGAAGGTTGACACGTGTAGTGTGAAAACTGAAAGTTTGTCAGAAGTAATAAATTTCGCTACACTCTGACTTAATTTAGCAAAAGAATTAATAAAACCGGAAAATCGAAAGTTAATTTAGTGACTGAAGTTAATAGTGAACTTTCTTTCTGAAGCACATCGAAATCCAGTAAAATACGGTTAGTCTTGGACTACCTCAACAATCATTTCAAAAGCAACTTGACTCTACGCAATTTAGAAACAAGAGATTTTACTTTGAACTTGAATTAAATGATTCTGAACTATTAACAATAGTAAAATTTAGTACGTACCAAGCTGAGCTGCAGTCACAGGTAAGCTAAAATATGCTAACAAAACTCGCACTCTAAATTTGTGCTCGTGTAACCTAAATATTGTAGCCAGCTACTGAACTTTGAAATTAAAGCAGTGAAATCTAATTATATTATTTTAATGCTGGCGTTTGAATTTCAACGACACTCGGGTTCGTTTCGGAAAAGGAAGGGACCCTGCTTGGCAATGCAATTGGGACAATGAGCAACAAAGGTTCATGCTAAGTTGCTGTAATTTTGCGAGGCAAATGGAACAATTTGAAAAGCTGAGGTCTGCCATACAGTTCTGAAACTTTACGTGCTTTTAGTCTTCCTTGTTGGTTGATTGAAGGTTTTAAGCCGTCGATCGAGGAGGTGGCGACAGTCACTCATTATCGGCCGTCGCTGTTGCAGAAGCTGGATGTTGGCGCGCCTTCTTCTCGACACGGTCACCAGGCGAAACGGGCTCTTGATGTGCGCCAGCTAATGCTTCCCGTCCGCGACACTATGTCAGAAACTATCATCGCGAGTCGAGCGCAATTACATGCTGCCAAACCCCGAAAGCGCGGCAACTCGCGGGAGCGTCACACAACACCTCCTCCACGCGCTACTCCCGCCAGACTCCCTCTCTGCCCGCGCTCCACGCGGCAGAGTTAACACTACCAAAGATCCTACACACTTTGAGTCTTCACACGACCTATCGATGTAATCGTTCGATAGCAGTTTTCCCTAGGCAAGACCCAGCGTAAAAATACAAATACTCTTTACACAACAAACCAATTATACATCGACATAAGTGCATAAATATATATATACAAACAGTAAAACAATTACAATATATAAAGAGACAGAAATGTCATATCTTGAGGTAACAAAACAAGGAAAAAAAATAATAGTACAATAGGTGGAAATAGGAGGATATGCATTTCCGGCGTTACAATGTACAGAGACATCAGCTAACTATTATCATAAGAGGAACTAATATTATTGAATTATTTTTTTGAGAAACTCAAGACTACTGAAGTTATGTTTGCTCAATGCTAGTTGTAATATTATTGTAAAAAGTAAGTTCCATTTGAACGTTTTTAAAGTTATTTCTTTCAGAATTTAGTTAATTTTTGCCAGCAATACTGCATTACTGATTATAATCCATCCCAAAAACCATCAACGCAAAACTTTGCAAAATTTTGTTGTTGTCAAGAAAAACTTTAACTATGAATTACGTAACTCCAGTCAAATTAATTAAAGAATAGCGCCAGCTTTGCTGTTAGAGAATAACGTCAGCTTTGGTAATAAATACAGCCACTTATTATGAAAGCCCACCAGCAGCTAAAGAGTAAGTATATTCATGTCGCAGTTCGATGTAGCAGTCAGATGGCGATCCAGTAACATTAAAAAAAGGTAAGGAACAGTTTTGGGTTATTGCAGATAACGACTGAGGGCCACACGACGACGACACATTCTATATTTAGTCGAAATAATCCGAAAATCACTTTTAAAAAGCAGCATTTAAATTGGTATGCGAAGATTGAGAAATATAATTAATTTCAAAGGGAAGATTTCATTTGTTATTATTAAGCAAGAGATATAAATCCTAAGGGATGGTTTCATAGGTTATGGTAGAAGGGAAGATTGCGTAACAAAATAGATATAGAGGAGACGGAAAGGTTTCAAAGGGAGCTTCTACTTCTCAGTTAAGTATCTCCTCAATTGCCCTCACGACGGGTGAGTGCAACCGCTTGCCACCACCGCTCGTTTCACCCAGATGTTCACCCATCCAAATGCTAGCCAAGCCCGACAACGCTTAACTACGACGTTCTTACTGGAACTGGTGTTACCCCTTGCAAAGCTACTGGTGCAGTTTTTATTTATTGCCTGATGATTCGCCGCAATTAAGTAGCTGATAACATATCGCTGATAGAATTTCATGCCTCATTTGTTTTATCAATACGTTCGAATCTTTTACACTATCACTGTATCTATCCTGGGCGTCACATTATCGACTGCTCAGTGTAATTGAATATATTATATGAATATTATTAGATTTTGACGCTCAGAAGGGGTAGTGTTCAATGTAATGTTAGATGTACATGTCATTAACCTTGGAGAATCATTAAAGGAAAGAGGTAAAGTTCAACTTCAGTGTTATTCATTTGTGACCCGTAGTAAACCTGTCTCATTGTTAGCCCAGATATTTTGTGTTGTAGTGTATTTCATTTTGTTGCAGTTTTCTACGAGCTATAGGATTAGCTTCTGTGTGACCGAACTGGTAACTGATAACGTTTACTTTCTCACAGACTGCATTGTTGGAATCTTAAACATGCCGCCATCATTGTACGGCCTCTATTTATTGATGACGTCACAGTTTGTGGCAACTGCTTTCAATATTCTTGATTTACATGAGTTTAATGAATTGATTACTTAATAGTTTTTTAAGAAAGTTTAAGTAATTAATGAAATTGTGTTTCTTAATATCGCAATAATTTTCTTTAGTCGCGCACGCGGAAATGGCGACCATTCAAAGGACAAATATTAACCGTATACTAATATTTTTTGTCTTTCTCCGGTGTACGAGGGTGAGTGAAATGAAAACCTTCAATATTTTTTAAATATTATTTATTGTGCAGAAGTGGTACAAAGCTGTATCACTTTTCAAGATAATCTCCCCCACACTCAATGCAAGTCCTCCAGTGCTTACAAAGTACATAAATTCCCTTAGAAAAAAATTTCTTTTGGTAGTCTGCCCAACCACTTATGCACCACGTGGCGTACCTCTTCATCAGAACGGAACTTCTTTCCTCCCATTACGTCTTTGAGTGGTCCAAACATATGGAAATCACTTGGGGCAAGGTCTGGTGAGTATGGTGGATGAGGAAGACAGTCAAAATGCAGGCCCGTGATAGTTGCAGCTGTGGTACGGGCAGTGTGGGGCCTTACATCGTCACGATGCAAAAGGACACCTGCTCACAGCAATCCACGTCTCTTTGATTTGATTGCAGGCCGCAGATGATTTTTAGGAGATCTGTGCATGATACGCTTGTGGTAGTGGTCCCTCTACGCATGTAATGCTCCAAAATGACGCCTTTTTCGTCCCAAAAGAGACTCAGCATAACCTTCCCTAATGATGGTTCTGTTCGAAACTTCTTTCGTTTTGGTGATGAGGAATGGCGCCATTCCTTGCTCGCTCTCTTCGTTTCCGGTTGGTGGAAGTGAACCCAAGTTTCGTCCCCAGTAACGATTCTTGCAAGGAAGCCATCACCCTCTCGTTCACAGCGCCGAAGAAATTCTTCACAAGCATCAACATGTCGTTCTCTCATTTCAGGAGTCAGCTGCCGTGTCACCCACCTTGCAGACACTTTGTGAAACTGGAGCAGATCACGCACAATGTGGTGTGCTGACCCATGACTACAATGCAAACATGCTGCAACGTCATTCAGTGTCACTCGGCGGTTTTCCTTCACTATGGCTTCAACTGCTGCAATGTTCTGTGGAGTCACAACTCGTTGTGCCTGACCTGGACGAGGAGCATCTTCCACTGAAGTCACACCATTTGCGAACTTCCTACTCCATTCGTAGACTTGCTGACCTGACAAACATGTATCACCATACTAAATCTTAATTCGTCAATGAATTTCAATAGGTTTCACACATTCACTACGCAAAAACCTAACAACAGAACGCTGTTCTTCCCTGGTGCAAGTCGCAGGTGGGACGGCCATATTTATACTGATACTGCGACGGTATGTGCGCATCTGCACTATTCTGCCACATACAGGCCATTCTACGCGCTGTTTGTAGCACGCTTACCAACTTACAGGACAACGGTGCGAAATTTCGATTTGTTATTACAAATTTGAGGTTTTCATTTGACTCACCCTCTATGTAATAAACTCTCACCAAACTTAGAGAAGGAAATATATCAGACATGGCGAAATGTCGATAACTAGCGAGACGAAATGCTCCCGTCGATGGAAATTATAAAAGAGAGAATTTTCATTTTGTCAGTCGTTGGCTCCCTCAGTGTAGTAGCCGCAATTGCAGAATTTTTTATGTGCAAGAATTTTTCAAAAGACGATCTATTGTGAAATGTCATTCGCCGTAATGAGAATAATGGTGGTAGTTTTTTGCGCAGAGTCCTGTGAGCAAGAAGCTGTTGCTAGACTGTTTTCAACACTGGCAGCCATTACATGGCATTGGGTAAAAATAGAAGTTTTGTGAATAGTACTAATGAATTTGTAAATATGAAAATCAGTATATTTATTTGTGAGTGGGCAATTACAGTCAGTATTGAATTAAAATGGAACGTGGTAGTGTAGAGCACTCACCCGTGAATCATGTCAATCAGATAGAAAAAAAAATGCTCAAAAAAATTGGAAAGCCTTACGTTGTAATGACGACCCGGTTTCCAACTCAAGGTGAAACTAAAGAAGAACTATTAGACAAAATTAAGGGTATTTGTCGGGCGCAGAAGGTGTCCTCCCGCACAGGAAAACAATCATCTAGCTACCAGGAATAAACTGAAGCTAATACCGAAAATGTTTCGAAACAGCGAGAGAGAATTAGCTCCGCCTATTTTGGCCGCAAAAAAAATCTATGAAAGATGATGTGGCGTAATGGCTTCATCCTTCCTGCAATCGCCATAATTGGCGGAAGTCGGGGAGACTGGTACGGCAACTCCCAGAATACGCAGGTTGCGTCATAATTAGTGGCGAACGAGCGTAACAACGGGATGTTTCCAGAAATCATACCGCGAGTTCTATTGATGATAGAAACGTAGGAACAAGTGGTTTGGATAGGTCTTGTGCTAGTGACGAAGGGTATACCCAATAGAAGGATCGTGTTGGCGTCACTATCCTGCAGTACAGGACAAAGGTATGAATATTACACACTTCCTTTGCTTAAGCAAATCGAGCAAACAGGTTGGCTCTTTTTGCGTTTGGTGTGATCTACAGTGGGCTCAATGAAATTTATAGAGGCACCATTAGTTCACAGGCGCTTCCTCGGAAAACTGCAAAAGAAGATTTTTCTGCTACATTTTAGCCGTCATCACAGCATATGTCCATAACGAATAGCAGCAAATTACTCAAATTTTAACGACATATTGTCTACGCCCCGATGTTATTCTATCTGTATATTGAGCACGCAGTAAAATAAACAAAAGAAAAATTCGGAATAGGAATTAAAATCCATGGAGAAGAACTAAAAACTTTGAGGTTCGCCGATGACATTGTAATTCTGTCAGAGACAGCAAAGGACCTGGAAAAGCAGTTGAACGTAATGGACAGTGTCTTGAAAGGTGGATATAAGATGAACATAAACAAAAGCAAAACGAGGTTATGGAATGTAGTCGAAATAAATCGGATGATGCTGCGGGGATCAGGAAATTAGATGCTTGAAGCAGTAAATGAGTTTTTCTATTTGGGGAGCAAAATAACTGATGATGGTCGAAATAGAGAGGATATAAAATGTAGACTGGCAATGGCAAGGATAGCGTTTCTGAAGAAGAGAAATTTGTTAACATCGAGTATTGATTTAAGTGTCAGGAAGTCGTTTCTGAAAGTATTTGTATGGAGTGTAGCCATGTGTGGAAGTGGAACATGGACGGTAAATATTTTAGACAAGAAGAGAATAGAAGCTTTCGAAATGTGGTGCTACAGAAGAATGCTGAAGATTAGATGGGTAGATCACGTAAGTAATAAGGAGGTATTGAATAGAATTGGGGAGAAGAGGAGTTTGTGGCACAACTTGACTAAAAGAAGGAATCGGTTGGTAGGGCATACTCTGAAGCATCAAGGGATCACCTATTTGGTAATGGAGGGCAGTGTGGAGGGTAAAATTTTTAGGGGGAGACCAAGAGATGAATACACTAAGCAGATTAAGAAGAACATAAGTTGCTGTAAGTACTGGGAGATGAAACTTGCACAGGATGGAGTAGCATGGAGAGCTGCGTCAAACCAGTCTCTGGACTGAAGACGACAACAAAAACAACAACAACACTGTCTAGACATTTATATACAACTACAATCTCCCCACTTTCAAAAAATCTTTACGCGTTATAGAGAGACACCGCAAAAACCTGGTGTTTTGGTTACAAAAACCGAGGCGCGCATTCCAAGACGGCTACGCACAGCAAATGGCTGAAATTCTGATATGTTCGTAAGATCCCGATCTCAAATGGCTTGCAAAATATTCATTTCTTTAACCGTTTCCGCGATGAGGATGTTCAAAGTTACCTCACTTGAGCACGTAAAAAAACGAATGTAATATTCGGTGCAAGATGAAAATCTAATTTATAAAGTGATGGTACACGGACACATATGCTTTTAAACGCCCTGCGTTATCATGAGATGGGTTCTGGGAACCCAAAGTTGTATTACTGAAGAACATTCAAAATTTTTGTGTTCATGAAATCCGATCTGAGGTGAAAAATTAGCATATAATTAAACTATAGCAATTTTACTAACCCATAAAGTTCTTTTGATATGATTGGCATGCCCGGAGAACCAGTTGAAAACTGGTGCTATTGGAGCACAAAGCAGACGAATATACTTACGTTTTACAGATTATGTCTGAATAGCGAAGTACCAGCTACCTCTTCTATTTTCCTCAGCAGCTTTCAAAATTTTCCCTGATATTTTGGCATGCGAACATATTCACACTTTTTTATGTTCAGAGAGAAGAAGACGGTGACTGCGGTAAAGAGGCGGGAAAGAAATAAATACTTGGAGATAGTAAACATTGGTCGTGATGTAGGGATAGTGAAGGAGACAATGGCAGTGTGAGAGAATGAGAGGAACACAGCGACAGTTGAACATTGTTGACAGTGACAGGACTGCGCTAGGAGAAGAGTGAAGGAGAAAGTGCCAGTGGGAGAAAATTAAAGAGGAGTGGGAGTGGAAGTGGGTGACAACCAGTCATAATGAGAAGCAGAGTATATAACAAGGACAACGAGGAAGAGAGAGATAGTGACAGTGAGAAGAGAGAGTAGCAGAGGGACTGAATGAAAGAGATATTAGCAGTAAGAGAGATCAAGAGGGAGACAGTCACAGTGAAACGAAAATGACTGTCACACGGGAGAAAATTACAGTCTGATACAAAGAGATAATGAGAATGAGTTGGGCTGAATGAGTGATTAAGAAAGGGCAACTGGGAGTCGATGCGTATGAGTGATTTACAGCGATGGACTAGTGCATATGAGCGAATTCGAGTTAGGGGAGCTTTTGGGGGTTTGAGGTAGGTTGCATGTAAAAAATGGCGCGATATGTTCACATGCCAAATTTTTTGGGAAAATTTTTAAAGGTGCTGAAGAAAGTGGGACCCCACTTCTCAGTCTTTTTATAAACAGGATAATATTCGACTTTTTCTGCTGGTAGAACACTGCTTCAGTTCATTACGTGTTTCAACTAGCAGTACAAATGGTTCAAATGGCTCTGAGCACTATGGGACTCAACTGCTGAGGTCATTAGTCCCCTAGAACTTAGAACTAGTTAAACCTAACTAACCTAAGGACATCACAAACATCCATGCCCGAGGCAGGATTCGAACCTGCGACCGTAGCGGTCTTGCGGTTCCAGACTGCAGCGCCTTTAACCGCACGGCCACTTCGGCCGGCAACTAGCAGTACACATGTAGCTGTTACAGAAGGTGTTCCACGTCCATGTCCCTGTAATGTCATGGAAGACTTGTCATTTCTTTGGAGTGGGTTACGAATAACTTCAAAACACCCTCGGATCAACTCGTAATTTTTTACAAGACTGTGCTATTCAGTGAATCAGATTTTAACCGTATCAAACAGCGTGCGGTACTCTTTGCTCTCGGGATGGCCACAGAAAACGCACTGCCGCTGCTCGCATTTCCCACCTTGGACCATCCTGGTGGATTAGACGCAGTCTTACCTAAACAGAAAAAGTCCGGCAGACCAGCATACACCCGACACGTTCCCAACCATGGACTACAGAGTGCGATATGAACCCAGTTCCATCGGGAATTCTTTGAGAGATGGACAGTTCTTCTACGCTCTTGTTTGGCTCCTATTTTGCACCAACATGCACATTTTATATTAATTCACATTTAAAGAATCACAGAACAAAGGAAGTCAACAAGATTTGAAGGTCCTGCGTCAGCCGGCCGATGTGGCCGAGCGGTTCTAGGCCCTTCATTCTGGAACCGCGCGGCCGCTACGGTCACAGGTTCGAATCCTGCCTCGGGCATGGATGTGTGTGATGTCCTTAGGTTAGTTAGGTTTAAGTAGTTCTAAGTTCTAGGGGACTGATAACCTCAGATGTTAAGTCCCATAGTGCTCAGAGCCATTTGAAACCTGCTGCGTCAACGTGAACGAGAAAACTTGATGGTGAAAGAAAGTCCATAAACCTTCGTAAATTCCTTGTCAGCAACTCAACAAGGTACTTAATACCACAGTCAAGAGTCCGTAGTTTAGTCCAATAGAGGCTAGCCAAGTTATAGTAGTATAACTGGTAGGAAAAAAAATATCGTGCGACCATCAGCGTATTCCGGTGATCATGACGCTACACATAAACACACGTTTGGCAGGCTGTTTCAGCGATTTTAAATCATAAACATAAGGGAAGATCAAAACCTTTCGTTTTGAAGGCGTTGCTGCCGTGTACATGCAACCCAGCACGACTCCGATACGGAAATATATGCTGCCATAAGGCGAAGAAGAACATAATAATTCCAATCCCAAAGAAGTCAGGTGCTGACAGATGTGAAAATTACCGAACTGACAGTTTAATAAGTCACGGCTGGAAAATACTAACGCGAATTCAAATCGCCCAAATGGCTCTGAGCACTATGCGACTCAACTTCTGAGGTCATCAGTCGCCTAGAACTTAGAACTAATTAAACCTAACTAACCTAAGGACATCACACACATCCATGCCCGAGGCAGGATTCGAACCTGCGACCGTAGCGAACGCTCGGTTCCAGACTGCAGCGCCTATAACCGCACGGCCACTGCGGCCGGCACTAACGCTAATTCTTTACAGACGAATGGAAAAACTGGTAGAAGCCGACCTTGGGGAAGATCAGTTTGGATTCCGTAGAAAGATGGGAATACGTGAGGCAATACTGACCCTACGACTTATCATAGAAAATAGATTAAGGAAAGGCAAACCTACGATTATAGCATTTGTAGACTTAGAGAAAGCTTTTGACAATGTTGACTGGAATACTCTCTTTCAAATTCTGAAGGTGGCAGGGGTAAAATACAGGAACCGAAAAGCTATTTACAATTTGTGCAGAAACCAGATGGCAGTTGTGAGAGGAGGGACATGAAAGGGAAGCAGTGGTTGGGTAGGGAGTGAGACAGGGTTGTAGCCTATCGCCGATGCTATTCAATCTGTATATTGTGCAAGCAATAAAGGAAACAAAAGAAAAGTTCGGAGTAGGTATTGAAATCCATGGAGAAGAAATAAAAATTTTGAGGTTCGCCGATGACATTGTAATTCAGTCAGAGACAGCAAAGGACTTGGAAGAGCAGTTGAACGGATGGACAGTGTCTTCAAAGGAGGATATAAGATGAACATCAACAAAAGCAAAATATGGGTAAGGGAATGTAGTCGAATTAAATCGGGTGATGCTTCGGGAATTAGATTAGGAAATGAGATGCTTGAAGTAGTAAATGAGTTTTGATATTTGGAGATTAAAGTAACTGATGATGGGCGAAGTAGAGAGGATATAAAATGTAGACTGTGAATGGCAAGGAAAGCGATTCTGAAGAAGAGAAATTCGTTAACATCGAGTACAGATTTAAGCGTCAGGAAGTCGTTTCTAAAAGTATTTGTATGGAGTGTAGCCATGTATGGATGTGAAACATGGATGATAAATAGTTTGGACAAGAAGAGAATAGAAGCTTTCGAAATGTGGTGCTACAGAAAAATGCTGAAGATCAGATGGGTAGATCACATAACTAATGCGGAAGTATTGAACAGGATTGGGGAGAAGAGAAGTTTGTGGTACAACTTGACCAGAAGAAGGGACCGGTTGGTAGGACATGTTCTGAGGCTTCAAGGGATCACCAATTCAGTATTGGAGGACAGCGTGGAGAGAGACCAACAGATGAATCAACTAAGCAGATTCAGAAGGATGTAGGCTGCAGTAGGTATTGGGAGATGCAGAAGCTTGCACAGGATAGAGCAGCATGGAGAGCCGCATCAAACCAGTCTCAGGACTGAAGACCACAACAGCAACAACAACAACAAGGCATAGTGTCCGGGAGAACTGCGACAAGGGGAGCCGCTGCTTCTGACAACGCGCGAAACCGTATCGCAAATGTTGTAACGCAGAAGCTTCACCAACTGAAGCGGGAGAAACTCAAGCACTCGCCCTGCAGTCCTGGTGTCTCCCTAGGTGATTTTTCACTCCTTAAAATAGCTTAAAGAATGCCTTGAAGGGTCGACGATTCCAGTCGGTTGAAGACGTGCAGGAGGCAGTTAAGGACTCTTTCACGCAGCCGGACAATGTTTTATCAAACGGGTATTTTCAACCTGATGCGTCTAAATAACAACTCCTTAAATCCTCAAGGCGATTTTGTCTGATTGCCTACTGATTCTGGACTGTATGGCTATCGAAAGGAAACTTTTGGATCGCCCCTCTCAAAAACAGAATGTAACCGGTCATTAAATAGGAAGAATTTTTAATTTATTTATTTACTGTAACAGTAGGTATCAGGTGCTTTTTCCCCATTATAAAGTGGCAGTTCCCGTGTTTAAGTCACATACATTGCTCTTGCAAAATTAGCAGTGTCCAAACACCAGCAATTCTGCGCTTCTTCGTTGTGTACTGCAGTGAAGCTTAATGCACTCTGTACTTACAAACTACTAAATTTGCCTCCGAAACGCGTTGTAAACAGAAAGGCACCTCAGATTTAGTGGCTGGTTACTTTGTGTCTTTTAATACGACTTCCTTTTAATTTAGAACATATCTGTTAAGAGTTGGAGGGAGGTGATTAAATGTCCATCAGAGACAGTAATGGCCCTAGCACGAACCCCTGAGGAACACCTCTACGTTGTAGATACTAGCGCAGTGGTACTCATAGCGATGGCAGTCAGGTGTCCAGGTAATGCTCACAGTTTCCACTGTGGGAAATGTGTTTGGGCTCCAAGTCTGGGAGCAAAACGCTCCCTTCTGCCCAGTCCCATAACGCTCCATTCCATAGGAACGCGCCGCACCTGTTCTGCTTCTTGCCCCAGGGCGCTCTGGCGGTGCCGCGGTCATTAGCGCTCTTCCTCTCCTCTCCTCCCCCTCCCCCTCACACCCTGACCGCCACCCCTCCCACCGCCCCCACAGCACAGCGCTAACAACAAACCGCGAACCGCCACGACAGCTGGCGCTTCCGCTGACAGATGAACATCGCCCGCACCGCCTTTCTTTTGTCGGCGCCATCTGCAGCCGCAGGCAGGGCAGCCAACTGCGCGGCGAGAAACTGCCGGCCGCTGCCGCTAATGGCTTCTGTCCAGCAGGGCTGTTCCAAGCGCTCCAGCCTGGACGTCTTGGTTTTTCTTTTATCTCTCCTTTCACTTCAACAGCTATCAGCTATCTTCTCAATATACGACTTAGTTTCAGTTTTATTTGTAGCTCGTAACTACCATCCTCTTTTTAGTCCCGCAGATACAATTCAAAGCTGACATTTTCCAGCGAAGGCTGCTACGAATGCTTAAATGAATTAAAAATTCCAAATTTGTGCCGAAATTTGGTATTTCATCTACAGGTACGTAGTATGTACATCATCAGGACTTCTTTCCACTGACAGACTGACAATCCTTCCATAATTAACATTGCCTAGGTGTGTGCTATCTCTGCCATCAGTACCAGTTACACGCTCAAAACTTTAAATAGCTTTCACATTAACATCGTCCAGATGAACATCAGTTCTGATACTTGTCACCAGGTATACATTAAGATGAGGTCTGAATCCTCAAAGTGCATCGATATCAGCACCATCGAGATAAACGAAATAAAACATGTAGGAGTTTGTTTCCGTCTGTTTGGCCTATCTGTTTTGCAGTTTATGCTCGGTAAAATAAATTTAGCGATTATTGGGGTTGCCAGCTCCAAAATTATAACAGCAGGACTCGGTAGAGTCATGTGGGTACTTTAAGTCGCTATAAGTAATCAGTTACATTGCAGTTTTTTTTATCTTTTTGAGAGATCACCCTTAAACGTGCTTAAATTATGAAAACAATCGGTAAACAGACTTATGCTTTCGTAATTATGACACTAAATAAGTGCTCAGTATTCTCAATTTCATAGCTATGTTCCTAAGATAATGTTATCTTAAACTAAAATTTCTTCATCAAACAAAATAAACAATTGTCCATTCTTCTGGGACAGAAAACAAGAAGACACTGCGTAAGTGCGGTCATTTCAGTTAGATTATAGTCAAATAACAATACTCTGTATTTAAGTATTAATGTATCACATTTGAACCCATTTCATGGTGTGTTATCATTTCGGTGATTGTATCGGCGCGTTCCTTTGTCCATTTATGAGACAGAATACCCTTCAGACGTTGAAACGTTTGCCAGCAATTTGAAAGTAATATTCTACCATTTTCAATAACTCCAAATAAACTTCATCATGATTTGATTTGATATTAGCTGTCGACTTTTCATGAGCCATAGCTTTTTAAAGGCAGAAGCATCCTTTATTCCGCGAATTTCATGAAATTTAGCCAGTGATAAAAGAATTTACTCTCACTGAACTTTACATTTTTCCTAGAATGCCCTTTTTTGGTGTATCTGTGTATCTTTATGAGATCCTATTCTTCCTTATACCTACTTTTCGCTCTACGTAATCAGTGTGGAACGGGCTTTAGTTGTGCGTTCTGTACTTCATTGCTAAAAAGCCGAACATAAGCCAGGCAGGGCGGGATTGCGTGTATTTGTCTGGACACGAATGTAAAAAGTGGGGCACGTCCGACAACAGTTATTGACGTCGTATACACATGATATGCATTTCAAAACATTCTTTCTTCTTATACAGGATGAACTTCACCTCCCTCTACGAAATTTCGGAAATTGTTGAGTGTTATTTTCTGAGCAATCCGGTACGGCGGTATACAAATGAGGGAACTAGTTTCGAAGTTTCTGCCAGTTTGGCCGACATAACAAGCTCCGCAGCAGATTTTGCATACAGGGTGCTTGACAATTTCTATTAGAGGTTTTTAGGAGTTGTACAAGGAACCTGAGAGAGAATTTATGTCCGGAAATAGACCGTCTAGGTATGAAATAAGATTGAAGATCGGATCACTTTGAAATTTCACACTTCACGGTACACACACGTGGGACACAATGGAGATCTGGCCGATGTGCTCTACAGCAGCGCATGACACGGTCAATGTTTGGAGTACTCTTCATCGGGTTCTCTTCTATGTGGAGGAGAACGTCCTCTTCACAACTGACAGTGCAGGCCGTTCATGGAGCACCACAAACGAACCTGTTAGTTAAGAACGTCTCTTGCGGCCGTTTTTATAGCCAGACGGAAATCGTATGTGACGTCATAATTACAATCGCGACTGACGACGCCGTCCTCTTCTCGGTTTGTGTACGTACCGTGAAGTGGGAGATTTGAAAGTGATCCAGTCTTCAAACCTGCTGGCTGGTGTGGCCGTGCGCTTCTAGGTGCTTCAGTCTGGAACTACATGACCGCTACGGTCGCAGGTTCGAATCCTGCATCGGGCATGGATGTGTGTGATGCCCTTAGGTTAGTTAGGTTCAAGTAGTTCTAAGTTCTAGGGGACTGATGACCACATATGTGAAGTCCCATAGTGCTCAGAGCCATTTAAACCATTTCTTCAAACCTGTTACATGTCCAAACGGTGCATTTCCCGACTGGATTCCTTTTCAGAAATCTGTCTCCTTGGTTCCTCCTACAACTCGTAGAAGCCTGTAATAGCAATTTTCACTCCTGGGGGACAAAACAAAGGTCCTGGGGATCAAATAAAAGGTCCTGGGGATCAAATAAAAGGTCCTGGGGATCAAATAAAAGGTCCATGGGGACAAAAAAAGGTCCTGGGGACAAAAAAAGGTCCTGGGGGACAAAAAAAGGTGCTGGGGGACAAAAAAAAAAGGTCCTGGGGAACAAAAAAAGGTCCTGGGGAACAAAAAAGACAAGGGGACCAAAAACGAGTCAAGGGAGACGGAAAAGTGTCAAGGGAGACGGAAAAGTGTCAAGGGAGACGGAAAAGAATCAAGGGAGACGGAAAAGAGCCAAGGGAGACGGAAAAGAGTCAAGCAGGGACGAAAAAGAGTCAAGCGGGGACAAAGCAGAGTCAAGGGGGGACAAAGCAGAGTCAAGAGGGGACAAAGCAGAGTCAAGGGGGGACAAAGCAGAGTCAAGAGGGGACAAAGCAGAGTCAAGGGGGGACAAAGCAGAGTCAAGAGGGGACAAAGCAGAGTCAAGGGGGGACAAAGCAGAGTCAAGGGGGGACAAAGCAGAGTCAAGGGGGGACAAAGCAGAGTCAAGGGGGGACAAAGCAGAGTCAAGGGGGGACAAAGCAGAGTCAAGGGGGGACAAAGCAGAGTCAAGGGGGGACAAAGCAGAGTCAAGGGGGGGACAAAGCAGAGTCAAGGGGGGACAAAGCAGAGTCAAGGGGGGACAAAGCAGAGTCAAGGGGGGACAAAGCAGAGTCAAGGGGACAAAAAGAGTCAAGGGGACAGAAAAGTCAAGGGGACAGAAAAGTCCAAAAAAGTGTTAAATGTGGTAAATGAAGAACAAGAGTAGAATTCTAATTACATGGTGAAACTGGGCTATTTTGGAATGAAAGATCTGTATTCACTCGTTAACTATCAGTGCAGAATTAATTGTGAAAAATACTCTTGCGAAACCTTATTAACTTGAAGAGACAATCTCGTTCTATAGGTGTTCGGTGAAAACAATACATTGCGTCGTAGCGAATTTCGACGTTTTACACCGCCAAGAGTCCAATAAGCTAGGAATTAGGATAATCACCTGCGTGCTGGTGGTTATACGATCATCCACAAGGCAGGTGACAAGTGTCACAACAGAGCAGGCGAATTCCGGCTGTCGGATTACCGCGTCACGTCAAACGGGGCGCTCTGTCCGATCACATCCGTTTTACGGCCGCAGCGAATGACCACCGCGTGTTTCGTCGAAACCGGTTTCGCGTGACCTGTGCTGATAGGCTAAGCTGCCAGGTTTTTCTTGCTTACCAGCAGCATGCGTTAACGCGTGTACTCTCTAATCTCATTCAGTCGGACTGATCTCTACGTTCGTTCAACTCACAATTTAGCGTCCGATGGTTGGCACTACGAGATTCTGCAGCAATACTGTATACTTTGGACAACTCTATTCGCACGATATCACTACCACACTACAAATGAGATATGCGCTGGGAAAACCAGTTTATTTCTCAGCCAGCACCTTTCATTATCTTAAAACGCCTGTGTGATAAAAAAAATTTCATTTAACGACCACCTTGGTAAAATAATTAGTAATTGGCTTTAAAGGCATAATGGTGAGGAAATGCACAGTTGACAAATCAAAGGAAACGTAGTTGCTATGAATTTTACAAAAAAAGACGTACAGACAAAAACGTTAACTTTTTATACCTGAGATTCACAGTCAAAGAGATCTCATATTTACGCCAGTGACTGTAACACTTTCTTTATTGCACGATTGCAACTTCGGCCTTAGGCCATTATCAGGTGCAGCTGAAAAATACAGAATGTTTATAATTTATTTAACGAAATAGTTGTGTATCTTGATAATCGGCCGATTACACATAATGAAAGATGCAATTTCGTAAGCATGTCACTTACATTTTTGTGGATTTCAGCCATGTCTACTTAAAATGAGTTGACGCATTCATAGGTCGTTGTCATTGCTATTAAATACATTCGTGAGGCTGTTACATATTGCGAGCACACACATCCGTATGTCATAAAACAGTCTGCAGGCACTCATGTTCGTTAGCCCATCACTAGTCACATATGCACTAAACTGCAGCGGCAGATTACTGCTAACCGACTACTGGTAGCCGTTTTGGCGCGTAAACAGATTACAGATATTGTTTTACTCTGTGTCTAATAGGCGCTGCTTATGCGTTGTTGTTTACATCTTTGGGCGCGTTTAGTGACATCTCTGAACAGCCAAAGGGACTGTATCTGTGATACAGTATCCACAGTCAACGTCTATGTTCAGGAGTTCTGCGAACGGGGGTGTTGCAAACTTTTTTGATGTGTGTATAATTACTTACCTTACATCTGACGACTAAAAATCAGAGATGTCTTTACTAAGAAATAACTGCTCAAGTTTCCTTTGCCGAACTCGCTGAGGCCAATTATAGTCTATATCTCGTCTAGTTTGAGCATTTCTTGGTAGGCAACTGCACTGTAAAATGCAAAGAATATGCAATAGGCTCGTTTCCTGCACTGGTCACTTTACACTTTACTCCACCTTCTCCATCTTTAAAAATAAAGAGTAAAAAATGACAAGAACAGAGTTTTATAAAGTAACAACCGTCCCCACATTACTGTAAGGAAATGAGCTGTGGGTTATTACAGACGAAAAGGGCTGTGAAGAGGCTGTGGCACAGTAGATAGATTTAGAAACAGTGACACTAACATTATGATAGAATTAAACACATCTAACATAAGAACCAAAACTGAAGGCCGGCCGAAGTGGCCGTGCGGTTAAAGGCGCTGCAGTCTGGAACCGCAAGGCCGCTACGGTCGCAGGTTCGAATCCTGCCTCGGGCATGGATGTTTGTGATGTCCTTAGGTTAGTTAGGTTTAACTAGTTCTAAGTTCTAGGGGACTAATGACCTCAGCCGTTGAAGACCCATAGTGCTCAGAGCCATTTGTACCAAAACTGAAGACAATAGAAAATAATGGAATGGACATCTCTAGTGAATGGACAGTGGCTAAGCACCTTTGTAAGTCATAAATTCTCAGAATGAGATTTTCACTCTGCAGCGGAGTGTGCGCTGATGTGAAACTTCCTGGCAGATTAAAACTGTGTGCTGGACCGAGACTCGAACTCGGGACCTTTGCCTTTCGCGGGCAACTACATATTTCCAAGTTTGGAAGGTATAGCAGAAGTAAAGCTGTGAGGACGGGATGTGAGTCATGCTTGGGTAGCTCACATGGTAGAGCACTTGCCCGCGAAAGGCGAAGGTCCAGAGTTCGAGTATCGGTCCGGCACACAGTTTTAATCTGCCAGGAAGTTTCATAAATTCTCATCTACCAAGCACAAGAAATCTGGGATCGGCAAGGAAGATATGGGCACCGTAACAAGAAACTCCTAGTACTTGACAAGAAGAAGAAGAAGACTCCAATGGAGCGATTAGGATAATTGCGACGATGGAAGCACCGTCTACCATGCACTAGACACTGGTTTGTAGAGTACACATGTAGAACTTTCAGAATTTATCGAGGTAGGCAACTTGGCACTGGATCACACAGGGGGTGGAAAAGTAAGTGGAAACACAGCGGCAAACGCATGCTTGAACATGAATGCAGATGCCAGCAAAGCCTGTGCAAAGTGTCAGTCGTAGTGAGAATAGTGTTCCGTTTAGTTGTGACTGCATTATGTAGAGGCTAAGCCAAATCGAACGTGAAGAAACTGTTAGTGTTAGTATGGTGGGGGCTTTGGTAACCTAGGTGGCTGAAGTGTTTCATGAGGTACCGTACCTAAGATTTATATGGCATACAGGGAAAGCGGAAAACCATCTTCCGCTATGTCACAAAGCTGAAGGAAGTGTGTTGCGTCGTCGTGACAACCTGTCATTGAAAAGGATTGTGATGAAAAATAGGACGACGACAGCTGCAAAAGTCATTCAAGAACTAAATGACACTTCCGCGTACATTATCAGCATCAGGTACGATATGATGGCAATTGCAGCGCGAGGCGGAATGCCAAAAACACACATCAATGATGCGATTGCCCTTTACGTGAAAATGTGATGCCGAAGCCGTAAGACCTGGGCTATGGAGCAATGGAAGACAGGCATTTGGGCGGACGAGTCGTGTTTACCTCTGTTTCCAACTGCTTGACAAGTTTACGTCTGGCACGTATCGTCACAAGCGTACGACGTAGAATGCTTGCTGGCAAGAGTGAAACATGAGGAACATGAGGGTTTGGTGAGGATCTGGGAAGTCGTATCGTGTTTTTTCCGTGGGCCTCGTGGTTACTCTGCAAGATCCCATTAGTGTCAGGTATTGGGACAATTTTTTCCCATCAATGATGATATGTCTCCCAGACAAGAGGGTCCCTGTTAACTCGCACTTCCATGACTGGTTTTGTGAGCACGAGGATGTACTGTCGCATCTCGTCTGGCCATCAGGGTCACCAGATCGCAGTGTAACTGAGCTTTTATGGTCTATTTGGAATGTTGGAGAGGAGGCAGCTTGATTTCTACACACCTCCACCATCGTTACCTGAACTTCACACTATTTCGCAGGAAGAATGGTATAGGATTCCCTTGAATACCATACAGTATCTGCATTTGTCTGTTCCGAGACGACTGGAAGCTATTTTGAATGCATACTGGTTTCAAATACCACATTAGGCATGCTAAGATGTGGGGTTTTTGTTGTTTCTGTATCCTTTATTCATCCCCTGTGAGTGTTGCAAAATTATTTAACGTATGAACTTTCGTAACGAAGCTTGTGTGTCCGTGTCTATGTGCATGTTCGTGTGTGGGAGCGCGCTTGCGGGCGGGATGGAAAAAAAATGGTTCAAATGGCTCTGAGCACTATGGGACTTAACATCTGAGGTCATCAGTCCCCTAGAACTTTGAACTACTTAAACCTAACTAACCTAAGGACATCACAAATATCCGTGCCCGAGGCAGGATTCGAACCTGCGACCGAAGCAGCAGCGCAGCGCGGTTGCGGACTGAGGCGGGTAGAACCGCTCGGCCACTGTGGCCGGCGCGGGCGGGAGGGAGAGAGAGAGAGAGAGAGAGAGAGAGAGAGAGAGAGAGAGAGAGAGAGAGAGAGAGCGCTAAGTTGCGTTTCTGTCGAAGATGGAAGGAGGAGGAGTCTTTTATTTGTTGCATTTATTTCCCCTCTAGCTGCCACGATCTGTAGCCAACACGAAGATCAATTGAGCAGCATGAGAGAATGAATAATATCTTGAAAAGAGGTTATAAGAGGAACATCAACGAAGGTCAGATAAGGCTAATGGAGTATAATCGAATTAAATGAATCAATGCTGGTGGGATTAGACAAAAAAATGAGGTAAGACGTAACCTTTAATATTCGGACAGCGTAACGCCTGACGATGGCGAGCCGAAAGGAGATATAACAGGTAGTCCGGTAATAGCAAGAAATGATTTTCCGATAAGGAGAAATTTGTCAACGACGATCACAGATGTAATTTTTTGAACGACTTTTATGAATACATTTGTATCGAATGTAGCATTATACTCGAAGTGATAAGTGAGCAATAAAGATTACCGACAACGTGAGAACAGAAGCTTGTGACATATGGTGCTATATACACTATGTGATCAAAAGTATCCGGACACCCGGGTGAAAATGACTTACAACTTCGTGGCGCCCTCCATCGGCAATGCTGGAATTCAATACCACCCTTAGCCTTGATCACAGATTCCATTCTTGCAGGCATATGTTCAAACGGTGCTGGAAGGTTTCTTGGGGAATGGCAGCCGATTTTTCACGGAGTGCTCCACTGGGCAGAGGTATCGATGTCGGTCGGTGAGGTCTGACACGAAGTCGAAATTGCAAACATCGCAAAGGTGTTCGGTAGGATTCAGGTCAGGACTCTGTGCAGGCCAGTCCATTACAGGGATAGCATTGTCGAGTAACCACCCCGTCACGGGCAGTGCATTATGAACAGGTGCTCGATCGTGTTGAAAGATGCAATCGCCATCTCCGAATTGCTCTTCAACAGTGGGAAATAAGAAGGTGCTTAAAACATCAATGTAGGCCTGCGGTGCGATAGTGCCACGCAAAACAACAAAGGGTGCAACCCCCCTCCATGAAAAACACGACCGCACCACAACACCACCGCCTCTGAATTTTACTGTTGGCACAACACAAGCCTGCAGACGACGTTCACGGCATTCGCCATACCCACACCCTGAGATCGGATCGACACACTGTGTACCGTGATTCGTCACTCCACACAACGTTTTTCCATTGTTCAGTGTTCAGTTGTCCAATGTTTAACCTCCTTACACCAAGCGAGGCGTCGTTTGGCATTTACCGGCGTGATTTGTGGCTTATGAGCAGCCGCTCGACCATGAAATCCAAGTTTTCTGACCTCCCGCTTAACTGTCATAGTACTTGCACTGGCTCCTGATGCAGTTTGGTCTGGATAGATGTCTGCCTATCACACATTACGACCCTCTTCTACTGTCATCGCTCTCCCTCAGTCAACAGAAGAGGTCGGCCTGTAAGCTTTTGTGCTGTACGTGTCCCTCCACGTTTCCACTTCAGTATTACATAGGAAACAGTGGACCTAGGGATCTTTAGGAGTGTGGAAATCTCGCGTACAGACGTATGACACGTGACACGCTATCACCTCACCAGTTTCGAAGTCCATGAGTTCCGCGGAGGGCCCCATTCTGCTCTCTCACGATGTCTAATGACTACTGAGGTCGCTGATACGGAGTGACGTATGTTTTTCGGGGTGACCGGACACTTTTTATCACATCTTGTAAGGTGGCTGGAGATTACACGGATAGGTAGGACAGCTAATGAAGAGATAGTGAATCGAGTTGGAGATAAAATAGGCTTAAGGGGAAATTCGACTAAAATAGGCCATCGGTTGAAACGACGCATCCTGTGGCGTCACGGAGTAGAAGTTTACCGAAGGAGAGAGGGGTGCTTGGTTGGGAACGGGGGAAGGTTAAAGGATGAAAATTGTAGAGGGAAAACAAAGGGATGAATACGGTAAGCAGATTCAAATTGATGCAGATACCAGTAGCTACAAAGACATGAACGGGAGATGCTATTGCGCAGATCTACATGAGATTAGCCATGTGCCGGCCGGGATGGTCGAGCGGTTCGAGGCGCTACAGTCTGGAACCGCGAGACCGCTACAGTCGCAGGTTCGAATCCTGCCTCGGGGATGGATGTGTGTGATGTCCTTAGGTTAGTTAGGTTTAAGTAGTTCTAAGTTCTAGGGGACTGTTAACCTCAGATGTTCAGTCCCATAGTGCTCAGAGCCATTTGAACCATTAGCCATGTACAACAACAACACACCTTTGTTCCAATATTTATCTGTGCTCAAGGTTTTATGTATGCGAGTTTGCAGCCCTTGTAGACTGACATTTGGAAAATTTGTGGCATCTTGTTTTCGACCCCTGCTTCGATTCTGAGACTGGAATGCACAGTAGTCCTCCAGCGATGGCTGGCGCTTAGGTAACCTGTTGGACACAGCCGCTGAGGGGCCAACAGGTCCCTCTCCTTTTAATCGGCTCCCTACTTGTTGCTGCTTGGACGCAGTCCAACTGTTCTTGCACGCAGCCCAAAGAGAACGACATTTCTGCTCATCGAGTCTAGAGGCCTCTTGTCAGAATCTACTGTTTCTGGAACAACGAACGCAACCGAGAACACTTTTTGTCACCCATTTTACCAATTATTTGTTTCTGTGGCCTAGGAGTCGGGTTATTAGCTCACTTTCTAGCATTATTGATTGAGAGATATTGTTGTGTAGACCTGCACAAGCATAATTAAATAATTGTCAATCGTAAAATATGTTAACTTTACAAAATAATACATTAACAACTACGTAACACGAAAATAAATAACTAGAAAATTCGTTTATGTGGAGCTGAGGCACGCTTTAAAGTAATCGGGTGGGTAATGTGTGTGTGTGTATCTGTAAGTGAAGAGGAAGTAATATCTGCTTGTTAATTCATCACACCTGTAGTTTGCGCCCACTGTACTACTGAACGACCCAACAATGAGATCAACAGAAAAAGGAAATTAACTCATTTATCGCATAGTTCTGTACTGTTAGATCAATATACTGTATGGTGGTCAAGTCGACTGCCAAGGGAACAAAACGAAAACAAATTAGTCTGACTTTATTTAATTTTCACTTACGAACTAACATATTATCGAGCCATCATTTTGGAAAGTGATGATTACAAATTACTGACACGAATTATTTACAAATAAATGGAAAAACTGATGGAAGTCTTCTAGGGGAAATATCAATAACCGTTCCGGGGAAGTACAAGAACACGCAAGTCAATACTGACCGTACGACTTATCGTACGAAATACGTTGAAGGACGGTTATAAGATTTCTAGACCTGGAAGAAGATTGTGGCAGTCTAGATTCGAATAGACTCTTTATGATCCTGAGCGTAGCAGAGGTAAAATATAGGGAGCGGAAAGCTTTTTAACATTTGTATACTGAGCTAGCGGTAGAGGAGAGCTTTGGAATGAGGACTGAAATTCAGAACAAGAAATTAGAACTTGGATGTTGGCTGGTGACGTAATTCTGTCAGAAAGAGATGTTGGAAGACAGTTGAACAGAATGGATATTTCCAGACTGAGATTCTCACTCTGCAGCGGAGTGTGCGCTGATACGAAACTTCATGGCAGATTAAAACTGTGTGCCCGACCGAGACTCGAACTCGGGACCTAAACTGTGTGCCCGACCGAGACTCGAACTCGGGACCTTTGCCTTTCGCGGGCAAGTGCTCTACCATCTGAGCTACCGAAGCACGACTCACACCGGGCGTGAGTCGTGCTTCGGTAGCTCAGATGGTAGAGCACTTGCCCGCGAAAGGCAAAGGTCCCGAGTTCGAGTCTCGGTCGGGCACACAGTTTTAATCTGCCATGAAGTTTCAGAATGGATATTGTTTTGAAACGTGTTAATAAGGTGAACAACAGAAGTGAAGTGAGAGTGATGGAATGCACTCGAATTAAATAAGGAAATCAGACACTAAAAGTACAACAAGAGTTTTCTTATTTGGGTTACAAAAATGGCTGAAATGAAGAGTACAGAAAATGCACAGTGGCCGCTTCAAAAAAAGTATTTCTGAAGAAGAAGACTTTCCTAACATAAAGCGTAAATTCGTGTTACGAAGTCCATTCTGAAGATACTTGTGTTTAGTCTATCCTTGTGCGGTAGTGCAACATGAACGTTAAGCATTTCAGACAGGAGCGGAACAGGTACTTTAGAAACGTGGTGCTAGAGAAAATGCTGAAGATTGGATGGGTAGATCGGATATCTAATGCGGAGATATTGAATCAAACTGGGGAATAAAGAAACTTGGGACGCAGCTCCAATTAATGAAGAGATCATGTGGTATGAAACATCGTGAGGCGTCAAAGAACCATCTGTTTGGTGATGGAAGGAAGTGTAGGGTGGAAACTGGAGAGGGAAACCAAGGGTTGAGCACACTACTCAGGTTCAAATGCATTTAGCTTGCTGTAATTACTCAGAAATGAAGAGCTTTGTTCAGGTCAAACTAATGCATACAGCTTCTGAAAGCATAACAACAAAAACATTTATCTTTAAATACATAAGATACTCTGGATCCCGAGATGTTTGTCGAAGACGGAGGTTCGCCTTTTCAAAACGTGCCAGTCCCATCGCAATCGTATTTTATAGTGATTAATACTGTAAGTGTGGTTGGGCAGTGTTGTGGCGTCCTCACTAATTCTGTTGAGTTACCTCACTATTAATGACTGTACCAATGCAGCATTCCGAAATTGCTACGCAAAAAATTAGCCCAAGTAAAGCCGCTCTTATTTATTTATTTATTTTTTGTCATCAGTCATCGGACTGGTTTGATGTGGCCCGCCACGAATTCCTTTCGTGTGCTAACCTCTTCATCTGAGAGGAGCACTTGCAACCTATGTCCTCAATTATTTGCTGGATGTATCTGTCTTCCTCTACAGTTTTTGCCCTCTACAGCTCCCTCTAGGACCATGGAAGTCATTCAGTCATGTCTTAACATGTCCTCTCATTCTGTCCCTTCTCCTTATCAGTGTTTTCCACATATTCTTTTCCTCTCCGAGTCTGTGTAGAACCTCCTCATTCCATACCTTATCAGTCCACCTAATTTCCAACATTCGTCTGTACCACGACATCTCAAATACTTCGATTGTCTTCTGTTTCGGTTTTCCCACAGTCCATGCTTCACTACCACACAATGCTGTTGTACTCCATACATTCTCAGAAACTTCTTCCTCAAATTAAGGCCGATATTTGATGCTAGTAGACTTCTCTTGGCCAGGAATGCCTTTTTTGCCAATGCTAGACTGCTTTTCATGTCGTCCTTGCTCCGCCCGTCTTTGGTTATTTTATCGCCTAGGTAGCAGAATTCCTTAACTTCATCTACTTCGTGACCATCAACCCTGATGTTAAGTTTCTCGCTGTTCTCGTTTCTACTACTTCTTATTACCTTCGTCTTTCTCCGATTTACTCTCAGTCCATACTCTGTACTCATTGGACTGTTCATTCCGTTTAGTAGATCATGTAATTATTTTTCAGTTTCACTCGGGATAGCAATGTCGTCAACGATTCGTATCGTTGATATCCGTTCTCCTACAATTTTAATTCCACTCCTGAACATTTCCATCATTGTTTCCTCAATGCACAGATTGAACAGTAGGGGCGAGAGGCTACAGCCTTGTCTTACACCCTTCTTAATACGAGCACATCGTTCTTGATCGTCCACTCTTATTATTCCCTCTTACCCCTACTTTTTTCATAATTTCGAACATCTTGCACCATTTTACACTGTCAAACGCTTTTTCCAGATCGACAAATCCTATCAATGTGTCTTGATTTTTCTTTAGTCTTGCTTCCGTTATTAGCCACAACGTCAGAATTGCTTCTCTCGTGCCTTTACTTTCCCTAAAGCCAAACCTATCGTCATCTAGCGCATCCTCAGTTTTCTTTTCCATTCTTCTGTATACTATTATTGTAAGCAACTTGGATGCATGTGCTGTTAAGCTGATTGTGCGACAATTCTCGCACTTGTCAGCTCTTGCCGTCTTCGGAATTGTATGGATGATGGTTATCCGATGTCGCCAGACACATACATTCCACACACCAACTTGAATAGTCGTTTTGTTGCCACTTCCCCCAATGATTTTAGAAATTCTGATGGAATGTTATCAGTCCCTTCTGCCTTATTTGACCTTAAGTCCTCCAAATCTCTTTTAAATTCTGATTCTAATACTGGATCCCCTCTCTTCTAAATCGAAACTTAGCCCGTAACATGTTTTTACCTATAGCAATGTCCTTCAGTGACGTATTCCTGAACAGCAATGCAGACCTAGGACTGTGGAGGTTGCAATAACAAGCCTGTTTACAAGCATGGTATGTTCCAGTTTGACGTCTCTCAGCAGTCCACTGCACTGACTGGTAACTTCATAGCTGCGACTGTTGACTGCAGAACATGACTCTCGACTGTAGATCCGATTCCAGCATGTCTTTACAGCCCTTGGGACGCTGGTTCTAACATCATGCAGACGGCTACACTGGGTCGCATTATTGGCTGACGCTGTCAGAAACATGAAGCTCTTCGCCCGTTGGCCCTCCTGGCCAGGTAGTATCATGGTCGTCCCTGGTTGGTTTCTGTGAGAAGTGTGGCAAAGTAGTTCCTTCCGCGAAGGCGACCATTTTTGAACAGCCGCCGAGAGTTGCGTCTGTCATTGTCCCGCCTGCGGTGCAGGCAACCCGGAACACAGTGATGTGGGAAGAGATGCATCAGTTAGGGGTACCCATAGGATCCAACAGGTTGGTAACTGATTTACTAAATAAATAAAGGGTTCACCAAGCACCAGTTGCAGATTGCCTGTCTAATGGCATCCAGGAGCTACCAGAATTTGATTTCAGTGTTTCATATATTTATTGATAGAACTTAAAAATTTAAAATGCTGTCATCACCTAGTCATTATGGGGCATTGCTTTTAGTTCAACACAGCAAACAAGTATTACTGTTCGAAACTATGTATATGTTTTGACGCAGCAAAACTCATGATACACAAATAACCCGAACTACATTCATACAGTGTTCAGTCTACCTGAACTCGTCTCTGCGCCTTACTCAAACTTCAGCGTCAGGCTTGTTTCAATTTATCACTTCCAAGCACTCCACTGGAGATTCTCCCACAACACGGAGTGGCGGATAGAATGGAATAGAACACCAGTACTTGGGGGCTTGAGTTCAGTGTGGGACTGCAGCTTACCCTTACATAACCTGTGTGTAGTCGACTCTGGATAATTGAAAGTTCAAGCCACGTCAGAAGAATTTCGAGTGACTGATAGTTCGATTTAACGATAACTTGACTGATCAAAGTGTGTGTGTGTGTGTGTGTGTGTGTGTGTGTGTGTGTGTGTGTGTGTGTGTGTGTGTGAATTAAGGACCTGAAAACGACGGAGGGGCTTCGTCCCTTCCGGTAGCCCTCAGTGGTTCACAACAGGCTACAGCAGTCCACTCACCCCACCGCCGACCCAAACCGAACCCAGGGTTATTGTGCAGTTCGACCCCAGTCGCCCCCCCCCCCTTTCGGGGAACGTCTCATACCAGAAGAGTGTAACCCCAAAATGATGTTTGCGTGGTAGAGTAATTACGGTGTACGTGTACGTGGAGAGAGTGTTTACGCAGCAATCGGCGACACAGTGTAACTGAGGCGGAATAACTGGAACCAGCGCACATTCACCGAGGCAGATGGGAAACCGCCTTAAAAACCATCCACAGGCTGGCCGGCACACCGGACCTCGACAGGAATCATCCGGGTGGTTTCATGCTGCGGACTGGCACGCCTTCGCACTCGAAAAGATTAGCTCGCAGGCACCTTTGAGCCAAGCTTTAAATTTCTACTTTCCAGTAGAACACAATTACGGAGTTTCAAAAAAGTGATTCTTTAATTGGGTCACACAGTGTAGTTATTGACCGAATTTGCATGCTTAGGGTCAAATATTTGAAACATTCAGTCGTTTGAAACCTAATCAGGTACCTGAAACTTTTTGATACATAGCAGTTCGATTCTTTAAAGAGCCGGGGGCTACTGGGTTTGTAAAAAAAGGAAAGCTTTATGTAGCAATACCGACAAACATTTGAGGAAACAGCTGATAAAGTGCTCAGTGTCGTGTGTACTGGTGTACGTTGCTGAAGTGTTGATAATAAAAGTGCAAAAATGGTTCAAATGGGTCTGAGCACTATGAGACTTAACTTCTCTGGTCATCAGTCCCCTAGAACTTAGAACTACTTAAACCTAACTAACCTAAGGACATCATACACATCCATGCCCGAGGCAGGATTCGAACCTGCGACCGTAGGTTCCAGACTGTAGCGCCTAGAACCGCATGGATAATAAAAGTATGTTGACAATTTTTTTTTTTTTTTGACGTATCTGACTTCCATTAAGATCATCTGTGGAACATACATTAGTGTATTTGTTTTTCTTCATACACATTTATTGTATATTCATGTTTTCTGGCATGTTTTACGTCCTGGAGGATCTACTCACTATGGATCTGCTGAAACGAAAATTACATCTAATCTCATCTAACGTAGTCTGAGAAATATAGAAATTTTGAGATGTGGACGTGGCGGAGGGTGGAAACATTAAGTTGGTTGGATGGGGTGAAAAAAATGAAGAGATACTGACAATAGTGGCAGAACTGTGACACTTAGCGAACGTAAAACTGTGAAGGTAAAGGAACTGGATAGGAAATATATTACGGAAGAAAGAGGGGCATAGGAAGACGTGTGGAAGGGAAGAGGAGAACAAGGTGGAAGATATTTCTGGTTCAGACGAGGTACTGGACGCCACTGTTAGCGAGGAAGCGATGGACCTTCGGAAACGAAAACGTGAAGGATCCGCTAATACAGTAGAAAACTGTGAAAGGTGTGGATTTCCTCAGCAGTCATCCAATGCAGTTCAGACTTGATTTATTTTCTCCGGAATTATTTTGCGACCATTCTGCCTTAGGTCGTAGAGCATGGATACTACGACAGTCTCTTTCTTTCTTTCTTTCTTTCTTTCGCTGGTGCCTTGTCCCGCGGTTTCGCAGGGTCGGCACGGTTAGGAACGGATTTGGCGAAGTTAGTTTTAAGGGGTGGTCGGATGCCCTTCCTGCCGCCACCCCGTATCCCCCCAGGATGGAATTAGTGTACCCCAACTGTCTGCGACTAGTGTAATCCATGGAATAGTGCGAAAGTGTTCAGATGTCTGCGAGCCGTGTAACTGAGGCGGAACGTGGGCACCAGCCTGGTATTTACCAAGCAGGGTGTGGAAAACCGCCTAAAAACCACATCCAGGCTGGCCGACACACCGGCCGCCGTCGGTAATCCGCCGGGCTGATTCGATCCGTGGCCGGCGCGCCTACCCGAGTCCAGGAAGCAGCGCATTAGCGCTCTCGGATAACCTGGCGGGTCAGATACTACGACAGCCACTGCTTTCGGAAATTTATCGGCGATACTGTAATCGAACACTAGAGGTTATTGAACTTCCTGGAAGATCAAAACTGTGTGCCAGACCGAGATTCGAACTCGGCACCTTTAAGGTCTGGCAGAATTGAAGCTGTGAGGAGGGGTCGTCAGTCCTACTTGGATACCTCAGTCGGTAGAGCACTTTCCCGCGAAAGGCAAAGGTCCGGAGTTCGAATCTCGGTCCGGCACACAGTTTTGATCCGCCAGGAAGTTTTATATCAGCACACACTCCGCTGCAGGTTATTTCTTCCTGTTTAGGTGCAATACTTTACCTCCTCTGAGGGTCTACTGCCGCTCCCGGAGCCAACAGCTCATCCTGTGCAGGTCCCACTACAGTTTTACTTACGCGACAGAACGCCCGGCACTGGTGGCGTACAGAGCCCCGCAGACAGCCGACCTGTTGGACACACGGAGCGGCGCAGCGCCACAGGTTTCAGTACGCTGTGGGCTCGTCGGCGATGGGCCGGCTCCTCTCTTATCTGGAGGCTACTTGTTGCTATAACGTGGCAAACGTCCAACTGGGCCTCTCTCCAAGCCGGAGGAAAAGCTACAGGTTGCAACCGCCGCCTCCAGTGTGTGCCAGAGGGCAATTACGGGCCGCTGGTTTCCGGAAATCTGATGTCCTGGTGTACGCAGGCCAGCTGTGCACCATTCCAGGAGAAGCGTACCGAATATTAAGGTAAAATAATGGTAAATGGCAACTGACAGTATCTTAAAGAAGGTTGCGCTCCAAAAATTTCTTCCTTAAGTAACACTAACGACAAAAGACTGTAATATAACACCATATCTAAAATCATTATATGAGGAAATTATATAGGCATTAGACGTCACTGAACATGCTTCAGAAATAAAAAGATGCGAAATCCCGAGAGCACAAAACAAACAGCTTTCCTTTTAGACAGACAGAAGGGACCACACCTCCAAGAATTTGGGTACCTATTGCTTACTATTTTCATGTTCTATGATTTCAAGGAAGTGATCTGACATTTGGATTTATTCCCTACCCTCAAGCATTGTCTACTCGTATATTGAAGTTGGCAGTCCACTTATAATAAAAATATTCACGGACGGGGTGGGAGGGGGGGGGGGGGCAGACGGCGTTGGACACTTTTCGAAGACAGAAAGCCGAAGTGGGTTGCAAAACGTTATGAGTCACTTTTCTAAATCACTTAAACCCGATGGCAGGATGATTCCTTCGTACATGGCCAAGACGTTTACCTCCTCTACCCTTCTAGAATCGTCCGCAGCTCGTGGTCTCGCGGTCGCGTTCTCGCTTCCCGAGCACAGGGTCCCGGGTTCGATTCCCGGCGGGGTCAGGGATTTTCACCTGCCTCGAGATGACTGGGTGTTTGTGTTGTCCTCATCATTTCATCAGCATTCACGAAAGTGACGAGATTGGACTGAGAAAAGGTTGGGAAATCGTACGGGCGCCGATAACCACGCAGTTGAGCGCCCCCACAAACCAAACATCATCATCATCATCATCAACATCATCATCATCACCACCACCTTCTAGAATTGTAGCTCTAATAGGTTAGTCGGGTCAACGGAAGGGTCCGATTCAAACCGTCAGCTTTGAACCATGACGTAAGGGTGTTGTGGTGTGTGACGTCATTACGGCGCAGAGTTTATGGCTCAGATGGCTCTGAGCACTATGGAACTTAACATCTGAGGTCATCAGTCCCCTAGAACTTACGTTTAAGTAGATCTAACTAACCTAAGGACATCACACACATCCATGTCCGAGGCAGGACTCGAACCTGCGACCGTAGCGGTCGCGAGGTTCCAGACTGAAGCGCCTAGAACCGTTCGGACACAACGGCCGGCGCGGAGTTTATGAGTTGGGTGTATTTGTAGATCCCGTCTTCTTGCGTTTGATGGCGCCTTCGGTGTGTGTGTGTGTGTGTGTGTGTGTGTGTGTGTGTGTGTGTGTGTGTGTGTGTGTGTGATTTATGTATTGAATCTGTTTTAATTTACGTAGGGATGTTTGGCTTTCGGAGGTGTTGTGGTTTTGGTTATGTTTCTCGTAGTTGTAGGTGTTGTTTCTTTCGTATCAATAGTTATGTTTGACCTATACGGGTCAATGGAAATAACCTATTCCAATTTTCGTAGTTTTATATGTAGGTATTGTTTTGGTATGGTCAGATGTGGTCATGGAATTGGCTGATTCCAGTTTTCGTAGCTTTGGTATTGTCAGCTGTCGCTGACCTATTTAGGTCGACAGGAGTGTCCGATTCCGTAGATGTTGTAATTATTGTTTTTTGTTCGTCATTTTGTTTGTTTTCGGATCCTGTTTTCTCTTTTACTGTTATATTTAGCTTGTCCCCTCCCAGAAACCCCTAATTTCCCGTGGTTGTCCCGTTACATCTACATCTACATTTACACTCAGCAAGCCACCCAACGGTGTGTGGCGGAGGGCACTTTACGTGCCACTGTCATTACCTCCCTTTCCTGTTCCAGTCGCGTATGGTTCGCGGGAAGAACGACTGTCTGAAAGCCTCCGTGCGCGCTCGAATCTCTCTAATTTTACATTCGTGATCTCCTCGGGAGGTATAAGTAGGGGGAAGCAATATATTCGATACCTCATCCAGAAACGCACCCTCTCGAAACCTGGACAGCAAGCTACACCGCGATGCAGAGCGCCTCTCTTGCAGAGTCTGCCACTTGAGTTTGTTAAACACCTCCGTAACGCTATCACGGTTGCCAAATAACCCTGTGACGAAACGCGCCGCTCTTCTTTGGATCTTCTCTATCTCCTCCGTCAACCCGATCTGGTACGGATCCCACACTGATGAGCAATACTCAAGTATAGGTCGAACGAGTGTATTGTAAGCCACCTCCTTTGTTGATGGACTACATTTTCTAAGGACTCTCCCAATGAATCTCAACGTGGTACCCGCGTTACCAACAATTAATTTTATATGATCATTCCACTTCCAATCGTTCCGCACTCATACTCCCAGATATTTTACAGAAGTAACTGCTACCAGTGTCTGTTCCGCTATCATATAATCATACAATAAAGGATCCTTCTTTCTATGTATTCGCAGTACATTACATTTGTCTATATTAAGGGTCAGTTGCCACTCCTTGCACCAAGTGCCTATCCGCTGCAGATCTTCCTGCATTTCGCTGCAATTTTCTAATGCTGCAACTTCTCTGTATACTACAGCATCATCCGCGAAAAGCCGCATGGGACTTCCGTCACTATGTACTAGGTCATTTATATATATTGTGAAAAGCAATGGTCCCATAACACTCCCCTGTGGCACGCCAGAGGTTACTTTAACGTCTGTAGACGTCTCTCCATTGACAACAACATGCTGTGTTCTGTTTGCTAAAAACTCTTCAATCCAGCCACACACCTGGTCTGATATTCCGTAGGCGCCTTCCGGAAGTCAAGGAAAATGGCATCTACCTGGGAGCCTGTATCTAATATTTTCTGGGTCTCATGAACAAATAAAGCGAGTTGGGTCTCACACGATCGCTCTTTCCGGAATCCATGTTGATTCCTACATAGTAGATTCTGGGTTTCCAAAAACGACATGATACGCGAGCAAAAAACATGTTCTAAAATTCTACAACAGATCGACGTCAGAGATATAGGTCTATAGATTTGCGCATCTGCTCGTCGACCCTTCTTGAAGACTGGGACTACCTGTGCTCTTTTCCAATCATTTGGAACCTTCCGTTCCTCTAGAGACTTGCGGTACACGGCTGTTAGAAGGGGGGCAAGTTCTTTCGCGTACTCTGTGTAGAATCGAATTGGTATCCCGTCAGGTCCAGTGGACTTTCCTCTGTTGAGTCATTCCAGTTGCTTTTCTATTCCTTGGACACTTATTTCGATGTCAGCCATTTTTTCGTTTGTGCGAGGGTTTAGAGAAGGAACTGCAGTGCGGTCTTTCTCTGTGAACCAGCTTTGGAAAAAGGTGTTTAGTATTTCAGCTTTACGCGTGTCATCCTCTGTTTCAATGCCATCATCATCCCGGAGTGTCTGGATATGCTGTTTCGATCCACTTACTGATTTAACGTAAGACCAGAACTTCCTAGGATTTTCTGTCAAGTCGGTACATAGAATTTTACTTTAGAATTCACTGAACGCTTCACGCATAGCCCTCCTTACGCTAACTTTGACATCGTTTAGCTTCTGTTTGTCTGAGAGGTTTTGGCTGCGTTTAAACTTGGAGTGAAGCTCTCTTTGCTTTCGCAGTAGTTTCCTAACTTTGTTGTTGTACCACGGTGGGTTTTTCCCGTCCCTCACAGTTTTACTCGGCACGTACCTGTCTAAAACGCATTTTACGATTGCCTTGAACTTTTCCCATAAACACTCAACATTGTCAGTGTCGGAACAGAAATTTTCGTTTTCATCTGTTAGGTAGTCTGAAATCTGCCTTCTATTACTCTTGCTAAACAGATAAACCTTCCTCCCTTTTTTTATATTCCTACTAACTTCCATATTCAGGGATGCTGCAACGGCCTTATGATCACTGATTCCCTGTTCTGCACTTAAAGAGTCGAAAAGTTCGGGTCTGTTTGTTATCAGTAGGTCCAAGATGTTATCTCCACGAGTCGGCTCTCTGTTTAATTGCTCGAGGTAATTTTCGGATAGTGCACTCAGTATAATGTCACTCGATGCTCTGTCCCTACCACCCGTCCTAAACATCTGAGTGTCCCAGTCTATATCTGGTAAATTGAAATCTCCACCTAAGACTATAACATGCTGAGAAAATTTATGTGAAATGTATTCCAAATTTTCTCTCGGTTGTTCTGCCACTAATGCTGCTGAGTCGGGAGGTCGGTAAAAGGAGCCAATTATTAACCTAGCTCGGTTGTTGAGTGTAACCTCCACCCATAATAATTCACAGGAACTATCCACTTCTACTTCACTACAGGATAAACTACTACTAACAGCGACGAACACTCCACCACCGGTTGCATGCAATCTATCCTTTCTAAACACCGTCTGTACCTTTGTAAAAATTTCGGCAGAATTTATCTCTGGCTTCAGCCAGCTTTCTGTACCTATAACGATTTCAGCTTCGGTGCTTTCTATCAGCGCTTGAAGTTCCGGTACTTTACCAACGCAGCTTCGACAGTTTACAATTACAATACCGATTGCTGCTTGGTCCCCGCATGTCCTGACTTTGCGCCGCACCCGTTGAGGCTGTTGGCCTTTCTGTACTTGCCCAAGGCCATCTAACCTAAAAAACCGCCCAGCCCATGCCACACAACCCCTGCTACCCGTGTAGCCGCTTGTTGCGTGTAGTGGACTCCTGACCTATCCAGCGGAACCCGAAACCCCACCACCCTATGGCGCAAGTCGAGGAATCTGCAGCCCACACGGTCGCAGAACCGTCTCAGCCTCTGATTCAGACCCTCCACTCGGCTCTGTACCAAAGGTCCGCAGTCAGTCCAGTCGACGATGCTGCAGATGGTGAGCTCTGCTTTCATCCCGCTAGCGAGACTGGCAGTCTTCACCAAATCAGATAGCCGCCGGAAGCCAGAGAGGATTTCCTCCGATCCATAGCGACACACATCATTGGTGCCGACATGAGCGACCACCTGCAGATGGATGCACCCTGTACCCTTCATGGCATCCGGAAGGACCCTTTCCACATCTGGAATGACTCCCCCCGGTATGCAAACGGAGTGTACATTGGTTTTCTTCCCCTCTCTTGCTGCCATATCCCTAAGGGGCCCCATTACGCGTCTGACGTTGGAGCTCCCAACTAACAGCAAGCCCACCGTCTGCGACCGCCCGGATCTTGCAGACTGAGGGGCAACCTCTGGAACAGGACAAGCAGCCATGTCAGGCCGAAGATCAGTATCAGCCTGAGACAGAGCCTGAAACCGGTTCGTCAGACAAACTGGAGAGGCCTTCCGTTCAGCCCTCTGGAATGTCTTTCGCCCCCTGCCACACCCTGAGACGACCTCCAACTCTACCACAGGTGAGGGATCAGCCTCAATGCGGGCAGTATCCTGGGCAGCCACAGTCGTAGTCCGATCGGGGGATGCGTGGGACGAGCTGGCCGTCCCCGACAAACCCCCATCCGGAACCCCACAGTGATGCCCATTGGCAACAGCCTCAAGCTGTGTGACCGAAGCCAACACTGCCTGAAGCTGGGAGCGAAGGGATGCCAACTCAGCCTGCATCCGAACACAGCAGTTGCAGTCCCTATCCATGCTAAAAACTGTTGTGCAAAGAACGTCTAAACTAATCTACAGAGAGCGCAAACAAATCGACACAAAATTTAAACGGTTATTAAAATACAAGATTGCCTAGTAAATGCAGTAATGCTGCTACTTGCGCACTGCTGACACTGCTCGGCGGCGGAAGGAGACTACGCGAATTTACACTATTCAGGTACTAAAACGCGATGCTACAACTCTCAAATACTATAATACGCCCGAAATTTATGAATTAAACAATGCAAGTACCAAAAACACGCAAAGAAATTAAGAATTAAACTATGTAACAAATGAGTGAGCTAGGAGTATACGACTTGCTGCTGCAGCTGCTTATCCAACGGCGGCAGGGAGTTTGATTGTATTTTTGTAGGGAGATGTTATTGTCTTATTTATACGGATTTTCGTGTTTGTTGCCGTGTGTGCGTATAGTGACATCATAGGCGCCATATTGGAGACGCTTAGAATAGCCATTTCCGCCATATTGATGACGTCACGATTCAAAGCAGATGGGTGGAGTCGGACACTTCCGTTATCCCGGTTTGTCAAAATAGGGCGTCAAATCTAATCTACGTTTACTACTCGTCGTTCGCACACACTGTACAATGGTATTGCGTAAGACCGGTGATGGGAGATGATGAACGTGGTATGAGAATTGAGGGAAGTAAAGAAGAGTAAGGAACGTGAATAACGAAAACAACAGCGATGTTGATTTCTGAACTTATGGCATTTAACTGATGAAGTCACGTTTTTGTGTTAGATTCTTGCAGATAAGTGTCCTTTATAGGCTATCCGCGATGTTATTCAAGCTGTCTATTGAGGAAGAGGTCAAGGAAACCAAGGAGAAATCTGGAAATGGAATCAGAGTCAGGGCGAAAACATAAAGCCTGTGATATTGTAATTGTGAAGCGTGTCAGGGAAGGCAAAGGACTTGGGAGGATAATTTAATGGACATGATAGCTCCCTGATAGCGCCTAGGTTATAAGGTGAATATCAACACAAATCATACGAGGTGAACCGTTAGGGCAATGTATCCGGTGATTCAAGTCTAATTCCCGTTGCTTTCACATACTGTCGCTTATGAGCCTGACGTACTCGTTCAAGACTATCGAGTACAACACACTGTTTCAACAGTGAATATCAGGAGAAAATGGCGGTTGCAATGCTAGTTGCTTTCACAAAATAACAAGTAAATTATCCTAGCAGTTGGTCACTGTGCACAAGGACAATGCCGACACGTTAAGATAAACGAGTTTGGTATACGACATGTTGTCTTATTTTTAATAGGTTGCCTAACCAGGACAAGTTGCAGGGCAGCTTAAAGAATCTAAGTCAAGACTGAGATTAACAGATATTTAAGCTTGCCCGCGAAAGTCACAGGTCCCGAGTTCGAGTCTCGGTCCGGCACACAGTTTCAATCTGCAGGATTCTAATTCTGGAATCAACCCCCAGGATGTGGCTAATCCATGTCTCCGCAATATCCTTTCTTCCAGGAGTGCTAGTTCTGCAAGGTTCGCAGGAGAGCTTCTGTAAAGTTTGGAAGGTAGGAGACGAGGTACTGGCAGAAGTAAAGCTCTGAGGACGGGGCGCGAGTCGTACTTGGATAGCTCAGATGGTAGAACACTTGCCCGCCAAAGGCAGAGGTCCAGAGTTCGAGTCTCGGTCACACACACAGTTTCAGATATTTACACTGTTAAGCCAGAACATCGTTACCACCGACTTATTATCGATATAAGACCGTCGAGCTGTTGGCAGCGTCACCTGGCGAGGAATGGTTGGTAGCAGAAGCAAGGTACATGTAGTTTCAGTGAGCCTGCTGTCCGTGTGTAGAAAGAGGAAGGTAACGAATCTACCTTCCTCTATCTACCTGGCCTAGAAGCTCGGTACATAAGTTTCGGAATCTACACTACTTCTCGGGTGTTCGAGGAATAATGTAGTTAGTGCCTCGGTGAAAACCAGGGGAAACCACTCACAGACGTCGTGGGGTCAGGGGCTGCCTCTCATTACAGACGGACGTCGTAGGCTGGGCAGACTGATGAAACAAGAAAGGCCGTTAACTCTGACTGAAATAACACCAGACTTTAATGTTGGGCAGAGTACAAGCGTATGTGAACACACAGTGCACTGAGCAGTCCTAAGGATGGGCCTGTCCAGCGGAAGATCCGTGCGTATACCAATGTTACCATACGACATCTGCAACTACCATTGAAGTGGGCTCATGGCCATCAGCACTGAACGTTGGCGCAGCGGCAGAGTGTTGCATGGTCTGATGAATCCAGATACTACTTCATACTGCCGACGGGAGGGCGGGAACCCGTCATCTTCCAGGGGAACGACTCATTTACTGCGGGACGGAGACAAGCCGGCAACGGTTCCATTACGCTCTGGGGAACACTCACGTCGGCACCCACGGCTCCAGTGAAGCTCGTGCAAGGCACCATGACGCCTAGTGAGTATCATACACTGGTTTGACACCACGTACACCTCTTCATGACGATCACGTTTTGTTAAATCCAGCCTAGTCGTCAAATGTGGGTTGTCTAGGAAGCCTGCTTTCTCAGATTGCTACACAACATTCACACAAATCGTATTAATGAGTTCTATCACAAAAGGAAAAGATGACAGTACTTTGACTTCCACAATGAGATTTTCACTCTGCAGCGGAGTGTGCGCTGATATGAAACTTCCTGGCAGATTAAAACTGTGTGCCCGACCGAGACTCGAACTCGGGACCTTTGCATTTCGCGGGCAAGTGCTCTACCGTCTGAGCTACCGAAGCACGACTCACGCCCGGTACTCACAGCTTTACTTCTGCCAGTATCTCGTCTCCTACCTTCCAAAGTTTGGAGACGAGATACTGGCAGAAGTAAAGCTGTGGATACCGGGCGTGAGTCGTGCTTCGGTAGCTCAGACGGTAGAGCACTTGCCCGCGAAAGGCAAAGGTCCCGAGTTCGAGTCTCGGTCGGGCACACAGTTTTAATCTGCCAGGAAGTTTCAATACTTTGACTATTACTCAAAAGTGCCGCGAGCAAAGGGTGACATACAAAGTAAACCATGTTCTTCATTACAAACAATTCAAAAGTCTGTGTTACGTAGATTGTAGAAGCAAAGTAACTAGTGTCGATGCTGCTATAGAGCTTGCTAATGTTGAAGCTAGTCTTCAACTGGGCCGCAACTAGTCGGGCGCTGCCTTATGTCCTCTTCACATATGTGCCACTACTGTTGTGTTGTCGTCCTGGAGAGGGGTCGGTCAGCATGCGACTGGCTGACCTCTTCTCACAGCCATTTCTTCTCTATCGTTCCCGAATGGAGGGCCAGAGCTTGACTTTACGCCTAACATGTTTCCAGATGGCAGTGGTATTTTTCAACAATATAGTGCGCCATGTCACAAGGTCCAAGAATGTGATGGAGTGGTTGGAGGAACAAAACAACGTGGCAGCAGAGGTCATCACCCTCTCCCCGGAACTTACAGCAATTTGCAGATGCGGTGCCAACATTGACCTAAGCCTCATTGCTTCCATTCCACGAAGCGTCACAGCTGTTATCCGTGCCAAAGGTGACATATCGGGTATTAGGTAGGTGAAACTGTGTGCCCCACCGGGACTCGAACTCGGGACCTTTGCATTTCGCGGGCAGGTGCTCTACCAACTGAGCTGCCCAAGCATCGCTCACGACCCGCCCTCACAGCTTCAATTCTGCCACTCTCCTAAATTCCAAACTTCACAGAAGCTCTTCTGCGAAAGGTTCAGAGTTCGAGTCTCGGTCCGGCACACAGTTTTTATCTGTCAGGAAGTTTCATATCAGCGCACACTCCGCTGCAGAGTGAAAATCTCATTCTATTAGGTAGGTGGTCATAATTTTCTGGCTGATCAGTGTATTTTTTCTGACTGACATAAACTACAATGACACTAGTAGAGGTCAGAGTTTTGTATAATTCAAATTTAATTACGAAATAACGCTAACACAGTGGGAGGCATCAAAAACTGTGCAAGACTATATGCAACAACACCTGCTATCTGGTTTGCTCGCCTGATCAGAGTCAACATTACAACAAGAAGTCGCAAATACAAGCAAAATAAGCAACACAATTTGCGCGCAAAAGTAAGCTAGCGACGAGCTGCACACAATGCGGGTGGTGCTATCAGTTATCCTTTACATTAATGACATTGGGACGCTCTGCTAAACCGGCAGGACAGGACGTAGTTTAAATTGTGTAAAGGCGCCAAAATAGGGGTCTGTCAGTTACACTCGAACGTATTTGATGAAACATTACAAGAGCCCAAAAAATTTTTTTTAAACTTGCAGCTTTAATCCTTGGAACTTAATTGCCGGCTGAAAGCCACTTCAATTTAAAAACGGCTGAAGGCCAATAACATAAAACGCAACCATAATCACAAATTTAAAAGGCAAGCCTTATCTTACAACAGTTCTTTAGTTAGGCTGAAGGCCCAAAGGGTCAGACACTTCAAGAGCAAACAAGTTAAATTCAAATAGGCTGAAGGCCTAATACTTAAAACTCCATAACATTATTTTTTTAATAGCAAATGCCTTACATGACACAGTTCTTTAATTTAGCCTGAAGGCCTTAAGAGCAAAACAACTCAAACTCGGCTCAAGACCCAACACTTGAAATCCAACAACATTAAAACCTTTAGAATGCCGAAGGTCTTACGTGAAACAGTTCTTTAAATTAGGGAGAAGTCCTAAAGACTCTTACGCCTTAAGGGAAAATCTTAATTCAAAACAAAATCTGCTAGAAGCCATACAAGTATAAACAACAAGAACAAATAAAAACAGGCAGTACACCCAAGGGCGGTGAGATGTTCGAGGGTCGGCCTGGAATTCAAACACTAACGCTCGCTTAGGTGAGACAGGCAGTCAGGCCAAACATTCACGATCAGACGACAACCCAAACGACCGACAGTCAGTCAACGGACCAAGCGACAAGATAACTTATGTTTCGTGTCCGGGATCGGAGAGCCACGGGCCTCGCAGCAATGGGAACAGCCCCTCACACTCCGACCGCACGTGGACCCCGACAGCGCCGTCGGCCAAACTACGCGCCGCGGAGAATTCCTCGCTGCTCCACGCCAACCGACCAACTGCCCAGGCCCGGAAACGGTGAAAGGACCAAATATGCCTCGGCCGCCGAGACGACCAACCAAACGACCAACCAACGGTCGTCCCGCTCCGATGTCCCTCCGTCGGACAGTTCATGTGTGTCGCCAGCGGTCGGCGAGCACTGGCTGTCGGCGCCTCACAGGCGCTCCGTCCCCCACTTCACTGCTGGTCCGTCTCCAACTGACTGCCACACAAACTACGACCCGGAAATACCATGGGTCGCTCCAGAGATGGTGCGACAGTGCGCTTATCCCATGGAGGTAAGAATAGAGGGAGACGCCGTGACGTCACAGCTGCGAAGGTATGTGAAGCTGAGGGTAGCCATCTCAATCCGACCAAAACATTGCTGCTGTAAGCTTGTGTGCATAGGCTTGTCGCTCACTTTTGTAAGGATTTTGCGCTATTATGGTGACTTGTGTGGTGTTTGGATGCACGAATCATTCTGATTGTGATGCGAAATCGAAGGGAATAACATTTCATGTGTAAGTTGTCTCGTTAAGTGTGATTTTACAACTTCATTGTGAATGAACGTGTGCTACATCGGTACTTGTACTATAGCGTGTTTTATGATTTTTAGATTTCGTAAAAATGAAAGTCGGAAAGCTCTGTGGGAGAATGCCGTGAGGAGGAAGAATTGGCGTGCGTCTAAATGGAGTGTAAGTAGGCTGTTTAGGTTTTTTTATTGGTAATGCCAGCTCTGTATGAAAATCACTGGCTGTGCTGTGTGCAGTCTGTGGCTGCTTTGCATTGTTGTAATACTCGCCATTGTAGTGTTAGGCAGCTGGATGTGAACAGCACGTCTATGTAAGTAGGCTGTTTAGGTTTTTTAATTGGTAACGCCACCTCTGTATGAAAATCACTGGCTGTGCTGTGTGCAGTCTGTGGCTGCTTTGCATTGTTGTAATACTCGCCATTGTAGTGTTAGGCAGCTGGATGTGAACAGCGCGTAGCGTTGCGCAGTTGGAGGTGAGCCGCCAGCAGTGGTGGATGTGGGGAGAGAGATGGCGGAGTTTTGAAATTTGTCATGAACTGCTATATTTATATATGATGATATCAAGGTAAATACATCGTTTGTTCTCTATTAATATCTTTCATTTGCTAACTATCCCTATCAGTAGTTAGTGCCTTCCATAGTTTGAATCTTTTATTTAGCTGGCAGTAGTGGCGCTCGCTGTATTGCAGTAGCTTGAGCAGCGAAGATTTTTGTGAGGTAAGTGATTTGTGAAAGGTATAGTTTAATGTTAGTCAGGGCCATTCTTTTGTAGGGATTATTGAAAGTCAGATTGCGTTGCGCTAAAAATATTGTGTGTCAGTTTAAGCACAGTCTTGTATAATTGTTGAAAGGGGACGTTTCATATGTCGACCCTTAGCCGAGGATACCTCACTGGAATCTTCTGATTTTTTCTGGTAGTTCGTGTAATTAGTGTAGATTTTGTTTATTGCTAGTGAGTAACTGTAGAGAGAATCTCCTTTGTAGTTGCAGTCTTTCATTGTTGTACAGTAAAACAGTTGTGGCATGCATGTAGATTTGCAGCAAGTATTTCGCAACTGCAATTAACTAGATATTATTTTCAGTGCTATTTTAATGTGTTCTCTTATTTTTGATCTTCAAATTGTGTTTTTCTGTGTTGTCGTGTGAAATACTGTGACAACAATGGCGTGTGAAAAACGTAATACTAGGCTCCAAAGTAAACTGAGAAATGACAGTGAAAATGAAAGCAGTATGTTAGCGCCACCGAGTAATGAATTAACTGATGTTCAAAGTAGTAATTTGATAATTGTGCATAGGGAAATGGAGCGGGCGGCAAACAATGGCGTGGACAGTGAAACAATTAGTGAAGAGGGAAGCATTACCGATCGATCGGTCGGCAATAGCTCGCCTCAGGAAGCCGAAATGACACGACACGATTTCGCAAATACTGTAGATTCAGGTTTTGGATCCTCACCGTTTTCTCAAATAAGTCAAGACACATTTTCTGCTTGTCAAAATGTGAATGTTTCCGGTGCAAATTCACTGCCGAAAAGCACTGAGGAACATGTTTCAGACACCAATGCATTGTTATTACAATTAATACAACAAATGGGACAAACACAGCAAAAGCTTCAAAAGTTAGACTCAATGGAACAAAATCTTAAAAAGTTAGACTCATTGGAGCAAACTCTTGAACAAACACGTGAGGATTTAACTACTGAGTTACATCACATTGAATCGAAATGTCAAAAAGTCTGTAATGACGTAAAAACACAAATTTGTCAGCATTTCCAACCTATTTTTTCGCGTCATGAAAATGCACTACAGAATCACGAAGCAGCCATAAAAGAACTGGAAACTACTGTTCATGAAAATCATGAGACCTTGCAAGCTAAATTTGAATCAGTTGCATCTACCAATTCGGTTACGCAACTTGCAAAAACTCAGGAAAACTTGAAGGACACAGTAGATTCGATTTCAACACAAATGGACACTCTGAAACTTGGATCAGAAAAACACACTGAGGAAATGTGTTCACTATCGGAGAAAGTAGCCGAACTTTCGGATCAGGTCACTAACTTATCTACAAAGGTAGATGATGATCTGAATGACACAAGACCTGTAGCCTTCACTGACACAGAAGAGTATGAACAAATTAGAAAAGTCAAACAAAATCAAAATCAAATCAATACACAGTACAAAAGAGAAATCCGGGAAGTACAAGATCAGTTGACACAGGTAATACAAGAATTACGTATTTCAGAGGACACTCGCGCTCCAATACGGGAAGAGGGACATAGAAATACGGAACAAACACAAAATAATAACACAGGACACTTCGGAAATTATGAAAGAAATTGGCAAGTCGCATTGGATTTTGAGATGGAACCGCCGAAACGACGTAACAATGACCGACATGCGACTTGCCGACATGATGATTTTGACTATAAGCTGTTCATTACTACACGTAAATTCAAAACATTTAAGAATTCTGACAACGACATTCATCCACAAGCATGGCTCCATCAATTCTCTCATTGTTTTCCTCCCAACTGGTCATTAGAACACAGATTAGAATTCATGTGTGGCTATTTAGAGAATGAACCAGCTGTAAGAATGCGATCGGTCATTCACGATTGCCACAGTCAAGGAGAATTTTACCATGCCTTCCTCTCAGCATATTGGTCTCAAGCCACACAAGACCGAGTAAAACATGGCATCATAATGATGAAACATTTCGAACAATCTGAATTCTCCAGTCTTGTGAAATATTTTGAAGACATGTTGCACAAGAATCAGTACCTGTCAAACCCATACAGCCCCTCAGAACTCATCCGCATTTGCTTAATCAAATTACCTGAACATTTACGACATATTATTTTAGCAGGACGTTGCAAGGACGACATTGAAGCTTTTCAAGGACTCTTACAGGAATTAGAAATTGACGCAGACAGTCGCGGGATGCGAAAACAGGAAAACAATCACTACAGGTCACATCCGTCACAATTCCGTGACGACAGAAGCAATAACTGGACACGACAAGCCTATTCTTACAACGCAAATCGTGACCAAAACAGACACCACCCATATGACAACCACTGGCAGAGTAATAATAGTTACAGAGAAAGATCGCATTTCCGTAGTAATGACTATCACAGAGACAATCAGAGAAACAGACAATATGGGAACCAGAACAATTATTATCAAGGGAGACAGAATAACTTTAGACGCAACGGTCCAGCGCGCAGTTACGACTCAGGGAGAAATTCTCCACCACGCGACCGACAAGAAAGAAACTATGGAATCTACCGACATGACGACAAACGATATGATCGTAACGACAGACCTGAATTGCATCAGAACTGGCGGGATTCAAACAGAGCAGGGCACTTTCGACAACGTGAATTTGTAGAAGTTAGGTCTCCTAATCCCAATAACAACGCGCGCCAACAAAGAGACAGACAATGACTCGCGCTGCAGGCACCCACGTGCGCCGGCTGGCTCAGAGAAAAATAACATACACGCTAACCTTGAGAAAAATTCCAGTATTCTTTACCGACGTATACCGCATGACAATTGCATTCAAGTTCAAACTCTGAGTACTATGAAGAGTAAAGGTTTACACCAGATTTCACATGTAAAACCGTTTATTGAAAGATAATATGCTTTTTAACTTTGTCTTTGCCATATAACTTTTCCCTTTACATTACTAGTATGCTGTGTCAGACTTAAGAAACTGTTAACATACAACAATGTTTGAAGTTAAATATCCAGTCTAGAACCTAGGGAAATTTTTAAACAGAAATGACGAATGCATTGTTATAGTGAACAGACGACACAGTGTTGTATTTGTACATTCTCGCTTGTTAGTTGCACGATTACGTAACGACTATCAGGCTTACATACTTAGGACATTTACCAGTACTGCTAATGAGATTTTAATGCAACATTTTGGTTTACTTGAAAATACATTCTGGGTTTAAAGTACTTTCTGTGAGATACCAGACGACACAGTGGTTAGTTTATGTGACAGCTACACGGTTTTATCACGACGCTACTAATGAGTGACAATTTACAATGTTGCTTTTGCGGTGTATCTGTTTTATATCTGCACAGTTTTTCTGAATTCTTCTGGAAGGTAAAACAGGTTTTAGTAGTAACTTTTGTAGTATAGCTACAATGAGACAGGGTTTTCCGTAGCACAACAATACGTTACAGTACAGTACTATCTTCATCACAACAATAAGCGTAATAACTACGATATCTATACACAAAGCATTTTACTTTTGTTTATCATGAGGTAAGTACATTGACTTCTGCAGAACTTAGCTTTCGGAGGACGATAACTACAACACTTCCACAGAGATTATGTTGCAACAAGACGCACATTTAGCGCTACAGGACACGTATTTGAGTGATTGATTTTGTACTTAAAATATTTATTTTTAAAGATATTTGGAGTACAATGATACAAAGGTTTTCCGTGATACATTTCATTCCATTGCTGTAATCTGTAACACCTGAGGGTATAATTACATTAATCCTCAGGGGGTACACGCTTACTTTGTGTACCATGTGTGTGGCAACCACAGGGAACCCTAGCTAATATGGTATTTGCTTATACAACTTTACACATCGGTACCATATTTCTCTAACACACAAATTACACAGCTATCTGATCATGTAACTGAGAGAGACAAACATTTATTTTACTATATCAGTGACACATGTTTACGTAATTACACAGTTGGATAACTTCACACTTACGAAATTGTATTTTGTCTGTACTTTGAGAAATGCTCACATTTTTCGGAACCATTGTGATACTATGAGAGCTTTGAATGATGTATTTGGTATGAGATCATGATTTTTAAAGTACGTTTGAGGTAGATGACACTATTAAAATGAGCAGAGAATTTTCTTTAGGTTTTGAAATTATTGCAAAAAGCTACGACGTTTTTGAGAGTTGACTGAAGTGTTATGATATTATTATGACGACGATGTGTATTATGCTGCTGAGGTATGTTTATGATCAATAGGCTGATGCTATATGAGTTATTTGATTAAGCCACGTAGCTGTTATGATGAAATATTGAAGAAGTGTCGACAAATAAGGTAAGGAATAATGAGTAGTGTTTAGGGACTCTGATTTGTGGAAAAGGATGTTGGACACCAAGAATCGTACTTTAAGAGTTATGAAATGCGTGAATGTATCACAATGCCGGCGAAAATTTTTTGGACTTTGTTATATTTACAGGATTTTGTTTCTACAGATTTGCAACGCTAATTCTTGACCTGTGAAATATTTTTATGTGAGACTGTCACTGTAGCGGAAACTGCTGTCGTAAATATTTCCGTAAGAAAGTTAAGTGACCACCTGCACGTAATGCGTCGCGGGCACCCACCTGGGCGACAGCCGCCCGAAAAAAAGCCATTAGCCTTGCAGCGGCATAGGTAAAAAAAAAAAAGGGGGGGAGGCCATTTTCCTCGCTATTGACGTTCCTTTGTAGAAAGCATCGCAAAAACGACACGGTCGAACTTGAAAACATATGATTACTACACTGTGGAGCTCTTAATTTATGATATTTACTGAAATGCCTAATGAAATGACGAGAAATATTTTTACATCTGCACACCTGATTACCACAAGCGTCTTTCTACGAGAGTTGAGAGAATTTCTACTAACTTATGAAATGTCACATGACTATTGAATGATATTTTTATGCTTTGGTTTGTGTAATTGCTTATTTCATTTGACATCTGTTTTCCAGCTGTGTTGCAGCATTGGTTTTATGAAATAAACTTAAATGCATCTGCTAATGTGAACACTTTCTGTCAACAGATTTATTAAATAAATATTTTCTGATCCACATTCTACGAAAAAGGAGCTCTTGGAATGGAGAGAACAATAAGAAGGGACTATTAACAGGAACTGCATACATAGTTTACTTTTCAAGTACTTGGTAACGTTTTTGGTAGAATAACTTCTTGTGGTGCACCACTTTAATTACTTAGACATTAAGATGTGTTTATACATTTCCCTTATCTGCATTGTTATCCTTAGTGTACTATTTTTTTCTGCTTGAACTTTGTCATGCTTAGGTATAAGTTATTTCATTTTCTGTTGTTGGTTGCCAGGCACAGAGCTACTGAAATTTAATTTGTGTTACTCTGCTAAGCCAGATTTGTTTTTTTTTTTTTTTTTTTTTTTGTTTGCTGCGCATTGCCTCATATTAGTTGTAATGTTGAATTACTTGGTAATTTAGATTTACTGTAGCTTGCTTTGCGATTTGGCATTTTTTTTTCATTGCTGTTTATATTAATTGTTTTATGTGCTGCTGCATTGCCTCGTCCCTTAGTTTAGCATCTGAGCTCAGTAGATTTAAGTTAGCTTAAGAGGGGGTAGCCTCTAAGAGAATGAGTTGCGATGTATTGGAAGAAATGCATTGAGAAGTTATACGAAAAAAAGTACAGAAAACAGGTTTAGGTAGGATTTTCTTGTAAATAAATGTTGAGGTAAGAAATGTGTGAACATATAAATACAGAAAGCATTCTTAGATAGAATTTTTTTGGTGGAAACAAAGGATGAAATAAGAGGAAAGATATATGAAGTTTTGGGTTGGACTGCAGTACCAAATGTTACACTGAAAACGAACCCTGTCCTTTCCTATTGGTGTTATCCCACTATATGTTTGTGTACCCTTGTGTATTTGTTTTTTTCCTGTCTCTGTGTACTGTTTCATAGAACTTTTTTCTCTTCTAATACTAAGTTACATTCACTATGATGAGGAATACTGTTATCCTCAAATACAATTGGCATTAATAATGTGTTATTTACTTTGTAAAGATGTTTAGACATTATTTATTCTGTTTTGTGTTAATGCTCATGTGTGAAGTTGATGTTTCAAAAGTTATTCTGATCTTTTATGTATGTACTCATGTCATAATTCCTGTAACACTGACGTATATGTCTATTTCTATTCTTTTGTAACGCCTGTTTTACAACAAATGTTATCTGTATTGTTATGTTTTTAATGATGTATTTTGTACCTTTGTAATTGTATTCTCGTGTTATAAAATTGTAATTGACACCAGTTCATCTTATTATTAACTTGTAAGTTACATTTCACTGCACACGTTTCTGTTGGTCATAGTATATGGACAATATGTGAGAAGTAGAGACTGTTAGTGTTTGCACGTGTGTTAATAATTCAGCAAGGGACTGGATAACAGCATTGCTGGTTCTAAGGACAATTCCAAAAACTTTGTGAGTGCACAAGTGGTGGTTTATGGACTTGCTATGTTCTCCGCAAGACTCTTCGATGGTGAATGTGCACCTGCACAATCGCAACAGATGGCTGCTGGACATTTCTACGAGGACTGCAGTGGGTCTGCACCTCTGGTGGCCCACCAATACCGTAATCTCTACCAGGACTACAGTGGGTCTGCTCTGTGATGACCTACCTACCAATATTCTTCAAAACTTCGAATGACTCTGCTGTGGGTTTGCTCTGTTGTGACCCATTACTTGTCTGCATGTCGAGAGTCAGCACTGTCTTTCCGTTGGAAGGACAACACTACTTCTTCAAGACTGCATGGAAATCCACTACTTCCGTGTGCATTTTCTTCTACTGCTCAGACTTTGAGAATAACACTATATTTTACCGTAATGAATGATCAGGACTGTCTTTATGGACTGTGACAAAATTTTAGCTTTTGACCAACGTTGTATCAATAAGTGTGTGCATTTGATATCTTTGTTATTGCAATTATGAAAAATTTTTTCAAATCTGTATTGGGCACTGCCCAAACCAATTTGTAAAATTTTTTGTGGGGAGCATGGGGGCTATGTAAGTAGGCTGTTTAGGATTTCTTATTGGTAACGCCACCTCTGTATGAAAATCACTGGCTGTGCTGTGTGCAGTCTGTGGCTGCTTTGCATTGTTGTAATACTCGCCATTGTAGTGTTAGGCAGCTGGATGTGAACAGCGCGTCTATGTAAGTAGGCTGTTTAGGTTTTTTTATTGGTAACGCCACCTCTGTATGAAAATCACTGGCTGTGCTGTGTGCAGTCTGTGGCTGCTTTGCATTGTTGTTATACTCGCCATTGTAGTGTTAGGCAGCTGGATTTGAACAGCACGTAGCGTTGCGCAGTTGGAGGTGAGCCGCCAGCAGTGGTGGATGTGGGGAGAGAGATGGCGGAGTTTTGAAATTTGTCATGAACTGCTATATTTATATATGATGATATCAAGGTAAATACATTGTTTGTTCTCTATTAATATCTTTCATTTGCTAACTATCCCTATCAGTAGTTAGTGCCTTCCATAGTTTGAATCTTTTATTTAGCTGGCAGTAGTGGCGTTTGCTGTATTGCAGTAGTGGGAGAAACGAAGATTATTGTGAGGTAAGTGATTCAGTGATTTGTGAAAGGTATAGTTTAATGTTCTTTTGTAGGGATTTTTGAAAGTCAGATTGCGTTGCGCTAAAAATATTGTGTGTCAGTTTAAGCACAGTCTTGTATAATTGTTGAAAGGGGACGTTTCAGGAGCACTATATGTTCTCAGCATTTCCGAGAAGAGGACATAGACCGAATTTCCCTTTCAACAGTAAGGCTCCGAGAAAATGCTGTACCATGAGTTTTTCCTACAAACCCAAAACATTTGCAAAAGGTATGTTAATTCAAAGAATTAAATTCTTAGGTCTCAAGTTCACGTTTCAGTATAATACGTACGTATCGTCGATAATCGAAGTGTTGAGTAATTCACTTTGTCTTCATCATGTACCAAATTAAAAGCTAACACTACATTAACTGGCGTTTCTATTATTTAGTTTGTGATACACGTTTATTACTGAATTAACAAAATTGTATCGTTTACATTGAAAGCTAGCTATTTGTAATATTACATTAAAAACTATTTTTAATCAGAAGAATAGCGGAATTTCGTCTTTACGAGATTTTATTTTAAACAAAAGCTTTGAAACAACCAATCTGATGACGTTACATGCGTATATGGTGCAATTAGCGAGTGTAATATACGCAGCGCTATAGCACACTGGCAATGTTTTGGTCAGAGTGTCATGGCAGCGAGCCACGCCCCCATGGCTTCAAAACGTAGTACGGCTGGGATGCGTAGCGCCATCTCCCCTTATTCTTACCTCCATGGCTTATCCATACGCGCTGCTGCTGCCTCTCACGGGCAAGTAAGGCTGGAAGTTAGTGACGCCAGTAAATGGAATAAGAAAACGAGGCGGCAGTGATGACCCATAAAAGAACGCCCAGAATCCAAGAACACAACCATCAGCTCTGTACTCTCCAAAAAAACTATACACGGAGGTGATGCAGCGGCCGATGTGACAGGACAGAATTGAAGCGGAGCTCATGGAAAAGCAGGGGAAAGCGCGCCTTACTTTCTCCTTTTATGCACAAGATACCCATGTTTGAACATGAAGTTGACACTTGGCCGAGTTGGTGTCTTCATGATCGGCTAACCTTACGCGTGAGGAACTTTGTCGAGGGCGACGCAGTACTATTGGCTAAATCAAAAATTTTAGAGTGAATACAACTGACTCCTACACACTGGTCGGACGGACAAAGTACAACAGCTCCACCCACTCAGATATAGTAACAATTTTTCTGACAAGGGAACCTCCCCATCGTAAATGGCTCTGAGCACTATGGGACTTAACATCTACGGTCATCAGTCCCCTAGAACTTAGAACTACTTAAACCTAAATAACCTAAGGACATCACACAACACCCAGTCATCACGAGGCAGAGAAAATCCCCGACCCCGCCGGGAATCGAACCCGGGAACACGACCGTGGGAAGCGAGAACGCTACCGCACGACCACGAGCTGCGGACCCTCCCCATCGCACCCCCCTCAGATTTAGTTATAAGTTGGCATAGTGGATAGGCCTTGAAAAACTGAACACAGATCAATCGAGAAAACAGGAAGAAGTTGTGTGGAACTATGAAAAAAAATAAGCAAAATATAGAAACTGAGTAGGCAACATCAAGGAGAGAACGGGCTTAGGAGCGCCGTGGTCCCGTGGTTAGCGCGAGCAGCTGTGGAACGAGAGGCCCTAGGTTCAAGTCTTCAGTCGAGTAAAAATTTTTTTTTCTTTATTTTCGCAAAGTTACTGTCTGTCCGTTCGTTCACTGACGTCTCTGTTCACTGTAATAAGTTTAGTGTCTGTGTTTTGCGACCGCACCGCAAAACCGTGCGATTAGTAGAAGAAAGGACGTGCCTCTCCAATGGGAACCGAAAACATTTGATCGCAAGGTCATAGGTCAACCGATTCCTCAACAAGAAAACACGTCTGATACATTCTATACGACACTGGCGACGCCATGTGCGTCACACGACAGTAATACGTTGTCGACCCACCTAACTTGTGCACTTGTCGAATGGGTAAAAAGATTCTTCTACCTTGTCCGATACTACGGCGCAGTTTACCTCGCATCGTACGGACGGACAGACATATAATAATTGTCTGAAAATATAAAATTAAACTTTTCCCTCGAAGGAAGACTAAAACCAAGGACCTCTAACTCCGCAGCTACTCACGCTAACCACGGGACCGCGGCGCTCCTGAGCTCGTACTATTCTTGATGTTGCCTATGATGCGCGTAGACTACCCAGTTTCTATATTTTGCTTATTTTTTTCATAGTTCCACGCAACTTCTTCCTGTTTTCTCGATTGATCTGTGTTCAGTTTTTCAAGGCCTATCCACTGTGCCAACTTATAACTAAATCTGAGGGGGCTGCGATGGGGAGGTTCCCTTGTGAGAAGACAGGAGGTTAATGAGGCGCTTCCAGCGGAACACAATCTACCTACGTGGGCACGTAGCTGCCTTCTCAGACACACCGCTCCAGTATACTCACTACAGACTGCGAAATACCCGCAGAAAAGTAAAGTAATATCGCATAGCGATTTGTGACAGTAACTTAGCACTGTGACAGTCACGTCAAAATGAACAGTGGGGTGTAGTCGAATTAAATTAGTTGATGCTTACTGAGTGAGACCATGAAATGAGTTCTGCTATTTAAGCAAGAAAATAATTGAAAGCGAGCGAAGTACGGAGGATGTAACGTGTGAACTGGCAATTGCACGAAACGCATTTGTAAGAAAGAGAAGTTTAAATTTAAGTGCGAGGAAGTCGTCTCCGTAGGTATTTGTGTGGAATATAGCCTTGTGCGGAAGTGGATTGTGGGCGATGAACGTTTTTATGCCACAACTTGGCTAATTGAAGAGGTCGGTTGATGGAACACATGCCGATGAATGAAGTAATTACCACTGTGTTAATGAAGGGAAATGTGTGAAGTAAAACCTGTAGAGAAAAGGCAAATGCAGTAATCAGATTCTTACGGATCTGAGTAGTTAGGCAGAGGTTAACAAGCTTGCATGGGCTACGTCGAACCGACCTTCAGATTTAAGATCACTACATCAGAATCAAGGGTTGGCAGATGTCATGGTATATCTAACAAGGGAACCTCCCCATCGCACCCCCCTCAGATTTAGTTATAAGTTGGCGCAGTGGATAGGCCTTGAGAAACTGAACACAGATCAATCGAGAAAACAGGAAGAAGTTGTGTGGAACTATGAAAAAATAAGCAAAATATTCAAACTGAGTAGTCCATGCACAAGATAGGCAACATCAAGGACAATGTGAACTTAGGATCGCCGTGGTCCCGTGGTTAGCGTGAGCAGCTGCGGAGTGAAAGGTTCTTGGTTCAAGTCTTCCCTCGAGTAGAAAGTTTAATTTTTTATTTTCAGTTTATGTGACAAAGTCTTATGTTTTCATCACTTTTTGGGAGTGATTATCACATCCACAAGAAAACCTAAATCGGGCAAGGTAGAAGAATGTTTATACCCATTCTCCAAGTGTATAAGTTAGGTGGGTCGACAACATATTCCTGTCATGTGACGCACATGCCGTCACCAGTGTCGTATAGAATATATCAGACATGTTTTCCTGTGGAGGAATCGGTTGACCTATGACCTTGTGATCAAATGTTTTCGGTTCCCATTTGAGAGGCACGTCCTCTCGTCCACTAATCGCACTGTTTTGCGTTGCGGTCGCAAAACACAGACACTAAACTTATTACAGTGAACAGTAAACTTATTACAATGAACAGAGACGTCAAGGAACGAACAGACAGATCATAACTACGCGAAAATTAAAAATGTAAACTGGAGGGAAGATTTGAACCAAGGACCTCTCCTTCCGCAGCTGCTGACGCTAACCACGACACCACGGTGCTCCTGCGCTCAGACTCTCCTTGATGTTGCATATCTTACGCATGGACTACTCAGTTTGTATATTTTGCTTATTTTTTTCATAGTTTCAAACAACCTCTTCCTGTTTTCTCGATTGATCTGTGTTCAGTTTTTCAAGACCTATCCACTGTGCCAACTTATAACTAAATCTGAGGGGGGTGCGATGGGGAGATTCCCTTGTAAGCAGCAGCAATTACGACTGACGGATGCTCCCTCCCGATTTCACTGACACCAAAAGCAACAATGGTCTTGAGCCGTCCTCCCACCGAACACGTTTCCCCCCGTGAAGCACGCCACGGTTGCTGCGCGACCAGAAACAAGTTGCTACGTCACAAATAGTGTGCTTCTCGATATAATCGACGACCGCAGCGGTCTCTGGCGGCGATTGTCGACAGTATCTGTCGCACATACCGCAGAGCTTGTTCACGAACTCACATAAATGAGCTACGTTTCTTCCATTAGCGATCGATGAAGATGAGAGGAGAGAATCGCGAAGAACTAATAGCTTTCCACATTTAGAAATTTTCTTCGATATTTCGTTTGAGTAATTATCTCCAGTCAAACACATTTTACTTTTGAGAATAAGCGGAACGGCATCCCGACTCAGCAATATTTCAGTATCTATTCTTTTCAAAGTTACGTCTAACTTTATGGAAACACTGGTTACCTTTCAACGATTTATGAAATGGTTCAAATGGCTCTAAGCACTATGGGACTCTGAGGTCATCAGTCCCCTAGATTTAGAACTACATAAGGGGGGGGGGGGGGGAGTATGACGTCGAACGGGCCGACTTGGAGCAGCAGAGGCATCTCAGGACATTTTAATTTCCAGTGTCTATACTTTTACAAATAAATTCATAAAACTTTGTCAGCATCACCAGGAAGGATTCAGGATTGACACTCATTGCAGTGGAAGTACGAAAATATAGCAAAATAAATTTTTTTTACGTGCGAAATTTCATCATTTTTTTCACTTACTAATGGCTGCCTTTGTTGCTATAGGTACACTTTTCTTCATAAGTTAGAGACGTTCTTCGATGAATTTTGCACAGCATACATACCATACTCACATGTGTATGAAACTCTAGAATTTATTTAATTTATGAAAAAATGAATGACTGTTATATTTTAAAGTCATGTTTAGAAAAAACACAAATTTTATAGTTAATTACCTAAATTTTTACCACAGTTTTTAATAGATATGGAAAATTCTAGCGTTTCATACACCTGTGAGTATGGTATGTATGCTGTGCAAAATTCATCGAAGAACGTATCTAACTTATGAAGAAAAGTGTACCTATAGCAACAAATGCAGCCTTTAGTAAGTGAAAAAAATGATGAAATTACACACGTAAAAAAAATTACTTCTTTAGAACTTCCACTGCTGTGAGTGGGAATTCTGTATATTTCCTGGTCATGCTGACAATGTTTAATGAATTTATTTGTAAAAGTATAGACTGTGGAAATTAAAATGTCCTGTGGTACCTCTCCTGCTCCAAGTCAGCCCCTTTGACGTCCTACCCCCCTACCCCCCCCCCCCTTAAACCTAACTAACCGAAGGACATCACACACATCCATGCCCGAGGCAGGATTCGAACCTGCGACCATAGCAGCAGCGCGGTTGCGCACAATGATTTATCAGTACGCATATTTGCTCCTTTATGTATATGCTGACATTGTTTTTGTTTCTCTGCCTGTACTGACATTTAAAGAGATCGGCCAGCGAAGTAGATACAATTCTTGCACCTTACCACTTATACATAGTTATTGTGTCACCGCCAGACACCACACTTGCTAGGTGGTAGCCTTTAAATCGGCCGCGGTCCGTTAGTATACGTCAGACCCGTGTGTCGCCACTATCAGTGATTGCAGACCAAGCGTCGCCACACGGCAGGTCTAGTCTAGAGAGACTCCCTAGCACTCGCCCCAGTTGTACAGCCGACTTTCCTAGCGATGGTTCACTGACAAAATACGCTCTCATTTACAGAGACGACAGTTTAGCATAGCCTTCAGCTACGTCATTTGCTACGACGTAGCAAGGCGCCATATTCAGTTATTACGAATGTTTTATGAACACACAATATTGTGAATCATGTACATCTACATCTACATTTATACTCCGCAAGCCACCCAACGGCGTGTGGCGGAGGTACTTTACGTGCCACTGTCATTACCTCCATTTTCTGTTCCAGTCGCGTAAGGTTCGCGGGAAGAACGACTGTCTGAAAGCCTCCGTGCGCGCTCGAATCTCTCTAATTTTACGTTCGTGACCTCCTCTGGAGGTACAAGAAGGGGGAAGCAATATATTCGATACCTCATCCAGAAACGCACCCTCTTGAAACCTGGCGAGCAAGCTACACTGCGATGCAGAGCGCCTCTCTTGACGAGTCTGCCACTTGAGTTTGTTAAACATCTCGGTAACGCTATCACGGTTACCAAATAACCCTGCGACGAAGCGCGCCGCTCTTCTTTGGATCTCCTCTATCTCCTCCATCAACCCGCTCTGGTACGGATCCCACACTGATGAGCAATACTCAAGTATAGGTCGAACGAGTGTTTTGTAAGCCACCTCCTTTGTTGATGGACTACATTTTCTAAGGACTCTCCCAATGAATCTCAACCTGGTAACCGCCTTACCAACGATTAATTTTATATGATCATTCCACGTGAAATCGTTCCGTACGCATACTACCAGATATTTTACAGAAGTAACTGCTACCAGTGTTTGTTCCGCTATCATATAATCATACAATAAAGGATCCTTCTCTCTATGTATTCGCAATACATTACATTTGTCTATGTTAAGTGTCAGTTGCCACTCCTTGCACCAAGTGCCTATCCGCTGCAGATCTTCCTGCATTTCGCTACAATTTTCTAATGCTGCAACTTCTCTGTATACTACAGCATCATACGCGAAAAGCCGCATGGAACTTCCGACACTATCTAATAGGTCATTAATATATATTGTGAAAAGCAATGGTCCCATAACACTCCCCTGTGGCACGCCAGAGGTTACTTCAACGTCTGTAGACGTCTCTCCATTGAGAACAATATGCTGTGTTCTGTTTGCTAAAAACCCCTCAATCCAGCGAGACAGCTGGTCTGATATTCCGTAGGCTCTTACTTTGTTTATCAGGCGACATTACGGAACTGTATCGATCGCCATCCGGAAGTCAAGGAAAATGGCATCTACCTGGGAGACTGTATCTAATATTTTCTGGGTCTCACGAACAAATAAAGCGAGTTGGGTCTCATACGATCGCCGTTTCCGGAATCCATGTTGATTCCTACAGAGTAGATTCTGGGTTTCCAAAAACGACATGATACTCGAGCAAAAAACATGTTCTAAAATTCTACAACAGTCGACGTCAGAGATATAGGTCTATAGTTTTGCGCATCTGCTCGACGACTCTTCTTGAAGACTGGGACGTTCATCATTAATGGATTAAAGTTAAGTATGAAACTAATTACGTCCGCTTTCTGAATTCTCATTGCTTGTCATGTTCCAGACTTCACGTCAGTATAGTTCTTCCCTCCTCACGCCAGCCTGCGTGAGATAATACGCGTGCATTTCGGCCTCCACTAGTAACACGGTGCTGGCTCTTCTGCCAACACAACTGTTATTTTAATGGCCTCCAAAAGGTGTAGAAAGTTTGAAGCAAATCCGTGATCCCAGCGTCGTGGTCTCCCCCTGTAAGTCCTGGACACGTAAAATAAAGAAGTGAAATGTTGAGTGTGCAGAATGGAACGACATGCAGAGGAGTGAGAGAAACGAGATGCACAGGGAGGATGAGGCGGCAGGCGCCGTAAGTCGGGGTGCGTTCACGAGAGGCGACAGCGGCCGGACGGCGGTCCGCTATTACCCTAATGGCTAATCTGTTTGGCCGAGTTGCTAATCCCGTCAGCGCATTAGCGGCCGGCGGCGGGGGCATCGCCTCGAACCCCGGCCACACTTTGGCCGACAGTGTCAAACCTCCCGCTGGCCCTCTCACAACGGCGCAGCTCTGACCGGCATCGAGCAGTGCTCTTCACCCTGGCCGGCTCGTGACCAAAAGAAGCTATAGGTTTTATTACTGAGCCACTCGTTTATGATGCAAAGACGTTTAACAGAGCGAATACAGCTACTAATATTTATACGTACTTCTTTCCTGTTCCACTCACAGAAGAGCGAGTGAAAAACGACTGACTGACTGTACACCTCCATATGAGCCCTGTTTTCTCGTATCTTACATTCGCGGTCCTTGCGCACGATAAATGTTGGCGGCTGTTTAATCGTTCGGCAGGCAGCATCAAATGCCGGTTCTCTTAATTTTCTCAATCGCGTTTCTCGAAAAGAATGTCACCTTCCCTCTAGAAACTCCCATTTGAGGTCCCGAAGCATCTCCGAGTTGTTGGAACCTACCTGCATCTATATATAGATATATATATATTCCGCTAGCCACCAAGCGGTGTGTGGCGGGGGGCACAATTCGCGCCAAAATCATATCCCCCCCCCCCCCCCACCCGCTGTTCCACTCGTGGATCGCACGAGTGAAAAACGACTGTCTGAACGCCTCAGTACGAGCTCTTACTTCCCTTACGTTTAAATGATGATCATTACGCGGATTGAAACTTGGTGGTAATAATATATGCTCTATATTCTCGGTGAAGATTGGATTTCGGAATTTAGTGAGCAGCCCCTTCTGTTAAGCGCGTCGTCTATCTGCAAGTGTGTTCCACTTCAAACTTTCTATGAGATATGTAACGCTCTCGCGATGGCTCAATGTAGCAGTCACGAACCTTGCCGCTCTTCTTTGGACCTTCTCAGTTTCTTGAATCAGACCCAACTGGTAAGGGTCCCATACAGACGAACAATACTCTAACACTGGACGAACCAACATATTGTAAGCTACTTCCTTTCATGAAGGACTGCATCGCTTCAGGATTCCACCAATAAACCGCAATCTAGAGTCCGCCTTACCCATTACTTGTGTAATCTGATCGTTCCATTTGAGATCATTTCTAATAGTCATACCCAGATACTTGACGGATGTTACCGCTTCCAAAGACTGGGCATTTATTTTGTACTCGTACATTAATGGGGATTTTCGCCTTGCTATAGGCAGTAGGCTACACTTACTAATATAGATAGATAACTGCCAGTCATTACACCACGCATTTATTTTCTTCAAATCACAATTTCCATGTGATACTACTTTCCTGTAGACTACAGCATCATCGGCAAACAGTCTAAGGCCGCTGTCAATACCATCAACCATCGTTTATGCAAGTCGTAAAAAGCAGAGGACCTATCACGCTGCCCTGGGGCACACCTGAAGTTACTCTTGTTTCTGTTGAAGTCACCCCGTTCAGGACGACATGCTGCTCCCTGTCTGGTAGAAAATCGTTAACAAATCTACCATCCCATCTCTGAATTGCTTCGATTTCTTCCTGCAGTCCACCTGGTACGGATCCCAAACACTCGATCAGTACTCAACAATAGGTCGCACCAGTGTCCTATATGCGTTCTCCTTTACACGTGAACCACTAATTCCTAAGATTCTCACAATAAACCGCAGTCGACCATTCGCATTCCCGACCACAGTTTTCACATGCTCGCTCCATCTCTAATCGCCTTGCAACATTATGCTCAGATATTTGAACAACTAGACTGTCTTAAGCAAAACACTAGTAATACAGGTTTCTTGTTCTTACTCATCCGCATTAACTTACACTTTTCCACATTCAGGGCTAGCTGCCATTCAACATACCAACTGGAAATTTTGGCTAAGTCGTCTTGTATCTTGCTACACTTACTCAACTCCGACACCTTACCGTGCACCACGGCATCTTCAGGAAACAACCGCAATATATATCTGCTTTGGCGGATAGGGTGGGGAGCAAACTGCGGTTGTTTCCTGAAGATGCCGTGGTGTACGGTAAGGTGTCGAAGTTGAGTAAGTGTAGCAAGATACAAGAAGACTTTGCCAATATATATATATATAAACAAAGAGAACAACAGCTGTTGTATCACACTTCCCTGGAGCACTTCTAACGACACCCCTGTCTCTCATGAACACCCGCCGTTGAGGACAACATACTGCGTTCTATTATTTAGGAAGTCTTCGAGCCACTTACATACGTGTGAACTTCTTATCCCATATGCTCGTACCTTCGTTAACAGCCTGCAACTGCCTGCAGCTAACTAACTCACCTTACACTATACATCAGGGTCCTTCTGAAATCACTATCTATTCCCACCATCACTGTTCCAATGGAACCCCACGTTGCCTACAGTTGGAAAACGTGTACAAGTTAACTTCTGTCAGTGCATACCAGCAATAGTATTGACTGAACTTTATCGCAGGGAAAGGAACATAGAACGATTTTTGATAGTACTGGAAGCCGTGAAAAGTCGCCACCTTAGAATAATACACAACTTTTAATTCGACACATTAGCTTCAGCTGCCGTAGTAGTTGTTGATGCTCGTTGTGCTTGAAGTTGAACAGCGTATGTTGTTGGCTGAAAGTTTCGTTAGTCTTGAAAGTGTTTAAGGAAAAACAAAATTGTTCAAATGGTTCTAAACACTGTGGGACTTAACATCTGAGGTCATCAGTCACCTAGACTTAGAACTACTTAAATAACCTAAGGGCAGCACACACCTCCATGCCCGAGGCAGGATTCAAACCTGCGACCGTAGCAGCAGCGCGGTTCTGGACTTAAGCGCCTAGAACCGTTCGGTCTCAGAGGCCGCCGAAAGTGTTTAAGAACAGTATGATAATTTACTTCTTGCAGTCAGTATTGTGGCCCAATTCCTTTATTCTGTAACGTCGTCACTAATGCGGATCAGTTGTGGTCTCAAAATGACGTAAGCAGGTATTAAATGTAACTTCTTTGTTAAATGAAACAACAGAGTTATTCTGTTATGTATTCTTCACTTTAAAATAACGATAACACGCTTTGTTTGTGCTTCATGAAACATTGTCAGTATAACCCATAAAGGTACATCAGAGAAGAGTTGCAATTCGACTTCTCTCCATCATAGCTCACATCCAGCTCTCTGTATCTACTACTATTACTACTACTACTACTATGCGCCACACGTAAGATTTACATCGGTAACTCGGAGTACAGCACATACCGATTTTTGAACATAGGTAATGCACATCATATACTAATTATGTTTTTTATTAAGTTTTGAACAGTCATTTAATTTAGGGGAGTCTTTCATAATAAAAGAGGATAAATGAGCATGAGATAAAAGTTATGTCCGGCCAGTATCACCAACATCGCCCTACACACCACTTCACTGCCATATCTTACATTTGTAGTATCATTGCCACACCGAGAGAGGTGGCGCAGTGGTTAGCACACTGGACTTTCATTCGGGAGGACGACGGTTCAATCCCGCGTCCGGCTATCCTGATTTAGGTTTTCCTAAATCGCTCCAGGCAAATGCCGGGATGGTTCCTCTGAAAGGACACGGCCGAGTTCCTTCCCTGTTCTTCCCCGATCCGACGAGACCGATGACCTCGCAGTTTGGTCTCTTCCCACAAACAAACAACCTATTATTGCCACAGATACTACTACAACGCCGCGCCAACGCAAGGTTGGCAGCCCGTCGTCTGCCGAGCACAGCGCACTCTAAAGGGTTGAGCAGCTCGACTGAACTGGAGTGTGCCTCGTTCACTTCTTAGCTAGATTTCAACCTAGGCAGACGCACTTTCATAATCGGCCCTCAGCCAGTTCTGTAATGTTTGCGGTGTGGCCGTGCGGTTAAAGGCGCTTCAGTTTGGAACCGCGGGACCGCTACGGTCGCAGGTTCGAATCCTGCCTCGGGCATGGACGTGTGTGATGTCCTTAGGTTAGTTAGGTTTAATTAGTTCTAAGTTCTAGGCGATTGATGACCTCAGAAGTTAAGTCGCATAGTACTCAGAGCCATTTGAACCAATTTTTGTAATGTTTGCACTGATTCTCTGACAAGGGAACATCCCCATCACACCCCCCTCAGATTTAGTTATAAGTTGGCACAGTGGATAGGCCTTGAAAAACTGAACACACATCAATCGAGAAAACAGGAAGAAGTTGTGTGGAACTATGAAACAAATAAGCAAAATATACAAACTGGGTCGTCCATGTGTAAGATAGGCAATATTAAGGGCAATGTGAGGCGAGGAGCGCCGTGGTCCCGTGGTTAGCGTGGACAGCTGCGGAACGAGAGGTCCTAGGTTCAAATCTGCCCTCAACTGAAAATTTTGATTTCTTTATTTTCGCAAAGTTACGATCTGTCCGTTCGTTCATTGACGTCTCCATTCACTGTAATAAGTTTAGTGTCTGTGTTTTGCGACCGCACCGCAAAACCGTGTGATTAGTTGACGAAAGGACGTGCAATGGGAACCGAAAACATTTGATCGCAAGGTCATAGGTCAACCGATTCCTCCACAGGAAAACACGTCTGATATTTTGTATACGACACTGGTGATGGCATGTGCGTCACATGACAGGAATATGCTGTCGACCCACCTAACTAGTACACTTGGCGAATGGGTGAAAAGATTCTTCTACCTTGCCCGATTTAGGTTTTCTTGTGGATGTAATAATCACTCCAAAAAAAGTGATGAAAACATAAGAGTTTTTCACATAAACTGAAAATAAAAAGTTAAAATTTTCGATCGAGGGAAGATTCGAACTGAAGACCTCTCGTTCTGCAACTGTTCACACTAACCACGGGACCACGGCGCTCCCAGTCTCATATTGCCCTTAATAGTAGCTATATTACACATGGACGACCCAGTTTGTATATTTTGCTTATTTTTTCATAGTTCCACACAACTTCTTCCTGTTTTCTCGATCGATCTGTGTTCAGTTTTTCAAGGCCTATTCACTGTGCCAACTTATAACTAAATCTGAGGGGGGTGCGATGGGGATGTTCCCTTGTGAGGAGGGCCCATCAGGCTTAGTCCCTGAGAATATGTTGTATTAGTTCATAGCAGCAGCTGCAGTCCTACAAACTACTGTAGATAAGTAGTTCCATTGTACTATGTGTTTCTTGAGTAATAATCCTTCTCTCTACGGCATATTATTGCAACCTGGACTCCTTCAGCTACTATCAACTCGGCCTCCTACTTATTTGCATTTAGTAACGAGCTGAAAACACCCACGCGTTTTATGCCTCTAAACAGTGAGACACAATAACATTAGTAGTGGGTGGAGCCATGAGCACATGTTGACTGTTCCACGATCTTCAGCACTCCGAAACGAGCAGTGTGCTCGTCTAAGCGACTGCCTAATGTTTCACCCAACATGTAGTGGAGAGTTCTTCCGTACCTCAGAGTCTTTGTCGGTGTGGCAGTGCTAGACCAGAGTTATCGTCCGCTGCAGCTGCAGCTGTGGTCCTCAGCCCCCCCTCCCCCCGTCTAGCTCCTCCCTCCCTCCCTCCCACCCTCCCTTTAACCACACCTCTCCCCTCCCATACTCTGCTTACCCGGCGGCAGCGACACCAGGACGATACATCTCCATCGCCGGCACCAGCTGCCACCGTAGCCATCAGCCCGCCACCGCCACCCCCACCCCCGCAGTATCTTCCCACCCCTTCAGCACCTCCCCCTACAACCGCAGACTCCACACGGCGCCCCGGCCATCGGCAAAACAGCGCAGGCTGCGCGCTCCGCCCGTCACCTCCGTAGACCACCGGCCGCCACTTGACAACTCTCCTCCGAGGAAAGGCGTGAGCCATTGTTCTTCCGCGCGTCCCGAACAGGCGCCGCTTTTTTTATTTATGTATTTATTTTCGCGGCAGTAGGCGCCGCCACGTCCGCCGGACAAGTCCCACGCGTGACAGCAAAGCGGAGCGAAAAAAATTTCCCTGCTCTCGCCGCGACGTATAAATCTCCGCAGACGTGGCGCTGGGGGGTCTGCGGTCACAGCGAAACTTTCTGCCACTTCTGCGATAACACCGGGGGGACCGTCGAGACAGGTTTTTGTCTGAGAGAGACCGAGAAAGTGGGATGTGTCAATACTGCGCCCAGTGAAATTTGCGACCATCAAATAACCTGCGAAATTAGCGGCCAGTATTGAGCCATGGCAAAAATTTCTGTTTTGAAGAGCGAGCCGCAACGCGTAGTGTGAAGTAGTCGCCCGCCGTTCTTGGCGGTGGCGCTGCTGTGGCAGTCGCAGCTTTGGTGTCTCCCTCTGGTGGGTAAGGGGAAAGGTTGCCTGTTCACGTGCATTTAAGGGGCGCTATGAGCTCGCCAGTTTGGGTTAGTCTCTCGTCCCCAGCTCGATAGCCTGTCTCTGGTCCGCATTTGTTAGGCAGTTAGTGTATGTCGTTCGGAGTGCTAGTATGTCTGTCGTTCGGATCAACCAAGCCGGCAAAATGAGAGTCTTTCCACTCTGCCAGTAAGAGAACTCAGCGAGTGGTCGCCCGGTCGGGGCTTAGTTCCTGCATCTGAGTCTGCGTGTTAGGCCGCCAGTCTCCTCCAGTTTGCTCAGGCAATGGTCATTGGCGGTTGGATCGATCGGTTGGACGGTCGCGCACTGAGACACAAGATGACTTGTCCGTCTTGAGCGTCGGCGCATGTGAGGTCGCCACGTGAGTCCAGTGGGCCGCGGCGTATAGCGAGGGTTAGTGGCTTCGCGGCTGACACGAGAGCAACAGGAGTCAACCCACGACATCGGTCTGGCCAGTGCGAGCTGCGACGCCGTGAGACGCCTTCCTGCGTCCGTTGAAGCGACTGGCAGCGGACGGTTCGGGAGAGCGTTTTGGGGGTGCTGCGCCAGGTCTTCGCCAGAAATCGCAGTTTGTTTCATTTACTTGTTAAATTCTACTTGTTTTCTTGGTGAGGCCACCAGCCGATTTGTTTTGGGGTCGTCCCACCATTCTTCTCCGTTTGCCCACCCGCGGGAAGGTGGTTATTTGCGAATTGGGTGGCCCATTTTCCCTTATGGAGTAGGGGCGGGTTAGAGCAACCTGCGGTTCGGGGTTGTTCGTAATCTCCCTGTCAATCTTCCGCACGTTAATAGCTGCCTCTGTCATGTTTGTCGCATTCGGTGTGATAATGAATTTATTGCTTTAAGTGTAACGGCCTAATTCCTGAAATATCTTTTTATCTTGCCTATCCTCTTGAGAGGCGGTATATGTGTACTGTAGACCATGTTTGGCCAAGCTTGTATAATTTTACGTAAGATTGCATTTCATAGGCTTTTATTTAAATGGTCATTTTAGCATATAAAGTTGCCACCCTTCCACCGTAAGGCTTTTCTTATAAGTTAAAATCAAGTTGCACCGTCGGTGGCAAGTTAATCTTTTAATTTTAGTGTTTTGTACCACTTCCTTCCCTCCTACGGGGGGTGCATAGTTTGTGTGCTTAAATTGTTAAAACTCTTAGTTTAAACTTATCTGGTGTGTTGCAGATTTGCACTTGTGTAGTCTTTTAGAGGTTGTTGTGAGCGGTCGTAACTACGGCCGTGTAATTTGGGAGCGGCAAAGTTCTCAGCCCGAAAGCTCATACACTGAAAAATTTGTTTCTTTGTGCCTCTGAATAAATTGTAACTTGAAATTTAGAGGGTGCTTTCTGCTTATAATTTTAAATCCGTTTCTTAAAAAAACAAAAGCTTTTAGGAATAAAGTATCCGTTCGCTAAAAGCAATTTGATTTTGTTTTCACCAGTTACTCCCTGGCAACTACTTCCACCCTCACATAGTGTGATTAAATGTGTTAATGTTCTTGATGAATCGCTAGTAAATAAAGTAAATTCTTAAGAAAAGGTTTTGAAAGTAAATTCGCGGTTCAAGTATACCTGGAAACAACTTATTCACTACCGTACTTCACGGACTACAAGACGCGCTGTTCTCTTCGAAAACCTGTCTCCAAAATTCAGGTCCGTCTTATAGTCGAAATTAATATAAAAATGTCCAGTGTTTGATTTAAATTTCCCGCCAGTTATAACAACTGTCATATATTTCATGCCGTGGGAAGCCTATCTCTGTGTTACAATACTGGGTTCAACTTACAGCAGCAGTGCACCGATGCGACGAACAGGAGCTGCGGAGATTCACAAGCTAGCTGACACAGTCGTCCTGCCGTCCCGCCATCACAAACCCAGAACACTGTGTAGCCTATGGTGGGTCATTGCAATCTACGGTGTCAGTGCAGTTGAATTGAAAGTAGTCTGTGTTATCGGTAACAGTACGAAAGTAGTAGCTAGTCTCGTAATGGGAAAAAAGTATTTATATGAAGCGGGCTGTAAACTGAAGTGATGGCATATACAGGAGAACATGGAAAGAGAGCAGCTGAACGGCATTCCGGCCCTCCACCAACAGGAAAAAAGCATTCGCGGTTGGCAGGACTAGTAACGAAGAACTCAAAACATGTGGTAGAGCCAGCCGCTTTCGCCGAGCGTTTCTAGGCGCTTTAGTCTGGAACCGCGCGACAGCTACGGTCGCAGGTTCGAATCCTGCCTCGCACATGGCTGTGTGTGATGTCCTTAGGTTAGTTAGGTTTAAGTAGTTCTAAGTTCTAGGGGACTGATGAACTGAGAAGTTAAGTCCCATAGTGCTTAGAGCCATTTGAACCATGTAGAAGACTAATTGCGCAGATAGAAAACTGAACGGAAAATGGCGAAAACTAGAAATTAACGTATTGAAATGGATTCAAGGACACCGTCAAAATGGCATTGGAATTAATACAAAAATGATTGAAACACACGCTCATAAGACAGCCTTAACGTGGAACTTAACAGACTTCAAGGGTGGAACTTTCAAATAACTTCCGGGAATTCAGCCAGGTAACAATTTCAGCGACCGCCGATATTTCGGCGGGAGAACACCCCGCCATTTTCAAGGCAAACTGCAACGGACAGGCGGCGTACATGCAAATTTAATACCTCGGTTCTCCGACAGAAGCAGGAAAGATAACACACACACACACACACACACACACACTGAACACTAGTGCCACCAAAGATGACCAAAATCAGAGCTATCGATAGTGAGACTATGAATTCGCAGGTGAGGCAGCATTGACTCTGTTCCTCTGTTGCCTTACGTAGGAAACACGTCCAATAAGATCGGTCGTATTTTACGGAAATACGATGTGAAATGTGTTTTCCGACCTCCATCTAAAATTAGAGCACTTTTGAGTTCCGTTAAGGACGATCTTGGACTGCGTAAGGCGGGTGTATATCGTATTCCTTGTAGCTGCGGCATGGCATATATTGGTCAAACTATCAGGACCGTGGAGGACCGATGTACTGAGCATAAACGGCACACACGATTACAGCAGCCAAATAGATCTGCTATTGCCGAACATTGCTTGGATACTGGTCACCCCATGTTATATAATAACACCGAGATATTGGCATGCACGTCCAGCTATTGGGACAGTGTCGTTAGGGAGGCAGTTGAGATTAAATTAGCGAGCAACCTCGTTAACAGGGATGGAGGTTTCTGTTTAAACTCTGTTTGGAATCTGGCTCTCTCCCTTGTCAAAAAAACAGAGGAACGGAGTCAATGCTGCCTCCCCTGCGAATTCACAGTCTCAATATCGATAGCTCTGACTTTGGTCATCTTTGGTGGCACTAGTGTTCAGTGTGTGTGTGTGTGTGTGTGTGTGTGTGTGTGTGTGTGTGTGTGTGTGTGTTATCTTTCCTGCTTCTGTCGGAGAACCGAGGTATTAAATTTGCATGTACGCCGCCTGTCCGTTGCAGTTTGCCTTGAAAATGGCGGGGTGTTCTCCCGCCAAAATATCGGCGGTCGCTGAAATTGTTACCTGGCTGAATTCCCGGAAGTTATTTGTAAGTTGTATACGCCAGGAGAAACTCAGGTCTAACATTTAAGGGTGGAGTTTGTGCTGCAGGTTTATGAAACGTCTTGGACTTATCATCTGAACTAAAACCGAAATATCTCAGAAAATGCCACAAGAGTATGAAGAGAAAATATTATCTTTCCATTGCTTTACTATTCAACATAGAAAGAAAACCAGTGGGGAATTAAGCCAAATAGCGAATATGGACGAAACTCCTGTGACATTTGATGTACCGCGAAACAGAACTGTTGCCATGAAAGATGCTAAAACTACAGCTACAAAAACAAGAGGACATGAAAAAATGCGGTACACTGTTGTGCTTTCATGTTGCGCTGACGGTACCAAACTTATACCAGCTTTTATTTTCAAGAGCAAAACAATGACAAAACTTTCCGAAATATTGCCAGGTGGTGGTGTTACCTACATGGCAAGGGCTAAATGGCCGACGCTGATATGAAATTATGGATTAACGGGGTTCAAATGATTCAAATGGCTCTGAGCACTATGGGACTTAACATCTATGGTCATCAGTCCCCTAGAACTTAGAACTACTTAAACCTAATTAACCTAAGGACATCACACAACACCCAGTCATCACGAGGCAGAGAAAATCCCTGACCCCGCCGGGAATCGAACCCCGGAACCCGGGCGCGGGAAGCGAGAACGCTACCGCACGACCACGAGTTGCGGACGATTAACGGGGTGTGGATGGTAAGGAAACGTGCTTTATTCAAGGAGACTTCTCTTCTTGTGCTAGAGGAGTCTAGTAGTCATTTGAAAAATTCTGTAATAGCAAAATTGAGACAGGGAAATACAAAGCTTGCAGTTACTCCGCAACTGCAACCTCTTGAAGTCTCGATAAATTAACCGGATGACGATTTTCAGGTATTTTAAAGATCAGTTCGGTTTTATAAACAAAGATTTTTTTAGTCTGGTTCTGCAATGTGTAGTAATAAAATGGTAAAAATGTTAATTTAAAAAAAAATTGCTTAGAAATTAAGGTGCATCTCATTGCCGCAGTGGTAATACCAGTTCCCGTCAAATCACCGAAATTAAGCGCTGTCGGGGGCTTGCGCTTTAATGGGTGACCATCCGGTCTGCCTAGAGCTATTGGCAAACGGTGTGCACTCAGCTGTTGAGAGACTGAGGAGCTACTTGATTGAGAAATAGCGGCTCCGTTCCCGTAAACTGACATACGGCCGGGAGAGCGGTGTGTTGACCATATGCCCCTCCATATCCGCATCCAATAACGCCATTTGTGAGGATGTCACGGCGGCCGGTTGGTCCCTTTGGGCTTTCCAAGGCCTGTTCGGCCGGAGTTTCCTAGTCAGTAGCGCCTTACAGCCCGTGGAATACAGTAAGTCACGACCCACCTGCACTGCGAGAGTTGACGCCCATCAGAATCGCTCTCCATCCCCACAATGGGGAGTTGAGATGGGTCGGCGTTGCCACGCAGTTGGCCAGTACCGTGAACCTACCTGCTACGGGAAGAATAGCGCCGCCAGCGATCGACTTGGCGTTCTACGACATGCCCACTTACACACATACTGCACTGATTCTAGTTGTACTAACGTCATGCTTTTACTTCCATTATCATCCACACTCTAATATGAAAAGTCATGTTCACCTACAAAATTTCTTCGTTTTTTCTTGCGTAACGTTGCTGGATATGGGCCTCCGCAGCAGGCGCCTAATTCATCTACCCACGCTGTCTACTGTTCATCGCCGACGAAGGTTGGAATTTGCTCGCCAGTATCAGAAATGGACGCCCACTGAGCGGCGAAAGGTGGCCTATTCAGATGAACCACTTCTTATGCTCCATCGGACAGATGGTTGTGAACGGCCCTGCAACAAGAGTCAGAAGGTTCAACGCCGGGGGAAGGAGTGTTGTGATCTGTGATTACCTGGGTGATCTCGTCATTCTGCAATTCACAGTAGATCAACACAAGCATTCATCTATCCTTGGCGACCATGTCCACCATAACATCCTGTTTATTTCCTGCAAAGTGTCGCACACCTCGCTGTGTACGTTCATGGTTCAAGTCCTCCCTAGGGCGTGTGTGTTGTTTGGCGCACGAGGCTACTCCGCCTTTGCCTTGGATTCCATCTTTACTACTGTCCCACGCCCAGTTTCAGTCTCTCTCCTTCTCTCTTTCTCGCTTTCTCTCTTAGTATTAGAAAACCAAACGAAGTGCACGTTTGGCGACGTCGTCCCTCGCGAGCCACTTGAATCTGCACACCCAATGGCCAGATTGGCTAACCATAATGTTAATTACCTCGGAAATGTCGCTACATACGGAATTTTTTTGACCAAGTATTTCTCAGGGCAACCCACCTTGTAACAGTCTTTCAAGCTTTCCAGACTGTTTATTACCACCCTCTATATGTGGCATTGTGTCTCATCTCCTATTACACACGGTAAGTCAGCTGTCTCTACCGATCTTGTTTTATGCAACCCACAACGCATATCCATATGCGCCATGCTAGGCTAATGGAAACATGCGTGTTCGAGGGCTATCCGGGAAATATGGAACGAAATGGAAACCATAGTGAAAATCAAAGCTGTTTTATTTGCGACGGTTATCTATACTTTCCAGCTACGTCTCCACACAGTCGCCACTCAGACTTAGAAATCTGTCGTGGCGTTGTACCAACTTTTCAATTCCCTCGCTATAGGAGACAGCCGCCTGTGCTTCTCGACAATTTTCTACTCTGGACTGCAGCTCGTTGTCTCTGTCAAAATATTGTCTTCATAGCCAGCGGGCCGTTTGAGCAGAGATGAACCTCAGGGGTAGCCAATTGCGGGCTGTATTGTGACTACCCATCGAAAATGCTGCAGGAACATCTTAATTGCCCCTGCGGACTGCGGCCGAAAATTGTCGTGTAGAACGAACCGCGGAACAGTTATGTTATGTGGACTGCATAGCTTCAGGCGAAATCTTTCGCCAGGCCCTCATACGTGGTGGGAGACGCTAATTTCTAGCCATCTTTACGTTCTCTCTGTGAGCTCAGAGCTGAAAAGAGTGACATGGTGCGGTCGACGGGCGTACTAGACACAGTGTCCAAGCATCTGTGCAAAGCTTCATCAGATTTTTACTGTATTTAGCATTTCGCGACCGATCGTTGCTTACTTTCCTAATAACCCTCGTATTACAACGAGATTACAGTACATATTCAGCCAGTTTGGTGATCAACACATTATTTACTACACTGCTGCCTCGTTTTAAGTATTAATTTCGCTATTTGCTACACTTAGTCACTAGGCACGACATATTAAAGTAGTGGAAGGGAGATTCGGTTGTCCTTACCGAAACTGTCTGATGCGAATCACGAAATGTGTGAAGTCGTCGTAAGATCGTTGTTACCTTACTGTATGGTAGTAATGTTCAATGAATTTATCTTGCAAACAAATCCGAACACAGAATGAAATTTTCACTCTACAACGGAGTGTGTGCTGATATGAAACTTCCTGGCTGATTAAAACTGTGTGCCAGACCGAGACTCAAACTCGGGACCTTTGCCTTTCGCGGGCAAGTGCTCTACCAACTGAGCTACCCAAGCACGACTCACGCCCAGTCCTCACAGCTTTAATTCAGCCAGTACCTCGTCTCCTACCTTCCAAACATCACAGAAGCTCTCCTGCGAACCTTGCAATACTAGCACTCCTGGAAGAAAGGATATTGCAGAGACATGTCTTAGCCACAGCTTCGTCCCACCGTAGCCCTCAGTGGTTGACAGCCCCCCAACAAGCACAGCAGTCCACCCACCCCATCGATCCCAGGGTTAGTGTGCGGTTCGGCGCCCTGTGGACCTCCCCGGGAACGTCTCATTGCAGGCGAGTGTAGCCGCAAAGTTTGCGTGGTAGAGTAATTATGGTGTACGCATACGAGGAGACAGTGTTTGCACAGCAATCGCAAACACAGTGTAACTGAGGTGGAATAAGGGGAACCAGCCCGCATTCGCCGAGGTAGATGTAAAACCGCCTTAAAACCATCCATAGGCTGGCCAGGTGGATTAGTGCCATTGACCGGCATGCCCTCTCGCTCGGGAAGTAGCACGTTAGATCGCACGGCTAGCCGGGCAAGCTGTTTAGAGATAATGCCGTTGAACAGAGTATGGAAAAAAATGGTTTTCTCCTTTTAAGGAGTATCATTTTAACATTAGTGGCTCTCCACGTTCAGGAAGACCTTCGGAGTTTGATGATCGTTCAAAGCCAGTAATCCACAGTGATCCATATCAGTTGTAAGTAGGCTGTTTAGGTTTTTTATTGGTAACGCCACGTAGAGCTCTGTATGAAAATCACTGGCTGTGCTGTGTGCAGTCTGTGGCTAGTTTGCATTGTTGTCTGCCATTGTAGTGTTGGGCAGCGGCAGCTGTATGTGAACAGCGCGTAGCGTTGCGCAGTTGGAGGTGAGTCGCCAGCAGTGGTGGATGTGGAGAGAGAAATGGCGGAGTTTTGATATTTGTAAAAAATGGATGTTATGAACTCCTATATATATTATGACTTTTGATGACATTAAGGTAAATACATTGTTTGTTCTCTATTAATATCTTTCATTTGCTATCCCTATCAGTAGTTAGTGCCTTCCATAGTTTGAATCTTTTATTTAGCTGGCAGTAGTGGCGCCTGCTGTATTGCAGTAGTTCGAGTAACCAAGATTTTTGTGAGGTAAGCGATTTGTGAAACGCATAGGTTAATGTTAGTCAGGGCCATTCTTTCGTAGGGATTTTTTTGAAATTCAGATTGCGTTGCGCTAAAAATATTGTATGTCAGTTTAAGCACAGTCATGTATAATTGTTCAAAGGGGACGTTTCACAGTGTATTCGAGAACTAGCAAATGTGATAATTACGCTATTGTAAGATATTTGGGTGGAATGGGGAGGTTCCAAAATTGAGTGTGTGGCTGCCGAATTCTGTAAGCCAAAATCACAGAAATCAGCGAGTGGCCATATGTACACCTCTGCTTGATCGTTGTTAACTGTCTCGGAAGTACCACGATCTCTCCTATCCTGTACCGTTATTGGTGCCGAGAAATGGTATCGTTATGCTAACATAAAATAAAGAAAGGAATGGTTATTCCCAAACAAGTGAGCAATTCCCCGTATAAAGACCCGCGCGCAACCTCGAAACATAATGTTGTGCATCTGGTAGAACAGCGATGGTGTGGTCTACTAGGAATAGCTTCCCCGAGATGTAACCATCACTGATGACAATTATCGTCAACAACTGAGACGTATTAGAGACGTAGTCCAAAAGCGAAGACCAGCTATATTGCTTGAAGTTTTGCTACTCCACGATAACGCCCACCCGCATTCTGCTTGACAAAAAACACTATCCAGGACTTTGGTTGGGAAGTCGTTGGACACCCATCTAATTCACCAGACTTGCGCCTCAGAATTTTACCTTTTCGGCTCCGTATCGAACAATCTTATGGAACTTCCTTTACGGATGAAAATGTGCTCCGAATATGTCTCGTCGAGTTGTTCTCAAAATCTCCAGAAACAAAAAGTGTTTGATTTTCAGTTTGGCGTTTCGCATTTTTGTACAGATTTAATCTCCTCATATTTTCGTACAATCACTAATAGAAAATAGAACGTAGTATTATTTTTTCAAAAAATATGATTCAATATTTTGTTGTATAACATTTCAATTCGTTAATAAGTACGGAGTGTAAATAATAGTAAAAAATGTTTCAGTCAACGTGATTCGAACCAACTACTTTACAATTACTACAGGTCTGCTTTATACATATATATATATATATATATATATATATATATATATATATATATATATATATATGGTGGTCCATTGATACTGACCGGGCCAAATATCTCACGAAATAAGCATCAAACGAAAGAACAACAGAGAACGAAACTCGTCTATCTTGAAGGGGGAAACCAGCGTCATTCACCAACAACGGTAACGTAAACCGGCATAATATGCTCTATTGGGCAACCGAAAATCCACGATGGCTGCGACAAGTGGAACATCAGCGACCTTGGCGACTTAATGTATGGTGCGGCATTATGGGGGGGGGGGGGGGGTTTGGATAATTGGTGAATGACGCTTCGTCACTAAATAGAACGCGTGCAAAAAATCTGTCATCGTCCCATAATTTCTCTTGTGCCCAGTGGCAGAGCTGTACACGACGTTCAAAGTCGTCGCCATGTAATTCCTGGTGCACAGAAATATGGTTCGCGTGCAATCGATGTTGATGTAGCATACTTAACACCGGCGTTTTTGAGATTCCCAATTCTCGCGCAATTTGTCTGCTACAGATGCGCGGATTAGCCGCGACAGCAGCTAAAACACCTACTTGGGCATCATCATTTGTTGCAGGTCGTGGTTGACGTTTCACACGTGGCTGAGCACTTCCTGTTTCAAATGGTTCAAATGGCTCTGAGCCCGCATCTCGTGGTCGTGCGGTAGCGTTCTCGCTTCCCACGCCCGGGTTCCCGGGTTCGATTCCCGGCGGGGTCAGGGATTTTCTCTGCCTCGTGATGGCTGGGTGTTGTGTGCCGTCCTTAGGTTAGTTAGGTTTAAGTAGTTCTAAGTTCTAGGGGACTTATGACCACAGCAGTTGAGTCCCATAGTGCTCAGAGCCATTTTGAAATGGCTCTGAGCACTATGGGACTGAACTGCTGTGGTCATAAGTCCCCTAGAACTTAGAACTACTTAAACCTAACTAACCTAAGGACATCACACACATCCATGCCCGAGGCAGGATTCGAACCTGCGACCGTAGCGGTCGTGCGGTTCCAGACTGTAGCGCCTTTAACCGCTCGGCCACTCCGGCCGGCTTCCTGTTTCCTTAAATAACGTAACTATCCGGCGAACGGTCCGGACACTTGGATGCTGTCATCCAGGATACCGAGCAGCATACATAGCACACACCCGTTGGGCATTTTGATCACAATAGCCATACATCAACACGATATTGACCTTTTCCGCCATTGGTAAACGGTCCATTTTAACACGGGTAATGTATGACGAATCAAATACCGTCAGCACTGGTGGAATGTTACGTGATACCACGTACTTGTACGTTTGTGACTATTACAGCGCCATCTATCACAAAGTGAAAATAGTGGTCCAACTAAAACATTCATATTTCTTTACGTACTACACGAATATGTAATAAGAAAAGGGGGTTCCTATTTTGAAAAACGCAGTTGATATCCGCTTGACCTATGGCAGCGCCATCTAGCCGGGCAATCATAGCGCCATCTGGTTTTCCCCCCTTCAAACTACACGAGTTTCGTTCCTTGTAGTTTTCTCGTTTGACCCGGTCATTATCAATGGACCACCATATATATTATATATATATATATATATATATATATATATATATATATATATATATATATCATTGCGAGTTCTAACACTGAAATGAATCATTTCACAGTTTAAAAATCCATTACAAATTGATAATTAACAAACAGACTGTGTACTGTTATTAGTTTTGTCATGGCAGTTGTGGAACATGTCCGGATTCGAACCAAACGTCTATGGATACCTGTCAGTCACGCAAACACAGTCCCGTGTTCTCCCAACATATTCTTTTATAGCCAGCTACCGCAACTATGTTGTCAATGTGGAAATTTATTATACCTAACGAAAGTCGGCTAACTTCTAATTATCAGATGAGGTTTTTCGACGCTCTATTTATTTATTTATTTATTTATTTATATTGAGGATTGCGTCGTACTGCTTTATGGTGTTGATGTCCGAGCACTAGGCTCCAGAACGTTGCGTACTAGAAAACAGAACGTGGCTTCTCATGCATTCAATGATAACCGTTGGCGTTAATTCATTCACATTAAAGATGAGCCGTATTCAGGATTTACGCTTTATGAAGATCCGATAGGTGTCACAATCTGTATTCTTACGGACAGCGCAGGGAACGCCGATAAAAAAAAAACAGCAATGTAACATATGCAAACACCACCTATATATCGGGCTTTTTAGAGGAACTCAGTGGCCTTTCCTTTTCCCGCGGCAAGTCGGAACCAATCCTCTTTGGCCCGGTGGTGTTTCCATTCTGATCCCCCCTCTGCGGGCAGATCTTTGTTCTGAAGACTGTTTCCCCTGGCGGAATTTGAAAATTCCCCTGGCGAGTAGCATTGTGTATCGGATAGGCGGGCCAGCACGGCGGGCGCTCGGGCGCTATATACCGTTCAGTATATGTGGGAGTTGTGAGGGGGCCGGGGGGGGGGGGCAGAGGAAGGGAGCGGAACGGTAGCTGCGCCAAGGCCGCACGTGGTATTGTATTGTTTCCACCGTGGGAGAGCTTTGTTCGCCGATATTGGCGCCTCCCACCAGCCTCTACACGTCGCAGCGATGGGCTCCCCTGTTCCGTATGCAGGCCAATGCGAGCCGTATCTTTCCTCCGGAACCTACACACACACACACACACACACACACACACACACACACACACACACACCACGTGGTAAGCTTGTGGTGCAGCCAATAATACCACCTTCATCTAAATTCTACAAATCACTTTGAAATTCGATGCAGACAAGGTGCTTGTCTTTCTTATTGTTGTTGATGTTGCTGAAGAATGGTGAGATGCTGTCCATCATTTTCTATCCTTTGCAAGCCTATACATTCTTCTTTAACTACTGCAACCTACAGCCATTTTAACCTGCTTATTTCCCCTCTCGCTACAATGTTTACCATTAACACTTTCTTCTACTAGTAAACTAATTACACTATGTGATCAAAAGTATCCGGACACCGCAAAAACTTAGATATTACACATCAGGTGCATTCCGCTGTCACCTACTGCCAGGTACTCCACGTCAGCGACCTCAGTAGTCATTAGACATCGTGAGAGAGCAGAATGGGGCGCTCCGCGGAACTTACGGACAGCGAACGTGGTCAGGTGACTGGGTGTCACTTGTGTCATACGCCTGTACGCAAGATTTCCACTCCTAAACATCCGTAGGTCCACTGTTTCCGATGTCATAGTGAAGTGGAAACGTGAAGGAACACGTACAGCACAAAAACGTACAGGCCTACCTCGTCTGTTGTTTGACAGAGACCGCCGACAGTTGAACGGGATCGTAATGTGTAATAGGTAGACATCTATCCAGACGATTACATAGGAATTCAAAACTGCATCAGGATCCACTGCAAGTACTATCACAGTTAGGCGGGAGGTGAGAAAACTTGGATTTCATCGTCGAGCGGCTGCTCATAAGCCACACACCACGCCAGTAAACGCCAAACGACGCATCGCTTGGTGTAAGGAGCGTAAAAATTGGACGATTGAACGGTGGAAAAACGTTGTGTGGAGTGACGAATCACGGTACACACTGTGGCGATCCTATGGCAGGGTGTGGGTATGGCGAATGCCCGGTGAACGTCGTCTGCCAGCGTGTGTTGTGCCAACAGTAAAATTGGGAGGCGGTGGTGTTATGGTGTGGTCGTGTTTTTCATGGAGGGGCTTACACCCCTTGTTGTTTTGCGTGATACTATCACAGCACACGCTTATTTTAACGTTTTAAACACCTTCTTGCTTCCCACTATTGAAGAGAAATTCGGGGATGGCGACTGCATCTTTCAACACGATCGACCACGGCCTGTGGCGGAATGTTTACACGACAATATCATCGCTGTAATGGACTGATCTTCACAGTGTCCTGACCTGAATCTTAAACAACGCCTTTGGGATGTTTTGGAACTCCGACTACGTGCCAGGCCTCACCGACCGACATCGATACCTGTCCTCAGTGCAGCACTATGTGAAGAATGGGCTGGCATTCCCCAAGAAACCTCCCAGCACCTGGTTGAACGTACGCCTGCGAGAGTGGAAGCTGTCGTCAAGGGTAAGGGTGGGCCAACACCGTATTCAGTTACAGTATTACCGATGGAGAGCCCCACGAACTTGTAAGTCATTTTCAGCCAGATGTCCGGATACTATTGAGCACATAGTGTATGTACTGATGCCTCAGGATGTGTCCAATCGAGCGATTCCTCCTTTTAGTCACGTTCTGCAATAATTTTTTTTCCCCCAATTCGATTCAGTATCTTTCTGTCAGTTGTCAGCTACACGCATCTACTCTTGAATATTCACCTCAAACATTTCAAATGCTTCCATTTTTTTCTTGTGTGAACTCTTTATCGGCCACGTTTCTTTTGTCTAAGGCGCTGCAGTCATGGACTGTGCAGCTGGTCCAGGCGTAGGTCCGAGTCCTCCCTCGGCCATGGGTGTGTGTGTGTTTGTCCTTAGGATAATTTAGGTTAAGTAGTGTGTAAGCTTAAGGACTGATGACCTTAGCAGTCAAGTCCCGTAAGATTTCACACACATTTGAACATTTTTGAAGACGTTTCTTTTCCGTACAAGGCTACACTCCAGACAAATACCTTTAGGAAGAACTTTGTAAAATTTAAATTTATATTCGATGTCTACAATCTTTGCCTTTTTGGAGATAGTTTTCTTGCTGTTGCTAGTCTGTATTTTAGAAGTTCCCTTCTTCGGTAATGGTCGGCCATTTTAGTGTCATCTAATTCCCTCACGATTGGTGCTTTTTATTCGGCTGCATTCCATTTAACTTGTTTTAATGTTGCTTATGTTTATCTTGTAATTTAAGTACCAGAAGCTATACATTACGGTAAAGTGCTTTCGAAGTCCTTTTCCGTCTCTGATAGAATTTCATCATCACAAAAGCTCAAAAATTTTTATTTCTCCTCCCTGATTATTAATACTTCCCCAATATTTTTTAATTTTTTTATTTGTTTTTCTGCTTGCTCAAGGTACAAATCGAAACACTTTTTCACTCCCTTCTCAACCACTGCGTCTCTCTTTCATGTCTTCCCACTTATAAATGTAATTTGGTTTCTGTAGATGTTTTAAACAACTTTCCGCTCCTTGTATTGAACATCTCCTACATTCACAATTCCGTAGTGTGGAGAGAGCCTAGTCCACGCTTTGTAAGGAGAATCGCACAGTGAGTATTGCCTCCCGTGTTCCCGCATTTCTCTGGAACCGAAAATAGTTTTCACAGGGGTCAGCTTCTACCAGTTTTTTCCATAGTTGCGTAAATTATGTGCGTCAGTGTCTTGCAAACTTTTGCTTAATAAACTGATAGTGCAATAATATTCACACTAGTCAGCATCCGCCTTCTCTGAAATTAAGATTGTTAGGTTCTTCCTGAGAACTGACAGTATTTCGGCTGTCTCATATTCATTGCACACCAGGTGGATTACTTGTGTCACGACTGGCATCTCAAGACTGGTACTAAGAATGTTGATGTTCACAATACTTCAAGTAATTTGCATCATTTCACGTTCATTGCTGCTGTATTCCTACAGCGAACAGGCTAAGTTCTGACGATAACGTGTATATGCATCGGAGGATGTGAAGGTTTTACAAGTGCTGAAACAAAATCTTTCGTACTACCATTTGATACTGGAACTGTGAAATTAATGAATTAAAAAATGTTGCTTTGCGTTTTGCGACTCCTGTTCTCAGACTATCTACTGCTGTCCATGTGTAGGTAGTTGGTACCCTTGTTGATTTCCTCTTTGGGGTAGAGGTTTGTATTTTGCCAGCCGGCCGCGGTGGTCTAGCGGTCCTGGCGCTGCAGTCCGGAACCGCGGGACTGCTCCGGTCGCAGGTTCAAATCCTGCCTCGTGCATGGGTGTGTGTGATGTCCTTAGGTTAGTTAGGTTTAAGTAGTTCTAAGTTCTAGGGGACTGATGATCTAAGATATTGAGTCCCATAGTGCTCAGAGCTATTTGAACCTATTTTTTTTTTTTTTTTTTTTTTTTTTTTTTTTTTTTTTTTTTTTTTTTTTTTTTTTTTTTTTTTTTTTTGGCGACAGTGCACCCGTGAAGATACGTGATAGTTCTCAGGTTGGCCTTCTAGTTTACGGTGGGTGCGACAAAGCTCTATCTCGACTTAAGATGAGCTGAAGCTGTTTGGCGCTTATTCTATGTTAGTGCAGAAGTTCGTATCGTTTTTATTTTGCATGTTGGTATCTCCATTGATATGGTTATATTTATTGACTGTCTTTATTATTTATTGAGCAGTGTTGTGACTCGCATTGGTGCCGTTGGTAGGTTGGCATCGTGTAATAGAGATAGTTGCGTCTCGTTTTCTTCTTGTATCTACTGGCGTCACTATGTTTACTAGCATTTTCTGTCTGCGAGTGGCAGCAGCAGCGGTTATCGATACCTATTACCGTCGTACTATTTTTGGAACGACGTCAAGTGTTTTCCAGGTCGGAGTGTGTCGGGGAGTTCGGTTGGGACAGAGGAGCAGTGGGGTTCGGCAGAGCGAGGACATGCCGGGACGGCTGGCGGCCTGCAGGCACTGCCGGATCGAGGGGCTGTGAGCGCCGCAACCTCATTGTCCATCGGACCCAGGACGTTTGAGTTCGTCAGTCGTGAAACGTCCACTATTTTGAGATCACACAGTTTGTTTGTGTGCTGCTGCTCGCAGGGTCGCTGAGGTGAAGAGCAACGAGTGGAGTGTTTGCAGTTGGCGAAATTAATTAGCCCTGTGTGAAATCTTATAGGACTTATCTGCTAAGGTCAACAGTCCCTAAGCTTACACACTGCTTAACCTAAATTATCCCAAGGACAGACACACACACACCCATGCCCGAGGAAGGATTCGAACCTCCGCCTGGACCAGCCGCACAGTCCATCACTGCAGCGGCTTAGACCGCTCGGCTAATCGCGCGCGGCCTCCACTACTTATTATTAATCATTTAATTCCTTGTGTTTACTGATGCAGTTCAACCAGCGGTATTTGTCTGCCTTGTGCCCGCTAATGCCCTAGTTACCTGCACTGGAGGTTAGTGTGTTTTCGCGGCAGTGTTCCTTTCCTCGTCTTGCCGCTGCTGTCCAGTAAGGCGTGTAGTTTGACAGCCTCCTTGATTGTGGGTCGGATATTTTGTTCCTTTTGAACTTCTTTGGTCGTAGTGGTTCCTTATGCTTCTGGATGTTCTAAACACCAAATTCTGAAGATGCAGTGCTGTCCGCCGGTTCTGCCTTTCCTGAGTTATTCCATTGCTGTATTGGTTATCAGACGTTTAAACTGTCACTAGTTTGAGTTGCCGTAAGGTTAAGTGAATACAAGTTATGGTTGCCTGCCTCATCGTTTACGATGAGCGACTTTCCAGGTCGATCCTTGGAGCACTGTCTGAGGCCCACTTCTCTCTTGATTTGGTCAGATTGAGATGATTGGTTTTTTTTCTTAAACAAAAAAAAATTAATTTTGAATTATTACTGTATGGGTCTTCAACCGACAAAGAGCTCGAATTTCTTGTTAATAAGGCCTTCAGCCTTGAGTGTAATTTGTGTTAAGATATTTTGTCTAATTAAATTTTCTTAACACTGAAATGTTGATGATTGTTCTTCAAATATCTTTCGAAGAAATTAAATTGCTTCTAAAAATTTGTTATCCAGGCCTCCAGCTGTCAAATTGTTTTTTGAGTTATTACTGTTGGGGCCTTCAACCGACAAATAATTTGAATTTCTGGTCAATATGGCCTTCAGCCGTGAGTGCAGCTTTCTTAAGAATTTTTTAATTAGACATTGTGTTTTAACAGTCAAATTTGATAATTGTTCCTTATTGTCAAATTTATTTGCAATTGTTTCCAAATAAAATGCACGTAATTAAAAAAAAAACCGAGCAACCAACGGTAACTGATTATGGCTCCATCCACGCTGAATCTCGCCTTTCCCTAAGTATCAGGTCTTATTTATAGGTCAGGGTTGCTATTTGAGTTTACATATTGACATTTGGAGACAGCGAAAAAATGGTACAAATGGCTCTGAGCACTATGGGACTTAACATCTGAGGTCATCAGTCCCCTAGAATTTAGAACTACTTAAACCTAACTATCCTAAGAACATCACGCACATCCATGCCCGAGGCAGGATTCGAACCTGCAACCGTAGCGGTCGCGCGGTTCCACAAGAAAGCGCCTAGAACCGCTCGGCCACACCGGCCGGCTGAAGATAGCGAGTGCAGCTGTATACTCTAGAAAACTTCGTGTCAATTGGAGAAATCGAAACATTTCTCACATATTCTTCCGTTTGAGGTCAGTAGGGGGTGACAGCGGTCAGAAACATTTCCGCCGTGTATAGGGGTGATATCTTCGGACATATCACGGCATGGAATGGTTTTCGCGTTTTAATAAGCATCGTTTCTGCATTATTGACCCTCCGCGTTGAGGAATATCTTCGGGGTTTAATGGAGATGGTTTAAACACATTAATCCAGGTCAGTGTACTCGAAAACAGGCAAATGTGATGAATTGGGATATTTATACCATCGTACGACATTTGCACCCAATGGGGAAGGTCAAAAAATTGAGTGTATGGATAACGCATGCTCTAAGCCAAAATCACAGAAATCGGCAAGTGGCCATATGTGCATATCTGCTTCCACGTCATCAACTGGCTCGTGAACAAAACCGACCATTCGTATCCTGTATTGTTACTGGTGACGAGAAATGGTCTCTCTATTCTAACGCAAGGCACCTCATTCATCGGATCTTGTAAGGTAAGGGGGATAATATGGAGCTCTTCCAAGTAGTTCGTAATTTAAATTTAAAGCAAAGCAGCAGAAATAATATGTTGCGCTGGCGTACTTCAATCAAAACGTTTAATAGTAGAATTAACTTATGAAGATGTTTAGAACAACTACAAAGTAAGTCGTTATTTTATTATGAAGACACCTTCAGTTTCGATCATTGTACAGCCGGACAAGTATTTGTATGTCTCATATTTCGTGCAAAGATGTCATTAAATGGAGGGAGAGGGGTGAAGCTGCGCCGAAACATGGAGTTATTCCTAATTATGTAATCTGATAGCACGTCATAAATTAGTTCTGATTTTGATTTTCAGTGCTTAAGAATAAAATTATGTATTAAATGCAGAGTGAAAATAGTGTAATGCAAAATGGATATGAAAATACTTTTTTTGTGTTTTTATGAGTTCCGTTGCATAGTGTTTTTTTATAGCAACGTATTATAAAATTATGTGGTGATAAATGTGTGTAAAATTATATAACATATATAGGTTTAAGTATTTAAATCTTATAAAACTGTATACGAATTGTGGGCATGTATAGGAATTATTTTGAATAATGTAGTGTCACGTGACGCGACTCAGGACTGGGGGTATGGGCGAGAAAAGAGGGTCTTTGTCCGTTGTGGTGTTAAGTTCGGAGCGGCCAAGTGCCGCGAGTGTAAGCATGGACGCCAGTGAATGCGAATAAACTGTGAAGAAACAACGTGAAAGTGTGCAGGTACGGGTCAATAAACCATGTGTGCGAATTGCACCGAGTATTATTCATCTAGATCGGATTTACTTGTGAACTTAAAAAATGCTTGGCCACAAAGTTAGAAGCGTTTCTTCTTTGAATAAATAAGTTCAGTCTGAACTTGTGTAGTTTACCTCATTTTCGCAAAGTTGTTGGGTTGATTTCCGGGGAAGAGACCAAACTGCGAGGTCATCGGTCTCATCAGATTAGGGAAGGACGGGCAAGCAAGTCGGCCGTGCCCTTTCAAAGGAACCATCCCGGCATTTGCCTGAAGCGATTTAGGGAAATCACGGAAAACCTAAATCAGGATGGCCGGACGCGGGATTGAACCGTCGTCCTCCCGACGCAAGGTTGTGGCATAAACAATTGTGTATTCAATTCACTGATGTTCAAAGGCTATCCAGTATTAGGGGCGTAAATGCGGACCGTTCACTACCAACCCCCTTTGCAGATGAGCCACGTGAAAAATGGGTAGTGAACGAGCCCGAATATAGTTGCAATATTGTGCCCTCAGATTTTCACTTTTTCCGCCCTATATCGGGTAACCTCAAAGGATACTTTCCGCATGAAAATACGCTCCGAACACAGATAAACGAGTTCTTCGCCTCAAAACCACACGATTTTTACAGTAGCGGCATCGAAAAATTACGGCAGCGTTGGAAGATTGTTTTAAATATTGCATGAGAATACGCTATTGATGACTAAATTCTCTGCCGGCTGCTGTGGCCGAGCGATTCTAGGCGTTTCAGTCCGGAACCGCGCTCCTGCTATGGTGGCAGGTTCGAATCCTGCCTCGGGCGTGGATATGTGTGATATCCATAGGTTTAAGTAATTCTAAGTCTAGAGGATTGCTGACCTCAGATTTTAAGTCCCATAGTGCTTAGAGCTATTTGAACTAATTTCTCTGTTATGTGTATCTGTTGTGTTCATCAAACTTTATCGAAAACCGCCAAGAGCGTAAGCACCTGTTGGACTAAGAGCCCTGGATCAATCTGCTGTTCTTTCTTCTTTATTTCAGTGGTGTCTTTGGGTCTAATAGTGGGTGGTGCTGTGAGAGCAAGTGGGTGAACTGTGTGGCCAGGTGTAGGCCTCAGGCATGCGTTCACAATCCTGACGGTCTCGTTGGAAGCGACCGACGTCTACTTGTCTGGACTGGCAAGACGCCTCCACACCGCTACCGTGTATTCTCCGCCTGCAAACCACAATCCCACCACTTAATTTTATTTCACTACTGGCCATTGAAATTGCTACAGCACGAAGATGACGTGCTACAGACGTGAAATTTAACCGACAGGAAGAAGATGTTGTGGTATGCAAATACTAGGCTTTTCAGAGAATTCACACAAGGTTGGCGCCAGTGGCGACACCTACAACGTGCTGACATGAAAAAATTTTCCATCAGATTTTTCATACACGAACAGCAGTTGACCAGCGTTGCCTCGTGAAACATTGTTGTGATGCCTCGAGTAAGGAGGAGTAATGCGTACCATCACGTTTCCGACATTGCTACAGGTCGGATTGTAGCCTATCGCGATTGCAGTTAATCGTATCGCGGCATTGCTGCTCGCGTTGGTCGAGATCCAATGACTATTAGCAGAATATGGAATCGGAAGGTTCAAGAGGGTAATATGGAACGCCGCGCTGGATCCCAACGGCCTCGTATCGCTAGGAGTCGAGATGGAGACCTTATCCGCATGGCTGTAACGGATCGTGCAGCCACGTCTCGGTCCCTGAGTCAACAGATGTGGACGTTTGCAAGACAACAATCATCTGCACGAACAGTTCGACGTCGTTTGCAGCAGCATGGACTATCAGCTCGGAGACCATGGCTGCGGTTACCTTTGACGCCGCATCACAGACAGGAGCGCCTGCGATGGTGTACTCAACGACGAACCTGTGTGCACGAATGGCAAAACGTTATTTTTTCGGATGAATCCAAGTTCTGTGATGAACTGTGGTATCGTGTTGAAGCTGAATGGGCAGCTGTACCTGTACACGGCATCCAAGCTCTGTTTGACTCAATGCCCAGGCGCATCAAGGCCGTTATTACGGCCAGAGGAGGTTGTTCTGGGTACTCATTTCTCAGGAAATATGCACCTAAATTGCGTGAAAATGTAACCAAATGTCCTTTCTAGTATAATATATTTGTCCAATTAATACCCGTTTATCATCTGCATTTCTTCTTGGTGTAGCATTTTGAATAGCCAGTAGTGTATTTCTCCCTGAATTCCCCCCGTAAGTTTCGGTAGGGGTACAGAAATGGTTTGTTCATGAGACCCAGAAAATATTAGATAGAGGCTCCCATGTATCTGCCATTTTCCTTGACTTCCGGAAGGCGTTCGATACAGTTCCGCACTGTCGCATGATAAAGTAAGAGCCTACGGAATATCAGACCAGCTTTGTGGCTAGACTGAAGAATTTTTAGCAGACAGGACACAGCATGTTGTTCTCAATGGAGAGACTCTACAGACGTTAAAGTAACCTCTGGCGTGCCACAGTGGAGTGTTATGGGACCATTGCTTTTTACAATATATATAAATGACCTAGTAGATAGTGGCAGAAGTTCCATGCGGCTTTTCGCGGATGATGCTGTAGGATACAGAGAAGTTGCAGCATTAGAAAATTGCAGCGAAATGCAGGAAAATCTGTAGCGGATTGACACTTGGTGCAAGGAGGGGCAACTGACGCTTAACATAGACAAATGTAATGTATTGCGAATACATAGAAAGAAGGATCCTTTATTGTATGATTATATGATAGCGGAACAAACACTGGTAGCAGTTACTTCTGTAAAATATCTGGTAGTATGCGTACGGAACGCTTTGAAGTGGAACGATCATGTAAAATTAATCGTTGGTAAGGCGGGTGTCAGGTTGAGATTCGTTGGGAGAGTCCTTAGAAAATGTAGTCCATCAACAAAGGAGGTGGCTGACAAAACACTCGTTCGACCTATAGTTGAGTATTGCTCACCAGTGTGGGATCCATACCAGGTCGGGTTGATTGAGGAGATAGAGAAGATCCAAAGAAGAGTGGCGCATTTCGTCACAGGGTTATTTGGTAAGCGTGATAGCGTTACGGAGATGTTTAGCAAACTCAAGTGGCAGACTCTGCAAGAGAGGCGCTCTGCATCGCGGTGTAGCTTGCTGTCCACGTTTCGAGAGGGTGCGTTTCTGGATGAGGTATCGAATATATTGCTTCCCCCTACTTATACCTCCCGTGGAGATCACGAATGTAAAATTAGAGAGATTCGAGCGCGCACGGAGGGTTCAGGCAGTCGTTCTTCCCGCGAACCATACGCGACTGGAACAGGAAAGGGAAGTAAAGACAGTGGCACGTAAAGTGCCCTCCGTCACACACGGTTGGGTGGCTTGCAGAGTATAAATGTAAATGTAGATGTACAGACTTTTACTGGATCCACTGGAGACACCATCTTCACCGAAGCAGCCTTCGCATTGACGACCACAACAAGAACAACGGCGGCGGCAGCGAGTACAGCAGCCAGTGTTTACCGCCGGCTGACAAGACAGGCGAGACCGCGAGATCGGTGGCGCCCGTGTCGCGCGGCTGTGAGCTCTCAGACAGACCGCAAGCCAAGAGACAGCTCTCTGTCTGTCTGGCTGTCTGTCTGCGCCGCATCGCCGACAAACACCGCCTGGGAGCGGGCGGGGCTAATGACGCGGCCGCCGCAGTCAAAGCGAGCTCCCAGACGCGCGCCGCTATCTGCAAGAGCGCCGCAGTCACTGCGCTGTCTCTACTGTTAATTAGGCCCAGATATCCGCCACCGCCACAGGCTCCTCCAAACCCCTCATTTGTTACTAATCACGTCTCCACTACTAGCCGCGCTGTTCGCGATCGCAACCTCCAGGCGGCGACATACCCAAAGAGCAACTCTGTCTAGCAGTAACTTCGCTTATTACTCAGCGCTGGAGTCGTGGGCGTACCAATTCACTCAGACAATACTTACAACCACAGACATTTACGAATGCTATTCGGAAAGTGAGGAACGATCGAAATCGAAACCTCTGTGAAAAACCGATGAAGCATTTCACAGACGTTTTGGGCAGTGTCTCTAGTATGCCCGTCGATCGAATCAAGACGCTCTTTTCAGTTGTGAGCGCACTGTGAACGAGTAAAGGTGCCTAGATCAACGACGTCTCCTGCCAAGCAGGAGGGCCCGCTGAGAGGCTTCGCCTTAATGAATGCAGCCCACCTGACACAACTGCCACGCAATTCCTTCTTCATGGCAACAGCCTCGTTCTGCAGGGGTAGCCTTTCCGATGGGAAGTGTTCGATCAGCCACAACACAGCCTTAATTGGCTCGTCCTGAGTGTCATCTCTGTTCACATGAAACGCTGGATACAAAGACAACACTGTGAGAGAGTAAAGGTGCCCAGAACAACGATGTCTCCCGCCAAGTACGGAGTCTGCTGAGAGGCTTCCGCCTTAATGTATGCAGCCCACCTAACACAACTGCCACGCACTTCCTTCTTCACAGCAATTCTCAGCCGCACTCTGCAGGGGCAGTGAAGACGCTCCTGCAGCCTTTTCGATGGGAAGTGTTCGATCACCCACAACACAGCCCTAATTGGCTCGTCCTGAGTATCATCACTGTTCACATGAAACGCCGGATACGAAGACAACACTTGGGCGCAGGCTACATGCTATAGACCAGCGTAGAGAATTATCGGAAAGCCTTCTATGATGATGGTGTTGGAAATTTGGTATAACGCTCCGACAAGTGTCTAAGTCGGAGCGGTGATTATGTAAAGAAGTATCTGGAAAGTGTAGCTAAATCTTCAGAGAAAACAGTTTCGGTTTCCACTCTGGTTTCCATTTCGCGACCGATCGTTCCTTACTTTCCGAAAAACCCTCGTATTTTTATAATCTTATATGCTATGACATATAGCCATTTCATATACGTGCAGACTGGCCTTCTCACCGCAGGTAATGACAGTAATTCTGTGTCGAAATATGAATTATATTAATACCTTCAGTTGCTAACGGGCGTTGATATATATCGACGGGGACAGGTGAAAATGCGTGCCCCGACCGGGACTCTAACCCATGATCTCCTGCTTTCATGGCAGACGCTCCATCCATCTGAGCCACCGAAGTCACAGAGGATAGCGTGACTGCAGGGACTGTCTCGCGCACACCTCCCGCGAGACACACATTCTCACCTTTTATGTCCACACACTACATTCGAAGTGTCCCACCCTTACACACTCATTTCTCGTGGAAAACATTCTTACCGAGTCCCGTAAGATTTCTTGGAATATGTGTGCATCCGCACAGAAGAAGTTCATAGCCGGTGTTGCAGAACTGTATACTCGTACTTATATGCCTATGGTGTCTGTTCTTTTCTTTCGGACATGTCCGAAAGAATGGACACCATGTACATATAAGTACGTAATTCTGTGTGGTTCAACAATCCTGTGGCAGTCTCTCTGTCAGACGCAACGTACACAGGAACAATAATAGCCTCACTGAATCACAGTTTCCATTTTGCAAGAGTTGCTCAACTGAAAATCCTATTTACATTTTCATTCACCAAATTTTCGGACATCAAATATATGTTCGGAAATACGAGTTGCAAACTTCTGGGAACTGTAGAATCCTGTACATAATACTTTGAATAAGAACTCGTGCCTGTGCGAGGTGGCGCAGTGGTTAGCACACTGGATTCGCATTCGGGACGACGACGGTTCAATTTCACGACCGGCCATCCTGATTTAGGTTTCCGGGATTTCCCTAAATCGCTTCAGGCAAATGCCGGGATCGTCCCTTTCAAAGGGCACAGCCGACTTCCTTACCCATTTTTCCATAATCCGATGATACCGATGACCTCTCTGTTTGGTCTCTTCCATCAAAATCAATCAATCAAGATCTCGTGTCCTAAAACGTACCGTTTCCGCTCAATCACGGTTTCAGTTCAGATGCGTATGCGTCCATATCTGCTAAGGGGAAGAGATAAGTCACAGAGCTGCTTGTCCTGGTATGCAACAGGATAGACAGGATGATGAGAGCTACGTCAGATCGTCATCTGGCGTCACTTACTGTCTGTCGTGCTGCGAGACTTATTCTATGCCCGTGCATGTCCTATACAGTGAAGATATTTCGGTACACGTTTACAGGATACACAGACGTGCTCCTTGTGAATTGCGAAGCTCCGGGTAACGGTAAAACTGCTAGTTGGCTATCACGAATATGCAGTGTAGCAAGTGCCATGGCGCGAACTTTTGCTCATATTACTCAGCAGCTCCGACGAACAGGTAGCTTCGGTGTGGTGAGGCAGGGCTGTGGTGCTCTACGCCAACGCCAAAAGCTCGGTTCTGTTCTCAGGTGAATGTAAGGTTACCTGGGACAGTGTTCTGAATTGGCTGAACAGCCATGTCTGGGCAGACGAAAGCCCTCGTGCCACACATGTTCAGGGACTTCAGTACATGTTTGGTATTCACGTGAGGGCAGGTATTGGCGTTCACTTGGTTGGGCCCTGCCTCTCTCCACTCAAAGTAACAGGCCCTGCATACTTGGTCTTCCTACAAAACGTATTGGACACATTCGTGGAACCTGTGACGCTGAATGTCCGTCACGAAATGTGGTTTGAGCTTGATGGTGCACCATCCTCACTTGCGGCTCGGAGGCACCTCAGCAGACGATATATGAAATATGGACACGCCGAGGTGGTATATAGCTGCGTGGCCGCCGCGATCGCAGAATTGAACTCGTATGGACTACTTCTTGTGGAGTCGTATGCAGTGTTTAATTTACGAGACTCCTGTAGAGACAGAGGATGATCAGCTGGCAGGAGTTCTAGCCGCTGCACTACTAACTGAAGACACGCCAGGTGGGATGGGGAGTGTGTACCAGAACATGCTTCCTATGTACAGTGTCCGTAACAACGCTGGTGGTCGCTCCATTGAGCCGCTGTTCTGATACATCAGTACTACACTCCTGGAAATGGAAAAAAGAACACATTGACACCGGTGTGTCAGACCCACCATACTTGCTCCGGGCACTGCGAGAGGGCTGTACAAGCAATGATCACACGCACGGCACAGCGGACACACCAGGAACCGCGGTGTTGGCCGTCGAATGGCGCTAGCTGCGCAGCATTTGTGCACCGCCGCCGTCAGTGTCAGCCAGTTTGCCGTGGCATACGGAGCTCCATCGCAGTCTTTAACACTGGTAGCATGCCGCGACAGCGTGGACGTGAACCGTATGTGCAGTTGACGGACTTTGAGCGAGGGCGTATAGTGGGCGTGCCGGAGGCCGGGTGGACGTACCGCCGAATTGCTCAACACGTGGGGCGTGAGGTCTCCACAGTACATCGATGTTGTCGCCAGTGGTCGGCGGAAGGTACACGTGCCCGTCGACCAGGGACCGGACCGCAGCGACGCACGGATGCACGCCAAGACCGTAGGATCCTACGCAGTGCCGTAGGGGACCGCACCGCCACTTCCCAGCAAATTAGGGACACTGTTGCTCCTGGGGTATCGGCGAGGACCATTCGCAACCGTCTCCACGAAGCTGGGCTACTGTCCCGCACACTGTTAGGCCGTCTTCCGCTCACGCCCCAACATCGTGCAGCCCGCCTCCAGTGGTGTCGCGACAGGCGTGAATGGAGGGACGAATGGAGACGTGTCGTCTTCAGCGATGAGAGTCGCTTCTGCCTTGGTGCCAATGATGGTCGTATGCGTGTTTGGCGCCGTGCAGGTGAGCGCCACAATCAGGACTGCATACGACCGAGGCACACAGGGCCAACACCCGGCATCATGGTGTGGGGAGCGATCTCCTACACTGGCCGTACACCACTGGTGATCGTCGAGGGGACACTGAATAGTGCACGGTACATCCAAACCGTCATCGAACCCATCGTTCTACCATTCCTAGACCGGCAAGGGAACTTGCTGTTCCAACAGGACAATGCACGTCCGCATGTATCCCGTGCCACCCAACGTGCTCGAGAAGGTGTAAGTCAACTACCCTGGCCAGCAAGATCTCCGGATCTGTCCCCCATTGAGCATGTTTGGGACTGGATGAAGCGTCGTCTCACGCGGTCTGCACGTCCAGCACGAACGCTGGTCCAACTGAGGCGCCAGGTGGAAATGGCATGGCAAGCCGTTCCACAGGACTACATCCAGCATCTCTACGATCGTCTCCATGGGAGAATAGCAGCCTGCATTGCTGCGAAAGGTGGATATACACTGTACTAGTACCGACATTGTGCATGCTCTGTTGCCTGTGTCTATGTGCCTGTGGTTCTGTCAGTGTGATCATGTGATGTATCTGACCCCAGGAATGTGTCAATAAAGTTTCCCCTTCCTGGGACAATGAATTCACGGTGTTCTTATTTCAATTTCCAGGAGTGTATTTTGTACGTACAGTATGTTGTGTTCTTTTTTGTTGTGGAATAATGCAAACACGTAATGTTTAAGTGTTAACACAAACAAATGTGCTTAAGCAAAGACGATTCGGTATGTTTCCTTTCGAGCTGTTATCATGTAGTTGTACTGCGTCACGCCTAATTCAGGTACTCATGCGGAAGTGGATGGGTTAAACATCTGAACTGCAAACGTCGTATGTACTCACGCCGCTCTATATGTCCAAGTTATAGAAGTTAGTGATATGAATTCTGTAATGGTAAGACAGAGATATCACAACCACATTTAGGATTGCGAGAAATTTCCAGCGGTAGATGTGGACTCTGAGCACAGTTTATTGCTTATGAACTGTGTATTAGAACTAAGGAAACAGAAACAAAACAAAAAAAGGAAATTAAGGGTAAGTTGAAGAAACGAAAGGTCGTTGAGAGTTTCAGAGGATGCCTTACGCAACGATTAACTAGAACAGGAGAAAAGAATAGAGTAGAAGACAAAGGGATAGCTTTGAGAGATAAAATAGTGATGGTAGTAATGGTCAAATACGGAAACAGACAAGGCCTGCAAGAGATTCTTCGATATGAAAGGAGGTATTAAATGCGGTTAACGGGAAGGAATGTATAAAAAAGGCAACAAATGAAGCAGGAAAAATGGAATACAAAAGTCTAAAAAATGAGATTAATTTCATGAAATGCAGATAACGACTGCAGGAAAATTAAAGTGGCCTTTGGAGCAAACAGATGCTGCTGTGTGAATATCAAGAACTCAAACGGAAAACCAGTACTAAGCAAAGAAAGAATAGCTGGAAGGTGCAAAGGTGCATAGAGTGTATATACAAGGGAGATGAACTTGAAGTCAATACGATGAAAAGAGAACTTATTTGATGATGACATGGGAGATATGATGTTGCGAGACAGGACACAGAGAGACCTAAGTCGAAACAAGGCCTCTTGAGTAGACGACGCTACGTCAGAAACACTGATAACCTTGGGAGAGCCACCCATGACGAAACTATCCCATTTGGAGTGCCAGATGTATGAGAAAGGTGAAATACCCCCACACTTCAAAAAGAATATAATAATTCCAACTCCAAAAGAAGCAGGTGCTGACAGATGTGAATACCACCTATCAATCAGTTCAATGAGTCATGGCCGCGAAACACTAACACGAGTTATTAACAGACGAATGGAGAGACTCATAAAAGCTGACATCAGGGGGAAATGGTAGAATTCCAGTGAAATGTAGGAACACTCTAGGTAATACTGATTCCACGACTTCCCCTTAGAAGGTAGGTTAAGGAGAGCCAAACGAAAGTTTATGACATTTGTAACTTAGAGAAAGATTTTGACAGTATTGACTAAAATACCTCCTTTGAAAGCTGAAGATAAAAGTGATAAAATACAGGGAGCGAAAGGCTATTTACAAGAAAAATGGCTCTGAGCACTATGCGACTAAAATACATCCTTTGAAAGCTGAAGATAAAAGTGATAAAATACAGGGAGCGAAAGGCTATTTACAAGAAAAATGGCTCTGAGCACTATGCGACTTAACTTCTGAGGTCATCAGTCACCTAGAACTTAGAACTAATTAAACCTAACTTAGGGACATCACACACATCCATGCCCAAGGCAGGATTCGAACCTGCGACCGTAGCGGTCGCTTGGTTCCAGACTGTAGCGCCCAGAACCGCGCGGCCACTCCGGCCGGCAGGCTATTTACAATTTTTAGAGAAACCACACGTCAGTTATAAGAGCATGAAAGGGAAAGCAGTGGCTGAGAACGGAGTACGACAAGGCTGTAGCCAATCCCCAATGTTATTCAATCTGTATCACGAGCAAGCAGTAAAGGAAACGAAAGAAAAATTGGAGAAGGAACTGAAGTTCAGCGAGAAAAAATAGAAACTTTGAGGTTTGCTGAAAACACTGTAATTCTGTCAGAGATAGGGAAGGACATGGAAGAGCACTCGAATGGAACGGATAGTGTCTTGAAAGGAAGAAGTAAGATAGTCACTAAAAAAAAGCAATACAAAGACAATGGGATGTAGTCATATTAAATAAGGTGATGTTGGAATTAGATTAAGAAACGAGATCTGACAGTAGTAGATGAGTTTTGTTATTTGGATAACAAACTAACTGATGATAGCCAAAGTAAGAGGTTATAAAGTGTAGACAGGGAATGGCAAGAAAGGTGATTCTGAAGTAAAGGAGTCTTAACATCGATGAAGGATTTAAGTGTTAGGAAGTATTATCTGAAGGTGAAACGGGGGTGACAAGCAGTTTAGACAAGAAAAGAATACAGGCTTCTGAAATGTCATGCTATAGAAGGATGATGAAAATAAGACGGCGTAACCAACGAGGTGGTACTGAATGGATCTGGGGAGACAAGAAATTCGTGGCACAAATTGGTTAGAATAAGGGACTGGTTGATAGGACACATTCTGAGACATCAAGGGATCACAAGCTTAATATTGAAGGAAAGTAGGAGGAGGCGGGAGGGGGAGAGGGGAGGAAAATGTTAAGGGAAACCAAGAGATTAACTGAACATGATAAAGTAGCACGGAGAGGTGTACCATACCAGTCTTAGGACTGAAGACCACATCAAACAACAAAATAGAAACTGTTGGTATTGTCCGAGTCCTGTCTAAGGCGTTTGACTGTGTGAATCACAATATCCTAGTTGTTCTAAGATTTTTTTGGAACTGATGCTATATCTAACTAATGCACAGGGAGCAAAATCACTAAGCACATTTAGCTGGCGACCTCGATCTCAGTACAAATCAGTTATGGGGTTCCACAAGGCTCAGACTTACGTCCACAGCTATTTTTCACATACACTCCTGGAAATTGAAATAAGAACACCGTGAATTCGTTGTCCCAGGAAGGGGAAACTTTATTGACACATTCCTGGGGTCAGATACATCACATGATCACACTGACAGAACCACAGGCACATAGACACAGGCAACAGAGCATGCACAATGTCGGCACTAGTACAGTGTATATCCACCTTTCGCAGCAATGCAGGCTGCTATTCTCCCATGGAGACGATCGTAGAGATGCTGGATGTAGTCCTGTGGAACGGCTTGCCATGCCATTTCCACCTGGCGCCTCAGCTGGACCAGCGTTCGTGCTGGACGTGCAGACCGCGTGAGACGACGCTTCATCCAGTCCCAAACATGCTCAATGGGGGACAGATCCGGAGATCTTGCTGGCCAGGGTAGTTGACTTACACCTTCTAGAGCATGTTGGGTGGCACGGGATACATGCGGACGTGCATTGTCCTGCTGGAACAGCAAGTTCCCTTGCCGGTCTAGGAATGGTAGAACGATGGGTTCGATGACGGTTTGGATGTACCGTGCACTATTCAGTGTCCCCTCGACGATCACCAGTGGTGTACGGCCAGTGTAGGAGATCGCTCCCCACACCATGATGCCGGGTGTTGGCCCTGTGTGCCTCGGTCGTATGCAGTCCTGATTGTGGCGCTCACCTGCACGGCGCCAAACACGCATACGACCATCATTGGCACCAAGGCAGAAGCGACTCTCATCGCTGAAGACGACACGTCTCCATTTGTCCCTCCATTCACGCCTGTCGCGACACCACTGGAGGCGGGCTGCACGATGTTGGGGCGTGAGCGGAAGACGGCCTAACGGTGTGCGGGACCGTAGCCCAGCTTCATGGAGACGGTTGCGAATGGTCCTCGCCGATACCCCAGGAGCAACAGTGTCCCTAATTTGCTGGGAAGTGGCGGTGCGGTCCCCTACGGCACTGCGTAGGATCCTACGGTCTTGGCGTGCATCCGTGCGTCGCTGCGGTCCGGTCCCAGGTCGACGGGCACGTGCACCTTCCGCCGACCACTGGCGACAACATCGACGTACTGTGGAGACCTCACGCCCCACGTGTTGAGCAATTCGGCGGTACGTCCACCCGGCCTCCAGCATGCCCACTATACGCCCTCGCTCAAAGTCCGTCAACTGCACATACGGTTCACGTCCACGCTGTCGCGGCATGCTACCAGTGTTAAAGACTGCGATGGAGCTCCGTATGCCACGGCAAACTGGCTGACACTGACGGCGGCGGTGCACAAATGCTGCGCAGCTAGCGCCATTCGACGGCCAACACCGCGGTTCCTGGTGTGTCCGCTGTGCCGTGCGTGTGATCATTGCTTGTACAGCCCTCTCGCAGTGTCCGGAGCAAGTATGGTGTGTCTGACACACCGGTGTCAATGTGTTCTTTTTTCCATTTCCAGGAGTGTATGTAAGCGTCCTTCTACATAAAATACGAAAAGCAGATTCACTTCCTTTTTGCAGGTGATGCTACTACTGTAATCAATTCAATGTGAAATACATCAACAGAAGAAATGGTAAATAACGTTCTTAACACCACCAGTGAGTGGCGTTTCGTAAATGGCGTGACTATCAGTTTTGAAAATGCATATTCAATTCTGCTCACCTAGAGATACTACACATAATGAGGGAATAGTTCCTTGCGTAGAAATTTCTAAAGTTTTAGTTATACATGATGCAGATAATGTAAACTGGGGAAAATACGTTTTAGAACAATTGAAGCAAATCAGTTCGACCACATTTTCACTAGGAATCATTGCAAATCTCCGGAAGAGAGAGATGTTTACACATTTTGGATATTTTCATTGAATTATGTCGCATGGAATACTGCTCTGGAAGAACTTCTGTTCAAGAAATAAAGTTTTCATTGCTCAAAAACATGCTGCGAGAGTAGTTTGTGACAGAATAATTTGTGGTACTCACCTACGGTCGCGGGGTAGACATTTATTAAAGGATGTAGGCATTTTGACTAACGCTTCACATTATATGATTCTGGACGGTCCCTGCCCGCATCTCGTGGTCGTGCGGTAGCGTTCTCGCTTCCCACGCCCGGGTTCCCGGGTTCGATTCCCGGCGGGGTCAGGGATTTTCTCTGCCTCGTGATGGCTGGGTGTTGTGTGCTGTCCTTAGGTTAGTTAGGTTTAAGTAGTTCTAAGTTCTAGGGGACTGATGACCTAAGATGTTAAGTCCCATAGTGCTCAGAGCCATTTGGACGGTCCCTAGTGGTTCCAACATGTACACCACAGCAAAAGACGAGGAGACGCAAGCCAGTAAAGGTTTACGACCACTTTCAGTGGGGCCGCAGGCCCACAATGTCTTTCCAGGAAGGACGAATCGTCTGGGCGTTATAAGCAGAGTCAAAAGGCCGTCAAGAAATCGTGATGTTAACCACGGTGCTACGAACTGACGTTTCCGTCGTGAAATGTGTGGTATCACTGACGCCCTTTATACCATCTTATGCCGTTTGGTGTCGTTTCTGGATGGGGGATGTATGTGGAATGTCGGGCTCTGCCACTCATTACAAACGCCCCCACCGAGCGAGGTGGCGCAGTGGTTCGACACTGGACTCGCATTCGGGAGGACGACGGTTCAATCCCGCGTCCGGTCATCCTGATTTAGGTTTTCCGTGATTTCCCTAAATCGCTTCAGGCAAATGCCGGGATGGTTCCTTTCAAAGAGCACGGCCGACTTCCTTCCCCATCCTTCCCTAATCCGATGAGACCGATGACCTGGATGTCTGGTCTCCTTCCCCAAACAACCAACCAACCAACAACGCCCCTGACTCCAACGCCGGACGTAGCGGTTCTGATCTCCATTGCAGACTGTCAAAAAAAAAAAAATGGTTCAAATGGCTCTGAGCACTATGGGACTCAACTGCTGAGGTCATTAGTCCCCTAGAACTTAGAACTAGTTAAACCTAACTAACCTAAGGACATAACAAACATCCATGCCCGAGGCAGGATTCGAACCTGCGACCGTAGCGGTCTTGCGGTTCCAGACTGCAGCGCCTTTAACCGCACGGCCACTTCGGCCGGCGCAGACTGTCAAAACAAGGCGTGAAATGTGGGTAAGATGGGGTTTGACGACCTTCCCAACGTGCGAGACGCCCACTTTGGCGTTGGACAACATTTTGGTGAAATTTAGTGCCAACGTGACATCATTAACCCACCTTACAGCTCACATGTGGCCTTTTATTCGCATGTGTGCATACCGTGCTGTTTGAAACATCGTCGAGTCTTAGCATGAAGTCGCAGGGTGCCACGCTTTTGCATCACAACAGAGGAAGATTGTAGGCACCTTTGAGCAAAATCTTAAACTTCCGCTTCGCAGTGAGGTACAATTACTGGATTTCGAGCAGTTATTCTTGAATTCTGTTGCACAATGTACTTTGGAACTCGTGTAGTTGCTCTTCTTTTCATGATGGTACAGTCCACGTGTATCCAAAATCATACTCACGCGAGAGGTTTCCTTTTTAATGGGTAGTGGTGGAGACTTGTGGAAGTCATTTCTGATCCCTATAAGTAACACAGTACGTAGTATTCTGTACTAATCACCTTAGTACGAAGGTTGGAACTTAAATAGTGGCAACACTGCTGTGGAGACACTACTACTGTCGCTGATAGCACACGTGGTTGACATACCTACCTTGCCTCCGAGCAAACGGACTCGCCTGTCCCACGTCACGGGCGTGCGCACAGTCGAAGGAAACACAGTCACTTGTGAGCGAGCGATCTAACGTAACGGTGTCACTACGTTTTCGAAACAGGAACAACGGAGTTGGATCGAGATTGAATGTGCCAGAGGTCGTACAGCACGATAGTGTCATCAAGGTCTTCCAGAGGCGTGCAGGGAATCGGTATTGCCGTACAGAACAGTGGCACGTTGGGTAAAAGCCTTCAATGAACGTCGGCAAACTGTGGCAGACATGCATCGGGCTGGTCGCCCTAGCGTCTCTGAAGAAGTGCATGCTGTTGCCGCGTTAGTGGACAGTGATCGACGCCATACGATTCGTGAGCTCGCCCACGACACCGGATTAGCGCGTACGACTCTGCTTCGCATCCTGAAGGAATGCGAAAGATTGCATCACGATGGGTTCCGCATCATTATGGGTCACCGCGAAAGTCGAAAGTGCGTCACAGCCCTAGTATGGTGAAAATTATGGTGATTCTCGTGTACGGCTGTGATGGTTTTATCCTAACGCATTACTTTCCTTCGTGGCAGACCGTCAGTGCACAGTATTACTGATCGTATTTGGAGCATCACCTGTGACCAGCTTTGCGCAACCTTCCCATCATTTTGCACGACAATCGGGGGCGCATACAGCGCAACCTGTGGCTGCTCTGTTCGGTCGGTGGGACTGGGAAGTACTGTATCATCCACCATCCGCCCCAGAAGATGAAGGGACCACTTCGTGGCATTCGCTTCAGAACTGTTCCAGAGATTCGACAGGCAGTAGACCGCTCCATTGGCACCATCAACACAACAGGCTCTTCCACATCGCTGGCAACGGGTTCTACACAACGCTGGTGACTACTTTGAAGGACAGTAACAGGTGCAAACATGTAACTCTTTTGTATCGGTTGTGAATAAATAGTTGTCACTACTTAAGTACCAACCCTCGTACCAAACTTGTACTGGATGCAAATCTAAAATAAATGCACAGAGAACGTAACGGCTTGAACTGGATGTTACTCTGTCCTCCCCCAATAAACCTTCAGCTGTTAAAATCATAGTAGCTGTTACCATTCGAATGAGCAACAGCGAAAACTATGCATCTGACAATATTATCCATGTTTTACGATTGTTTTTATATGTCAAGGCCTGTACACCCGAAGTGTTACATCATACTGTGAGCGTACAAGCTGTGGGGGGAGATTAGAGCGGCACCATTTGGTCGCTCGCTGGAGTCGACACCGTGCCTGTGCACGGTTGGTAACTACAGACAGAGTGACGACTCCAGCGAGCGACCAAATGGTGTAAATTAGCCTGAAGATGAACCCGTCGCGGGTTGGAACCGGTTGGCCGCAAAATAAATAATGCGATTGTGACTGTCATTTTCAATAATCAGTTGGTACAGCAGTTGCCCACAAAAGGCAATGGTTCCCGCGTTACTGTTCTGATTCAGCACGCAGTTTAGAGGTTTCAGAAAATTTCGAGGGTTTCATTACTGGATGAGTGGCACACCCTTATGTTTCTTTCTATAAATTTATAACTATATCCTTCCTTTACCAGTGGCTGGAGTTATGTGGTCTTAGATACGTGACGGTTGGGACTGAGTCCTCTGGTTTACGCTGACAGTGACGTCTGATGATAATAGTTCTTGTTGGGATTTTTTTCTACTGCTGTGTATGATTTAGGATCGATTATGATTGTACTCATGAGTACTGCAAGCTCAATCACATCATCTTGAGACGTATTAAATGAAGGGTGTTATTTGGATATACGATAAACAACATCGGATCTTCTACATCTACATGGATACTGTGCAAATCACATGTAAGTGCCTGGCAGAGGCTTCATCGAACCACCTTCACAATTCTCTATCATTGCAATCTCGTATAGCGAGATATATAAATAACAAACGATATATAAAGAACGAACGATAAAGAAAGAACGAACGATATATAAAGAACGAACGATAAAGAAAGAACAAACGATAAAGAAAGAACAAACGATAAAGAAAGAACAAACGATAAAGAAAGAACGAACGATAAAGAAAGAACGAACGATAAAGAAAGAACAAACGATAAAGAAAGAACAAACGATAAAGAAAGAACGAACGATATATAAAGAACGAACACCTATACCTTTCCGTACGAGCTCTGAGTTCCCCTATTTTATCATGGTGATCGTTTCTCCCTATGTAGGACGGTGTCAACAAAACATATTCGCATTCGCAACGAAAAACGTCTTTCTTTTAATGATGTCCAGCCCAAATCCTGTATCATTTCTGTGACACTCCCACTTTTCGCGATAATGAAAAACGTGCTGCCCTTCTTTGAACTTTTTCGATGCGCTCCGTCAGTCCTATCTGGTAAGGATCCCACACCGCGCAGATCTGTTACATTTTCTGACTGTCCTGCCAATAAAACGCAGTCTTTGGTTGGCCTTCCTCACAACATTTTCTGTGTGTTCCTTCCAATTTAACTTGTGCGTAATTGTAATACCTAGATATTTAGTTGAGTTTACAGGTTTTAGATTACACTGATTTATCGTGTAACCGAAGTTTGACGAAGTCCTTTTAGCACTCATATGGATGACCTCACACTTTTCATTATTTAGGGTCAACTGCCAATTATCGCACCATTCAGATATCTTTTCTAAATCGTTTTGCAATTTTTTTCTGGTGACTTTACTAGTCGATAAACGACAGCGTCATCTGCAAACAGCCTAGGACAGCTGCTCATATTGTCTCCCAAATCGTCTATATAGATAAGAAGCAGCAAAGGGCCTATAACACTACCTCGGGTAACGCCAGAAATAACTTACGTTTTACTCGATGGCTTTCCGTCAGTTACTTCGAATTGTGACCCCTATGAGAGGAAATCACGTACTAAGCGACATAACTGGCAATTTCACTACAAGCTACTTGTTTGTCGTACAGTGTCAAAAGCCTTCTGGAAATCTAGAAATACGGAATTGATCTGAAATCCCTTGTCAATAGCACTCAACACTTCATGAGAATGAAGAGCTAGTTGTGTTTCACAGGAACGATGTTTTTTAAATCCTTGTTGACTCTGTGTCAATAGACAGTTTACTTCGAGGTAATTCGTAATGTTCTAACACAATATATGTTCTAAAATACTGCTGCATATCGACGTTAACGATATGGGCCTGTAATTTAGTGGATTACTCCTACTACCTTTGTAGTTGGTTTGACCTGTGCAACTTTCCAGTCTCTGGGTACGCATCTTTCGTCGAGAGAACGGTTGTATATAATTGTTGAGTATGGAGCTAAAGCATCAGCATACTCCGAAAGGAACCAAATTAGTATACAGTCTGGACCAGAAGACTTGCTTTTATTACGTGATTTAAGTTGCTTTACTACTCCGAGGATATTGAACTTTGTGGAATTCTAATACATTTTGTCACGTCAGCCACAAAAACTTTTCGTACCTGATTCAGTACCTTATAAGAAACAACTTTCAGCATAGTTATAGTAAGGTATGACGTGAGATGCAGCAACAATTCAATTTTCTGAAGTTAATATTGTGACATTTACAATGGTAAATTGCTTGGCTAGGCCACAAGAAATAGTATTTCGAACCATATTATTACTAAATGCTGGTGGAGCTAATAGCGTAACAGCAGGGAAAGTGAAGATGTCGCACGGCAGCGTGGGAGGAAGGGGGGAGGGGGGGGGGTGGAGAGAGAGGATCACTGACGACATAGACTAGGCATACCAGACCTCAATAGTTTTTTTCATTGTCATATGTCCATTAATATTGATTTTGGTGGTAGTCATCTGTACTGACAGAAAGAATGTCCTATCTTGCCTGATGCGTATTTGACATTTTTTGTAATTAATACTGAACCTTATGGAATTCTATTAGCATTATGTCCACCCATAGAGAAAAATCACTACCCACACTCAGTGACTTACGTAAAACTATTTTGTGCGTAGTTTAGTTCCGCACAGCGACAGCTACAGTAATGATTTATATTTCTAAGATACTTTCGTTGATTACACAGTCAAATCATTTCGCTAATCCACAAAATATAATGAGGGAGACTATTTCATCGCCGCATGCTTGTGAACGCTCCGCTAGGCATAATGTGATCATGAAAGGAACAGGGCGGAAGTAGTTTCTGGGGACACGGGGGCGAAACGGAAGACATTGGATGACAGGACGGAAGGGTATGAGGCGGGGAGACAGAGAAGGAGGGGAATCCCTTAAGGCGATGTTGGCGCTGCGTCGGTACGAGGCCCCACCTCGGGGGACGTGCTCCGTTAATTGAGCCGCCACTCAAGGCGCAAGATGGCCGCGCCGAGACGGAAGGCACCCACTACCGCGCACCGCCGCCCCAATGAGATTTCTCCGGCTCGGCACGCGGGCTGAAAATGCATCGCCAGCTCCGCGAATAATGCAAGGAAATCCGTGAAGTGGTTTCTTCACTCCAGAATTTCACTCCGTAAGTTCTGCCCTTTACGCGAGGGGCACCGTTAACGGTCGATGTCTCCAGAGTCAAATGTAGCAGAACTCGGAAACTACACAGGGTGTGGTGCTTAAATCTAGACAAATGAAACTTTTGAAGAGGCAAATTTATTAAAACAAAATAGAAAAGAAAATTAGAATTCCCTTACATAAAAGTAGTGGTATCTCTGAAAAGTAACATTACACGATGTAACCCCGTTAGTCGCAATGACCGGCTCCAATCTTGTCCTGAAGACTGTTTAAAACAGCGCTGTATATATTCGTGAATGCTGCTTCGACAGAGGTGCGAAGAGATTCTACATTATAGTGCTTCGTTTTGTTGGTAACTCTTTCAGCTACGCTCCAAATATAGTACCCGAGGGGGTTCAAATCCGGGATATTCGGGGGACAGAAGGAACTCCTTTGACCAGAACATGTCAGCGTTAACGGACGGCCAGTTTTGGACTAAGTAGCTCGTATAATGTCCTCCTCTGCGCCGACCGCTGTGGCCGAGCCGTTCCAGGCGCTTCAGTCAGGAACCGCGTTGCTGCTATGGTCGCAGGTTCGAATCCTGCCTCGAGCATGGATGTGTGTGATCTCCTTAGGTTAGTTAGGTTTAAGTAGTTCTAAGTTCTGGGGGACTGATGACCTCAGATGTTAAGTCCCATAGTGCTCAGAGCCATTTGAACCATCCTCCTCTGCCATCCGATGCAGTGTTCGCTCGCTGACATTCAATACTGACGCCAGTTTCCTCCTCAGTGACAGCCCTGGGTCCTCCGAAGTCAGCGCTTGAGCCTTTTCGGTGACTGTTGCGTTTCGTGACACTTCCTTCCTCGAATGAGTTTTCCTCGCCGGGTTAGAGGAACTTTCCCCAAACTTGTCCAAAAAATTATACTTGTCCAGAATATCGTGTACCTGAAGAATCTAACTACGAGGTATGTCCACAAAGTAAGTTCCGTTTGGTTATATAAAACAAACGTATATAAATACAGAAAAAATATTTATTGTACAAATACAGAAAAAATATTTATTGTACAAATACAGAAAAAATATTTATTGTACAAATACAGAAAAAATATTTACTGTAAAAATACAGAAAAAATATTTATTGTACAAAAATCTACAACTGTTAAACTACTTTTCTTTGTAGTTTCCGAAATTTTGTAGGCACTTGTCATAGCGTGGCACAATGTTTTGCAAGCCTTCTTCATCGAAGGCTGCCGCCTGTGTATTCAGCCTTGTGGTAACATTTTCTTTCAGCTCGTCATCATCGTTGAAGTGTTGACCACGAAGGACAGATTTTAGGGTTAAGAAGAGATGAAAGTCGCTAGCAGCGAGGTCGGGCTGTACGGAGGATGATCAAACGCGTCCCAGTGGAATTCCCAAAAGGGTTGTTTGGTCACATTCGCCGTGTGAGGTCGGGCATTATCGTGGAAAGGAACAACACCTTTTGTCAGCAATCCTCGGCGCTTGTTCTGAATTGCGCGGCGCAATTTCTTAATGGTCCCACAGTAACCATGTGTATTGATTGTTTGGCCTCGTGGTAAGAAATCAATCAGCAATATGCCTTTTCTGTCCCATAAACGGTGCACATGACTTTTCGAGGTGTCAAGATTTGCTTAGGCTTAACCTTCGTTGGGGATGAAATGTGCGTCTACTCTATTCCATTGAGTGACGTGTTCTTTCAGCGGTGTCAAAAACTGAAGTGTACTGCCCGTCAGTTGTTTTTTGTGTTGTTCAGTAAGAACTTTGGGTACCCAACGCGAGCAAAGATTTCGAAATTTCTGTTTTTCAGCAACAATTTCACGAATTAGTAATCGTGAGATTTGCGGAATTTTCATAGCAAGGGCACGAAGTGTACAGTTACGGCTGTGCTTAATCATCTCTGGCCGGCCGAAGTGGCCGTGCGGTTAAAGGCGCTGCAGTCTGGAACCGCAAGACCGCTACGGTCGCAGGTTCGAATCCTGCCTCGGGCATGGATGTTTGTGATGTCCTTAGGTTAGTTAGGTTTAACTAGTTCTAAGTTCTAGGGGACTAATGACCTCAGCAGTTGAGTCCCATAGTGCTCAGAGCCATTTGAACCATTTAATCATCTCTTCAGCTGTGTGAACCAGTTCATCAGTAACCACAGACGGGCGTCTACTTCGTTCTTCATCGTGCACTTGATCACGTCCTTCATTGAACAGTCTGACCCATCTTCTAACCAATGAATCACTCATAGCATTTTGTCCGTAAACCTCGCAGATTTGCCGATGAATTTCCTTTGGTTTAACTTTCTTTGCATTTAGAAAACGAATCACAGATCTGAATTCACACGCGGCAGCATTTTCAATTAAGTCTGACGTTATAAAGAAGCACTACAAAGCACACGTCGGCAGCAGCGATCTGAAAATGGCGTACATGTCTTCTCTTTGAGTCAGAGCAACTGCCGCGAATGCTCGGAACTGCGGAAATAGAAACGGAACTGCCACTGTGAGAACGACCCTCGTATTTCAGTGGGCGAACGCCCAGCGCGAAGACTTTCGATAATCGAGGGCATTCGATTGTACTGCGCACTTGTCCGTAACATCTCGGCCATCTTAAGGTTCTGACTGTTTCTCTTTTTTTTTTTTTTTTTTTTTTTTTTTTTTTTTTTTTTTTTTTTTTTTGTCGTCAGTCTACTGACTGGTTTGATGCGGCCCGACACGAATTCGTTTCCTGTGCTAACCTCTTCATCTCAGAGTAGCACTTGCAACCTTCGTCCTCAATTATTTGCTTGACGTATTCCAATCTCTGTCTTCCTCTACAGTTTTTGCCCTCTACAGCTCCCTCTAGTACCATGGAAGTCATTCCCTCATGTCTTAGCAGATGTCCTATCATCCTGTCCCTTCTCCTTATCAGTGTTTTCCAAGTATTCCTTTCCTCTCCGATTCTGCGTAGAACCTCCTCATTCCTTACCTTATCAGTCCACCTAATTTTCAACATTCGTCTATAGCACCACATCTCAAATGCTTCGATTCTCTTCTGTTCCGGTTTTCCCACAGTCCATGTTTCGCTACCATACAATGCTGTACTCCAGACGTACATGCTCAGAAATTTCTTCCTCAAATTAAGGCCGGTATTTGATATTAGTAGACTTCTCTTGGCCAGAAATGCCTTTTTTGCCATAGCGAGTCTGCTTTTGATGTCCTCCTTGCTCCGTCCGTCATTGGTTGTTTTACTGCCTACGTAGCAGAATTCCTTAACTTCATTGACTTCGTGACCATCAATCCTGATGTTACGTTTCTCGCTGTTCTCATTTCTACTACTTCTCATTACCTTCGTCTTTCTCCGATTTACTCTCAAACCATACTGTGTACTCATTAGACTGTTCATTCCGTTCAGCAGATCATTTAATTCTTCTTCACTTTCACTCAGGATAGCAATGTCATCAGCGAATCATATCATTGATATCCTTTCACCTTGTATTTTAATTCCACTCCTGAACCTTTCTTTTATTTCCATCATTGCTTCCTCGATGTACAGATTGAAGAGTAGGGGCGAAAGGCTACAGCCTTGTCTTACACCCTTCTTAATACGAGCACTCCGTTCTTGATCGTCCACTCTTATTATCCCCTCTTGGTTGTTGTACATATTGTATATGGCCCGTCTCTCCCTATAGCTTACCCCTGCTTTTTTCAGAATCTCGAACAGGTTGCACCATTTTATATTGTCGAACGCTTTCTCCAGGTCGACAAATCCTATGAAAGTGTCTTGATTTTTCTGTAGCCTTGCTTCCATTATTAGCCGTAACGTCAGAATTGCCTCTCTCGTCCCTTTACTTTTCCTAACTGATCGTCACCTAGCGCATTCTCAATTTTCTTTTCCATTCTTCTGTATATTATTCTTGTAAGCAGCTTCGATGCATGAGCTGTTAAGCTGATTGTTCGATAATTCTTGCACATGTCAGCTCTGTTTACCAGATGCCAATGGCTTTGAAGAACACCAATCGCGAATTCCGGCGGAACTATGATATGGCGGGAAATTCAAACTGAAAATTGTCTAGATTCGATCGCCGCGTCGTGTAAGATCGAAACCGGTCTTTAAAACCCAGTTCACTAACATTATTAACACAGAACTTTTGTTTTCTTTCAGCTTAAAATTTCACCCTGCGTATTATCTGCGTGAGCGATTAAGGAACTTCGGGAGTAATAATGTGCTGAATTATTTATTTATTGAAACTTCCTGCGAGATTAAAACTGTGTGCCGGACCGAGACTCGAACTCGGGAAGGTCTCGAGTTCGAGTCTAGGTCCGGCACACAGTTTTGATCTGTTAGGAAGTTTCATATCAGCGCACACTCCGCTGCAGAGTGAAAACCTCATTGTTTTTTTTATTGTGTTAAAGACAGCAACTTCTTTTCCTACCTGTCAAATGAATGATTTTTGCAACGGGTGGATTGGAGAATATGCTGTCTTGAAAATACCGTATAAACCAGAGTTATCTGCACAAGGTAGAATTTTTTGCCAACTTTCTAAGTTTCATTCGTGAACAGGTGAGGGAATGAGGACAGTCAGCTGTCAGCGAAACGCCGCTGTATTGGTGGAAGTTGCTCCCCTGCAAGTAACGTAAACCCTAAACCCGGTGGAGCGTACTGTTAAGCGCGCCTGTTGGTGTCCCCGGTACACGAAGGGAGTCACTCTCGTCTGAGCCCTTAGGCTGTATGTAACTATGTATACAGGATTGTTCTGAGGAACATTGCCACTAATTAATAACAAAAAAGGACACGTTCATGTTTCCATAATTCACACAGGAATTTAACCCATTTTCTCTTAATAGGAAGTGTGTTGCGTTTCAGTACGAATTTATTTCATGTTATTTTAATGAATGCTGTTGTAATATATTCATTATTCCTTGCTACATCTACAAACACACTCCGCAATCCACCATACGGTGCGTGGCGGAGGGTACCTCCTACCACAACTATCATCTTCCCTCCCAAATAGAACGAGGTAAAAATGACTGCCTATATGCCTCTGTACGAGCCCAAATCTCTCTTATCTTATCTTTGTGGTCTTTCCGCGAAATGTAAGTTGCCGGCAGTAAAATTGTACTGCAGTCAGCCTCAAATGCTGGCTGGCTCTCTAAATTTCTTCAGTAGCGATTCACGAAAAGAACGCCTCCTTTCCTCTAGAGACTCCCACCTGAGTTCCTGAAGCATTTTCGTAACACTCGCGTGATGATCAAACCTACAAGTAACAAATCTAGCAGCCCGCCTCTGAATTGCTTCTATGTCCTCCCGCAATCCGGCCGGACAGGGATCCCAAACGCTCGAGCAGTACTCAAGAATAGGTCGTATTAGTGTTTTATAAGCGGTCTCCTTTACAGATGAACCACATCTTCCCAAAATTCTACCAATAAACCGAAGACGACTATCCGCCTTCCCCACAACTGCCATTACATGCTTGTCCCACTTCATATCGCTCTGCAGTGTTACGCCCAAATATGTAATCGACGTGACTGTGTCAAGCGCTACACTACTAATGGAGTATTCAAACATTACGGGATTCTTTTTCTTATTCATCTGCATTAATTTACATTTATCTATATTTAGAGTTACCTGCCATTCTTTACAGCAATCACAAATCCTGTCCACGTCATCTTGCATCCTCCTACAGTTACTCAACGACGACACCTTCCCGTACACCACAGCATCATCAGCAAACATTCGCATATTGCTATCCACCCTATCCAAAAGATCATTTATGTAGATAGGAAACAACAGCGGACCTACCACACTTCCATGGGGCACTACAGATGATACCCTTACCTCCAATGAACAGTCACTTGGTGTGATCTTGAGGCTGTGAGAAAGGAGGACAGGCGCTTCAAGGCGCAGAAGCAGAGACGATGCTGAGGGCAGACGAAACTAGGGGGGATACTGTTACATGAAGTAAACCGTAAGGGGAGAGCCCCGTGAAAATGCAGACGCCCCCAGACGCGGTCCCAGGGCGCTAGTTACACTTCAAGGAATTAACATGTAACTTCATATGTCGTCTAGACGCTGTGGTAGGTTGCCACAGTAGAACTTTGTAACCAGCAGGCAGGTAGTAGCGTATAAAGCCAGCTTGATACCAGCCCTGAGAACAGCAACGTCAGTAGGCCTACAAGGGTTAGAAAGAGAGCGACAACGCCAAAAATCTGTTGGCCTAGCAGTCCCTACTCCGGGGAGCCCGATGGGCGGGGCTAAATGACGTATAACAACAATGTTGCAAGCCTTATTTGGCAGAGCAGCTTACGTTTAGCTTTCAGCTGAACAATGTTGATACCAAATACGGACTTACTTAGCGCAACAGCATTAGGAGCAGTAGAGGGGACCTAACTAGCCGCGAATGGCAGGCGCCTGCAACAGACCTACGGGACTGGCTGGGTGGCTTTGAGTGGGAAAAACAGTGCCCCCACGCGACTCTTTAGAACTCTTAGATTCCGCATTTTGGCGGAGTTCTCAGTCAGACGATATGGACGCCGAATCCGCGTCCGTCGATTCCAGCCTCGGTCCAGCTCCGTGTAAGTCTGCTGTCTCACTTGGAGTGCCTCAGTGAACAGTGCCACATTCAGTATGTTTGTTTTGCAACTAAGTTGTTGCCTTAAGATGCTGCTATTGTTTTCTACTGTGGTTAGCATCCACTCCTGGGACTTTAGCACTGGTTTCTGTTGTAACAATGTTATTGATGTTGTTTCTAACCGTAGAACTAGCCTCTGGTGTATTAGTTCAAATGGCTCTGAGCACTATGGGACTTAACTTCTGAGGTCATCAGTCCCCAAGAACTTAGAACTACGTATACCTAACTAACCTAAGGACTTCACACACATCCATGCCCGAGACAGGATTCGAACCTGCGACAGTGCCGGTCGCGCGGTTCCAGACTGAAGTGCCTAGAACCGCTTGGCCACTGTGTATTGGTCACTCCTGTCTGGAATAAGCAACTATTTCAAAACAATGTTTGTCAAAGAGTCTCCACAACGAGTTCCCTACCAAGTCTCACCACCGGCATTTCTAGTAAATGCCTGTACCAGTGTTGGCTCAGATAGAAGGAAACAGTCAAATGCCTTCACTGTGAATTGTCCTCCTGCCTTCTGCTCTGTACCACTCGGGAGTGCCGAAAATCACTAACGCCTTTTCTTCGTTTCCCACCTATGTCAGGACAAGACACTGTACAACTTAGATTATTTACCTCAGTTCCATCCCAGGCATGACGACGCGCTATCACTAACCGGTATAGTTATGTTTCAGCTGCTCTTTCTCATCTTACCTGTGCATGTAGATTAGTTTGCAATATGCATGATGCGTAGAGGATACAGTTTATTAATTTTCGTACTCACAACTTGTATGTACACACGGTCCGGTCACAGTAATGTGACATAAGCCTATGTTCGACGTGAGCGTGCACCAACCACTCACAGCCAGCAGGTGGCAGTACTAGCAGTGGAGGGTATATAAAGCATGGGGGAGGGGGTCAAGGGGGGGGACATAAAATAGTGCAGTCGTTGTCGTCGTGCGGAAACACACATACATATCTTGCATACAAAAGAGCATGATCATTGGCTTTCGGGACAAGGATGGAGGCATTTCTGAAACCGTTAAGTGTGCAAAAAGTTCGCGTGCCGCTACGCTTAAGTTACACCGTGCATCGGAAAATGGCGGTATCCAAAACCAGCGACGAGGCAGCAGTGGTGTAACGGAAATGCCGTGTGGCTAGGGCCTCCCGTCGGGAAGACCGTTCGCCTGGTGCAAGTCTTTTGAGTTGACGCCACTTCGGCGACTTGCGTGTCGATGGGGATGAAGTGATGAATATAAGGACAACACAACACCCAGTCCCTGAGCGGAGAAAATCTCCGACCCAGCCAGGAATAGAACCCGGACCGCTAGGCATGATATTCCATTGCGCTGACCACTGAGCGACCAGGGGCGAACAAGCCATAGGTGATAGGGGTGAAAAACGGATGCGCAGATACGCACAGGCGAATAGACATCCAACTGTGGAGCGTCTGACAGCTCAGATGAACCAAGGGGTACCAACAGTGCTGCATGTGGGCTTCCACAGCAGGCCCCTGGTTCATGCAACCACGCGGACAGCTTCTCACCAGCGACGAAGGTCAGTACCGGAACTGGACGTCCACTGAGGGCCGAGTGGTGGTCTTTTCAGATCAGTCACGTTTCATGCTTCATCCGAGAAAGCCCTCGGTATCTACATTCCTGTAAAAATCGTCGGAAGGATCCAGGCCGGAGGAGAAGGCATCATCATCTCGGTAATGTTTTCGTGGCATTCCTTGGAGGACCTCGTCATTCTGAACGGCAATCTGAATCAACCCAAGTATAAGTCTGTCCTTGGTCACCATGCCCACACCTATATAAGGTTCTTGTTTCCTCCGCACGATGTCATTTTCTAGCAGGACAATGAAACGGGTCAAGTTCACAGTGTACAGTGCCTGTTTCGATGACCACAGGTGCGAGTTAACCTGCCCAGATTTAACACCAATCGAGAATCTGTGAGATCTTCTCGATCGACTCCCCACGCCACTGGAATCGGCATGGCTAGACATCCACATCGGTACCTACCAGAAAGTCACTGACACTCCTTCTGCACAAGCCGCAGTGGTCCGCACTACAGAACGTGGTTATTCAGGCTTTTGACAGGTGCCACAATGTGACTGGGCAGTATACACAGGGTGGTCCATTGATAGCGACCGGGCCAAATATCTCACGAAATAAGCACCAAACGAAAAAACTACAAAGTACGAAACTCGTCTAGCTTGAAGGGGGAAACCAGATGGTGCTATGGTTGGTCCGCTAGATGGCGTTGCCATAGGTCAAACGGCTATCAACTCCGTTTTTTTAAATAGGAACCCCCATTTTTATTATATATTCGTGTAGTACGTAAAGAAATATGAATGTTTTAGTTGGACCACTTCTTTCGCTTTGTCATACATGGCGCTGTAATAGTCACAAACGTAAAAGTACGTGGCATCAGGTAATATTCCGACAGTGCGGACGGTATTTGCTTCGTGATACACTAGCACTGTTAAAATGGACCGTTTGCCAATTGCGGAAAAGGTCGATATCGTGTTGATGTATGGCTATTGTTATCAAAATGCCCAACGGGCGTGTGCTGTGTATGCTGCTCTGTATCCTGGACGACATCATCCGAGTCTCCGGACCGTTCGACGTTGTTTACGGAAACAGGAAGTGTTCAGCCACATGAGAAACGTCAACCACGACCTGCAACAAATGATGATGCCCAAGTAGGTGCTTTAGCTGATGTCGCGGCTAATCCGCACATCAGTAGCAGACAAATTGCGCGAGAATCGGGAATCTCAGAAACGTCAGTGTTGAGAATGCTACATCAACATCGATTGCACCCGTACCATATTTCTATGCACCAGGAATTGCATGGCGACGACTTTGAACATCGTGTACATTCTGCCACTGGGCACAAGAGAAATTACGGGACGATCACAGATTTTTTGAACGCGTTCTATTTAGCGACGAAGCGTCTTTCACCAACAGCGGTAACATGAACCGGCATAATATGCAGTTTTGGGCAACGGAAAATCCACGATGGCTGCGACAAGTGGAACATCAGCGACCTTGTCGGGTTAATGTATGGTGCGGCATTATAGGAGGAAGGATTTTTGGCCCCCATTTTATCGATGGCAATCGAAATCGTGCAATGTATGCTGATTTCCTACGTAATCTTCTACCGATGTTACTACAAGATGTTTCACTGCATGACAGAATGGCGATGTATTTCCAACATGATGGATGTCCGGCACATAGCTCGCGTACGGTTGAAGCGGTATTGAATAGCATATTTCATGACAGGTGGATTGATCGTCGAAGCAGCATACCTTGGCCCGCACGTTCACCGGATCTGACGTCCCCGGATTTTTTTGTGGGGAAAGTGGAAGGCTATTTGCTATTGTGATCCACCGACAACGCCTGACAACATGCGCCAGCGCATTGTCAATGCACGTGCGAACATCACGGAAGGCGAACTACTCGCTGTTGACAGGAATGTCGTTACACATATTGCCAAATGCATTGAGGTTGGCGGATATCATTTTGAGCATTTATTGCATTAATGTGGTATTTACAGGTAACCACGCTGTAACAGCGTGCGTTCTCAGAAATGATAAGTTCACAAAGGTACGAACAGCCGAAATAATATGTTGAAACGTACCTACGTTCTGTATTTTAATTCAAAAAACCTACCTGTTACCAACTGCTCGTCTAAATTGTTAGCCATATGTTTGTGACTATTATAGCGCCATCTATCACAAAGCGAAAAAAGTGGTCCAACTGAAACATTCATATTTCTTTACGTACTACACGAATATGTAATTAAAAATGGAGTTCCTATTTTAAAAGACGCAGTTGATATCCGTTTGACCCATGGCAGCGCCATCTAGCGGGCCAACCATAGCGCCATCTGGTTTCCCGCTTCAAGCTAGACGAGTTTCGTTCTTTGTAGTTTCTTCGTTTAACGCTTGTTTTGTGAGATATTTGATCCGGTCACGATCAATGGACCACCCTGTATGTGTATGTATAGAAGTGACACTCAGTGATTGGAGACAGAAATGGATGTGGAACTGAAACAATTTGCAGGAGAAGTTTTGTGCTGCCATGACTATGTCGACACCACTGGTATCAGCTTAGGGATGAACACTGTTATGAACTCAATAGATTTGACTTGAACAATTTTCAGTAACCGGGTTTTGCAGTCTGAAGCTGAAAAATAGGCTTTATTCTTTTCTCGAGTGACTTTACATTATGGTGGACGTTATATGAACCGCACAAAGTGTGTGTGTGTGTGTGTGTGTGTGTGTGTGTGTGTGTGTGTGTGTGTGTGTGTGTGTGTAGTACAGTTCAGAAACAGACGAACCACAGTGCCTGACTAACATCTTTCTTGGCGCCAAGTTGTAGTGTCAAATCCTTCGTTCCAAATCTCCAGCGACGACGTTATTCGTGAAGACTGACTTGTTACAATTGGACGTATAGCCAAAACAGTTGTAGTAACTGTTGGCACAGTTCATAATGTTATCTGTATCAAGCTTAAGTACAGTAAAACAAGTGCCAAGTGCATCCCGAATAGTTAACGCAACAACACAAGGAAACAAGACTCAAAGTGTGCACAGACTTTACGGTGGTGGTATGTAAAAGGCGCTCATGAGCGAGGTTATCAGCGCCTGCATAGACTTGAAAGAACGCTACGATGTGGAAGGTGATTCTTTCATAAGTAAGATTTTAATGTGTGGTGAAACATGGGTTTACCAGTTTGAATCAGAGTCCAAAAGACAAAGCTTGTAATGGAACCACAGCAACTCACTTGTTGGGAAGAAATTCACAATGCAAGCATCAGCGGAAGAAGTCATGTTGACCGTCTTTTGGGTTGGCCGAAATGTCGTCTTTTTTTTATAATTTGGAAAATCAGCCTACAGTAGACAGTGCCTACTACGTGGACGTGAATGACAAACAAAAGCCACCAATGAGAGAAAACCGTCGCGGATCTCACAGAAAAATGCGTGATATTCCTACACGACAACGCTCGCCCTCACACCACCCACTTGCCCCTAGAAAACACTGATAGAATTGGGTTGTCAGATACTTGATCATCCTTTCAGTCCAGATCTGGCTGTCTCTCGAATTTTCATTTCTTTGATCCATTCAAGGAGGCATTACATGGAAAACTTTCAGCAACAACGAGGGGTCAAACATTTTGCGGGAAAGTGGTTCAAATAACAAGCCAAAGCCTTCTTTTCATGAGCTATGAAACAAAAATTGTCCCAGTGCGAGTAGATTTCGAACGCTCAGGGGTCTCTACATACCTAATTGTGTACGTAGAGGATCTCTACGATTTTTGAATGTTGTCGACATTGATATTGCCAAGACATTGGTTCCATGAATTTCGAGTCTGACGAGATTGTTTTAGTTGTAAATTTTAAATCGCATAACCAATAAAAAAAGAAATATTTTTTCGTGTGATACAATCAAATATCATCATTTTTGATTACTTTTTCCTTTTTTTTTGTATTACTGTAGGTTTGCATGGGTTTTGCTAACACCAAAGTATGTTAGATGAATTTCCGTATCTTTTGACTACACTGAGTTAGAAGCTTCAGTTTTTTGCACAAGCAATGGATCGTAGACCGTAGCATCTGACTTAAATTTCGACTTGATACATGTACCAGTTTTTGAGGAAAAGGGATTTTAATAGTCGGACCAACAGACGGACAGCAAAGTAATCCTATAACGGTTTCGTTTTTACCGCCTGGAGTACTTAGCCCTAATACCTGGTTCATCGTTGCCAAAATGCTTTAATATTGGCGGATATGTTGAGAAGCGGTAGAAGTCTTATTTTCTGAAAGTCATAGATTTTTAGGGTTCGGTGACTCAGTCGGTAAGATGATGATGATGATGATGATGATGATGACGATGAGTAGTTTGTGGAGCGCTCAACTGCGCCGTACCAAGTTCCAATTTTTCCACAGTCTAGTTTTTTTACACAGTCCAATCCAGCCACCGTCACGAACGACAGTGAAATGATGAGGACAACGCGAACACCCAGTCCCCAGGAAGAGAGAATCCTCAACCCAGCCAGGAATCGAACTCGGGACTTCGTAATACAGAGGAAGCAACGCTAGCCACTAGACCACGAGCTGCGGATCCAGTCGATAAGAAAGAAACTCTTACAGGATCACTTTGTTCTCAGCCTGTCCGTCGAACTGATCCAAACCCTTTATCTCAGCGACAGGGACAGGTACACGTGTCAGGTCGAGAGTTACGTCACGTATTAAGGTCTATGATCGCTATCGATGCAAAAAAAAAAAAAAAAAAAAAAAAAAAAAAAAAAAAAAAGTGAAGCTTCTAAGTCAGGACAACGAAAGGATAAGGCCACTTATGTCACATATTGTAATATTCGCAAACTCAGACATCAAAATCTACATGGTGCTTACCGTCGGTCTAGAATCATGAAAGCTGGCAAGAAGCAAGATTTCACACTTCAACCAAGGGGAAAGAACACGACAGTTTTTATTTTGTAATCACATCAGACGAAAAAATATTTCTTTTTTCATGTTTTCTCCAACTGGTAGCTCGAAATTAAAGCATTCTCGAAAGCCTTGTAATCCGCGGGACTGATGTCTTAGCAGTATCACTATCAACATCGCAAACATCGCCGAGACCCTCGATTCACGACATGGATGACCAGTGTATACATGTAATTATGTTTGTATGGAGCCCTCTGTGTGAGAGTGCTATTTGCACCTGGCCAGCTTTTTCTGCTTCAGCTGGTATGGTTATTATGGCATTTCACTCCTATGTAAATATGGACTACATGTATGTGTGTACATATGTATGTATGTAAGTATGTATGTATGTATGTGGGTAGGTATGTATGTATGTGTGTAAATTTGTAAGGCCACTGCAATGTCTAACAATTACGTTGGCACACACACACACACACACACACACACACGCACACCACTAGTACATGCTCTTTCGAGACATTACTGAGTTTTGACGACACATGACATACAAGAAGACAGGAGACAAGGACAAAGTGTGTTTTCTAAATGGTAATTAATTATTAAAACACATTTACAGTAATATTCGATAAAGCTACAGGAATGAGTGATAAGCTACACAACTCGGTATTTGCCCAAAACGCAAATTTCCGTAACTAAATGGATACAGAGACAGCGCACTCTTTGGTCGCAGTGACGTAGCAGTCACATTGTTTTGAACAACACAACTATTTTGTTCGCACTGGGCGAACATTATATGTTTTTCGTCTGAAGGGTAGACTACAGAATTGAACTTATGCCAGGTATCACTCGTTCTGTAATGAAACACCTCTGCGATTTTATCCACTTCATCAATTTTCATCTCACGCCCTGCGCAACCGCTCCTAAACAGCTTTGGTGGAGGTCTTTTGATCCTCGTAAGTGGTCTGTCATTTCACCCTCCCACTGCTATTTGACAACAGCAACATCGCACAAGCAACTTCCGTACTGGCTCATGATTAGCCTTACTCTCTTTCAGTCTTTTAGTTAGAGGTGACGAGTATAAAGTGACAGCAGTGCCACAACCTTTAGACTCGTCATATTCGCGAAAGTCCAGTGGGAAGGAAAGAATGTGGCGTAGCGCTGACGTAACGGTAGCACCTTTATTTCTGAGATATGCAACTCTCAACAACAAGACTATCCCACACTCTCGAAAATAAAAAATAAAAAGAGACGCACTCCACACTGTCACTCCTGGTTCTCGGGGCATATAGAAGCGAGTAGTCATGGTATCCCACCGCTGCCTCGGGCGTCTCCGGACACCTATTCGGCCTGGAATCTCATTGACTAGAGTATAATTGTCTTGAGTGCAGTCATGAATGCCGCTTCGAACTGAGCACCACTATCCAGCGAAGTCGTCTCTGCAGAGACCTCCATTAGCGGTGGCCTACCAACCCAACTGCCCCCGCTATACCTGGTGATGGACTGGGGTGCCATTTCTTTTTATAGATGGGGCCCCGTTTGATTATCACCCGCGACACCATTACAGCACAGCAATACGTCAACGGTATTCTTCGCCCCTTTTCCTTGGTCTTGATGGCAAGCGATTCTAGGCTTACATTTCAGCAATATAATGCCCGCCCGCACAAGGCAAGAGTTTCTACCGCTTGTCTTCGTGTTTGCAAACCCTACCTTGGGCAGCTAGGTAGCCATACCTCACCACAATTGACAACGTATCGGGCACCTCAGTTTCGTTCATTGTGTGTTGAAGAACTGAGGCATTGGTTTCAACGTAAAAAGCAGTCTTACGTTTTGGAATACCAGTAGTTTGGAGAGAGCCCAAAAATCATAGTGATGACTGCTATTTTTGCTCTTGCAACATACGAGGTTTCAATATGAAAACGAAAGGGACATTTATTACCCTATCATTGAATCGGCCATTCGCCCTGTTCCTCATGGACCTGAAGTACCAATACCCTCTCCTCCAGATTCTTTGGAAGTTATACATGGTGACGAGCCATTGGCTCAGCAAGGTGATGGTGAAGAAGACAGAGATTGCTACGACCCTGGCACAACCGATCCCATTCCATTTTCACAATCTGAATTGAACGATTTAGTTAGAGACCTAGGCCTTTCTACAGAATCGGCAGAGCTTTTAGGATCTAGATTGAAAGATAAACATATGTTGGTTCCGGGTACATCCTTTTCTTGGAATCGATCGAGGGAAAGGGAGTTTGTATCTTTCTTCTCTCAAGAAAGTGACCTGGCGTTTTTCAGTGATATTCCTGGACTTATGGCACGGCCGGCAGGTGTGGCCGAGCGGTTCTAGGCACTTCAGTCTGGAACCGCGCGACCGCTACGGTCGCAGGTTCGAATCCTGTCTCGGGCATGGATGTGTGTGATGTCCTTAGGTTAGTTAGGTTTAAGAAGTTCTAAGTTCTAGTGGACTGATGACCTCAGATGTTAAGTCCCATAGTGCTCAGAGCCATTTGAACCATTTTGAACTTACGGCACGTTCCAAAAAACAATACGCTCCTGATGAGTGGAGACTTTTTATTGATTCTTCAAACAGAAGCCTTAAACCAGTACTTCTACACAATAGAAGTAAGAATGCTTACATACCAGTTGGACACTCGGTTCACTTAAAAGAATGTTACGAAAACCTTGAACTGGTTTCAAGCAAACTCTGCTGTTCAGACCACAAATGCACGCAATGTGGTGATTTAAAAATGATTTCAATGCTGCTTGGTCAACAAAGTGGCTATACAACTTACTTCCCTTGCATTCCTTGTGAATGGGACAGTAGAGACAGAGAGCAACCCTACATAAGAAAAACTTTGTCCTTGAGAAAAACCTTACAGGTAGGGGTCAAAAATGTTGAGAGGAAAAGCCTTCTAGATCCCAAAAAGGTGCTACTTCCACCATTTCACATTAAGTTGGAGCTGATGAAATAATCTGTTAAGGCATTGCCAAAAGAAGCGGAGTGTTTCAGATATCTTTGTTGACAGTTTCCTGGTTTATCCGAGGCAAAGCTGAAGGAAGTAATCTTTGTCGGACCAGGCATTAGAAAAGTAAGGTCAGGTCCCAACTTTGTGGACAAAATGGAAACAAAAGAACAGGCAGCATGGACATCTTTTAAATTAGTTGTTACCCGTTTCCTAGGAAACAAAGAGATCCAGACAACAAGACAATCGTCGCAGACATGCTCGACATCTTTAAGAAGCTCGGCTGTAACATGAACATTAAAGTTCATTTTCTGCACTCACATCTTGACTACTTCCCTGCAAACCTTGGTGATGTAAGTGAAGAGTAGGGCGAAAGATTCCACCAAGACATCAAAGAAACGGAAGGAAGATATCAAGGAAGAGGGGAACGACAACATGATAGCGGACTACTGCCGGATGAGAAAAAGAGATGATCCTCAACGAGTCCACAGCCAGAAAAGCAACAGAAGAAGCTTCTACAGAAAGCGAAATCGTTGTTATAAGGACTTACGAACTTAAAGAGGAATGGAAGTGTACTGCAAATGTAGTTTAGAACATGATTTATAAATAAAATAAAATTTTACAACATTGGAAAAAATGTGATACATTGCTTAAATTTTGTTATTACACACTAAAATACTTCCTTTTTGTGAGAAAATCTGACTTGATAGATAAAAATGGATTGCATTTTTTAAATGAAGGCTTAATCGTATGTAATAGTCAGTTACCAAATTTCAAAAACGTTTTTTTGCAGACCTGTGTTATGAGCGCTGCCCTCCAACCAACTAGGTATTTTAACGATCTAACGCGCCAGTTGGACTAAATCTGGCTCTAAATCGCTCAGGAGATGATCCAATAACTCTGTGAATCAATGTCATGGCGAATAACTGCTTGCATAAGAGCTCAGCACAGGTTTTAGGGTTATTTCTGCACACCTTGTCTTTAATATAGCCCCACAAAAAGAAGTCGCATGAGTTCTGATGCAGAGAATATGGGGGCCCATCGAGGCCCATTACAGTGACCTCTTTGTACCCCAGAGTCAGAATGCGGTCCCCAAAGTGCTCCTCCAGGACATCAAACACTCTCTTCCTGCCATGTGATCGAGCTCCGTCTTGCATGAACCACATCTTCTCTAAATCTGGATCGCTTCGGTTAATGGAGATGAAATCATATTCAAAAACCTTCACCGACTTTCTCAAAAAAATGGTTCAAATGGCTCTATCCACTGTGGGACTCAACATCTGAGGACATCATTCCCCTAGACTTAGAAATTACTTAAACTAACCTAAGGACATCACACACATCCATGCCTGAGGCAGGATTCGAACCTGCGACCGTAGGAGCAGCGCGGTTCCGGAATGAAGCGCCTAGAACCGCTCTGCCACAGTGGCCAACCCGACTTTCTCAATTCGTGAAGGTCTTCTCTTGAATAACTCATCCACCTTTTTCTGAAATTGTAATCGTTTGTTTGTCTGTGCATGTACACCACATCTACCGATTTCCGTCCCATTCGGCTAATTCCTACGTGGTGCGTCACTTTTTTCTTGTCTTAGAGTGTATTTCGAACTTTTGTGAGCGCTGGTGTTCTGAAGTGAGCAAACGTTTCGTGAACTTCCTCTACTTTCCACGCTTCAGCAGATGGGCTGTTATGGTTTACACAGATTTTATATTTGGTTGCCGAAGTTAAGAACTGCTGCATATTATATGAGAATATCTGAAGCATCTGATCATAAATTGCGTTTACCATTATAAAACAATGTCATTATCTGCACGCAATTTAACAAATTATAGTGAAGTGTTGATACGCTGGCTACACACAGTGTTTTGATGATGATGATGAGTTGGGTTGAGGGGGCGCTCGACATCACGGTCATCAGCGTCCTGACGAAAAATCAACAAGAAATCTCATTGTTGGGGTCGAAGGCTGTCCCCACATGCAGAGCAGTTTATAACGTACTAAAGTCTGCCACCCTTCCCCACCAGTTTAGGGATGAGGCCTGATAGTTCACATAATTTCACCACTCTTAACACTAGTATCGGTATCTGCGAGGATGGTGAGCAGATCTCCAGCAAGACCAAGGGCTGCCCTATTATCAGTATACAGGACACACGTAGCCACAATGTGCTGAACTGATAGCGGCACGCCACAAACTTCACAGAAATGTGGATCCTCCCCCCGGAAGAGGAAGATGTGTGTGAAAGGGCTGTGCCCGATCGCAGTCTGGTAAGCAAAACATCCTACCAGCGGCGAGGCTGAAACAAAGTCCGCCAAGATTTTGTGGTCGGTTCGAGCGACCGCTGTTTGTTGTCCGACACCTGCAACCATTCAGTCTCCCACTGACGCATGATGTATCTGTCAGAAAATGAGGTAATGGCGTGCAACGGAATGGGACACTGATGGACAGCACCATCCCAAGATGCTTACTTGGCAGCTTTATCAGCCATGTCGTTACCCTGTATCTCAACGTGGCCAGGTACACAGCAAAAGATCACCACCTTGCCACGGCGTTGGAGCTGCTGTAAGCAGTCAAGGATGAGCTGAATCAGCGGGTCTGCCGGATACATTTGGTGAAGTGCTTGCAGCGCACTAAGAGAGTCGTAACAGACAAGAAAACTCGTACAGTGATGCCTGTGAAGCCTCTCCAGAGCCATTAGAATGCCATATAATTCCGCATCATAATTTGTAAATTTTTCTGGATGACGCACTTTAAAGACTCTGTCAGGGAAAACCACAGAACAATCGAGAGCATTCCCCTGCTGGCAGTCATCTGTATAAATTACAATAAAACTATCGTACATATTTAAAATAGACGAAAACAAAGTTGTAAAAACCATATCTGGAGTACAATTTTTTGCGTACTGCGTCAAGCTTAAAATCACTTTGGGCCTCCGAAGACACCAAGGAGGCAGTGCGTTCCATCCATGGGTGAGTATTTTCATGCCCGAGAGATCAAGATCTTTGAGGCAGTCCGTAGCACGCATACCAAATGGCTGAGTCGCGTGGGGCCGATTATTGAATGGTCGTCCGAAGGCGGGTTGGCTCACTGAACTAAATGCCACGCAGTGTTTTGCCGTCTCTTCGTAATCCCATAGGCAGGATACATTGCGCGCCTATGGTAAAGATGAAGTGACAGAATAGCCGTTTATAATTATTGAGTTGGCCCTTCCCCCCGTGTGTGTGTGTGTGTGTGTGTGTGTGTCTGGCATGATCAACATCGATGATGTCTACGTGCTATGCACATCGAAGAACGTAAATCTACATCTACAACCATTCTCCGCAAGCCACCTGACGGTGTGTGGCGGAGGGTACTTTGAGTACCTCTATCGGTTCTCCCTTCTATTCCAGTCTCATATTCTTCGTGGAAAGAAAGATTGTCGGTATGCTCTGTGTGGGCTCTAATCTCTCTGATTTTATCCTCATGGTCTCTTCGCGAGACATACGTAGGAGGTCCGCAGCTCGTGGTCGTGCGGTAGCGTTCTCGCTTCCCACGCCCGGGTTCCCGGGTTCGATTCCCGGCGGGGTCAGGGATTTTCTCTGCCTCGTGATGACTGGGTGTTGTGTGATGTCCTTAGGTCAGTTATGTTTAAGTAGTTCTAAGTTCTACGTGACTGATGACCATAGATGTTAAGTAGCATAGTGCTCAGAGCCTTTTGAACCATATACGTAGGAGGGAGCAATATACTGCTTGACTCCTCAGTAAAGGTATGTTCTCGAAACTTCAACAAAAGCCCGTACCGAGCTACTGAGCGTCTCTCTTGCAGACTCTTCCACTGGAGTTTATCCATCATCTCCGTAACGCTTTCGCGATTACTAAATGATCCTGTAACGAAGCGTGCTGCTCTCCGTCGGATCTCCTCCATCTCATCTATCAACCCTATCTGGTACGGATCCCACAATGGTGAGCAATATTCAAGTAGTGGGCGAACAAGTGTTCTGTAACCTACCTCCTTTGTTTTCGGATTGCATTTCCTTAGGATTCTTCCAATGAATCTCAGTCTGGCATCCGCTTTACCGACGATCAACATTATATGATCATTCCATTTTAAATTACTCCTAATGCGTACTCCCAGACAATTTATGGAATTAACTGTTTCCAGTTGCTGGCCTGCTATATTGTAGCTAAATGATGAAGGATCTTTCTTCAAAAAATGGCTCTGAGCACTATGGGACTTAACTTCTGAGGTCATCAGTCCCCTAGAACTTACAACTACTTAAACCTAACTAACCTAAGGACATCACACACATCCATGCTCGAGGCAGGATTCGAACCTGCGACCGTAGCGGTCGCGCGGTTCCAGACTGTAGCGTCTGGCCGGCGCAGGATCTATCTTTCTATGTATTCGCAGCACATTACACTTTGCTACATTGAGATTCAATTGCCACTCCCTGAACCATGCGTCAAATCGTTGCAGATCCTCCTGCATTTCAGTAGAATTTTCCATTGTTATAACCTCTCGATACACCACAGTATCATCTGCAAAAAGCCTCAGTGAACTTCCGATGTCATGCACAAGGTCATTTATGTATATTGTGAATAGCAACGGTCCTAGGACACTCCCCTGCGGCACACCTGAAATCACTCTTACTTCGGAGGACTTCTCTCCATTGAGAATGACATGCTGCGTTCTGTTATCTACGAACTCTTCAATCCAATCACACAATTGGTCTAATAGTCCATATGCTCTTACTTTGTTCATTAAACGACTGTGTGGAACTGTATCGAACTCCTTGCGGAAGTCAAGAAACACGGCATCTACCTGTGAACCCGTGTCTATGACCCTCTGAGTCTCGTGGACGAATAGCGCGAGCTGAGTTTCACACCATCGTCTTTTTCGAAACCCATGCTGATTCCTACAGAGTAGATTTCTTGTCTCCAGAAAAGTCATTTCACTTGAACATAATACATGTTTCAAAATTCTACAACTGATCGACGTTAGAGATATAGGTCTATAATTCTGCACATCTGTTCGACGTCCCTTCTTGATAACGGGGATGACCTGTGCCCTTTTCCAATCCTTTCGAACGCTACGGTCGTCTAGAGAGCTGCGGTACACGGCTGCAAGAAGGGGGGCAAGTTTCGTTGTAAGTGAACGAGTTTGAGAGAGAGGTGGTGTGGAGAATGGGTGAAGAATGCAGGAGAGGGATGGTGGAGTTTGTGTGATGTAAGTATGGATCGCGGCTGGTTGCGCTGACTGATTACGCTGGCTACTTTGCAAGCGTGTACAGAATTTTGAGGCCGGGCACCTGATAATCCGGCCCGGAGTGGACTTAATCGAATTGTTCTCGGGCGCCCCGGCGGCCGACAGTATTTCATCAGGCTGAAAGCCCGGGATAAACGCTGCCGCTAGGTGCCGGGACGGGCGCCCGCTCGCCAAAGTTGACGAGCATCCATCATGACCGAACTGTCTGCCGCTTCATAATTATTTGCTTTACGGCGTAAACCCAAGTCCGCGCCGGGTCGGGCCGAAGTTTTCGCCGAAAGCACAAGTTCGGTAATTTTGTTTCGCCACCATCTTTTTCTTCCTAACTAGGACGCGCACGAGAGTGTGGTGTGTGAAATACGAGGGTAATCCCAAAATTAATGTCTCCTATTTTTTTAAAAATACATAGACCTGTTTATTTCTACAATGGTTTACATCAGTTTACAGCTTGAACATTCAGCTTTTTTTTCGACATAATCACCATTTCTGTCGATGCATTTTTGTAGACGCTGTGGCAGTTTTTGTATGCCCATGTCATACCAGCTCGCCGCTATGATGTTCAGGAAGTTATGAACCTCCTCTTTCACCTCGTCGTCGGAGCTGAATCGCTGGGACCACAATTAGCGCTGACAGGTGCTGTGAGTGAAAAAAACTCAAATTGGCAATTCAGAACCGGAGAAGAGGAATGTTGAGCAAGGGAAAACACATTCTCCATGACAACGCTTTCCCACACATCGCTCGGCAAAACCGTTGCTCTCCTGCAACAGTTTCAGTGAAAACTAATCACCCACACACCCTATAGTCTTGACTTAGCACGCAGTGACTATGACCTGTTCCTTAGGCTAAAAGACCATTTGGTAGGAAAGCGATTCGGCTCCGGCGACGAGGTGAAAGAAGAGGTTCATAACTTTTTGAACAGCATGGCGGCGAGCTGGTACGACATGGGCATACAAAAACTGCCACAGCGTCTACAAAAATGCATCGACAGAAATGGTGATTATGTCAAAAAATGTGTAAGCTCTAAACTGATGTAAACCATTGTAGAAATAAACAGGTCTATGTACACTCCTGGAAATGGAAAAAAGAACACATTGACACCGGTGTGTCAGACCCACCATACTTGCTCCGGACACTGCGAGAGGGCTGTACAAGCAATGATCACAAGCACGTCACAGCGGACACACCAGGAACTGCGGTGTTGGCCGTCGAATGGCGCTAGCTGCGCAGCATTTGTGCACCGCCGCCGTCAGTGTCAGCCAGTTTGCCGTGGCATACGGAGCTCCATCGCAGTCTTTAACACTGGTAGCATGCCGCGACAGCGTGGACGTGAACCGTATGTGCAGTTGACGGACTTTGAGCGAGGGCGTATAGTGGGCATGCGGGAGGCCGGGTGGACGTACCGCCGAATTGCTCAACACGTGGGGCGTGAGGTCTCCACAGTACATCGATGTTGTCGCCAGTGGTCGGCGGAAGGTGCACGTGCCCGTCGACCTGGGACCGGACCGCAGCGACGCACGGATGCACGCCAAGACCGTAGGATCCTACGCAGTGCCGTAGGGGACCGCACCGCCACTTCCCAGCAAATTAGGGACACTGTTGCTCCTGGGGTATGGGCGAGGACCATTCGCAACCGTCTCCATGAAGCTGGGCTACGGTCCCGCACACCGTTAGGCCGTCTTCCGCTCACGCCCCAACATCGTGCAGCCCGCCTCCAGTGGTGTCGCGACAGGCGTGGATGGAGGGACGAATGGAGACGTGTCGTCTTCAGCGATGAGAGTCGCTTCTACCTAGGTGCCAATGATGGTCGTATGCGTGTTTGGCGCCGTGCAGGTGAGCGCCACAATCAGGACTGCATACGACCGAGGCACACAGGGCCAACACCCGGCATCATGGTGTGGGGAGCGATCTCCTACACTGGCCGTACACCACTGGTGATCGTCGAGGGGACACTGAATAGTGCACGGTACATCCAAACCGTCATCGAACCCCTCGTTCTACCATTCCTAGACCGGCAAGGGAACTTGCTGTTCCAACAGGACAATGCACGTCCGCATGTATCCCGTGGCACCCAACGTGCTCTAGAAGGTGTAAGTCAACTACCCTGGCCAGCAAGATCTCCGGATCTGTCCCCCATTGAGCATGTTTGGGACTGGATGAATCGTCGTCTCACGCGGTCTGCACGTCCAGCACGAACGCTTGTCCAACTGAGGCGCCAGGTGGAAATGGCATGGCAAGCCGTTCCACAGGACTACATCCAGCATCTCTACGATCGTCTCCATGGGAGAATAGCAGCCTGCATTGCTGCGAAAGGTGGATATACACTGTACGAGTGCAGACATTGTGCATTCTCTGTTGCCTGTGTCTATGTGCCTGTGGTTCTGTCAGTGTGATCATGTGATGTATCTGACCCCAGGAATGTGTCAATAAAGTTTCCCCTTCCTGGGACAATGAATTCACGGTGTTCTTATTTCAATTTCCAGGAGTGTATTTATGAAAAAATAGGAGACCTTACTTTTGGGATTACACTCGTATTATGTCTCGCCAGAGTTGTGCCAAACCAACATACGGATTTACTATGTAACTTGACAGTTACCGTAGTTAATAAAACTGTTAATGCAAGTATGTCAGCACATACTTTAATTCAAATAGAGAGTCACAATTATTGAACCATACGAAATCAGATCGTCATAGCTTTTTAACGGTTTGCTTTAGGACGTTCAAACGGCAGGTTTTTTTTCGGGGCATGATGGGAAATAGTAGGTGCTGTATGGTTGGGTTTAGCAACGAAGCCAACTTTCATTTGGATGTGTTCGTTAATAACCAAAATTGGCGCATCTGAGGGACTGAGAATCCGCATTTCGCGATCCTGAAGTCTCTTCACCCTCAATGGGCAACTATGGCGTGCAACGTCCAGTCACGGAATAATCTGTGCAATATTCCTTGATGACACGGTGAGTACAGAACGATAAGTGAAGGCCGGCCGGTGTGGCCGAGCGGTACTAGGCGCTTCAGTTTGGAACCGCGCGACCACTACGGTCGCAGGTTCGAATCCTCGGGCATGGATGTGTGTGATGTCCTTAGGTTAGTTAGGTTTAAGGGGCTCCGGAACGCCCTATACTTGCAATGTTAAAATAACGCTTATAAATTACATCTTTCCTCACAAAGTATTTGAGGTAGGAAGTTGAACATTTTACAGATTATTTATTGGAATATGGGCTACAACACAACACAGGGATTTTACAAAATTTTAGTTCAGTTATTAAAGATGATTTTTTTTTCAATTGTAATGAAAATTCACAACAATTTTTGCAATTTTTTATTTATATATTCAAAAATATACAGTTTTTTGGAAAAAGGCTGTGTTAAATTATGCAGAAGGTACTGTGTAACATTTACTGAAAGTTTGAAACAAATATGTTTGGAAGATCCTTAGAAAACATGTAATTAGTATGAGAAAATAAAAGTTTTGGGAATCGAGCGACAAAGATTGGATTAACCTTTTAGTGCATTCCAGGTCCGTAGGATGGATTATCTTCAACCTCTGCAAACTCCTCCTCCAGCTTCCTCTTGTTCCTCCTCCTGTTTACTCTTGCTTGTATTTCTAGACTCTTTACAGCCCTGTCTGGAGCCCGAAGGCGTTCCTTGTCTAAAGCAAGCATCGCTCGTTATTGTGTTCGTAGATTTTGCTACCATTTTCTTCAGTTGCAGTTAATGCAGCACTGTTCCAAAAGGTGGTCATGTATGAACACTTATCACATTTCAGTTGTATTTCACTAGCAAGTGCTACGTGCTTTATTATGGAGAGTTCCAGACCAACTTCACTACAATGAATACATCTTACACAGTTTGAAAAAATTCCTTTGAGAACCGACATATCAAATATTTCATTCACATCCGATTCGCCCATAAAACATTCATAGTTTTCACTCATTGAACCAAGCTTCTTCTGTGAAGTATTTTCTTTCCCACTTTGACTGCTATGGGCAGGTGTACTTGCGAGGTTAGGTTCACTCACTTGGTTATCGTCTTTATTGTTTACAGTAATAACACATACCTTTGGCTTTCCAACATTTCTCCTTTTCTTAAAAGCCTTCAGAGGATTTCTAATAACTTTACTTTTACTCATTATTATACTTCAACAAAACAGAGACTCAAGATACAGAATTAATTAAGAATATTTTCGAGATAACGACAGAGTAAATACACATGAAACTATCGACAATCACACCAGCGATATATATTGAACCATCACAGGTTAGCCACAACACATACTTTATCTCACATCACTAAAATGTACCTGATGAACACGGACGTTAATAATAACACCATTTGACAGCAGTTTAACAGCGCCACAGTGGGTCACGCCCATGCAGAACACATTTCAAAAAAAATTTAAAAATAGTTGTAGTCTTCGGAATTGAATAAATTATATATCTATTAAAAGGTAATAGTCTGCAGATTCAGAAAACGCAAAAAAGTAAAAATTGAACTTTTCATGATTTTGAGCCTTTCCGGAGCCCCTTAAGAAGTTCTAAGTTATAGGGGACTGATGAACTCAGATGTTAAGTCCCATAGTGCTGAGAGCCATTTTTGATAAGTGAATGTTTTTGAAGATGATTTCATTTCCCATTATCGGAAGCGATACAGCTTTAGAGAAGCTGTGGTTCATGCAAGACGGAGCTCGATCACTTGGAAGGAAGAGGGTGGTTGATGCTCCGGAGGAGCACTTTGGGGACCGCATTCTGGCTCTGGGGTAGCCAGAGGCCACTGGCATGGGCCTCGATTGGCCCCCATATTGTCTGGATCTGAACACTTGCGGCTCCATTTTGTGGCACTGTATTGAAGAAAAGATGTACAGAAATAACTCTAAAACCAGTGCTGAAAATAACGATTCAGGAGGTCATCAGCGACACTTCAGCAGGTCATGCAGAATTTCGCTATTCGTCTGCGCCACATCATCGCCAATGATGGCAGGCATATCGAACATGGTTCAAATGGCTCCAAGCACCATGTGACTTAACATTTGAGGTAATCCGTCCCCTAGAACTTAGAACTACTTTAACCTAACTCCCTAAGGACATCATACACATCCATGCCCGAGGTATGATTCGAACCTGCGACCGTAGCAGCAACGCGGTTCCGGGCTGAAGCGCCTATAACCGCTCGGCCACAGCGGCCGGCCATATCCAACATTTCATCACCCAAATCCGAATATCCATAGCGACGTTCACATGTTGGATGAAATGTGTGCTCGCCGCAGTCTGGAGTTAATTTACGTTTTTTCTTCGTATCGTTCAGTAATTGTCACCCTGTATGAAATTTTTTGTCGTCGTTCTTGTCTTCAGTGTGAAGACTTATTTAATGTAGCTTTTCACGCAAGTCCAAACCGTCCAATCTTTGCCGTCTCTTAAAAACTACTGCAACCCACATCCATTTCAATCTGCTTACCATATTCGACCCTTTGTTTCCTATAATTCTCACTCCTCTCCATCCCGCACGAACTTCGCACCATAACTAAAATGACAATTCTTTATGTCCTATGAACTGATTCCTTCGTTTGGTCATGTTGTGTGGCAAATTTCTTTTATCCCCAAATCAGTGCGAAACGTAATCATTTAACTGAGGTACACACCTATTCTTCAGCTTTCTTTTGTAGTACCACATTTTCAAAAGTACATGAGCTGTATTCCTAGTTGCCAATACCGACAACCATCAGCTGTATTATGGAATGACGACAATCAAACTCTACTTAGGACCAGGAGTCGAACCCGGATATTCGACTTTACGCGAGCTGTCGCTTTAACCTCTTCGGCTATCCGTGCACGACTCACGGCCAGGCCCAAACATCCGCATGTCATCATTCAGGCGTCAGTACCTGTACTCGCACACACCTTACACTGATTCCCGTACAGGGGAGGACAGTTTGATTGGAAGTCGCTGTCTGATATCGGCGAATAAATACAATAACACAGTGTCTGTGTTGTTAAAGAAGAACGATGCAGTATTTCCTTCTGACATGCATGCACGTATAGCCAAAGCGGTTAAGGGGACATTGTATGTCCTATGCCAGCAATGTTAAATTATAAAATCGTGGAAACTTCTTGAGACACTGTAATATTTCTGGCTTATTCAGCCATCATATTAGGCTCCAGGAAGCTATTCCCAGGGCAGTGGAGATTCAAGAAGCATAGAGATGACGCAATGTGGGACGAGGTACCGGTGACAGATGTTAGATTCGGTATCATTCCCGTGAGAAACACCGCCTGCATGATGCTGCTGCTCTGTGATTGGCTGCTGTGTTCGGGGGTAGGGCGCCAAAACGTTAAACTTTAGTTGCTATTATTAATTAAACCTGTCATCCAAATTACTTCATTTTTTAAAAATAAACATCTCTCAACAGCCAGCTATCAATCAGTCATTTCAAAATTATTAAAATCAAAGTATTACTAAAACAAAAGACTTACGATATTACTGCCGATGCATTTCGGTGGCGTTCGGGTCACGCCTTGCTGGTTTGGCGCGCGAAGTGTCTCGGGCAGTCCGGCTCTCCAGTTGTGACCGTTCCAGTAGACAGACATGTTGTCTGTTATAGCAGCATCTGTTTCATCAATTTTATTTACTACAGTTCCGACCGTCGCTAGGTACAGACATGTTGTATGTAATACTAGTATTTGATTCATGTAATTTTATTCTCCAGTTCTGACGGTTCCAGTAGACAGACATGTTGTCTGTGGCAGGATGTATTTTATGTTATTTTAGCCAGGTATAAGGACTGTGGAAAGATATGTTCAATAAGTTGAATAATTTCTCGTGTCTATATCAATAAAAACGCGAGTGGCATCCCAAATGAGTTAGAGTTTCTACGTAGCAGTAGTTCCTTGCGAAGTTAATTTCAGCCTCAAGAAAAATAATCCACGACCTGCGTGCTGTTTCCTGCGCTGGGGACATCATCATCATCATGAAGACAGCAGGTTAGTGAACTGTACAAGAACTTATGTATTCCACACAGGGCAGTGGAAACAATTAGGCGCCTCACGTGTTCTGCATGCACAGTACAAGCGTGCTCAGTGACAAGTCATCTGCAGTAATGCAGAGGAGGTAAAGAAGGATGAAAGTATTAACACTATCTCACTTTTATTCCTTTTTTTCTTGCCGTAACACCAACTTACAATTTTCCACAATTATTGAATGCACCTTTGCAGACACACTGATCTAGAATTATTACTAAAATTGTGTTGTGGGGCTCGTTTCTTTTGTTTTTTTGTTTTTCAAACACTCAATTTTTAACAGAATTTTGTAAACAGATGAACATAAAAAAACAAAACAACTCAGGGTATTTTAATTATTCTAGTTACATATGTGTTGAATCTCACACTTGGCATGCTATGAAAATTTCATGTCTCTGCCATCAGTACTTTATTACAAAAGGAGTCACTTATTGCAAAAAATGCAGTTCAGAGATATTGAGGTTTAAAACTTAGTTTGCTCTCTCTCTCTCTCTCTCTCTCTCTCTCTCTCTATATATATATATATATATATATATATATATATATATATATAGACTTGCACGTTGATAACTTATAAAAATCGAAGTGACATGACCACCTCACCAACAGAAGGCTTGAGAAATAAAGAGCTGCTGCAAGGGTAGACTTTGTTTCCTATAGCCCACGATTTCTACAAGTAGTAGATAATTACCAGGCTGTGCAGTCGTGCAGGTGGCCAGTAACTTCCCGTCGTTCTGTCCTCCTTCCTTAGTGTTCACTACCCAGGTGTCGGGTCGTTGACCTTTGAGCGCCCCGTTTGGCCGTACCATACCCTGCTCTAGGTCTCAAATCCGACGTTCTCTTTTTTCGCATTCACACCAAAAACTTTCACAAACTAGCGAGCTCGTCACCGTGTTAATAAAGAAAAGAAATGAAAGTTATACGGCGCCCCGCACTCGCTATCGCAGTGATTACAACTCACCAGTAAACGTTCTCATTCTGATTTTTCTCTCATGTCTGTCTCTGAATTACCAAATCGCATTCTAATTTTCATGAAACTGGCATGCAGTATTAGCTGCTGCATTTCACCGTGTCTGAACTTTTACACCTTGTCCAAATTTTCCTCTGGCTTCTGTCTCGCTCCCCAACCACTGCTTCCGGTCCACAGCCCTCGACTTATACAACTGCAGTTTGGTTTCTGTACAAGTTGCAAATAACACTTCACACTCTCTGTTTGCAAAGATGGCACTCGAAGGTATTCAGTCAGTCACACTTTTCCATTATCGAATGCAACAGGGCAAGCAGAAGATGCAACAGGGCAAGCAGAAGGTACAACTAGGCTACACGGTGTGTTGAATGTCCAAGAATTTCGACGACCTAAAACCCATCGAACTGGGTTAGCGCGTCGTGTCCTCGAATAGCGGGACGCATTTCCCTCGATATTTAAGTGAACAGAGTTGTGAATAATGTTAAATAAACGTAGAAAGAAGGCAGTGTCTACAGAAGAGAAAAAGGAAGTTTGGACGGATTGTAGTAGTGTTACACAAGGCTAGGACGCTCTTTGTCGCTGAATCTGTTCGTCGTATATGACGAAGAATTGACAGGTAAGGTCGCAGAGGATGGAAGAGGCACCGCCATTGGAAGAGAAAGGGTAAAGTGTGTAAAATACGCGAATGATCAGTCGGTGCTCGCAGAATCGGATGAGGAGCTATAAAAGATGCTGAAGAGTACTGCAAGAAGAGGAAGGAGTATGAAATGAAGATAAATATAGGAAAGACAAAAGTGATGACAAAAAGCAAGTAGAAAGTTCCAGTTAATGTATGCCTGGACTGGAAGGTGATGGAACAAGTAAAATCCTTCCTGTACCTGGGAAGTTTAATAGGATGGAATGTACAGAAGAAGTAAGGAGCTGGATATCTATGGGACAGAGAAGATTTGAGAATGTCATACATTTACTAATATCTAGAAGAATTCCAGTTTACTTGACGGAAAGATTCGCTAAATATTATGTCTGAAGTGTTATGTTACATGCAGTGAATCGTGGCCAGTTAAAAGAAAGAAGGTATTTACGAAGTTTAGAAATGTGTATGGAGAAGAATGCTTAACTTAAAAAATTGTTCAAATGGCTCTGAGCACTATGGGACTTAAATGCTGAGGTCATCAGTCCCCTAGAACTTAGAACTACTTAAACCTAACTAACATAAGGAGATCACACACATCCATTCCCGAGGCAGGATTCGAACCTGCAACCGTAGAGGTCGCGCGATTCCAGACTGAAGCGCCTAGAACCGCTCGGCCACTCCGGCCGGCGCTTAACTTAGAGTGAACTGACAGACTCAATAATGAAGATGTATTTAAGAAAATAGGCGAAGAAAGAAAATTATTGTAAGTGACCAGAAAGGAGAAAAAGTCTTGCCTGGGACATATACTGCGTAGGAATTCTCTACAACAGAGAATTACAAGGGAAAATGTGGAAGAAATAAGAGGAAGCGGTAGGAGGAGAATTGGAACGGTAGGATGACATTAGAAGAGCGCGAACACACAAACAGATGAAGTAATAGGCTCAGAACAGGACACGATGGAAAGCCTTCATTTCAAGCCTGCGTTAAGACTGGTATTCTACAGCGAAAAAGAACACCACTGCATGGATTATTTCTCCCCTTGAGGCAGATGAAGGTTATTGTTGGTTGCACCAAGACAGTCTTACTTGTGACAAATGTAATGAAAAATTCATTTCGAATTAGAGTTTTTTGGTTATCGAATCTTCTCTTAAGGATTATAACCCAACGTTCTCCCAGTTTAACGTCTCCAGACTTCTTCCTGTGGGGCTTAACTCGAAGTGAGGGTCCACAAAAACGAAAGAGTGCACGCACTGGCGGAACTAGAAATCAACGTAAAAACGGAGATTAGCAGCACCAGTGCAACATCTAGCGCTAAGTATATTCAAACATTGTAAAACGAGTTCGTGGATGTGTTACTGAACATGGTAAACGAAATGGCCATGTGTAACGAACATTGTGTGTGTGTGTGTGTGTGTGTGTGTGTGTGTGTGTGTGCACACTTTACGGTGAGTTAGCCGATTTGAGTAGGCTGAATTTCTATTCCTTGACATCTATTGTCTCTTTGTTGTTGTTAACTTCCCTATTTATTAGATTTCTTGGTGTGCCATTATGGCCAAACTCACTGCCTAAAACCTGAGAGAAAAGGCCTGGAAAATAAGGCATGAAACTTAAGCAGTGCTCTACATAATCGATAGTGAGTTTTGTCTTTGAGAGGCTACAGTTCGATAGTTAAGTTTTAGCTTTGGCAAGTATTATAAATGCAGATCACGTGTAAACTTCTACCACGCTCCGTTTTCACCGCCTTATGTCACTCTCCGACGTCTGGACTGTCAGTCGGCAAGACTGAACAGATCCAGGGTCACTTCTGAAGATGTCCAGCACAGCTGTGGACGAAACATCAGGAACGAAAAAGTTTTACGGACCACGATCACACAACTTGGAAGATTCACCAATGACTGGTTAATTTTACATTACGTAGTCGTGTACTGCTATTTCTTAAGCCTCTCTCAGCCGGCCACAAGTGAGTGTGACGAGGGCGTGTTTGTGAGGCCACTGCCGCAGTCAGCCGGAATCTCTGGAGAGCCCCTGGACATGCCAAGCGCTCCAGCACGGCCACCGGCAGGACTCGGAGGAATAAAACTTGAGAGGCCTCCAGATCCCACGCCTGCACCGATCGGCACGTAGTGTTGGCAGCCCTGGCTGACGAGCCCCGCTCACGTCCACCGCCCCCTCCTCCATCACCCCCTCCCCCAGCTCCCCACCACCCACGTCGACCCTCGTGGACCGAGCCGCGCCTGCGAGACGGCGATAACGCCCCCGCAAACAGTGGGCAGAGCACCGTTCCCGCCGCCCCTACAGTTTCACGGGGAATCCCCTACGGCCAACATTTACTGCCGGAAAGGTTCCCACACTGCTGCCGTTCTCGAGACGTGCACCTATGTGTGTCCTGGAAGTTCAGAACTTTTCATATATGTACAGACAGCGGTACTACAAGTGATAATTGCCGGACTCAAAAACATTTTCAGGCATCTAAAAGAGGAGGGAAATTCTCCAAATCTACCACCAGGTGTACAGAAGAAATAACAGCTGTCCTGTCCAGTTTGCTGACAAAGGGTGAAAATTTAATAAAATGTAATTCACGTTTGCGATCGCAAATCGAGTGAAACAGGACACAGATTGACCTGATTAATATTTGAGAAGTCGGTGGAATTAATTGTTAAGGCCAGTCGGAGTGGCCGAGCAGTTCTAGGCGCTACAGTCTGGAACCGCGCGACTGCTACGGTCGCAGGTTCGAATCCTGCCTCGGGCATGGATGTGTGTGATGTTCTTAGGTTAGTTAGGTTTAAGTAGTTCTAAGCTCTAGGGGACTTATGACCTAAGACGTTGAGTCCCATAGTGCTCAGAGCCATTTGAACAATTTTGAACTTTCTCAGAATTGTTGACACTCCAGTACCGCCAACATCTGTGCTGTGAGGTCTGGCTTCGCTGGCCGGATCAAATCGTAAATGCCACTTTGGTTGTGTGCCCCTGGAGGACCGACACTGCGGTGAGGTGTCAGCGTTAACACAAGTGTCTAGAGAGGTGTTCGCCGTCTCAGTCGATCGCAGTTATTGGTTGGAGCAGGTCGTTATGCTCCCTAGAGCGGCTGCTGCCGCTTATCTATGCGCCGTGGATTGCCCAGCCTGTGTTAGTGCAGGTTTGATCACTAACACAGGGGCGAGAACTACTGTTGAAATTTCCTAGTGATGCAACAGTTAGCATCCCGATCGGTAGGAGCCATACAGCCAAGGGTGCTTTAGCTATTGCTAACGCGTGCTACCCCTTGGCCACTAATCATTTAAACGAAACTGTCGCTGAACACACACACACACACACACACACACACACACACACACACACCTCTCTCTTTCTTTCTTTCCAGGGGCTGAGACTCTGAATGAGTTATTCAGCCGCTCTTTTATGTTTCAGTTGTTTTATCTGTACTGATTCGCAAGAAGACATTTTCGTGCCAGGTATGAGTTGAATATAGATTAACTTGTAACGTGCGCGTGGGGCACACAATACTCATTAAAGCCTGTACTATGGTAAGTTGACGGGCTTCACCTTATGAGGAAGGATTTTTGTATAGATATTGACCGCGTGTACCTGAATGGAGGCAAATCAGACTTACACCCACTCTGTAATAACAATGGTAAGTCGAGCAAGTTCGAAATGCAACTACACGTCAGGACGGACAAAAGAAAGCACAGTAGATGCTACCAATTTGTTAATAATACGGTCGCCAGCATAATTAGGCATTAACTGAGTTTCTTCCCTGTACAAGTTGATGTACGTGCATGCAAAACAACACATAATAACACTGCATAATATGGTAAATTTTAGAACCAGAAAATCTACTGAACTGATAATTTCACTTTCTGTACTAATATGGATGAACCATAAATACATAACATTACACTATAATGTTTACTACAAAACTTCTTAGTGTCTATTGATCTGATTAAAATCGGGCATAGGTTACCCTAGAAATAGCACTTTCGAAACACACACACAATGTCAATTTTGATAAAGGTAAAACACTGATAAATTTTGGTTTCTATTTTTGCTTTGACCTTGCTGGTCAAATCAGTTTAGAACACTTCAGAATTCAAATGAATAAAAAAAAGGTGGGGGACCCTGAAACTGTTATGATCACTGTATAAAAAAATTAAATTACTGAAAACATTGTGTGCTCAAAGTTTCCACTATATGAGTTACTACTCTTTTTATCTTATTTCCTGCTCATTTAAATACCATTATATCTGTCTCGAAATAATTAAACTTCATTACTAAACCAATTTAAAAATTATCTTCCAACTTTGGCAGTCCTTTGTTATTCGTCTATTGGTTCATTAACAACAAAGTTCTTTAAACATCATTCTAACATAGCTAGGTCTGCATGTAATTATTATTAACATAAACTTTAATTCTTCATTTCGGGACACTCGGATTGCACAACATTTGGAAAGGACTCTGGCTAGGTTAGTTGTGAGGATAATTAAATGATAGGACAGTTCTGGTAAAATTTAAGTTGTTATTGAACAGTATGGAACAAAAGTAACACTGGTCCACACGAATATAGTACTAAAAGTTTCAACCTGTTTGTATCGATGCGTCAGTTGGCGGGCGGCGAGATGGCGAGGCACAGAGCACACATACAATCACAGCAATGGCTCTTGATATACCGACACTTTACTTCTTCTTAGCGTCGCAATACTTTTCCATTTAGTGCCTATGGAATTTTACCATGCTGTATGGGCGTCGGAACGGCATACCCGAGGCTCCATGAAACTACGTCTTCCAGGAGAGCCTCCTCGCTCCAGAACGTGTTGCTCAGACCAATGCCAAACTCCACCTACTACTGCTGAGCCCGTTGTGCCGTGCAGCGCCCGTGCGCATTTCTCCGCGCTCGCCTGCCATCCACCTTTTACGGCTCCCTTACAGATAGGGTATTCACCCGAGGTTTTGCATTCTACATATTCTAATACATTGCCTACGCATGGACCAGACGCATAATTACAATTTTAACATCTTACAACAGTTCCAACATTTGTTACACTCCAATTCTATTACAATATTGCTTGAAATTTGACATAAACATTAATATTCACATTGAAAATTGTTTACAGTTTCTTTAACATAATGCCATGAAACAAAACAAAAATCAGAACATCGATTACACTAATTTATCGAAAATCAGAAGAAAAATTATTATATGCACAATAGTACAGCGTTGTTGTTGTTACAAACTGTTTTTATACTGTAACAAGCTACCTTCCATTACAATGTTTTTGGAACAATATATTTAAATTTGTACCAGATTAGTCTGTCTTCTGGTCTGTCTGGAAAACCTGCAACACTAAGCAGAGTCCATTGCCGACCATGGTCGACACAGAGAAAGTTAGCAGGTGAGAAACATGTCTTCCAACTGACTGGGAATCAGCGGATAGACAGCTTCAATAATTCACCAACCATATAGCAATTCTCAATTAGCAAAAACAACAGCGTCAACATTCTTTCGAATTTTGAAATCGTGATTGATTAATTGTGTGCTTCCGGGTGACCACCAAAACATAACACCACGTACACTGATAAGCTGGAACATTATGACCACGGACCTACAGTCGATATAAACGCGTCTAAGCGATAGCAGCATCGCCTGGCAAGGAATAACTTTTATTGAGACACACGCATAGTGGATGTAGTATCAGTGAGCGTACCGTCCGTATCTGGAATGGGAAAGGCACGACATATACCTGAGTTTGACTGAGGACAGAGAATGATAGCCCAGAGGCTTGGCACGAGCATTTTGGAAACTGTGCGAGTCGATAGGTGTTCAAGAAGTTCTGTGGTGTCTTCAACAAGTGGCGAAACCAAGGTTGTACCGCGTCCAGACGTCGTGATTTTGTGTGGCCACGCCTCATTACAGATGTCGGACGTCGTAGGCTGGGCACACTGCTAAAACAGGACAGACTGGGAGCTGTAGCGGAACTGACAACTGACTTTAACAGTGGGTAAAGTGCAAGTGTGTATGAACAAATAGAGCATCGAACACTCCTAACGATGGACATCTGCAGGGGAAGAGCCATGTGTGTTCCAATGTTAACACCACGACATCGCCGACTACGACATCGCCGACGACATCGCAGACTACGACATCGCCGACTACGACATCGCCGACTACGACATCGCCGACTACGACATCGCCGACTACGACATCGCCGACTACGACATCGCCGACTACGACATCGCCGACTACGACATCACGAGCTACGACATCACGAACTACGACATTGCCAACTACGACTGAAGTTGGCATATGACCATTGGCACTGAGTGTTGTCGCAGAGGCATAGCATTCCACGGTCTGTTGAATCCCGATACTTTCATCACGCCGATGGCAGGGTGCGAATCCGTCGTCTTCCAGTTGAACAGCTCTTGACACCTGTACTGCAGAAAGGAGACAAGCTGGCGACGGCTCCCTTATGCTCTGCGGAACATTCACGTAGGCATCCATGGGTCCAGTGGAGCTCGTGCGAGGCACCATGACGGCCAAGAAGCATCGTACACTGGTTGCAGACCACGTGCAGCCTTCATGACTATCAAAAATGGTTGAAATGGCTCTGAGCACTATGGGACTTAACATCTGTGGTCATCAGTCCCCTAGAACTTAGAACTACTTAGACTTAACTAACCTATGGACATCACACACATCCATGCCTGAGGCAGGATTCGAACCTGCGACCGTAGCAGTCGCGCGGTTCCGGACTGAAGCGCCTAGAACCGCTCGGCCACCGTGGCCGGCTCATGACGATCATTTTCCCGACAATAGTGGCATTTTTCAGCAAGATAATGCACCATGTCACAAGACCAGGAATGTGATGGAATGATTCGAAGAACACAATGGCGAGTTCCAATTGATGTGCTGCTCCTCCCACCCCCCCCCCCCCCCACCCCCACCGCCAAATAGCCAGCTCTGAACCCGATTGGACACATCTGGAATTTAATAGAGCGATGCGTCAGAGCTCATCGCTCCTCTCACCGTAATTTACGAGAATTATGTGACTGGAGAGAGAGAGAGAGAGAGAGAGAGAGAGAGAGAGAGAGAGAGAGAGAGAGAGAGTGCACAATGCGTCATCAATGATGTCACCTGCGCCAACGATGGACATACCGGCTATTAGTTAAGTGATCATAATGTTCTGGATGATCACTGTCTAACTTTCAAATCATTTGACTTACCTAATACGTGGTTCTTTTATTTTTTGCTATTTATCTACATTCCTGATTCTGAACTTAAAGTCAACTTTTCCTATACATGAAATATAATCTGAGAAAACAATTATAGGTTACTGGTCCATATGTGGGCTCGTTAGAACTACTATAATAGCATACGAAAAGCCGCAGTGAAGTGGCTGTGTTTTGAACAGGCGAAGGTGGAATGTGTGTGTAAAGTGTAGTAATAGACGGTGTCAGTTGGAACTATATTCCAACAGTATTGTCGAGCAAACTTTCAAGATATGTATTTAATTTTTATTTAGTATTTCACTGTTTTCTAACTGTGGCACGTGTATGTTGATTTATGTGTACTTATGTGTATTTAACATCTATATAGTAGCCGAGCGGTTCTACGCGCATCAGTCCGGAACCGCGCTGCTGCTACGGTCGCAGGTTCGATTCCTGCCTCGGGCATGGATGTGTGTGATGTCCTTAAGGTTTTAGTAGTTCTAAGTCTAGGGGACTGATGACCTCAGATGTTAAGTAACATGGTGCTCAGAGCCATTTGAACATCTATAAACAGAAACTACAGCTCTCTATTAATTTCGTTGGTTGCTTTAGATGCTCCTTCTCCCAGAATCACACAGAATATTTTCATAACCAGCAATGTGAAACAGTAACTTGTTGGGGAATTATCAACATTACACGTAGAAGGTGACTCAGTCACTTTCTCATTAAGTATGTCCGAATGCGACTGGCGGATTCAATTTTATCTTGCACGTAATTACAAAATTTCCATGACGAAACAGATCCTCTTACCAGTACGACGTTGCACCCGCTCTGGCCTCGGGACATGCGCTGACTCGCTTGGGAAAGTTCTTATAAAGCCGTTGAGCCAAGCTGGCCCACAACGGTTGTAGCTGATTCTCCATATCATGGATACTGCCACTGGGATGGAATTCACGTCGGAGCTGATCCAACACATGGTCTTTGCGCGGCAGATTTGGGAACTTGCGTATCATGGAAGAATGTCAACATCACGCAGACAGCTCATAAATACACGCGTCTTGAGCGGATGAGCATTGTCCTGTTGAAAAATGGCACTACAATACTGTCGCATGAGAGGTAACACATGAGGATGCAGCATACCTGTGACGTACAGTTGTGCCAGGATAGTTCCCTCAGCCATTACCAGCTGCGACCTGAGATCGTAACTGAAGGTTCCCCATATTATGACGTCAGGAGTTACACCACTCTGCCTATCAAAACATTGGAAAAATGGGTCCTCTGTTCAAGACCTACGCCTCCACACACGCGGACGACGATCATCTAGAGTAGTGCGGAACCGCAGCTCATCGCTGAACAAAATTCAGTACCATTCATCAGCAGTCCATTGTTCCTGGTCTAGGCACCGATCTATAGGCAGTCGTTTGTGTTGTGGCATTAGCAGCAGCCTGTGCATGGGATGATAATTCCACCGTCAAGGTGCTGCTAATCTCTGAGCACTGCTCTGTGACGACACAAAACGTTTCTGGAGTCCATTACTTGTTCCCAGATGGCAGGCATGGACCTGGTGCACAAAATGGCGAGCCTCCGTAATGGTGATCAAACGTGATCGATTGAAACCTAAATGTCATTTTACTTGTATTCACGATCCGATGCAGCAAAACACCGGGCCACTGTCACTCATGAAACGCTACGATTTTAGATGTTGCGTAATACAGCCAGCCGAACAGATGGAGGGCTACAATAACGTTCCTTTCAAACCCTGTTATGTGCCGATAAGTCTGTCTCACATATGTACATGGCATGTCCGTGTCCCCCACAGTGATCTCTCAAGATCTGACGCTGTTCGCATCGGTTATACATCCTATGAGATATAGTAACAACACTAAACATGAACAACATCAGTCTGGTGGCCATTTTTACCTGTCAGAGAGAATTCCAACTCCAATCATTTATATACCCGCCGATGGTGTGTATGTATACGATGTTACACTGATATCCGATCATGCCTTTTGGGTGCTTCTAAAGAAGTAAATAAAGCTGAGTGAAACAAAAGTAATAAGTTAATAATCTTTATTCTACAAAGCAAAATGTATGGCAGATAGGCTGAAACGCCAACGGCTTTGCCACAGTGTTAACACTGGTCAGGCTGGACTAGCACTTTGATGGGTGACCATCCAGCCGAGCCCTGTTGGCAAGCAGGGTGCCTCAGCCCTAGTGAGGCAAACTGAGGACTACTTCAATGAGAAGTAGCAGCTCCAGTCTCGTAAACTAATATGAGGCTGGGAGAGCAGTGTGTTGACCACATGACCCTCCATATACAGTGACGCCTGTGGTCCGAGGACGACACGGCGGCCGGTCGGTACCGCTGAGCCTGCATGGTCTGCTTGGACGGAGCTCTTTAGTTTTGAAACCAGATGAGGTTATCACATTTGTTAGTAACAATAATGGACCAAGGATCGAACCCTGAGGGACACCAAAATTATCTCGTTTCGATTTCACGATTACCTCTCATACAGGTTTCTTTTGAATAACGATCCGGTTTTTTGCCGCGGTGTTTTGTGCAGGCAATGTTTGCACTTTACGCAGCTACTCCGACGATCAACGGCGGTCGGCGTGTGGCTGACGCGTCCGACGCCACAGTGGGCAGACACTGTGCGCGCGGCGTTTTCCTCCGCGCCCTTGGCGTCCCCTTATGCTGATATCGCGTGCGATAGCCCGCCGCGGCCTGAAAGCCTCCAGTGATGGCCTCTGCGGCGCCGGGCCCCTGCCCCGGTGCGCGCATAAAAACACTTTTAAGGCCGGCGCGGGCTTCGATTTAAGGCGGGGCGGGGCCCCTTTAGCGAGAGCACGCCGGCCGTCATGTGCTTCCAGAAACTGGCCCGTCCTGCCGCAGGCTACGCCCACACGTTTCTCCGGACACACAGCACCTCCCCAGTCATAAACACACAGGTAGGCTCACGCACGACGACGAAATTCCACGCTTCCACAGTACCTCCTACCTTGACCATTGCCTATTCGCACCATTGGATAGCAACATTTTGTTCACCTCCTACATGAGAGGTCCACAGCACGCCACCATTAATTACTAGTATCCTGAGAAAATTCGAAAGAAACGCCCTGCAGCAGATAACATTCCCTCAAAATTAATCAGACACTCTGGAAAGCCACCTATTATAACACTATTCACCTGATCTCCTACGTATGAAAGACTTGGACAAAATTATGGAAAACCAGCGAAAAGCGTATGCTTGAACATAAATGCAGATGCTAGCCAATCCTGCAGGTTCCACTGTTGCAGGTGCTGATATTATCAATACGTTGCAAGCATCAATCGTGGTCAGGACAGTGTTCTGCGTAGTTTTGAGAGCATTAAGTCGGAGATACGAGGGCTGTCCAGAAAGAAATGGACACCACAATGAAAACCCGATGAAGCTTTGCACAGACCTGTTGGGTAGGGGCTACATGGCTCTGAGCACTATATGACATAACTTCTGAAGTCATTAGGCCCCTAGAACCTAGAACTACTTAAACATAACTAACCTAAGGACAGCACACACATCCATGCCCGAGGCAGGATTCGAACCTGCGACCGTAGCGGTCACGCTGTTCCATGCTGTAGCGCCTAGAGCCGCTCAGCCACTCCAGCCAGCCTGAAGTAACATGAAGGCCGGCATCAGGTAGTGTCTCTAGTATGACCGTCAATCAAATGACGACGCTCTATTCACTGTGAGCGAGTGAAAGTGCCTAGAACAACGATGTCTCCCGCCAAGTAGGAGGGCCTGGTGAGAGGCTTCGCCTTAGTGAATGCAGCCCACCTAACACAGCTGCCATGCACTTCCTTCTTCGTGGCGATTCTCAGCCGCACTCTGCAGGGGCAGTGTAGATGCTCCAGCAGCCTTTTCGATGGGAGGTGTTCGAGCACAGCCTTAATTGGCTCGTCCTGAGTGTCATCTCTGTTCACATGGAACGCAGGATACAAAGACAACACTTGGGCTCAGGCTACGCGTTTTAGACCAGCAGAAAGAAATATCGGAAAGCACAGGAGGCTGCCTTCTGTGACGATGGTGTTGGAAATTTGGTATAACGCTCCGACAAATGTCTAAGTCGGAGCGGCAACTATGTGGGGAAGTACACTCCTGGAAATTGAAATAAGAACACCGTGAATTCATTGTCCCAGGAAGGAGAAACTTTATTGACACATTCCTGGGGTCAGATACATCACATGATCACACTGACAGAACCACAGGCACATAGACACAGGCAACAGAGCATGCACAATGTCGGCACTAGTACAGTGTATATCCACCTTTCGCAGCAATGCAGGCTGCTATTCTCCCATGGAGACGATCGTAGAGATGCTGGATGTAGTCCTGTGGAACGGCTTGCCATGCCATTTCCACCTGGCGCCTCAGTTGGACCAGCGTTCGTGCTGGACGTGCAGACCGCATGAGACGACGCTTCATCCAGTCCCAAACATGCTCAATGGGGGACAGATCCGGAGATCTTGCTGGCCAGGGTAGTTGACTTACACCTTCTAGAGCACGTTGGGTGGCACGGGATACATGCGGACGTGCATTGTCCTGTTGGAACAGCAAGTTCCCTTGCCGGTCTAGGAATGGTAGAACGATGGGTTCGATGACGGTTTGGATGTACCGTGCACTATTCAGTGTCCCCTCGACGATCACCAGTGGTGTACGGCCAGTGTAGGAGATCGCTCCCCACACCATGATGCCGGGTGTTGGCCCTGTGTGCCTCGGTCGTATGCAGTTCTGATTGTGGCGCTCACCTGCACGGCGCCAAACACGCATACGACCATCATTGGCACCAAGGCAGAAGCGACTCTCATCGCTGAAGACGACACGTCTCCATTCGTCCCTCCATTCACGCCTGTCGCGACACCACTGGAGGCGGGCTGCACGATGTTGGGGCGTGAGCGGAAGACGGCCTAACGGTGTGCGGGACCGTAGCCCAGCTTCATGGAGACGGTTGCGAATGGCCCTCGCCGATACCCCAGGAGCAACAGTGTCCCTAATTTGCTGGGAAGTGGCGGTGCGGTCCCCTACGGCACTGCGTAGGATCCTACGGTCTTGGCGTGCATCCGTGCGTCGCTGCGGTCCGGTCCCAGGTCGACGGGCACGTGCACCTTCCGCCGACCACTGGCGACAACATCGATGTACTGTGGACACCTCACGCCCCACGTGTTGAGCAATTCGGCGGTACGTCCACCCGGCCCCCCGCATGCCCACTATACGCCCTCGCTCAAAGTCCGTCAACTGCACATACGGTTCACGTCCACGCTGTCGTGGCATTCTACCAGTGTTAAAGACTGCGATGGAGCTCCGTATGCCACGGCAAACTGGCTGACACTGACGGCGGCGGTGCACAAATGCTGCGCAGCTAGCGCCATTCGACGGCCAACACCGCGGTTCCTGGTGTGTCCGCTGTGCCGTGCGTGTGATCATTGCTTGTACAGCCCTCTCGCAGTGTCCGGAGCAAGTATGGTGGGTCTGACACACCGGTGTCAATGTGTTCTTTTTTCCGATTCCAGGAGTGTATCTGGAAAGTGTAGCTAACTCTTGTAAATAAAATGTTTTGTGATTTTCACTGTGGTTTCCATTTAGCGTCCGATAGGAACTTACTTTCTGGACAACCCTGGTAGATCAGTGAATTCGAATGTGTACAACCTTTTGGTGCTCACACGATGGATGCTTCGGTAGCCAAAGTGCTTAGCACTTCAAAAGGAACTGCATCAAAGATTTACACCATATACAGTCGGAACGGAACGACGTCATCAGCTAAGCTAGGATGCAGACGAAATTGTGTGTTGAGCGGCCATGAAAAACGGCTATCGAAGAGGATGTGACAAAAATTAAAGAGGACGTCAGCTGCAAAAGTCACTGCGAAAGTAAATGTCGCACTCGCGAACCCTGTCAGCGCCAAAACAACAGAAAGGGAGTTAGATAACGTGGAAATTGGATGGCGAGCTGGAATTCCAAACCCACTCATCAGTGATGCAAATGCCTGTAACAGAAAAACATGGTACCTGAGCTAAAAAATTTGGACTAAGAAGCAATGGAAGAAAGTCATTTGGTCGGAGGAGTCTTGTTGCACACTATTTCCAACATCTGGCCGAGTTTACGGGCCTAAAGTGAAACGTGGAGGGGGTTGAGTGGTGATTTGGCTTGCCATATCTTGGTATTCCTTGGGCACCATGGTTACTCTGTAAGGCCGCGTTACTACCAGGATTATGTGACCATTTTGGCTGTCCAAATCCATGCTTTGGTGCAATATTTGTTTCCCATTGGCGATGCTGAGTCCCGAGACGAGACGAGACTGCCCACACAGCCTGCATCGTCCAGGACTGCTTTTGTGAGCACGAGGATAAACTGTCCCATCTTCGCAGGCCACCACCGCGATCAGATTTAAAATAACTGAGACTTTGTGATCCTTTTTGGAGAAAAGAATGCGTGATCGTAATCCACCCCTATCATCGTTACCTCAACATACCACTATTTTGCGCAAAATTGTATAAGATTCCCTTGAAAACCATACAGGACCTGTATGTAGCCATTCCCACCCGACTGGATGCTATTTTGACTCCCAACGGTTTCCCTATACCATTATCAGGCATCGTAATATGTTGTGTTTTTGGGGTTCCATATTTTTGTTCACTTCCTCTGTCCTGGATCGTATATTAGTCTAAAAGCTATAGAACTACATGAAAAGATTGCGTTAGATGATCACTGTGTGCTATAGTAACGATATTAAACGTTGAACTTTTATTAGATGCGGGGTAATACGTCAGCCTGGTAAATGTTGAGGCTGAAACTAGGCAATACCAGGCCGTGCAAACTTTGTGCTTTGTATTAACACCTCCACGCAATGTACAGTTATCTATACTATTGTTTAGTATTATTATCTATAGTATAGTGTTTATTGTGTGTTCTTTTATCAATATAGTGTAATATACGCACGCACGACGACGGTTACTGATCGAAGTCCAGCAAGTTCTAATAGGATGTTTACGCACATCCTAAAACTTACCTTAGCGTCATAATTTCAATGAGAAAACTGTCTTATTTTCTTCAAGAAGACAGTCAGTAATTCGGGGCACCTTGAAAATCTGCTTAAAGATTCAGTCTAGTTAAGGAGAGTGAAAAATTTTTCCTGTTACGGTGTCTTGTAATAGAACCAGATTTTCATGATAAGTCATCAGTGATACAACCTGTTAAACTCGCAGGACAGGACAAGTAGTAGGGTTTGCGGAAGGGGGGCCAGAATGAGCGGCTCTCAGTTACACTTCAAACATAACACTTTATTTAGTTGTCCAAACATTACAACGCAACTTCTGAGCATGACTATCGACAGAAAACGTTCTAATTCTAAAACGGCTGAAGACCCATGTATTAAATACAACTGCTATAAACAGGTACTCATCAGCATTTAACTTCTTCTTCCTTCTCGTAGTCAAAACAAATGGCATGCTTGGAACAAGCGTACCATAAGGCTGTTTAGCCAACAGTCCTGTAGTCTCAGCAATACTCCATGTCTTCCAAGCCAAAATGTTAGCATCTGGAAATGCTTCAAGGCCACCATAATCTGCTTGATTGCCCCACACAACTGCAAGTGTCAACCAGGTACTACCTCCAAACACTGTGTATACACCACAGGTAGAGTTCAGATGGAGTCCTCGAAATACATTTGGACCTCCAATCAACTGCTGTTTATTAAACTGCCCAGCCAAGTCAATATCAATAGCTTTCAAACTGCGATACACTGGAACACTGCGCCGCCAGCGACGACGCCATGCACGTCGCAGAGGCATTGCTGTGGCACGTTAACACGTTTACCTGTGATGTTTACTTGTGTTAACGTGCCACAGCAATGCCTCTGCGACGTGTATGGCGTCGTCGCTGGCGGCGCAGTGTTCCAGTGTATCGCAGTTTGAAAGCTATTGATATTGACTTGGCTGGGCAGTTTAATAAACAGCAGTTGATTGGAGGTCCAAATGTATTTCGAGGACTCCATCTGAACTCTACCTGTGATGTACAAGCAGTGTTTGGAGGTAGTACCTTGTTGACACTTGCAGTTTTATATATATATATATATATATATATATACACTCCTGGAAATGGAAAAAAGAACACATTGACACCGGTGTGTCAGACCCACCATACTTGCTCCGGACACTGCGAGAGGGCTGTACAAGGAATGATCACACGCACGGCACAGCGGACACACCAGGAACCGCGGTGTTGGCCGTCGAATGGCGCTAGCTGCGCAGCATTTGTGCACCGCCGCCGTCAGTGTCAGCCAGTTTGCCGTGGCATACGGAGCTCCATCGCAGTCTGTAACACTGATAGCATGCCGCGACAGCGTGGACGTGAACCGTATGTGCAGTTGACGGACTTCGAGCGAGGGCGTATAGTGGGCATGCGGGAGGCCGGGTGGACGTACCGCCGAATTGCTCAACACGTGGGGCGTGAGGTCTCCACAGTACATCGATGTTGTCGCCAGTGGTCGGCGGAAGGTGCACGTGCCCGTCGACCTGGGACCGGACCACAGCGACGCACGGATGCACGCCAAGACCGTAGGATCCTACGCAGTGCCGTAGGGGACCGCACCGCCACTTCCCAGCAAATTAGGGACACTGTTGCTCCTGGGGTATCGGCGAGGACCATTCGCAACCGTCTCCATGAAGCTGGGCTACGGTCCCGCACACCGTTAGGCCGTCTTCCGCTCACGCCCCAACATCGTGCAGCCCGCCTCCAGTGGTGTCGCGACAGGCGTGAATGGAGGGACGAATGGAGACGTGTCGTCTTCAGCGATGAGAGTCGCTTCTGCCTTGGTGCCAATGATGGTCGTATGCGTGTTTGGCGCCGTGCAGGTGAGCGCCACAATCAGGACTGCATACGACCGAGGCACACAGGGCCAACACCCGGCATCATGGTGCGGGGAGCGATCTCCTACACTGGCCGTACACCACTGGTGATCGTCGAGGGGACACTGAATAGTGCACGGTACATCCAAACCGTCATCGAACCCATCGTTCTACCATTCCTAGACCGGCAAGGGAACTTGCTGTTCCAACAGGACAATGCATGTCCGCATGTATCCCGTGCCACCCAACGTGCTCTAGAAGGTGTAAGTCAACTACCCTGGCCAGCAAGATCTCCGGATCTGTCCCCCATTGAGCATGTTTGGGACTGGATGAAGCGTCGTCTCACGCGGTCTGCACGTCCAGCACGAACGCTGGTCCAACTGAGGCGCCAGGTGGAAATGGCATGACAAGCCGTTCCACAGGACTACATCCAGCATCTCTACGATCGTCTCCATGGGAGAATAGCAGCCTGCATTGCTGCGAAAGGTGGATATACACTGTACTAGTGCCGACATTGTGCATGCTCTGTTGCCTGTGTCTATGTGCCTGTGGTTCTGTCAGTGTGATCATGTGATGTATCTGACCCCAGGAATGTGTCAATAAAGTTTCCCCTTCCTGGGACAATGAATTCAGGGTGTTCTTATTTCAATTTCCAGGAGTGTATATATATATATATATATATATATATATATATATATATATATATATTTTTTTTTTTTTTTTTTGAGGCAGGAGGCTCTAGGCTTTAGCCTTAAATAGTAATTAAGGCCAAGCGATATAAGACTTGTCAGATAGATCAAGTTTTTTAAAAGCGGCTGAAGGCCGATAAATTTAAAACAACATAGCTACAATAACCTTACAATACGCAGAAGGCCCAAGTTACATGACCAATACGAAACCTTACTCCAAAACGGATGAAGACCTTTGATTAAAAAAAACTGCAATCAATTTTCCAAGGCAGAAGGCCCAAAGCTTTTAACCTTAAATAGTATCTAAGCCCAAGTGATGTAAGACTTGATAAGTAAGAATCCAAAATTTTAAAACGGGTGAAGGCCCATCGTTTTAAGAACAATACAGCTACGATAAATTTTCAACAGGCAGCAGGTCCACATCTTTATCTTGAAAGAATGTAATACTTGATAAGTAAGAACCTTAAAACTTAAAGCGGCTGAAGGCCGATGCTTTAAAACAATACAATGAATTTTGAACAGGCAGAAGGCCCAAGCTTTATCTTCAGACAATCTAAGACTTGCCTAATTTAGAAAAACTTACTTTTAAAACGGCTGAAAGCATTTGATTTTAAAACCGCAATTACAAGCATACAAATTCCAACCATCGGTTATGAACCATTAAAAATACACAGTTAAACGCCCACAAGAAAGGCAGTATAGGCAACGGCGCACGTAAGTTGCCAGGGGGCTCGGTCTGCCCTTGAAATCTTAACGTTCGCTTAGGTGAGACAAGAAGTCGGCCCAACTATACTCGATCCGCCGGCAACACAACCAAGAGACAGTCAGGGACCCAACGACAAGACGACTTGCTAACCACCGGACCAGGGTACGAGAATTCAACATTCAAAACGTTACAACCAAAAATACATTAAGCTGTCAAAACAACACACTATGTTGGACAGCGACAACAGATGAGGAAAGGACGCCGCCTGAATTTACGTCAGCGACCAGAGCAGGTAAACAGAACACTAACGGCCACAAGGCAGAAAATTCCGCTGGTGAACTTGAATTTCAAACCGACACGCATAGTTAATTCCACCACACGGCGACTAAATCTTCACCAACTCGAACCCTCGCTGTTGCTCCCAGGAATACCGCCGCCAGCGAACCACCAACCAAGTGGACAACGTGAACAGTCTGGCTTCGATAATTAAATCACCACTGAAGCTTGATGTCCTGGGTCGGCGAGCCACGAACCTCGTAGCACTCTGAACAACCCCCACACCCTCCGACACTGCATAGAGACCGCCAGCGGGCACAGCCAACTGCGCCGCGCGGAGACTTGCTTGCTGATCTGCTCCAACCGACTGACTCTCTGCCAGTACGCCCACAAGAATTAAAGCAACGAAATTAGAATTATATTGATACCGTCAGCTGCGCTCGGGCGTCGATATACACTTCTGGAAATGGAAAAAAGAACACATTGACACCGGTGTGTCAGACCCACCATACTTGCTCCGGACACTGCGAGAGGGCTGTACAAGCAATGATCACACGCACGGCACAGCGGACACACCAGGAACCGCGGTGTTGGCCGTCGAATGGCGCTAGCTGCGCAGCATTTGTGCACCGCCGCCATCAGTGTCAGCCAGTTTGCCGTGGCATACGGAGCTCCATCGCAGTCTTTAACACTGGTAGCATGCCGCGACAGCGTGGACGTGAACCGTATGTGCAGTTGACGGACTTTGAGCGAGGGTATATAGTAGGCATGCGGGTGGCCGGGTGGACGTACCGCCGAATTGCTCAACACGTGGGGCGTGAGGTGTCCACAGTACATCGATGTTGTCGCCAGTGGTCGGCGGAAGGTGCACGTGCCCGTCGACCTGGGACCGGACCGCAGCGACGCACGGATGCACGCCAAGACCGTAGGATCCTACGCAGTGCCGTAGGGGACCGCACCGCCACTTCCCAGCAAATTAGGGACACTGTTGCTCCTGGGGTATCGGCGAGGACCATTCGCAACCGTCTCCATGAAGCTGGGCTACGGTCCCGCACACCGTTAGGCCGTCTTCCGCTCACGCCCCAACATCGTGCAGCCTGCCTCCAGTGGTGTCGCGACAGGCGTGAATGGAGGGACGGATGGAGACGTGTCGTCTTCAGCGATGAGAGTCGCTTCTGCCTTGGTGCCAATGATGGTCGTATGCGTGTTTGGCGCCGTGCAGGTGAGCGCCACAATCAGGACTTCATACGACCGAGGCACACAGGGCCAACACCCGGCTTCATGGTGTGGGGAGCGATCTCCTACACAGGCCGTACACCACTGGTGATCGTCGAGGGGACACTGAATAGTGCACGGTACATCCAAACCGTCATCGAACCCATCGTTCTACCATTCCTAGATCGGCAAGGGAACTTGCTGTTCCAACAGGACAATGCACGTCCGCATGTATCCCGTGCCACCCAACGTGCTCTAGAAGGCGTACGTCAACTACCCTGGCCAGCAAGATCTCCGGATCTGTCCCCCATTGAGCATGTTTGGGACTGGATGAAGCGTCGTCTCACGCGGTCTGCACGTCCAGCACGAACGCTGGTCCAACTGAGGCGCCAGGTGGAAATGGCATGGCAAGCCGTTCCACAGGACTACATCCAGCATCTCTACGATCGTCTCCATGGGAGAATAGCAGCCTGCATTGCTGTGAAAGGTGGATATACACTGTACTAGTGCCGACATTGTGCATGCTCTGTTGCCTGTGTCTATGTGCCTGTGGTTCTGTCAGTGTGATCATGTGATGTATCTGACCCCAGGAATGTATCAATAAAGTTTCCCCTTCCTGGGACAATGAATTCACGGTGTTCTTATTTCAATTTCCAGGAGTGTAGATCAACGGGATCAGGTGAAAATGTGTGCCCCGACCGGGACTCGAGCCCGGGACCTCCTGCTTACATGGCAGACCCTCTATCCATCTGAGCCACCGAGGACACAGATGATAGTGCGACTGCAGGGACTATCTCGCGCACGCCTCCCGCGAGACCCAAACTCTCACCTTGTATGTCCACACACTATATTCGTAGTGTCCCACCCGTATACACTCATTACTCGTGGAAGACATTCTTCCTACTCCCTAAGATTTCGGAGAATGTGTGTGCATCCGCACAGAAGAAGAAGGTCATGGCCGGTATCGCCAGAACTCTTACGGGACAGTGAAATACATGTACTGCTTCTGTTGTTGCTGAGAATGTGGGGTAGGCAATTTGCATAGGGGGTAGCACGGACTAAAACAAGAAACATGTCTCCAGTAAACATGGGCTCTAAAATGCTAATCTTAAAAACTACGAGCAGTTGTTCATCTACACTACTGTAAAACACGTTTCTTCCACTGAGAAAGTGTTCACATCCCATAAGTTATATTTTTTAGAGGCAATCTTTACTACTCCTTTTTTCCTTGTTTTGGTTCATACAACCTCCTCCAAAAATATTGAAACGAAAGAGCTTGCAGTAAAAGAGAGATATTTCACAGTGTCGGAAACGAACATGTGCACATAGCTCGTAAGCCATACACTATAGAGCATAGGTTTACTTCACTTAGCCGAGCGGTTCTAGGCGCTACAGTTTGGAACCGCGCGACCGCTGCGGTCGCAGGTTCGAATACTGCCTCGGGCATGGATGTGTGTGATGTCCTTAGGTTAGTTAGGTTTAAGTAGTTCTAAGTTCTAGGGGACTGATTCTGGGGTATGAACGGATGTGTTGGCACGTCTGCCGTGTAAGGGAATCCTGCTAGTTTTGATTACCTTCTGATCACGGTCCTTGCTCGCAGCTTGTCTTTAAATACACCGCTAACCTGGTTACCATATGTTGTGGCTATTTTAAATTAGTCGCTGCTCAATAGCCCAACACAGTTTGCCGGCCGTCAGAAACCGTGTTTGTGTTATTTATTCCTTTATTCTAGTCAATCTATAAGCATACTATTCTCAATTTGTTACTCTAGGTAGCCATTAAGTTGCCATTTTAGGCTGTTTAGATGGAATCCGGCTCCTTTGAGTAAAGATCTGTCAATGTCCGGTTTATTGTTTTCCCACCAATTTTTAATTGTGCTTTCGCGCGTATATACACTCCTCGAAATTGAAATAAGAACACCGTGAATTCATTGTCCCAGGAAGGGGAAACTTTATTGACACATTCCTGGGGTCAGATACATCACATGATCACACTGACAGAACCACAGGCACATAGACACAGGCAACAGAGCATGCACAATGTCGGCACTAGTACAGTGTATATCCACCTTTCGCAGCAATGCAGGCTGCTATTCTCCCATGGAGACGATCGTAGAGATGCTGGATGTAGTCCTGTGGAACGGCTTGCCATGCCATTTCCACCTGGCGCCTCAGTTGGACCAGCGTTCGTGCTGGACGTGCAGACCGCGTGAGACGACGCTTCATCCAGTCCCAAACATGCTCAATGGGGGACAGATCCGGAGATCTTGCTGGCCAGGGTAGTTGACGTACACCTTCTAGAGCACGTTGGGTGGCACGGGATACATGCGGACGTGCATTGTCCTGTTGGAACAGCAAGTTCCCTTGCCGGTCTAGGAATGGTAGAACGATGGGTTCGATGACGGGTTGGATGTACCGTGCACTATTCAGTGTCCCCTCTACGATCACCAGTGGTGTACGGCCAGTGTAGGAGATCGCTCCCCACACCATGATGCCGGGTGTTGGCCCTGTGTGCCTCGGTCGTATGCAGTCCTGATTGTGGAGCTCACCTGCACGGCGCCAAACACGCATACGACCATCATTGGCACCAAGGCAGAAGCGACTCTCATCGCTGAAGACGACACGTCTCCATTCGTCCCTCCATTCTCGCCTGTCGCGACACCACTGGAGGCGGGCTGCACGATGTTGGGGCGTGAGCGGAAGGCGGCCTAACGGTGTGCGGGACCGTAGCCCAGCTTCATGGAGACGGTTGCGAATGGTCCTCGCCGATACCCCAGGACCAACAGTGACCCTAATTTGCTGGGAAGTGGCGGTGCGGTCCCCTACGGCACTGCGTAGGATCCTACGGTCTTGGCGTGCATCCGTGCGTCGCTGCGGTCCGGTCCCAGGTCGACGGGCACGTGCACCTTCCGCCGACCACTGGCGACAACATCGATGTACTGTGGAGACCTCACGCCCCACGTGTTGAGCAATTCGGCGGTACGTCCACCCGGCCTCCCGCATGCCCACTATACGCCCTCGCTCAAAGTCTGTCAACTGCACATACGGTTCACGTCCACGCTGTCGCGGCATGCTACCAGTGTTAAAGACTGCGATGGAGCTCCGTATGCCACGGCAAACTGGCTGACACTGACGGCGGCGGTGCACAAATGCTGCGCAGCTAGCGCCATTCGACGGCCAACACCGCGGTTCCTGGTGTGTCCGCTGTGCCGTGCGTGTGATCATTACTTGTACAGCCCTCTCGCAGTGTCCGGAGCAAGTATGGTGGGTCTGACACACCGGTGTCAATGTGTTCTTTTTTCCATTTCCAGGAGTGTATATTGGTGGAATGTAAATTTTTTATTACCACTGAGCTGTACTAAATGTCATATTGTGAGGAAAGGAACTTATTGGAGGTTAACTGTCGCCGTAAGGTGTTGTGAACGGTGCACTTTCCTGTTATTCATTTTAGTGTTCTAGTCATTGTGTAAACTTGCTAACTACGAGGGCTATCCACAAAGTACATTACGTTTTGGAATTAAAAATAAATAAAGTATTGGAAATTTTTTTTATTATATACAGATGAAAGCCACACTTAAATACTACTTTTCTACATAGTTTCCATTTAAATTAAGGCACTTATCGTAGCGATAGACGAGCTTGGAAATTCCTTCGTCGTAAAATTCGGCCGTCTGCGCCTTTAACCACGTAATGACTGTCGTTTGGGACAGAAAAGGTGTGATTTTTGTGGATTTCCAGGAAAGAGGCACTATAATAAACTCTCAAAGGTATTGCCAAACTCTGCACAACCTCAGAAGAGCAATACAAAACAAGCGCAGGGGAAAGTTGGGCTCAAAGATCTTGCTGATTCACGACAACGCCCGGGCCCACACGGCAAATGCCACTCTTGAAGTTCTCGAATCTTTTAAGTGGGAGTTGTTTCCTCATCCGCCGTACAGTCCCGACCTGGCACCGAGCGACTTCCACTTATTCCCAGCAACGAAGAAGTGGTTGGCTATCCAGCGTTTTGATGACGACGCACAGCTTCAAGAGGAGGTAAGCACGTGGTTGAAGGCGCAGGCGGGCGAATTTTACGACGAAGGAATTTCCAAGCTCGTCCATCGCTACGATAAGTGCCTTAATTTGAAATGAAATGAAGTCCCATGCTTCTTTACAGAGCGTAGGGAAACGATGCGGGAGATCCGCACCGCCTTACTAGGCAAGGTCCTAATGGAGGTGGTTTGCCGTTGCCTTCTTCCGACCGTAATGGGGATGAATGATGGTGATGAAGACGACACAACAACACCCAGTCATCTCGAGGCAGGAAAAATCCCTGACCCCGCCGGGAATCGAACCCGGGACCCCGTGCTCGGGAAGCGAGAACGCTACTGCGAGACCACGAGGGGCGGACGCCTTAATTTAAATGGCAACTATGTAGAAAAGTAGTATTTAAGTGTGGCTTTCATCTGTATATAATAAAAAAAATTCCAATACTTTATTTATTTTTAATTCCAAAACGTAATGTACTTTGTGGATAGCCCTCGTATTTTCTCTTTACATGGAGTGTGCCTGCCTTGATGTTATAAGTGACCGTTTTATAACCAGTTCTTTAACGCGCCTACGCGAATATTTATATTCATGGGAGTACTTGAAGTGTGTTCGCCTGTTGAACTTTAACTAAAGTGCAGAAAACTGAATCAGATGCTTATTATTGTTCTAGTGCTATTTATTATCTGTCGAGAGTAACACGAGACATTTTCCTGGTCTGTTATCAAGTGTTACAATAAATGCAAATTGCAGTGACGCGATGCGCTGTTTCAGTTGTTCCCGTGATTTCGCATCTCCGCATTGGTTAATCTAAAATCATAATATTTAATTGTTTAAATATTGGAGGGAGGTGCGTCTGTAACACTGGGTACACCCCGCTGGCCAACAGCGATCGGCAGATCCTAACGGTCACGCATCCAAGTGTTAGCCAAGCCCGACAGCCCTTAACTTCGGTCGTCTGACGGGAACAGATGTTAATGCCCCAAGGCTGATTACTTTATCGCTTGCGCTGTCCTGAAGAATCTATAGACTATCAATTGAAACTGTCCCAGAAAACGGACGCCGAACTAAATTTAACGAAACCTCTGTCGTGGCTTGCACTAACAGCATCTGGGACAGTATAATTAAAGAAGCCCTCTAAATAAAAATCAGTGCTAACACTTTTAATAGAGACAGAGGACTGCAGCTCAGCGTGGCGTGCGATCCGGCAAATACGAGTTACAAGCAGGCGCATCGGGCGCAGAGAACGTACACTCCCATATATAGCGATGCCGTGGGCACCAGTGACATCAGAGCCGACAGCCGGACTACATAAACATTGCACCAGCAGCCCATATACTGCTGAATCAGTACATTCAGTGGGAATCTTTGTGAACATGGAAGATGTTATTCTCGCGAAATACCAATGGATAACTTTCGACAAAGGCTACTCCAGGGAGACTTGTGCAACAATTTTGCTGCCTCCATCGTGCACCTCGCGTACGGACAGTGTGAATAACAGAGTGATCAGAGGGCACAGAGAGGCTTACAGACTGTCCTGCGGTCTGACTCAATACGCGAATGAATCTGGCTAAATGTTCTCTAGTATTAATACGAAGCAGTCTCCGCCAGCAGACCTGTTCTCTGAATGTATATGTAGACCTCGGCGAAAATCCATACCACCAATCATCTGAGATCAGAACCTATTTCTCTCTACCTGTAGACCGGAAATAACAATATTACATGTCCTTCAGCGGTGACTTAGATTCGTCTCTTGTTGTTGTTGTTGTCTTCTGTCCATAGACTGGTTTGATGCAGCTCTCCATGCTGCTCTATCCTGTGCAAGCTTCTTCATCTCGAAGTACCTACTGCAAACTACATCCTTCTGCACCTGCTTAGTGTATTCATCTCTTCGTCTCCCTCTACGATATTTACTCTCCGCGCTTCCCGCCAATACTAAATTGGAGATCCCTTCGTGCCTCAGAACGTGTCCTACCAACTTATCTCTTTTTCTAGTCAAGTTGTGCCACAAATTGTTCTTCTCCCCAATTCTATTCAGTACCTCATCATTAGTGATATGATCTACCCGTGTACTCTTCAACATTCTTCTGTAGCATCACATTTCGAAAGCTTCTACTCTCTTCTTGTCCAAACTATTTATCATCCACATTTCACTTCCACACGTGGCTACACTCCATACAAATACTTTCAGAAAAGACTTACTGACGCTTAAGTCTGTACTCGATGTTAACAAATTTCTCTTCTTCATAAATGCTTTCCTTGCCATTGTAGTCTACATTTTATATCCTCTCTACTTCGACTACCATCAGTTATTTTGCTCCCCAGATAGCACAACTCATCTATTACTTTAAGTGTCTCATTTCCTAACCTAATTCTCTGAGCGTCACCTGATTTAATTCGTCTACATTCCATTACCCTCGTTTTGCTTTTGTTGATGTTCATTTACATCCTCCTTTCAAGACACTGTCCATTTCGTACAGCTGCTCTTTTAGGTCCTTTGCTGTCTCTGACAGAATTACAGTACCCATTATACCCTGGTATGTGAAACTTAAGGAGGAAATTAACTTTCGCATTACGGGTCACTGTCAAGTAACATAGCTAGATGAAACTTGGACCATACACAGAACGAACGAACTGCTACAGTATAGCACAAAAGGTAAACCAAAGACATACTTCGGGAGAGACGTTGGAACACCTCCACGTGCATCAACGAGATCTAACAGTTGGATAGTAGAGGAATGGAATGCCGTACCACAACAACATCATGCAAACCTTGTGGCCAGGATGGGACTACATTGCAAAGCATGCTCTGCGGTCCATTGTGATCACGCATACTATTACGAAGCATGTCCCAAACTTTGTAACATCCAGCACACTATCATGAGTACTGGTGACGAAAGTTTAGTCTTTGAATAGAAGTACCATTTCTGTTGGTCTCACTGCGTATTTATTTCAGTTACTTCATGTACGACACTGTAGAAGTTTCTTCTATGTATGGTCCACGTTTCATCGAGATGTGTTACTTGGTAGTGACGTATAATGCGGAAGTTACTCGTTGTTTCGTCCGTAAATTTTAGACAGCAGCGTACTACCTAAAAAATTGAGTAACTTCCTTTGATTATTACTGATTAAATGACAACATTTAAGGAATGCTGTAGATGTTTGAGGTTTTTCCCTCTGAATATATATAAAGTTTCTGAGTTTCTTTAGAACTATAGCACAGTGTCTCCCTGGAGCGGTGGGAGACAGTCGGATAAGAGGACCATCCCGGAGCGGCCTTCATCCAGTCTCTGGACGGTGCTCCATCTCCCTGAGACGAGTCCGGGGTGGGGTGGGGTGAGTGGAGGGAAGGGGAGGAATGGGGGGGGGGGGATGTCTACCGTCGCGAGTTACCTTCGCACACCCCCGGCACGCAGCTCCGCTTGACGGACGCTGAGGAAATGCCCGTCATTTCCTCGCGTCGACGGCGGACCGGAGTCGAGAAATTTCCGCGCCGAGAGGTTGGTAGCCCTTCTCCCGAGAGACTGATGAGGTACGCGGCCCCATCTACCAGAAGAGGGCCGGGGCGGCGGGTGGGGCAATGTCCCTCGCGGAGCAGTGTCGAAGGGAATGGGGAATGCGGGATAGGGTGTGATGCAGCTTCTGGGTGGGGAGAAGGTGCCACTGGTTCGAAGTTGTCGACACTGACTGCGAAATATGGGTCTCCCCCTGCGGGACGACTAGCGTCTACAAACTGCGTCGCTGTTCCAGTACAGCAACACGTACTGTATCTGTCGCCTGACTTCGTGGAGCGGCGTAACTCCTCAGGGCAGCCTAATGGTTGCTACAAGAATACTGGACAAGTAAGACTTCATCTGGATTCTGTGTTCTGGCTCCGAGATGTTCTTGAACAGGCGCAATTGTTATGTCGCAGAATGAATATTGTGACAATCACCATCAGACTCTTTCGCAGCGTTCAATTTGTGGTCCATAGTTGTGGGTTGTTGGCATAGAAGCATTACTGAACCAACATCGGAGTATAACAAACGCTTGAGGCTGCACCGACTACGCAGATGGTCTACTAATTATAGTACAGTAGAATCTCAACATTCCCAGTCGCGGAATTGCGAGTTTCCCGTAGATCTGAGCCCCGTCAATCCTTTTCCCCGCCCACTCATAGCACAGCACCTGTCGAACCACTCACTCCCCTTGTAAAAACAATAGCAATCGCCGTTATACAGAGGGGTCAAAAATAAATGTATCCACTGTTTACAAGTCAATAACTTGCAAACTAATTGACGGAGTTGTCTCATTTTTGGTGAAAGCGTAGCTTAAAGTCCAACTTAAAGATATCACTGTAGGTGTTCGAAATGGTCCCCATTAACAGCCACACACAAACGATGCCTCCGAACTGCAGCACAAACTACCGACTGCAACGTGTTCAGTTGGATATTTGCACACGAATGTACGATGGATTCTGGAAGTTCATCCAATGTGAGTGGCTTTTGTCGATAAACGACGTCCTTTAGTGGTCCCCACAGGTAAAATTCCAGAGGAGTTAGGTCTGGGGAACGTGGTGGATACTCCACAGCACCTCTGCGGCCTATCCATCTTCTTGGTAGATTTTCGTCGAGATACGCCCTAACACGAGTTTGGTAGTGGGCTGGGGCACCATCTTGTTGAAAGTAAACTCTTCCGTCTCCATACAAATCTCGGATGGCAGGTAAAATGGATGTCTGAAGCTTCTGAAGGTCCACCTCACCGGTAACTGTGCCGTCAAAGAAGAATGGCCCAATCAAGCCCCGGTAAGACAACTCACACCACACATTTACTCCTGGCAATTTCACGGCTTTGTCTACATGGACGTTCGGATTTTCGGCGGCCCAGTAGATGCAATTGTGGTGATTTACTGTACCACTGAGTTTGAACTGTGCCTCATCAGACCACACAATCATCTATGCAAACTCTTCAGCGTTGCGCACCATGTTAGTAAAACATTCGCAGTACTCCATTCTACGATCTGGGTCCACCTTGTTCATTGCGTGTAGCAATCGCGGGATGTAGCACTTCCACTTTTCTGCCTTCAAAAGTAGCCGAATAATTGAGCGACTCACTCCAGTTTCACGGGCACACTGCATCACACACTTCTGGGGTGAGCGAGTGAATTATTGTAACACACGACGGGAGTTAGCTGGACTTGTTACTTTTACAGGTCGTCCAGATCGTTGTTTGTGTAAATCTTTAACACAGCCTTCGGCTTCAAATTTATCTCGAATGCGCCGAATCGTTAAACGTGTCTGTGGCTCTGTTTGATACTCATTTCGCTATTGCCGTTAAACCTCATTAATGTTTTAGTACCTAAAATACCACTTCAAAACTGACTTCCTTTTATCGAATGTAAGCCTTGCGCCAGCCATGTTTACCCGAGTAGCTAGGTTCAAGTAATAACAAAACACTGACTGTCTGACGACTGTCATCTGACAAAACAAAGCAATACAACGCTTGTGTGGCGATTGCTGGAACTACAAACTATTACACTAACAAAGATGAGATAATTCCGTCAATTAGTTTACCAGTTATGGACTTTTAAACAGTGGATGCCTCTGTATAGGTATACGAGGTGTGGCTAGAAAAAAACCGGACTAGTACTGGTGAAACAATAAAACGAATGCCATAAGGCAGAAAGTCGCGTGGCCTGTCACGTGACTCTCGCTATGCCTACTGCTCGAGTTTCATCTGCCTCCTGCACTCAGTCTGCCCGTGGCGTCTGTTTTAAGTAGTTGACGTTTTGTCTGTGCGTCGGAAAATGTTGAGTGTACAGAAAGAACAGCGTGTTAACATCAAATTTTGTTTCAAACTAGGAAAATCTGCAAGTTAAACGTTTGTAATGTTACAACAAGTGCACGGCGATGATTGTTTATCGCGAACACAAGTGTTTGAGTGGTTTAAACGATTTAAAGATGGCCGCGAAGACACCAGTGATGACACTCGCACTGGCAGACCATTGTCAGCAAAAACTGATGCAAACATTGAAAAAATCGGTAAACTTGTTCGACAAGATCGCCGTTTAACAAGCAGAGCAGTGTCTGAGTTAACAGGAGTTGACAAGGAAAGTGTTAGGCAGATTCTTCATGAAAGTTTCAACATGAACAAAGTGTGTTCAAAAATGGTTCCAAAGTGTCTCACAATTGAACAGAAGGAACGCCGAAGAATGATTTGTTCTGACATCCTGGAAAACATTGAAAGTGATCCCACCTTCTTACAAAATGTTATTACTTGCGACGAATCGTGGTTTTTTACTTACGATCCCGAAACTAAACGCCAATCGATGCATAGGAAAACTCCTGGTTCTCCACGACAAAAAAAAGCACGAATGTCAAAATCGAAATTCAAGGCAATGATGATTGTTTTTTTGACATCAAAGGGATTGTGCACATTGATTGGGTACCAGAGGGACAAACAGTGAATCAGCATTACCACATTAGCGTCCTGGCTACCCTACGTGAGCGAGTACGGAGAAAACGGAACGATTTGTGGAGAAAAAAGTCATGGATCTTTCACCAAGACAATGCCCCAGCCACAGTGCGTTGTCAGTGAAGACGTTTTTGGCAAAACACAACATTCCCATCTTAGATCATCCACCCTACTCACCTGATTTGGCCCCCTGTGACTTTTTTCTTTTCCCTAAAGTCAAGTCAGCTTTGAAAGGAACTAGATTTGAGACTGTTGAAGCAGTAAATGAAAAAGCGACGGAAGTAATGTATGGACTTACCGAAAATGATCTGCAGCATTGCTATGAACAGTGGAAAATTCGTATGGAGCGGTGTAGAGACCGAGGAGGAGAGTACATTGAAGGAGATAACATGAAATTGTAAATAATTGTAAATAAATGTTTTTTCCAGCATCAGTCCGGTTTTTTTCTAGCCGCACCTCGTATTTCTAGGCAACCAGTTTCAACGCTACGCTACGTCATCTTCAGGTCAAAACTGTGGAGGATATAATACAGTAGTAATTACATATTGAAATACAGAGCATATTAACTAAAAGAATCAGGTGTTGCTCTGTATTTCAATATGTAATTACTACTGTGTTATATCCTCCACAGTTTTGGCCTTAAGATGATGTAGTGTAACGCCGAAACTGGTTGCCTAGAAATAAACCTATATAACGGTGATTGGTACTGTTTTTATTGAACATTGAACAGACGTAGTCCCATACTCCACCAGAAGATGGAGTTACATTCCTCTTACTTGTGTCGGTGACAATGGTCCCACACAGACGCTTCTCCAGGTTGTTGTCTACACAAGCAAACCTTTTGTTGGAAGGGATGTCTGGGGTTTCTCATTGTCGGTAATGTACAGTGTTGTGCTTCGTTTTCTTTGTTGCCTGCTTTTGTTTGTACATTTAAAAATGAGTGCTGTAATCCAACGAAACAAAGTTAGGAACTCAGAAACGACTTGAGAATGGAGAAACAATAAAAAAAAAACTTGGTGTCGAATACGGTGTTTGCGTAGTTACTGTCGGTGACGGGCGAAGAAGCCAACTGAAATTGAAACAGTTTTCTCGGAAGAAATGGTATGAAGAATCTCTTAACCGAAAGAATATAAAGAAGTCGGAGTTTTTAATAGTTCGATGTGGTCCCGGTACCGTTCACTATTAACACACCACTGTAACTGGCAGCAAAAGGGTTACTTTAAAGGAAAATCTGTATATTTTACCTTTGAAACTACGTAACCACCTGACATGGCAAAGAGGCCAAGAATTTACGTTGTTTCAAGACAACAGAATTGATAATAGGACAAAATTATTTGATAAATTAAGAATATTAAGAAATCAGAGTATTAACAACTTTGAAAAGCTTATGTTCTCTCATGTTGAGATGGCATCAAATTATTTAAGAAAATATCTACAGCAACGAAGAGATTCCCAAGCTAGGTAGCATGCACTGAATGCTGTAAGAAGAGGAAAGACGCCATTTACTACAGGCTTTCGCTACTGCAACCAAATTATTCACTGTCTCAAGAAACTCAGTTAACAGAAAACTGCTTCAAAAAAGTGATTCTACTGATGATAAGAAGATTCTTGGGAACTTCAGATATGAATTCAAACATGAACAATAGCGGGAACTACAGAACAATATTTTTGACACGGGACGATGATGATACGGCATTTCAGCTGCCCGAGCGAAATAATCTACTACGCTCATTCAACGAAGACAAAAATATGGCAGGCACGTACCCCGTGTGACAGTTTAGAAAAAGACATCTAAATGTAATCCTTACAAAACGAAATTCCTCTTCACCTTCGTCTTATTTTGCCTTTTCTCTGCCTTTTGCCTACCGGGTAAAGCGGTCATTTTGCAGACTTCCGCGTAAGCCTACTTTTCTACTCCAAAATGAGAGTTTGAACAACAGTGCATCTCGTCTTTTCTTCCGTTTTTGTCGTTCCTTACTTGCTTCAAATTTTATCGAGGTATACCCAGTCTTTCTAACTAATCGAGAGGTAGTTTATTTTTTGCCATAGGTGTTTCGCTTCCTTTATTTGTAAAGCATCTTCAGTGCCCTCCAATACATTTTTGTTTGATGTATGTGTGTAATGAAAGCGTTGTATAGTAGTCTCAAGTGTGTAACATATTACGTTTTCTGTTGTTTTTCTCTTGTCCTTCAGGTTAGAAACAACTTTTACAGCACAAGTTCCTTGCGATTAAATCACCATGTAGTGTTATTTAGCATGTTTTATGCATGTTTTATCAGGTGTCTGGAAAAGGTAGAAGGCGATATTCATATTTGCAGCTGGTTATATGATCTTTATACCTAATTTTGAAATTCCTGCCAGTCATTGCCAGATGTATTGGTTCACGTTCGAGGCGTCCTAACTGGTATATGCCTGCTCCTTAGTATTTACCTAGTATGTCTATTGCACTTTGTAAAAGTGACTGGAGTGTGTTTAGTGTTGTTTAAGCAATGTATAATCCTTGTTTCTTCAGTGTATTTGCTGTTTTGAGTATTGATTTGTATTTTATCCTAAAGTGTACTATTTCTTTCTGTTAGTCACGCCATGAGTGTTAGTATGTTGCATTTTTGTGTGTGCTTCAGTGTCTGTGGGGTTTTGTGGTGTTCGTGTTCTCTGCATGTTTTCGTTTTTCTGTAGTTGTCTTAATTTTTTGGTTGAGTCGTCTTATTATTTGGGTTTTAAAACAACTGCTCGTGGCTATGACTTGTACTGTTTGTAATTCTTCTTTCATAGTTTTCTGTGCTGAGTGGGATATTAGTTAATCTGTATCATTTGTGTCGCAGAGCCATTAATTTTTGATTATTTGGATGGTTGAATATGTGTTTGTGGCTATTGACATTATGAAGATGTCAAATGTGTGCTTATTGGTGTCTCACTCTATTGTTGTAGCCAAGAAATGTATTTTCTTTTGTATTTCTTTTTCCATGCTGAATTGAATTGTTTATGTCTGCATAAAGCTTGTCTATTTTCTCTGTCGGTTCATCTACCAAACAGATTATACCGTACACATATCAGCACCAATAAACAAATTTGTATCCTTTCTTTGTGGTGACTGAACCGAAGATTGTAATCTTTATGTGGTTATTGAATATGTTTACCTGTGTTCCTGGAGCTCTAAAACATAAACATCATTTAACAACAGAATGTCAGCATTCTCGGCTTTATCTCTCATTTGATGAACATATTTTACATTAACTGTATCTTTGGCAACAAAGCAAAATCTGCAATGCAGACCTTTCTCCTAATGCGGCATGATTAAGGCCCTGGGTCCATATTTGAGTAAAGTATCTTCGACGCCCATTTTATTCAACGAGACCTTGCGCCTAATGTTGGTAATCAATCCATATCACCTAGGAAAGTCAATCTGTGCCTTTCATCGAACCAAGCACTTCCACGTGACGAGATTCGGCAATCATTATCAAAGACTAAAATGTTATTTTGTAGACACATCAAAAGAAGCAAGACAGGGAGGAATCAGCTGAAAGAAAGAAAACGGGTTCTGAAAACTGAAGGATAAAAAGGAAAGTTTCTTCCTCTGAAGATCCTGATGTTCAAAAGATTTCGATTCAAATTCTGATGTATTAGATGTTGGTGATGAAAGTGACGGCAGTGAAGAAGCATAATCCCCAGCGTTCCTGTATTCCCAGGAAAACAATGGACAAAAATTGGATTCGGTGCGTACAGTGTTTTTTGTGGGGCCACGAAATATGCAATGGAGAATATCGTGGAACACTAGATTTATTTTCAGTATTTACTGAAGTTTTAAATGTTAATATCTCCGTGTTTCCCAGTATCAATAATGTCTGCAAGTTGGTATATGTTTAGCAGTTTTACACTGCTTGAAAAAAATTAGTATCCTTTTAGGGATTTCCAATTCACTCAAGATTTGTTGTCGCACAGTGCGTATGGAATACATGGTATCATTATATTTAAAGACCCATCTCACAAGCGGATCTGAGGTACCAGATATCAACCCATGCTGAAACACTCGTAACAGTATGTGGTGTGGCCTGCACATGTGGCAATGCAGGCGGTGACTCTGATATCCATTCGATCGTACACGTGGCGAATACTGTCCCAGGATACGTTATCCCATGCTTGCTCGACCTGCTGACGTATTTCTGCAAGAGATGTTGGTTGACGATTCACGCGAGTCACTCCTCGTCTCATCATATCCCACACATGTTCGGTTGGAGACAAGTTGGGACATACACTTCTGGCAATTAAAATTGCTACACCACGAAGATGACCTGCTACAGACACGAAATTTAACCGACAGGAAGAAGATGCTGTGATATGCAAATGATTAGCTTTTCAGAGCATTCACACAAAGTTGGTGCCGGTGGCGACACCTATAACGTGCTGACATGAGGAAAGTTTCCAACCGATTTCTCATACACAAACAGCAGTTGACCGGCGTTACCTGGTGAAACGTTGTTGTGATTTTTCGTATGAGGAGGAGAAATGCGTACCATCGCGTTTCCCACTTTGATAAAGGTCGGATTGTAGCCTATCGCGATTGCGGTTTATCGTATAGCGACATTGCTGCTCGCGTTGGTCGAGATCCAATGACTGTTAGTAGAATATGGAATCGGTGGGTTCAGGAGGGTAATACGGAACGCCGTGCTGGATCCCAACGGCCTCGTATCACTCTAGCAGTCGAGATGACAGGCATCTGATCCGCATGGCTGTAACGGATCGTGCAACCACGCCTCGATCCCTGAGTCAGCAGATGGGGACGTTTGCAAGACAACAACCATGTGCACGAACAGTTCGACGACGTTCGCAGCAGCACGGACTATCAGTTCGGAGACCTAGGCTGCGGTTACCCTTGACGCTGCATCACAGACAGGAGCGCCTGCGATGGTGTACTCAACGACGAAGCTGTGTGCATGAATGGCAAAACGTCATTTTTTCGGATGAATCCTGGTCCTGTTTACGGCATCATGGTGGTCGCATCCGTGTTTGGCGACATCGCGGTGATCGCACATTGGAAGCTTGTATTCGACATCGCCATACTGGAGTATCACCCAGAAAGATGGTATGGGGTGACATTGGTTACACGTCTCTGTCACCTCTTGTTCGCATTGACGGCACTTTGAACAGTGGACGTTACATTTCAGATGTGTTACGACCCGTGGCTCTAACCTTCGTTCGATCTTTGCGAAACCCTGCATTTCAGCAGGATAATGCACGACCGCATGTTGCAGGTCCTGGACGGGCCTTTCTGGATACAGAAAATGTTCAACTGCTGCCCTGGCGAGCACATTCTCCAGATCTCTCACCAATTGAAAACGTCTGGTCAATGGTGGCCGAGTGACTGGCTCACCACAATACGCCAGTCACTACTCTTGATTAACTGTGGTGTCGTGTGGAAGCTGCCCGGGCAGCTGTACCTGTACACGCTATCCAAGCTCTGCTTGACTCAATGCCCCGCCGTATCAAGGCCGTTATTACGACCAGAGGTGGTTGTCCTGGGTACTGATTTCTCAGGCTCTATGTATCCAAATTACGTGAATATGTAATCACATGTCAGTTCTAGTATAATATATTTGTCCATGAATACCCGTTTATCATCTGCATTTCTTCTTGGTGTAGAATTTTTAATGGCTAGTAGTGTAGTACTGGCCAGGGAAATTGCTGCACGTATTGCAGCGCACGTGGAGTTTAACCGTCAGTGTGTGGTCTAGAATTATCCTGTTGGGATAACACATGAACGTCTTGTTACCAGAACGGAAGAAATGGGTCTAAAGACATTCTGGACATATCGAGGGCTGCTTAGCGTCCCCTTCAGAAGCACCAAAGATCAACGAGAATTGTAGCTTATCGCACCCAAGAATATAAGCCCTGGGGTGTGGCCAGTGTGACTCGGACGAATGCACTGTATGAAACAGCGCTCTCCAAGTCTTGATTGGACCCGCAAACGATCACCACTTGCATGCAGGCTGAATCTGCTTTCATCGCTGATGATCACGGTGCGTCATTCCACCTTGTAAGCGATCCGGGTGACGTCACAAGTCGAGCAGTGCATTTCGATGCTGTGGCGTGAGTGAAAGACAGGCTACAGTTGTGCGTTCACGTAGTCCCACTGCTAATAACAGTACATGTTGACACGTCTAGGCAGATAAGACCTCGTATCTGTACTGTCGTACCTATGCGATCTGCCACTGCTGCCCTGACAACACGACGATCGTGGTGTGCCTCTTTCCTGCGTGAACGTCCAGAATCTCGTCTTCGGGTGTGAGAACGTTCGCGTACTTACTGATACCAGAATCGTTGCAAACAACTGCCACAGCACGTCCAACTTCTGTTCCAGTTCTCCGAAAGGACCAACCCGCCACTCGAAATGTCACAACTGGACACCTTTCAAACTCACTCACCTAGCTGTAGGAAGCACGAGAGCATCTCTACATCTACATCTACATTTATACTCCGCAAGCCACCCAACGGTGTGTGGCGGAGGGCACTTTACGTGCCACTGTCATTACCTCCCTTTCCGGTTCCAGTCGCGTATGGTTCGCGGGAAGAACGACTGCCGGAAAGCCTCCGTGCGCGCTCGAATCTCTCTAAATTTACGTTCGTGATCTCCTCGGGAGGTATAAGCAGGGGGAAGCAATATATTCGATACCTGAAACTTCCTGGCAGATTAAAACTGCGAACCTTGCAGGAGAGCTTCTGTAAAGTTTGGAAGGTAGAAGACGAGATACTGGCAGAAGTAAAGCTGTGAGGACCGGGCGTGAGTCGTGCTTCGGTAACTCAGATGGTACAGCACTTGCCCGCGAAAGGCAAAGGTCCCGAGTACGAGTCTCGGTCTGGCACACAGTTTTAATCTGCCAGGAAGTTTCATATCAGCGCACACTCCGCTGCAGAGTGAAAATCTCATTCTCTATTCGATACCTCATCCAGAAACGCACCCTCTCGAAATCTGGACAGCAAGCTACACCGCGATGCAGCGCGCCTCTCTTGCAGAGTCTGCCACTCGAGTTTGCTAAACATCTCCGTAACGATATCACGCTTACCAAATATCCCTGTGACGAAACGCGCCGCTCTTCTGTGGATCTTCTCTATCTCCTCAGTCAACCCGATCTGGTACGGATCCCACACTGATGAGCTATACTCAAGTATAGGTCAAACGAGTGTTTTGTAAGCCACCTCCTTTGTTGATGGACTACATTTTCTAAGGACTCTCTCAGTGAATCTCAACCTGGCACCCGCCTTATTAACAATTAGTTTTATATGATCATTCCACTTCAAATCGTTCCGTACGCATATTCCCAGACATTATACAGAAGTAACTGCTACCAGTGTGTGTTCCAGTATCATATAATCATAAAATAAAGGATCGTTCTTTCTATGAATTCACAATACATTACATTTGTCTATGTTAAGGGTCAGTTGTCACTCCCTGCACCAATTGCCTATCCGCTGCAGATCTTCCTGCATTTTGCTACAATTTTCTAATGCTGCAACTTCTCTGTATACTACAGCATCATCCGCGAAAAGCCGCATGGAACTTCCGACACTATCTACTAGGTCATTTATATATATCGTGAAAAGCAATGGTCCCAATACATTCCCCTGTGGCACGCCAGATGTTACTTTAAAGTCTGTACATGTCTCTCCATTGAGAACAACATTCTGTGTTCTGTTTGCTAAAAACTCTTCAATCCAGCCACACAGTTGGTCTGATATTCCGTAGGCTCTTACTTTGCTTATCAGGCCATATTCATCAGATTTAGCACGAAGCGACTTATGAAAAACAGTCAGGCAGTATTTAGAAGCCAGCGAAGAGATCCATTTCATGAGATTGCAAGTTTCCCAGACGATTTCTTTCAGAATTCTCGTGTATCCGCCCGGGTCACGTCGTGAGTTCTCCACGACATCGTAAAAATAATCAGGCATGAAGACGAGGCCCGAACAAGCATTGCGCGTTGGTTCAAATGGCTCTGAGCACTATGGGACTTAACATCTGTGGTCATCAGTCCCCTAGAACTTAGAACTACTTAAACCTAACTAACCTGAGGACCTCACACACATCCATGCCCGAGGCAGGATGCGAACCAGCGACCGTAGAGGTCACGCGGTTCCAGACTGTAGCGCCTAGATCCGCACGGCCACTCCGGCCGGCCATTGCGTGTTCCAGGAGGTTGTGTGCGTGTGCGTGCGTGTGACGACGTTTACCGCAAGAGAGCTTTGGCCGGCTAGTTTTTGCGTGTGCTTGGCCGTCCTTTGATAAACGGTAGCAGGGCATACGCAACGGATTTACAAACCGCCAAAGATGCACTGGAAATGCATGGTATTAGCGCTGCACCTGGAATCCGCCAGTTTCGGTCGCACCGCGTATACTCTTTGGACGCACTGTGCGTTCCTCCACATTAACGCAGACAGCTGTGCCGCTACAACAGAACCCGACGGTCAGTTTATTTCGCTAGCGCTCGCAGTAGCGACAGGGCTAGAGAGAAAAAGTAATGGAGGAAATAAACTCCGCACTGCGGAGGTTATTTTTTTTTGCCGTTTCTTTCGTCCAGCAGCGAAATAGAAGAGATTTTTTTTACGTCTGCCTGTAAGGAGAGAGAGGCGTCGGAGGGCGGAAAATCGGTTCCGAATGTGTTTGCTCCAGATTCTTCTAGTAGGTCCTTGTTACCGATGGCAAATATTTGGTCTCCCTCGCATTAACGCAAAAATACACGCGCCGACGATAGACCGACAGTCGGTAGCGATCGTTACAGATACACAACACGCTGAGTGCACATACGCCTTACGGAATTACGTTTCTTGTACACATGAGTAGGTGTGTGTGCTTCTGTATACTTTTAGAGAGGGTTAAGCCGAAAAAGAAGACAAAAATGGAAATGAACATCGGAAAACTATCGATAAATATGAAAACGAGGGGTAGTGGTATTGTTGAGCGTTCGGAGGATACATTCTCCATAATTCTGATTTACTACACCCATTCTGCGTATTGCAAAATTGCACAAGAGTTTCACTTATACGCTCTATTACATCAAGGTCTGCTGTTTATTACTTCGATGTTACTTCGCAAGATTGTCAACAGAGATTATTTGTTCATAGCGTGTAGGCTTTCACGGCCGGCGTCTTCAGTAATTAAAACTTCCGGGCTAAGAGGCCGTGGTCCAATAGTAGAAATACTTCTCCCTGACGTTTCGTCGCCAGCTGCGGGCAACATCATCTGAGGTGAGTCTACGACTGGCTGCTAGGCCGTGGGGGTTCTGTTTATATAGAGCGTGTAGAGGGCGCCACCACTCGTCACGTGTTGTCAACAGTAAAACTATCTCTGGCTGGCGTCATTACTCTCGATCGAAGGTAATCGATTGTCACATATTTGGTCCAAAGTCGATAGCCATATCTTATCTAACTTCAAGCCTTCTTCTTTCCTGTTAAAATTACTGTGGTGTTTAAAAATCTCTACAGCCTCTCTATACATGCGTGCATAATAATGCGATGTCTTAGCTAGCATGCTCGTGTCACCAAATTTTATTTCATGGTCACCCGTTTCAAAAACATGTTCGGCTACAGCCGATTTGTCCGTGTGTCCCAGTCGACAGTTCCTTTTGTGTTCAGTTAGGCGAGTATTGATCCTTCTTTTTGTGGTTCCAATGTAAACCCCACAACTACAAGGAATCTTATAACACCAGGAGTAGCTAAAGGGTGTCGTGCATCTTTCGCCGATCTTAAGCATTCACTAATCTTCTTGGTGGGTCTGAAGATTGTTTCAACTCTGAACTTGGCCAGCACTTTCCCGATACAGTCCGTAATATTGTGGATGCATGGAAGAAAAACTTTCCCCAGCGATGGTGGTTGTTGTTGCACGTTTTCGGACATTTTTCTTCTGGGATGGAGTGCTCGATCTATCTCCTTTCCAGCGTACCCATTTTTCTGGAAAGCGGTTCGCAAGTGATTTAGTTCCTCTTGAAAATAAGCTGGCTTACAGATTTTATTAGCCCTGTCGACCAATGTCTTGATAATATCTCTCTTCTGCCTGGGATGATGGTTTGAATCCTTATGAAGATAACGATCGGTATGGGTATCTTTTCTGTAGACTTTGTGACCCATAGTCCCATCTGCTCGTTTAATCACCACAATAATTTTAACAGGAAAGAAGAAGGCTTGAAGTTAGATAAGATATGGCGATCGACTTTGTACCAAATATGTGACAATCGATTACCTTCGATCGAGAGTAATTACGCCAGCCAGAGATAGTTTTACTGTTGACAACACGTGACGAGTGGTGGCGCCCTCTACACGCTCTATATAAACAGGACCTCCATAGCCTAGCAACCAGTCGTAGACTCACCTCAGATGATGTTGCCCGCAGCTGGCAACGAAACGTCAGGTAGAAGTATTTCTACTATTGGACCACGGCCTCTTAGCCCGGAAGTTTTAATTACTAGAGATTATTTGCTTCACATCGTTGACAGACCTCGACTGATAATCATTTCTCGAGAATGTACCCTCACCAAACACTCTTCGTTCGTAATAAGGTTACTGATATTCTAGTCCGCTTACTGTCGTCTTTGAAAACCTGTTTAGCTCTGCCCGACAAAGACAGTAAGGCACCCAGAGGACATCGTAGGATGTGGATGTAACTTCGTACACGTACACACCATTGGCTGCTACGGGTATATTTGAAACTTGTAATTCTCTGTGACATCAGGCTTTGTCAGTGAACGGTATTGTTCGTGAAAAATGCTGGTCGTGCTTCTGAAGCCGTAGGATGAATTTGTAGAAATTCAGAAAATGCTGATGTTCTCCGGCGACAGTGCTTGTTCCTTCTGCGTGCGAAAGGGGTTTGTGATGGATTCTGTGCAGTTCTTGGGTCACGGCAGATTGTGACATCGCGACCGCAGTGGCTAGAGACCTGTGCTTATTCTTCGGTCGTCCGCAACAGTTTGTAAAAGGTTCTCTGCTTCATTCGCAATGTAAGTCGACGGTCGGCCCCGCCCCACCTAAATGCTAAACATTTCATCACGCCGCGGTTTTCCTTCTGCCAATGACCACTCCTCTCGTTTACAGGACAAATATTACCTGACATGAGAGTGCACACACTCTCTCAACCCGCAACGCATAGGTCATAAAAATGGTTCAAATGGCTCTGAGCACTATGGGACTTAACATCTTAGGTCATCAGTCCCCTAGAACTTAGAACTACTTAAACCTAACTAACCTTAGGACATCACACACATCCATGCACGAGGCAGGATTCGAACCTGCGACCGTAGCAGTCCCGCGGTTCCGGACTGCGGCGCCTAGAACCGCACGGCCACCGCGGCCGGCTATAGATATGATACAATTCTACGTGCACTACGATGACGTTTGTTCTTTTTCGTATCTTTAAAAGAATGGCAGATACAAATTAGCTGATTGATGTGTCTTGTGATGCATCTATGGCAGAATAACAAGTCGTGATCGTGCGGTTTGTTGGCTTCTCTTTAAGTGGTTAGCCGCTTCTTTTGTTTTATGTACACAATACATCGAGAAGATCAAAATTAACAACTGTCCATCACTTTTTGTGCAAAGCAGTATGCGGGTCTACGGAATATTTTTCCTCATTCACTCCGCTACGGTCGCAGGTTCGAATCCTGCCACGGGCATGGATGTGTGTGATGTCCATAAGTTAGTTAGGTTTAAGTAGTTCTAAGTTCTAGGGGACTGATGACCTCAGATGTTAAGTCCCATAGTGCTCAGAGCCATTTGAACCATCCTCATTCACTACTCATCCTGTATATACCTGGTGATCAAAAAGTCAGTATAAATTTAAAAACTGAATAAATCACGGAGTAATGTAGATAGAGAAGTACGAATTGACACAAATGCTTGGAGTGACATGGGGTTTTATTAGAACAAAAAAAATACAAACGTTAAAAAATATCCGACAGGTGGCGCTTCATCTGATCAGAATAGCAATAATTAGCATAACAAAGTAATACAAAGCAAAGATGATGTTCTTTACAGGAAATGCACTATATGTCTACCATCATTCCTCAACAATAGCCGTAGTCGAGGAATAATGTTTTGATCAGCACTGTAAAGCATGTCCGGAGTTATGGTGAGGCTTTGGCGTCGGATGTTGTCTTTCAGTATCCCTAGAGATGTCGGTCGATCACAATACACTTGCGACTTCAGGTAACCCCAAAGCCAATAATCGCACGGACTGAGGTCTGGGGACCTCGGAGGCCAAGCATGACGAAAATGGCGGCTGAGCACACGATCATCACCAAACGACGCGCGCAAGAGACCTTTCACGAGTCTAGCAATATGGTGTGGAGCGCCATCCTGCATTTTGATTCTAATAAAACCACATGTCATTCCAAGCATGTGTGTCAACTTTTACCTCTCTATCTACATTATTCCGTGGTTTATTAAGTTCTCAAATTTATACTGACTTTTTGATCACACGGTAGATACGGGGGTTGTCCAGAAAGTAAGCTCCGATCGGTCGCGAAATGAAAACCACTGGGAAAATACTGTAAAGCTTTGCGCGGATGTGTTGGGAAGTGTGTCTAGTATGCTCGTCGATCGTATCGCGTCGCTCTTTTCAGGTTTGAGTGAACAGCGATCACGTAAAGATGCGTAGGGAATAGAGTCTACCGCCAAGCATGAGGGCCTGGTTAGAGATTTCGCCTGTGTGATGCAGCCCACATAACACAACTGTCGAGCAGTTCCTTCTTCGTGCCAATTGTCGGCCGCACACTGCAGGGCAATGAAGACGCTCCTGCTGCGTTTCCGATGAGAAGTGTTTGATCGCCCACGCTACAGTCAATAACTGGCTCCCCCTGAGTCTCATCTGTGCTCACAAGAACCGCTGGCTTCGAAGACAACATTTTTCCACAGACAACGAGCTGCAGACCAGTGCAGGTAACTGGCCGAAAGCAAAAGCGGCTGTTTTCTATGACGAGGATATTGGAAAGTTGATACAACACTACGACAAAACTCGAAGTTGGAGCGGCGACTACGCAGAAAAGTAGGTGGAAGGTGTACCGATCTGTTGCAAATAAAACGTTTCTGGTTTTCACTGTGGTTTCCATTTTGCAACCGATCGGAACTTACTTTTTTGACAACCATCGTCTATTGTGACGGACATGTCTACGTCGAAGGAGAGACCTGCAGGTGACATTGACTATAGAGGGGAGAATGAATGCTTTGAGATTGAGGTAATTCAGTCACGTAAAGCGAATGCACCCAACTCCATGCCAGTATTTGGACATGGAGGTACCAGGAAGAATACCAATTGGGTGGTCTAGATAGAGATGGACAGACCAGGTTAAGGAGGATCTCAAGAGGAGAGGAGGAACATGGGATGTAGTTGAGAGGGAAAAGCTATACCAGGACAGAAACCAAGTACGTTGTCCTCTATTGTAAGTGTTCATCGGAGGTGAAGGTGTCATCTGGAGTGCCCCAGGGAAGTGTGGTAAGTCCGCTGTTGTTTTCTATCTACATAAATGGTCTTTTGGATAGGGTGGATAGCAATGTGCGGCTATTTGCTGATGATGCTGTGGTGTAAGGGAAGGTGTCGTCGTTGAGTGACTGTAGGAGGATACAAGATGACTTGGACAGGATTTGTGATTGGTGTAAAGAATGGCAGCTAACTCTGAATATAGATAAATGTTAATTAATGCAGTTGAATAGGAAAAAGAATCCCGTAATGTTTGAATACTCCATTAGTAGTGTAGCGCTTGAAACAGTCACGTCGATTAAATATTTGGGCGTAACATTGCAGATATGAAGTGGGGCAAGCATGTAATGGCAGTTGTGGGGAAGGCGGATAGTCGTCTTCGGTTCATTGGTAGAATTTTGGGAAGATGTGGTTCATTTGTAAAGGAGACCGCTTATACAACACTAATAAGGCCTATTCTTGAGTACTGCTCGAGCGTTTGGGATCCCTATCAGGTCGGATTGAGGGAGGACATAGAAGCAATTCAGAGGTGGGCTGCTAGATTTGTTACTGGTAGGTTTGATCATCACGCGAGTGTTACGGAAATGCTTCAGGAACTCGGGTGGGAGTCTCTAGAGGAAAGGAGGCGTTCTTTTCGTGAATCGCTGCTGAGGAAATTTAAAGAACCAGCATTTGAGACTGACTGCAGTACAGTTTTACTGCCGCCATCTTACATTTCTCGGAAAGACCACAAAGATATGATAAGAGAGATTAGGGCTCGTACAGAGGCATATAGGCAGTCATTTTTCCCTCGTTTTGTTTGGGGGTGGAACAGGGAGAGAAGATGATAGTTGTGGTACGAGGTACCCTCCGCCACGCACCGTATGGAGGATTGCGGAGTATGTATGTAGATGTAGATGAAGCATAACCATATCGTTCAGAAAGCTCCCATCTGGATCGCTGGAAGGAATTGGTGATGGTGATGGTGATGGTGATATGTCTACAGAACAGACCTCACATGTCTATATAAATATCAACAACGATGTTGTCGACAAGCCGTGGAAATCTTCATTTTATAAGAAAATTCGGAATAGATATAGCTCAGCACTACATCTGAAGACACGCCATTAACGGCTATGGAGCCTCGTGGAACTGCAAGTAGATACTAAAAGCGCTGATGGGGAGGAAGAGGATGGAGGAAAGTGGAAGGATAGTGTATGGTGAGGCACTGTGTCTAGAGACGGAAAGGAGTCTGAAAGACCAGCGAAGACCAGCTTCTGTACGGTCTAGGTACAGCTTGCTCGGCCTTGCCGTCGGTTGGTGTGTGGATGTGAGGGAGGAGCGTCCCAGCGGTGTCGTCGCCGGCGACCGCTGATAAACGAGCGAGCGCGGCCGGTCTCGCCTTTCTTTACTGCCGCCGCACCTCCCAGCGGGGTTGGCACCACTGCTGCGGCTCGCCCGGGGGGTTCCCCTCCGTCATAATCCGCCGCTCAGCGTGCGCCCCGTCTTGAACGCAGCAGCCTACCCGCGACAACACGCACCGGCTGGGAGGGCAAAAAATAAAAATAATGTAACGGCACGCAGTGTGTAAAAAAAAAAAGTATGCTATCTCAGCAGGCGGGACGCTAGCTTCGCCTGGGGTGCTGTTTGCGGCCTAACTGCCGTCGTCCGAGATGGAGATACAGATGCTGGATGGGGGCGCGTTGCGGTAATGGAGATTTACTGGTCGGCGTGGTTCAGTGCTGGAGAATAGGCGGTGGGCTACATGGGCACTATTCACTAAGGCACTTCCGATGCTCTATTTACACCGCGCCGTGTACTGAAGCCAGCCAGATTTTAATAGGGTTGACATTACTATCCAGCCACGTTAATTTCATGGAGGAAACCAGATTTCGCCATCTTTGACATTTCAATCTTCTATGCGAGATCACGACCTCTCTCATCAAATCGACGTTAATGATAATTTTTTTTTACATAATATGTAAGGGATGAACAAAAAGTTTTCATTCGAAGTCCGTCTCCCGAGGAGATCACGAATGTAAAATTAGAGAGATTCGAGCGCGCTCGGAGGCTTTCCGGCAGTCGTTCTTCCCGCGAACCATATGCGACTGGAACAGGAGAGGGAGGTAATTACAGTGGCACGTCAAGTGCCCTTCGCCACACACCGTTGGGTGGCTTGCGGAGTATAAATGTAGATGCAGATGTGGACAGGGAGTACGTTTGTTCCCGCCAAAAACTCACGAATCAAAAGCGAGATGTAGCACGGCGTGTTTTGAGCCACTGACTCATTTTTCTGGTCTCTTTCTTCATACATTGTTTCCCAAGCTTTGAAGAACGCCCTTGTAAAATTCGGCGTTTACAGTTGTTCCTCTTGCAACAAACTCTGTCATAGCACTATACCCTCAAATATGGGAAAAAAATGAGCGTCAACTTTGATGTCCGATTTTAACTGACATGCCTTTTAGAGCGAGGAATTCATTGGTTTTTCATTGGAACTCTGAATTTTTGTCTCAGGGTCATAATCAAAGATCCAAGTTTCTACTGCAGTTCCAATTTTGGACATCAAGTCCGGACCCAAATGATGACGATCTTTCAGCACCGTGCAAACTGACGTACGATTTTCCTTCTGTTCATCCCTCAAAAGGCTGGGAACAAATTTTGCACGCACTCGTCTCATCTGCAAAATATCACTTAAAATGATTTTCACTAACCTGTACGAGATGCCAAGTTCTTCCGTTAGATCTCTAATAGTTATTCGCCTATTCGAATGAAACGTTTTCGTCACTTTCTGCACATTTTATTCTATTTTTGAGGTTAATAGACATCGTGACCTTTGTTGGTCTTCTACCAACTCATTTCCGATTTTAAATCACTTATACCGCTTGCAAACAGTCTTCAGAGCAGCACCATTACCGCATAAACCAATTTCCACATTTGATGAGGTTCTTTGGCAATTTCTTGCAACCCGAAGCAGAACTTAATGTTCACGCATTGTTCGAAATCCACAATGCGCGACAGACACGGTAAACACAACCTCACTCCAGCGTCTCTGGTCTCTGAACGTTGACTGGCAAATCAGAAGGTGTTCCAACTTGACACGGCCTGTCTCAACGGCTAAGACTATCGGACAAATTACATCTAATGGTTGTAGAGGAAGCAGTTGCTGCTATAAAAATGAAATAATTTACCATGGTATCTGGTCACACTTCGTACTTGTGCACCACTAGCCCCCAAACAAATGTACATTTAATGTTTCTGTGTCGGAATCCTTTCGGATTAAAGTGCACCTCTTTATTAAGTTTTTTTTCTTGAGATGACGGTTGCTGTCGTATGCTGGGATACTGCGCATTCCTCTTGGGACGCGCTGTACTGACTTTGACTTGCCATGAGTAATCAATTGATACGAGGTAGGCGATCGTGTAAAAGAAGCATAATGGGTGACGTTCATGAAAAACAGACACTATTTAAAAGATGCAACAAATCCACACTTTTGGAGGTACGGTTATGAAATTTTGTACCATGCTTCCCATGAAATTACACATTCACTATCAAATTCATTGGGCTATATGTGGTTAACATTTTTATAGAATTTAAAAATTTTATTTCCAAAAATAATGTGTAACTTTTTCTACGAAACTATTCAAGAGATTTCTACAAAATTTTCTCTGCTTAATCTCGTTGCATATAGCAAGCTTCTCTCATGACTTTTTTGAATGTATCGAATAGGATTTTAATTCTGTAGTATAATGTAAAATTGATGTAAAATTACAAGCACTGTGCCCCATATCTCAGATTACACTCAGAATCTCGAAATTTACTCTTAACTTTTACTGGGTTTATAGAAATAAGTGTACAAAATGTCGTAATTCTAGCCTTCATAGATTCGGAGAAAAAGGCATAGAAATTTAAAAAAAAATTAGGTTTCAGGAAATAGAACAATTTTTCCTCATCTCGCCTTTACAGAAGGCCCCAGATTTGAATCAGAGTCCTCTCTCTCTCTTCAAGGCTTCCCTTCTGCTTTCTTCTTTTCTGTTTTCTTTCCTTTTCCACGTCTTCAACTGACTTTTTAGTTGCAGAAAAGGGCTGTAAACCTGTTTTTCCCAACATGAATTTATATGTCAAAAATCCGCCTCAGTTGCGAAATGTTACTGGTCTTTATCCAGATTTCAGCTAGAATAATCTAGTCTCCTTCATAAGCATCAAATAAACTGTTCCAACGTAGCGTCCACGGCTAACCGACCGCTTTCGACGTAGTGGGGCCGGGGGCTGTTCCTCATCTAAGGAATGTAGCCTGACATGGTACCACGGTACTTTAGCTTCTTATGTTTGATCGTGCCTTATTCTGGCATGTGTTAGTTTATTTTACGCTTCTGAAGAATGCTAGATTACTGTAGCTGAGACCTGGATAAAGACCAGGAACATTTGGCTACTGAGGCGGATTTTTGACATATTAATTTATCACAATTGCTGACAGGGCTTCAACATGTTAAAAATTCTTAGTTTTCCCAACATGCCTTGGGTGAAGTTTCCTGTCTTAAAAGCCGTTCTCTCAAATACCTTATCTACCCTACATTCCCGTTATTAAATATGTGGTGTCACCGCCAGACACCACACTTGCTAGGTGGTAGCTTTAAATCGGCCGCGGTCCATTAGTACATGTCGGAACCGCGTGTCGCCACTGTCAGTGATCGCAGACCGAGCGCCACCACACGGCAGGTCTCGAGAGACGGACTAGCAGTCGCCCCAGTTGTACGGACGACTTTGCTAGCGACTACACTGACGAAGCCTCGCTCCTTTGCCGAGCAGATAGTTAGAATAGCCTTCAGCTAAGTCCATGGCTACGACCTAGCAAGGCGCCATTAGCCTTACATAGCAATTGATACTTATCGTATAAAGCATGTCTCATCAAGAACGATGTATACAACAAGGATGGATTAAAGTTAAGTATTCCAAAAGCTACGTACTTTTCTTTATAGCATTCATTACGTATTCGTGTGTTTATAGCGTGCATTGCGGTCCCCTCAAATCACACTGTGGTGGCACTTCTGTCGACACATCAAAATACAAGACTTTTTCACGATTTTCAGTTCTGACTCTCATATGTGTGAATTTGGATACTCATTTGGATTCTGTTTTTTGCTCTTTCTTTAAGTTCAGGATCGGCCAGAACGTGAATGTGGGGCTCGACAATAACCAAGATACAATTAGGAAGTCTTTTCTTGTAAATGTAGGGGTTGTTACCCTCTGAACCTGTAGATATTTACACAAGCTTATGTGGCACAAATGATGATGATGATGATGATGATCTGTTGATAACATGTGGTAATATGTAACCTATACAGAGCTTCTCGTATCTCTTTCACTGGGTAGCGTATGTCTGATAGCCTTGTCATAACACACTCGAGCCGGCCTCTGTTGTACCGAGAGGTTCTAGGCGCTTGAGTCCGGAACCGCGCTGCTGCTACGGTCGCCGTTTCGAATCCTGCCACGGCGATCGATGTGTGTCATGTCCTTAGGTTAGTCAGGTTTAAGTAGTTCCAAGTGTAAGGGACTGATGACCTCTGATGTTGTCCCATAGTGCTTAGACCATTTGAACCATTTTTTGAATACACTCTTAAAGTGTCGATCATCATCTTTGAGACACTGTTGTGTTCATCAATGCCCATTCCATCTTCCAATTTTCTGCCCTTCTTATCACAGACAAGTTTCCTCAATCTAGAGACCATTCTCTTTAGGAAGTATCCAGTGCATTGAGGTATCTCATTTAAATGTTTGCTTGAAAGTGACCTTCAGAATCGTTGCTCATCGAGCTTGCACTGAATGGCTCTGAGTACTATGGGACTTAACATCTGTGGTCATCAGTTCCCTAGAACTTAGAACTTTTTTTTTGGTCATCAGTCTACTGACTGGTTTGATGCGGCCCGCCACTAATTCCTTTCCTGTGCTAATCTCTTCATCTCAGAGTAGCACTTGCAACCTACGTCCTCAATTATTTGCTTGACGTATTCCAATCTCTGTCTTCCTCTACAGTTTTTGCCCTCTACAGCTCCCTCTAGTACCATGGAAGTCATTCCCTCATGTCTTAGCAGATGTCCTATCATCCTGTCCCTTCTCCTTATCACTGTTTTCCACATATTCCTTTCCTCTCGGATTCTGCGTAGAACCTCCTCATTCCTTGCCTTATCAGTCCACCTAATTTTCAACATTCGTCTATAGCACCACATCTCAAATGCTTCGATTCTCTTCTGTTCCGGTTTTCCCACAGTCCATGTTTCACTACTATACAATGCTGTACTATAGACGTACATCCTCAGAAATTTCTTCCTCAAATTAAGGCCGGTATTTGATATTAGTAGACTTCTCTTGGCCAGAAATGCCTTTTTTGCCATAGCGAGTCTGCTTTTGATGTCCTCCTTGCTCCGTCCGTCATTGGTTGTTTTACTGCCTACGTAGCAGAACTCCTTAACTTCATTAACTTCGTGACCATCAATCCTGATGTTAAGTTTCTCGCTGTTCACATTTCTACTATTTCTCATTACTTTCGCCTTTCTCCGATTTACTCTCAAACCATACTGTGTACTCATTAGACTGTTCATTCCGTTCAGCAGATCATTTAATTCTTCTTCACTTTCACTCAGGATAGCAATGTCATCAGCGAATCGTATCATTGATATCCTTTCACCTTGTATTTTAATTCCACTCCAGAACCTTTCTTTTATTTCCATCATTGCTTCCTCGATGTACAGATTGAAGAGCAGGGGCGAAAGGCTACAGCCTTGTCTTACACCCTTCTTAATACGAGCACTTCGTTCTTGATCGTCCACTCTTATTATTCCCTCTTGGTTGTTGTACATATTGTATATGACCCGTCTCTCCCTATAGCTTACCCCTACTTTTTTCAGAATCTCGAACAGCTTGCACCATTTTGTATTGTCGAACGCTTTTTCCAGGTCGACAAATCCTATGAAAGAGTCTTGATTTTTCTTTAGCCTTGCTTCCATTATTAGCCGTAACGTCAGAATTGCCTCTCTCGTCCCTTTACTTTTCCTAAAGCCAAACTGATCGTCACCTAGCGCATTCTCAATTTTCTTTTCCATTCTTCTGTATATTATTCTTGTAAGCAGCTTCGATGCATGAGCTGTTAAGCTGATTGTGCGATAATTCTCGCACTTGTCAGCTCTTGCCGTCTTCGGAATTGTGTGGATGATGCTTTTCCAAAAGTCAGATGGTATATCGCAAGACTCATATATTTTACACACCAACGCGAATAGTCGTATTGTTGCCACTTCCCCCAATGATTTTAGAAATTCTGATGGAATGTTATCTATCCCTTCTGCCTTATTTGACCGTAAGTCCTCCAAAGCTCTTTTAAATTCCGATTCTAATACTGGATCCCCTATCTCTTCTAAATCGACTCCTGTTCCTTCTTCTATCACATCAGACAAATCTTCACCCTCATAGAGGCTTTCAATGTATTCTTTCCACCTATCTGCTCTCTCCTCTGCATTTAACAGTGGAATTCCCGTTGCACTCTTAATGTTACCACCGTTACTTTTTTTAATGTCAGCAAAGGTTGTTTTGCCTTTCTTGTATGCTGAGTCTGTCCTTCCGACAATCATATCTTTTTCGATGTCTTCACATTTTTCCTGCACTTCCTATTTATTTCATTCCTCAGCGACTTGTATTTCTGTATTCCTGATTTTCCCGGAACATTTTTGTACTTCCTAATGGTTCTAATGGCTCTGAGCACTATGGGACTCAACTGCTGAGGACATTAGTCCCCTAGAACTTAGAACTAGTTAAACCTAACTAACCTAAGGACATCACAAACATCCATGCCCGAGGCAGGATTCGAACCTGCGACCGTAGCGGTCTTGCGGTTCCAGACTGCAGCGCCTGAACCGGCTTGCACTGAAGTTCTGCTTCAAAAAGTGGGCGTGGCACGGAAGTCGCGTCACACATTTAATTATTTTTCAGGCACTTCGGATACGATTTCGTCACTATAAATTTGGGAAGTCACTGTCCAAGAATTCCAAGAATGAAAAATAAACTGAAAAATCACATTTTCTGTCAATTTCACGAACTTTCCACCTCAAGAGTGCCAAATGCAGCCCAGCAACAGTGAAGACCTCCACGATGTAACCCGCTCCACAGATAGTTCCTCTATCATCAGCCTCGGTCAGTTACACTAGTCACGAAGTTGTGTGTGTGTGTGTGTGTGTGTGTGTGTGTGTGTGTGTGTGTGTGTCAGGAACTTGTCAGGTAGCTGGGTCCTGGAATGTTTCTTCTCACCTCCGGTGGGAGCAGCCGTCGCTTTCTCTAGGAGAGCAGCACGTGGCCATTGCCACTGTGCGTGCGCGCAAAGTTTGGGCGCAGCAGCTTGCCGAAAACACCTCCACCCACGCCCGCTTCCGCCCTCCCAGCGGACCCCTGCCTCTCCCACCTCCCGCACCTCACCAGAGCTCTCCTTAAACTGGTTACGGCCCCCGGGGGGCGGCTACGGCGGCGCATGACGCTGCCTGCCGCCCCCGCGTGCGGCGTGACGTGACGTCGCTCGACCAGCGTGCAGGCGGTCGACGCAGCTGCGCACGGCTCTAGCCGCCGCGTCCACGCACTGTGAGGACAGGGGCGACACTACGCTGACATTCAAGCAAACTGTACAACCCTCCACCATGTTTTATACTCTGAAAACTAACGGGCGCGGTATAGCACAGTAGTCCACTACAGGCCATTGAAATTGCAACACCAACGATAAACGGGTATTCATTGGACAAATATATTATACTACAACTGCCATGTCATTGCATTTTCACGCAGTTTGAGTGCATAGATCAGTATCCACAACAACCACCTCTGGCCGTAACAACGAACTTCATACGCCTGGGCATTGAGTCAAACAGAGCTTGGATGGCGTGTACAGGTGCAGCTGCCTATGCAGCTTCGACACGATAGCACAGTTCATCAAGAGTAGTGACTGTCGTATTGTGACGAGCCAGTTGCTCGGCCACCATTGACCAGACATTTTCAATTGGTGAGAGAGCTGGAGAATGTGCTGGTCAGGGCAGCACTCGAACATTTTCTGTATCTAGAAATGCCCGTACAGGACCTGCAACATGCGGTCGTGTCTTATCCTGCTGAAATGTAGGGTTTCGCAGAGATCGAATGAAGGGTAGAGCCACGGGTCGTAACACATCTGAAATGTAACTTCCACTGCTCAAAGTGCCGTCAGTGCGAACAAGAGGTGACAGAGACGTGTAACCAGGGGCACCCCATACCATCACGCCGGGTGATACGCGATTATGACGATGACGAATGCACGCTTCCAATGTGCGTTCACCGCGATGTCGCCAAAGACGGACGCGACCATCATGATGCTGTAAACAGAACCTGGATTCATCCACAAAAATGACGTTTTAACATTCGTGTACCCAGGTTTGTCGTTGAGTACACCATCGCAGGCGCTCCTGTCTGTGATGCAGCGTCAAGGGTAACCGCAGCCACGGTCTCCGAACTGATAGTCCATGCTGCTGCGAACGTCGTCGAACTGTTCGTGCACATGGTTGTTATCTTGCAAACGTACCCATCTGTTGACTCAGGGATCGAGGCGTGGTTGCACGATCCGCTACAGCCATGCGGAAAAGATGCCTGTCATCTCGACTGCTAGTGATACGAGGACGTTGGGATCCAGCACGGCGTTCCTTATTACCCTCCTGAACCCACCGATTCCATATTGTGCTAACAGTCACTGGATCTCGACAAACGCGAGCAGCAATGTCGCGATACGATAAACTGATAAAGGTCGGATTGTAGCCTGTCGCGATTGCAAAGTCTGAAACGTGATGGCACGCATTTCTCCTCCTTACACGAGGCATCACAACAACGTTTTACCAGGCGACGCCGGTCAGCTGCTGTTTGGGTATGAGAAATCGGTTGGAAACCTTCCTCATGTCAGCACGTTGTAGGTGTCGCCACCGGCGCCAACCTTGTGTGAATGCTCTGAAAAGCTAATCATTTGCGTATCACAGCATCTTCTTCCTGTCGGTTAAATTTCGCGTCTGTAGCACGTCATCTACGTGTTGTAGCAATTTTAATGGCCAGTAGCGTATCATTACACGCTCAATGTACATCACACAGCCTCTCTCCATACGACGCGAAAAAAAAAAATCCTAAACCATCCCAAGACATCGAACAGGTGCCTGCTGTTTTATGACAACGCGGTACGTGTTCCAATCGACACGCTGTTATTTTCTTCATGTGGAAAACAGAATGGTTCGTGTCTCTGCATGACCTCAACAAATGCCACGTGTCTCTCGTCCAGCCAGTGTCCGACGTACATCTACATCGATACTCCGCAAGCCGCGGTACGATGCGTTGCGGAGGGTACAATGTACCACTATTTGTCATTTCCTTTCTTGTTCCACTCGCAAATAGAGGGAGGTAGAGGCAACTGTCTCCGTATGAGCCCTAACTTCTCGTATCTCATCCTCGTGGTCCTTAGGGGCAAAGCATGTTGGCGGCAGTAGAATCGTTCGGCAGTCAGCTTCAAACGCCGGCTCTATAACTTTTCTCAACAGTGCTTCTCGAAAAGAACGTCACCTTTCCTCCAGGAATTCCCATTTGAGTTCCCGAAGCATCTCTGTAACACTTGTCTGTTGTTCGTACCTACCAGTAAAGAATCTAGCAGCCCGCCACTGAACTGATGTCTTCCTTCACTCCGATCTGGTACAGCTCCAGAACACTCGAGCAGTATTCAAGAATAGATCGCACCGGCGTCTTATGTATGGTCTCCTTTACAGGTGAACCACGTTTTCCTAAAATTCTCCGAATAAACCGTAATCCACAATTCGCCTTCCCTACCACAGTTCTCACATACTCGTTCCACCTCATATCGCTTTGCAACATTTCGCCCAGATATTTAAACGCCTTAATTCTGTAGACGAGGGCGCTGGTAATACTGCATCCGAACATTACAGATGTGATCTTCCTACTGATCGTCATTACTTACGAGGTGCCGGGGCTAGCAGTGTATTTAACACTAAATTCTTCTAGAATCTTCATATGGAAATGATGCTCTAAGCCCCCCCCCCTTTCTAACTCCGACAATTGCTGTTCCACACGGGTTTAGAAGAAGCGCAAACTGATTGTAATCGACCCTGTAAGTGGAGTAGAAAAGAGTTTGGTACCAGCAATAATTTAATTTGGTAGAAATTAATTTGATAAAGCAAAGTTTATATTTTGACTAAAGTTCAGTCTTGATCACACCCTTTATGTTTTAATGATATAGGTAACCGGTTTCGGTTCTTTTTACAAAACCATCATCAGACCCATGGCTCCCTTAGGATGGTAGGCGGAGCTCTCCTCGCTGCTACGCAGTTGACTGTGTGATCAAGACTGAACTTTAGTCAAAATATAATAATTAATTGATCACTGTTTTCCAAAAATGTTTACCAAAGCAAAGTTTCATTTACGTAGTGAGAAATGAAGGGGTTGCTCTACCGATCAACACAGTGAAAGTTCTGTCCAAAATATCAATTTAATTTATTATGACTAAACTCAAAATAATAAACAAAACACATGAAACATTTACAATACGTCACACTGGATACTCAAATAAATGCTGTGAAGGTGAAGTTGTCCATAAACTAGATTGTGACATTTATGACGAAGTGGTATGTGGAGCCAATTTCTTGCAATTCAAAACTTAAGAGAAACACCCAGCCAACCCAACATTAATTGCTGCTACACTAGTGAGAACTCAGACAATAAACACCCAAAACAGAACCACGTTAGAAAAGACGGGAACAGGCGCTCTCTGCTGAGCTCTAATTATGACAGAGCAAAATTCCCTAATCTGCCGGTGCTGCGGACATACATTACCAAGCTGCCTTCTTAACTGCAAGGACACGATCTGGCGTACTGGAGGCGATGGCTGGTTGCTTCAACGTCCCGTCGTGGTGATGGTAATGTCGCGATTATAGCCCGAAACAAATTATCCTGGTCTGGTTGTTCCAGACTAAAGACTTCCTAGCAACACAAATGCGCCACTGAGGGAGACGAAGAAGGCTCATCACACAATCACTGACGGTACAGTGATTGATTTTAACAAGCGAAGTCACACAGTAACTCCGATACAGTCAACTTTAGCCAAAACTGCTCAAGACGGACAACATAGGCCGCTTGTACGCAGAACACTCAATTGCCAACTGTACTCGGAAAGTTATATTGAAGTCGAAACTTCAGAAACTTCGTCAAACAGTTACAATTAAATAAAAGTATATTAGACAGCCAACAGAAGGCAGGCTGTCCAGACCAGCGAGAGCTCAGTCTTGTAACCTACTCCGACCTAAAGGCGAGAGCCGACTCTACCAAGAGCACCCGTACAAGCAGAACACAGAACATTCCCGCCCCCACGACAGTGCCCGTGGTTAAAACGTGTCAATCAGCAACTCGAAAATCGGCGGAAAATTTCATCCTATTGCCAAGCACTACTATTCCACCAACGGAGATACTTGGCGCCAATTTCTGCGCCGATTTTGCTACATCACGGAGCTATCCCCCGGGCAAGCTAATCACAGTTATGATTTTGCAGAAAACGTGGGAATTTGCCCGCCAAGACTGACTGGGAACACAAGTCATTCCCACGCCTCACTGGTAGCCCGTCAGAAAGTGTTTTCACTAAGTTCCTGCGAAGTAACGGAATCTCTAACCCCAGCCGCTCCTTCAGGCCCCTGTGGGCGTGTCGCCTCCGCTCTTATGACAATGTCGTCGTCTGGACAGCATCCACTCGACTCCCTCAAACCCGTCAGCTTAACCCTTTGAAGATCAGCAGTACCCGCCTGTCACCAGACCACCCGGGTGACGAGAGATGCTGCGTGGGAAGTCCGCATGTGACGCAATAGCAACTTTTCACCGCATGCAATTAGAAAGGAAAATATTCATATCTTCTAACTTCTCAATAATAGCCTTGTAATGAACATACTGAGCTATACTTCCCCAAATCGAATTACTCAGAGTAAAATATAAATATGAGAGGGGGGAAAGCCACTGTGTGCCTCGTAAAGGCATGCCACCTCTCAAACGTACATTTTTCTATATTTAGAGCTACCTGCCATTCATTACACCAACTACAAATTTTGTATAAGTCGTCTCGTATCCTGCTACAAACCACTCAACTTCGACACGTAACCGTACTCAACGCCATCAACAGGAAACAACCGCAGATTGCTGCCCATCCTGTCAGTCAAATCATTTGTGTGTACAGAGCAACAGCGCTCCTATCATTCTTCGCTGGAGCACTCCTGAAGATACCCTTGTCTTTGATGAACATTCGCCATCGAGAACAACATGCTGGGTTCCACTATTTAAGAAACTTTACAAAGTAACTACTATGGGGTTGTACAAACAGCCAGTGCACAGACTGGTTCTGTTCCAAAACTGGAAGGAGTGGGGGAGTGTGACATGTGATTCGCCGATTTTGATCGAGTTTTGAAAGGGCGTTCTATACTGAAAATAAAGAGGCAAGTGTTTCGACTTTTTGCAGGACACTCTAGATATTGGAAAAAGTCGAGGTCAAAGTTCATGACGTATTTTTCCCGGTGCTATAAATCGAAAGATTTCCTAAAAAGCGAACATTTTTATTAATATTGTAGGGTCTAAAGTCAATAATATTCGAGCTATTAACGTTTGTGTGTTTTCATGCTTTAGCTTGGCTACCCATGATTTAATGTATCTAGCAGAGCGAGGTCGGCGGTCGAGGCATTATACTACCAAACGACAGATCTACATTCGATTCTTGTTCATGACTTATTTTCATTCGATATTTTTTCCGGTATATCTGATAATATTCTGACAATCGGAATACTTTTGTTTGCCCTTTTTCCTCTCAAGCTAATAATTGGGACGTGTGATTATTAATGAAGTATGTATTATAATGCATTGACAGTTATTTCCATCGCGAGGCGTGTACAGAAATACACCTGTAACACGCCCGGGGTACAAATGTCTGGGGGGGGGGGGGAGGAGGGGGGGAGAGGGTGGCCTCTTTAACTGGTTGCCGCTTGCCGCTTCTTGAACGTGCGCCCTGTCCACACCACATACCTGATATTACCAAGTGGGTTTAGGGAAGCCACTCAACGTCAAGCACAGCACTGTCCTACGTCTGATATGAACATCTATATTCTGAGACGATACGAAATCACAGGTTGCGCTGTTTACAATGTATGTCATAACTGCTTATCCCAATTATCATTCTTGATAATTATCTGTCCACAATATCACTTGGACGGGCGTACGCGTAACCGACGCGACGCGGGTGATTGTTAATGATGCGGGTGCCGAAAGATCGAACGAAAGTTCTTACGCTTGTCACGCATACACAGTTCTTTGGTACCAGTCCTCCTTGACATTTGTAATAATATAACACTGTTCATAGAGTTACTTTTCAGTTCTCAGTTCTCACTTGTACGAGCCTGCGTGTAACCGTCGCTGATTGTTAATTATGTGGAACGCGATGACCGAACGCACGTTCTCACGCTCTTCCGTGGTAAACTATATTGCGGATCGACATCAGTTCATTGTGAGAGACCGAACACTGCGCGGATGATTGATGTACGGTGCGACATGCAACGAGAGCATACACAAATACGTTATCGGCGGAACTGTTCACTTTTAATTACATCATTACGCATTTTCCTCTGAATCACTTCCATATTTCACCACTTTACTGTAATAGCACCTGTAGCAACACTTAGACTTCCATACTAACAATGCCTCTCACAAGCAGAGCTAACCACAACACAACATAACAGTTCCGTGTCCCATGCTCGACTCTGCAAACGCGCTGCCCGCAAAGATACTCCGCAACTAAGCCAGCGATATGACAATACGCTTACACACCTAACTTTTGTTATTGCGTAAACCTGACTGATCGTCTACTCGCGAACGTTTTCGCAATCAGTGTGCTAGAACTCATCACAGGAACAGGCAAAACTTCCGTATTTCTCGCACCGTACGCAACTCCCGAACGAAATCTCGCCGCTCTGACATGATTTCCGGTATATTGTTCAAGGAGAACAATATCTGAACCACGTTGCTAAAAACATCTTTAAGGTATTAGTTTGGTTGCGTACTCCGAGTATGAAGGCGCATCTTGAATGAAAGGCGTGGACAACTGGTTACAGACCAGGATATCTTACAGCATACGCCCTGTATAGCAACTCTCTGCTGTGCTGTGATGTGGCATGATTTTGAAATCTGTTCTGTTTTTGTTTTAGGGCGCAAAAACCACTGAGGTCATAAGCGCCGATGACATAACTGACACGAAAGATAAGTTAAAAGGGACTGCGCGTTCAGCCCAATCGACGGACAGTGGAAAATGTGTGCCACGACCGGGACTTGAACCCAGGATCTCCTGCTTACATGGCAGACGCTCTGGCCATCTGAGCCATCGAGGGCACAGAGCATAGTGCGACTGCAGGGATCTATCGCCGGAACTCTCCACGTGAGACCCACATTCTCACCTTCTATGTCCACACATTACATTCGTAGTGCCATTACACCCATTACTCGCCGCAGACAATCCACCGAGTCCCATAAGAGTTCAGGCAACTCGTGTACACCCGCACTGAAGGTCATCTGCCGGTTAGCCTTAACGATATGAAGTAATGGATATAATAGCAGTGCCACAACGAATGTAGTGTGTGGACTGTAAGTTGAGAATGTGGGTCTCACGGGGAGCGTGTCGGCGATAAATCCCTGCAGCCGCACTATCCTCGCGAGCCGCGGTGGCCGAGCGGTTCTAGGCGCTACGTCCGTAACCTCGCGACTGCTACCGTCGCAGGTTCGAATCCTGCCTCGGGCATGGATGTGTGTGATGTCCTTAGGTTAGTTAGGTTTAAGTAGTTCTAGGGGACTGATGACATCAGAAGTTGAGTCCCATAGTGCTCAGATCCACTTTAACTATTTTTCGCACTATCCTCTGTGTCCTCGGTGGCTCAGATGTAGCCGGCACGATAACTCAGCGTGTTAATGGATCAACGACGAACCGAAACTGGTGTCTTGCGACGTCCGCTCCGAGAAAATACAACGAACGAAAACGAACAAAATGAGATTAAAAAAAAAAGAAAGCGTCTGCCATGTAAGAAGGAGATCCTGGGTTCGAGTCACAAATTTTCCACTGTTTCCGTTGATGTATATCAACGCCCGTCAGCAGCTAATGATATTGAGTTAATTGTAATTTACATGTTATAAAAATTTTTGAAGTGCTTTACTCACTATCTACAAGCACTGATTTTCTTTTTTGAATAAAGGCCTGAAAATAATTGTTGTGAAGTAATTGTTAAAGTGGAAGTGAGTATACAGGGTGAGTCACCTAACGTTACCGCTGGATATATTTCGTAAACCACATCAAATACTGACGAATCGATTCCACAGACCGAACGTGAGGAGAGGGGCTAGTGTAATTGGTTAATATGTAATTGGTTAATACAAACCATAAAAATATGCCGGAAATACGTTTTTTAACTCAAACCTACGGTTTTTTAAATGCAACCCCGTTAGTTTTGTTAGCACATCTGAACATATAAACAAATACGTAATCAGTGCCGTTTGTTGCATTGCAAAATGTTAATTACATCCAGGATATTGTAACCTAAAGTTGACGCTTGAGTGCCACTCCTCCGCTGTTCGATCGCGTGTATCGGAGAGCACCGAATTACCTAGGGATCCAAAGGGAACGGTGATGGACCTTAGGTACAGAAGAGACTGGAACAGCACATTACGTCCACATGCTAACACCTTTTTATTGGTCTTTTTCACTGACGCACATGTACATTACCATGAGGGGTGAGGTACACGTACACACGTGGTTTCCGTTTTCAATTACGGAGTGGAATAGAATGTGTCCCGACATGTCAGGCCAATAGATGTTCAATGTGGTGGCCATCATTTGCTGCACACAATTGCAATCTCTGGCGTAATGAATGTCGTACACGCCGCAGTACGTATGGTGTAATGTCGCCGCAGGCTGCCACAATACGTTGTTTCATATCCTCTGGGGTTGTAGGCACATCACGGTACACATTCTCCTTTAACGTACCCCATAGAAAGAAGTCCAGAGGTGTAAGAGCAGGAGAACGGGCTGGCAAATTTATGCGTCCTCCACGTCCTATGAAACGTCCGTCGAACGTGTACCTCACCCCTCATGGTAGTGTACATATGCGTCAGTGAAAAAGACCAATAAAAAGGTGTTAGCATGTGGACGTAATGTGCTGTTCCAGTCTCTTCTGTACCTAAGGTCCATCACCGTTCCCTTTGGATCCCTACGTAATTCGGTGCGATCCCATACACACGATCGAACAGCGGAGGAGTGGTACTCAAGCGTCAACTTTAGGTTACAATATCTCCGGATGTAATTAACATTTGCAATGTAACAAACGGCACTGATTACGTATTTGTTTATATGTTCAGATGTGCTAACAAAACTAACGGGGTTCCATTTAAAAAAACGTAGGTTTGGTGTAAAAAATCATACTTCCGTGCAGTTTTTTTATGGTTTGTATTAACCAATTGCACTAGTCCCTCTCCTCACGTTCGGTCTGTGGAATCGATTCGTCAGTATTTGATGTGGTTTACGAAATACATCCAGCGGTAATGTCAGGTGACTCACCCTGTATAGCTTTTGAGTGAAGGGAGAAAAAATTTCTCACGGTTCTAAATACAATTCAGTAAAGTAGAAAGAGTTATGAAAAGAAAATTCCTTATGTGACTCAGTAACACTGAAGTTGGGTTGCATATAAATATCGAATGACAATACAGTGTGACCACATCCTACCTGCATTTGGCGTTTGACACATAATTTGTTAGTATGAAGATGTAAACATAGTGTCTTAATAAATTTAAATGTTTGTGTTATGCTACTGAAGCATTTAAGTATTTAATTTGTTGGTAACACAAATTGCAAACACAGAAGTCCCGCTGGCCACATTTCTCTACACGTAGTAATGATTAAACATTCGTGGTCTTTCTAGATCGAAACTATACATGTATGTGGGTGTAGTAGCTAAAAGATTCTTGTGTCTTTCTCAGAACGATATCCTCAACGTTATGTTTATTGGTAAAGTCATATTAGGAATCCGCAGCAAAGTAGGCCAAATTTAGTTGCTCTGCTTTTCTGAAACTCAACCATCTCTTTGCCTAGATAGGCTGGAAACCGTAAGTGCATTAGATAAACCACTCAATGAACTTGATACAGAAAGGTCCTAGATTCTGTATTATTCCATTTTTACTGCGTTTCGTTCCAACAGCTAGAGAACTCGTAGGAAAAAGAATTAATAGTCTGATTTCCGTATCCATTAGTCATAACGACGGGTAAATCCTGTAAAAGGGGTAACATTATATTATATACAAAATTATCCGTATGATAGTGTTATACGCGGCTTTTCAAACATTATGAATCACCTCGAAGGGAACGATCTATCGATACGTAATCAGCATGGTTTCAGAAAACATCGTTCTTGTGCAACGCAGGTAGCTCTTTATTCGCACGAAATAATGGCCGCTATCGACAGGGGATCTCAAGTTGATTCCGTATTTCTAGATTTCCGGAAAGCTTTTGACACCGTTCCTCACAAGCGACTTCTAATCAAGCTCCGGGCCTATGGGGCATCGTCTCAGTTGTGCGACTGGATTCGTGATTTCCTGTCATGAAGGTCGCAGTTCGTAGTAATAGACGGCAAATCATCGAGTAAAACTGAAGTTACATCAGTTGTTCCCCAGGGAAGCGGCCTGGGACCTCTTCTGCTCCTGGTCTACATAAATGAACTGGGTGACAATCTGAGCAGTTATCTTAGGTTGTTCGCAGATGATGCTGTAATTTACCGTCTAGTAAGGTCATCCGAAGACCAGTATCAGTTGCAAAGCAATTTAGAAAAGATTGCTGTATGGTGTGGCAGGTGGCAGTTGACGCTAAATAACGAAAAGTGTGAGGTGATCCACATGAGTTCCAAAAGAAATCCGTTGGAATTCGATTACTCGATAAATAGTACAAATCTCAAGGCTGTCAATTCAACTAAGTACCTGGGTGTTAAAATTACGAACAACTTCAGTTGGAAAGACCACATAGATAATATTGTGGGGAAGGCAAGCCAAAGGTTGCGTTTCATTGGCAGGACACTTAGAAGGTGCAACAAGCCCTCTAAAGAGACAGCTTACACTACACTCGTTCGTCCTCTGTTAGAATATTACTGCGCGGTGTGGGATCCTTACCAGGTGGGATTGACGGAGGACATCGAAAGGGTGCAAAAAAGGGCAGCTCGTTTTGTATTATCACGTAATAGGGGAGAGAGTGTGGCAGATATGATACGCGAGTTGGGATGGAAGTCATTAAGGCAAAGACGTTTTCCGTCACGGCGAGATCTATTTACGAAATTTCAGTCACCAACTTTCTCTTCAGAAAGCGAAAATATTTTGTTCAGCCCAGCCTACATAGGTAGGAATGATTGTCACAATGAAACAAGAGAAATCAGAGCTCGAACACAAAGGTTTAGGTGTTCGTTTTTCCCGCGCGCTGTTCGGGAGTAGAATGGTAGAGAGATAGTGTGATTGTGGTTCAATGATCCCTCTGCCAAGCACTTAAATGTGAATTGCAGAGTAATCATGTAGATGTAGATGTTTTCCATTAGCAGGACTATTCGTTCTGTTGAGCTATAGTGTTAGACAATCAGAATTTCGGCGATTCTTCCTGTTTTTAGTAGGAAGTTTCAGTTCGCAGCATTCGGCGGAGTACGTGGGAATGGAGGGCAATGTGAAGTTTCGTGGGCCGCAAGCGCCCTCTCTGGAAAAACACATTATACGACGCGCCGAACCGGCCAGACCTCACGTACCCGGCGCTGTTGAATAACGCATTTAACAAAATACGATCTCATTTGAATGAATAAACGTTTTTTGTGTTTCCGTGCAGAGCGAAACGTAATGCGATACGTCAGCAAATATTCGCTGCGTAAAAGAGACACGTTTTGCGTACGGGGCAGGGGGTGAGGGGGTGGTGGACCGGATGGACGCCTACATTCGCATTAATGGATTGAATCCGGAACACGCACCGGACCACGCACATGCGTAGACAGATATACGCAGCACTTAACGTTCTGCCGCTGCCCCCCCCCCCCCCCCCCCACTCACAACCATCCACACCACTGGCAAGTGTGTGTGTACGCGCCTTTTTTTATGTCCCGCTGAATATCGTTATTATTGTTATAATTCTGCAAAAGCGAAACAGCGGCGTGCGGGATGTGTTATGAATATTTAGACGTCCTGATTTAATCTCCCTCCCCCACCCCACCCCCACTGTCGGCGCAGAAAGCGCGTCGCCAATTTTGTTCCCGTGGCGTATCACGCGAGGCCCCGAAATACGTGAGCTCCCACTCGCGCGACAGCTGGTTTCTACGTACACAATATTTCACTTAATTTTTTTTAGGCTTTCGTAATCTTCCCATGAGTTCTTGCTACAGCAGTTTGTATTTCGCTTGCCATTTAGGAGCATAAATTTCGAACTGACTTAGGCGTTTTAAGGGAGACTGAATTCCAATCAAGAACAACTGCCGAGGTGTAACAAAGTAGCTTAAATCACTTAATAAAGGCAAGGCCTCCGGGCCAGATTGTATACCAGTCAGGTTCCTCTCAGAGTACGCTGATAGTTAGCAATTATATATAACCACTCACTCACAGAAGGATACGTACCTAGAGACTGCTCAAGTCACACCAATACTCAAAAAGGGAAGTAGGAGTAATCCGCTGCATTACAGGCCTATATCACTAACGTCGATTTGTAGTAGGGTTTTAGAACATATACTGTATTCGAACATTATGATGTACCTCGAAGAAAGCGGTTTATTGATACATAGTCAGCACGGATTCAGAAAATATTGTTCTTGTGAAACACAACTAGCTCTATATTCTCATGAAGCAATGAGTGCTATCGACAGAGGATGTCAGATTGATTCCACATCTTCAGATTTCCAGAAGACTTTCGACGCCGTTCCTCACAAGCGTCTTATAACCAAACTGCGTGCCTATGGAATATCGGCTCAATTGTGTGACTAGATTAGTGATTTCTTGTCAGAAAGGTCACAGTTCGTAGCAATATCCGGCGTTCCCCAAGGAAGTGTTATAGGCCCTCTATTGTTCCTGATCTATATTAACGACATAGGAGACAATCTGAGTAGCCGTCTTATATTGTTTGCACATGATGCTGTCATTTACCGTCTTGTAAAGTCATCAGATGATCAAAACGACTTGCAAAACGATTTAGATAAGATATCTGTATGGTGCGAAAAGTGGCAATTGACCCTGAATAAAGAAAAGTGCGAAGTTATTCACATGAGTACTAAAAGAAATCAGCTAAATTTCGATTACGCGAGAACTCACACAAATCTGAGGGCTGTAAATTCAACTAAATACTTATGAATTACAATTACAAATAACCTAAATTGGAACGATCACATAGATAATATTGTGGGTAGACCAAACCAAAGACTGCGATTCATTGGCAGAACACTCAGAAGTTGCAACAGGTCTACTAAAGAGATTGTTTACAACTCGCTTGTCCGCCCTATTCTGGAGTATTCTGTGGCATGTGGCATCCGCATCAGGTGGAATTGACGGATGACATCGAAAAAGTACAAAGAAGGGCAGCTCGTTTTGTATTATCGCGAAATAGGGGAGATAGTGTTACAGACATGATACGTGAATTGGAGTGACCATCATTAAAACAAAGGCGTTTTCCGTTGCGAATGGATCTTCTCATGACATTTCAATGAACAGTTTTCTCCTCCGATTGCGAGAGCATTCTGTTGGCACCCACCTACATAGGGAGGAATGATCATCACGATAAAATTAGAGAAATCAGGGCTCGCACAGAAAAATTTAAGTGCTCGTGTTTCCCGCGTGCCGTTCGAGAGTGGAACGGTACAGAGACAGCATGAAGGTGGTTCACTGAACCCTCTGCGAAGCACTTTATTGTGGTTAGCAGAGTAATCACGTAGATGTAGATGTAAAACTGGTAGCAGCCGATCTCTGGGCAAGGTCAATGAGAAATTCAGGAGCACTTGAAGTAATAATGACTCTACGAATTATCTTACAAGACAGACTGAAGAAAGACATAGCTTCGGTCATACTATTTTTACATTTAGACAAGATTTTGACACTTCTGAGAGGAATAGGTTGGTCGAAATTCGAAAGGTAGGAGGGGCAGAATAGAATCAGCGAAGAGTTATTTGTAACTTGCCCTTATCGAGACTGCAGTAGTAATAAATTTAGGGAAAGGAAAGGTGAGAACTTGCCCTTATCGAGACTGCAGTAGTAATAAATTTAGGGAAAGGAAAGGTGAGCACTACATCTCCACGTCTAGTTGTACTCCGCGGGTCTCCTTCCAGTGCGTGGCGGAGAGTACTTCGTGCAGCAAGGTCACTTGGCGACTTTTATGGTCCACTCGTGAATGATTCGCTGCCAGAAAAATTGCTGGAGACTGTGTGGGCTCGAAGCACTCCGTCTTGAGGCCACGAGTGGCCTACCGGGACCATCCGACCGCCGTGTCATCCTCCGAGGAGGATGCGGATAAGAGGGGGGTGGGGAAGCACACCGCTCTCCCGATCGTTATGATGGTATTCTTGACAGAAGCCGCCACTGTTCGGTCGAGTAGCTCCTCAATTGGCATCACGAGGCTGAGTGCACCCCGAAAAATGGCAACAGCGCATGGCGGTCTGGATGGTCACCCATCCAAGTGCCGACCACGCTCGACAGCGCTTAACTGCGGTGATCTCACGGGAACCGGTGTATCCACTGCGGCAGGGCCGTTGTCAACTGTGTGGGCTCGAACATCTCTGAATTTATCTTGACGGTCTTTTCGCCAAATACACGGAACCTGAACCAATAAATAAACTGACTCTTGTAGGAATGTAACCTCTCGTAAATTTAACAGTAGACCACACCGTTATACAAAACGCCTCTCTTGTAGCGTCTGCCTCTGGAGTCCGCTGAGCATCTCCGTGGCACTTCCGCGCTTACTACACAAACCTGTGACGAAACGTGCTTCTTTTCTTTGGATCTTCTCTATTTTCTCCTATCAATCCTACCTGGTACGGATCCCAGACTGACGAACGATATTCAAGTATTTGTCGAACGAGGGTTTTGGAAGCTACCACCTTTGTTGGTGGACTACAGCTCCCGAGAATTCTCCCAATGAATCTCAGTCTGGCATCTTCCTTACCTGAGGTCAGTTGTATGCGGTTGTTCCACATTAAATCTCTTCATACACACGTTCCTACATATTCTATGGATGTAACTGCCTCCTGTCATTGTTCTCCAACCGTGTAAGCATAAAGTAATAAGTCCTTCTGCGTAAGTAAACTCGATACGTCACATTTCTTTATGCTGAGGGTCAATTGCCGCTCTATCCACCAATCAACGATCCCCAGCAGGACCTCTTACATTTCGCCACAATTTTCTAGCGTTGCGACTTCTCTGTATAAAACAACATCCACTAAAAGCCCCATAGAACACCAGACGTTATCCACTATGTAATTTTTACAAGGTGATTCAGGTGCCTCTACCGATTCCATGTTATGCAACATGCAATATTACGTCTACCGTTCAAAAACCAAGCGCAAGATTTTTAAACTGACAGTCCCACAGAAATATGAACCGGCCCTTTTTGTAAGAAATGTAAGATACTTGAATCGTGTTCTGCGATACATTTCCGCTAGAGGCCGTAGTTTTCCAGTTATTCGGGGAAAGGTACAAAAGTGACTATCAAACGCACCCCCACTCTCACACCTAGTTCCCACCTATCAGAATTTCTTCTAGCTCTTGTCAAATATTTGCGAATGAACGAATCATGTCCCACATTCGATATTTTCTGGTTTTGATTAAGCCTACCAGTATAGATGGTCACTTAAAAATTGTAAAATAGTCTCTAGTGTAAATTGCAGCCACCTATTTTGTGAATTTTAACAGCATAAATTAAACTCTTACTGTACTTGTAAGAATTAAGTGTGGACCAAATTGTCAACGTTATTAGTTTTAACGAGACGTTTGCAAAAGTTTTTCTTTCAATACCCTGAAGGGCACGTCTGAATTAATAATGTTAACGAAACAGCCGACTATGCAGGTAGCGCATTAGCCCAATAACTAGAGACCTTAAAAGGGCTTATATTGGGAATAATTTAAGAAGATACAAATTTTTGTACAGTGGTAGGAGGTACTACCACGGACAACATACTAGAAATGCTGACTCTTGAGGGATGAGGTGTGTCCGACGGTCACTTTTGTATGTTTTTTTTTTTTTTTTTTCACAACTCGAAAACAATGGCCTCCAGCGAAAATGTACCCAGTAGAAACTTTAACCACTTTAAATTTCCCACAAAAAGTTCATGTTCATTTTTCTGTAGGACTAATAAATTATTCGAAGCGAGCGAGAAAATATGAAAATCTCGCGAGTGGTATTTGAAACCCATCTATAACACTGCGGGTTGCATAAAATGAAATCGGTAGGGGCAGCTGAGTCATCCAGTCCACATATTGTGAAATATGATGGAGAAATAACACACCTGTGGAGCACGTCCTAAGTTACTTTTACGTCTGAATAATTCTCTGCATTGAGAATGGCATGCTAGAAGCTCTTCAGTGCAATCACACAGTTAGTCTGACATTTCGTACGCTCTTATTTTGTTTATTAGCCGGCAGAGCGAAAACTATCTAACGCCTTACCGAAGTTAAGGAACACGAGTTCAGGAGGGAGTGAGACAAGATTGTAGCCTCTCCCCATTGTCATTGCCGGCCGGTGTGGCTGAGCGGTTCTAGGTGCTACAGCCTGGAACCACGTGACCGCTACGGTCGCAGGTTCGAATCCTGCCTCGGGCATGGATGTGTGTGATGTCCTTAGGTAGGTTAGGTTTAAGTAGTTCTAAATTCTAGGGGACTGATGACCTCAGAAGTTAAGTCCCATAGTGCTCAGAGCCATTTGAACCATTGTCATTCGATTTGAACATTAAAGAAGCAGTTAAAGATAGGATTGTGAGTTCTGAAAGATATTTGTAGCTTATACTTTGCGATTTGCCGACGACGTAATTCTGTGACAGATACGCCTAGCACTGTAGTTAACGATTGACCATTAATAACAATAAAATGTAGTAATGGAATTTATTTAAATATTAAAGCAATTGGATATGAAATGAGGCAATAAAAGTAGTAGGTGTAATTTGCTGTTTGGGCAGCAAAATAACTGACGATGGCCAAAGTAGAGAGCATACAAAATGCAGAGTTGCAGTGGCAAGAAAAGTGCCTTGGGACGAGGAACTCAATAATATCGAGCATAAATTGAAGTATTGGGAAATATTTTCTGAAAATATTTGTATGGGGTGTACCCTTTTCTGGAAGTGGAATGTGAACGACAAGGAGTGCACACAAGAAGAGAAATTTGGTACTACAGAAGAATGCGGGAGAACGAATAACTGCTTTGGAGATACTGGATCGAACTGGGGAAAAAGGAAATTTACGGCAAAAATTGAGTAAAAGAAGAGGTCATTGGTCGTCAAGGGATTTTCAATTTGATAATGGTAGGACGTGTCGTAGGTAAAAATGTAGAAGAAGACCAAGGATTAACTACAGTTAACAGTGTCATATGGATGTAAGGTGCGGTAGTTATTCGTGCGAGGTATTTAACATAGTGACCTCGCATTCTGATTACGCTGGATTGAATTCCCCGTCATACCAAGTGGATTATTTCGTCACGGGTAACTCTCGAAAAGATCTCAGAAACTCTAAGGGAATGTCGTCTATTACAGGAAGACTATTTTCGACTTAGACCTTATTCCGTATCGTTTCGTTTAAACAATATAACTGAACTACATGAACACTAAATTTGTGTAGGTTCAATCGCACATTATCCGCAGTAATGATTTAAGTTTACGTCACCATACATCTATGCGGACTGTCTTCGATTTGCAATTCCTGAATACAGGCTACTTATACGAAAGAACTGGAGAAAACATAAATGAAATGTGTCGCGACAAACGAAACGGGGATACTGTGCTCCACTACAACCTAAAATTCCTACAATACCTGTTCGAGCCCTTTATGCATGCCTCTGTCGATCTACATCCGAACGGAATTAAGTATTTACGGTTGTCTTGCATGAGAGTGTGATTCTGAGTCAGAATCTGATGGAAATACGTCCAAAAATGGACTGTTGAAATAAGGGAACTTTTGGAGACGTTTATGAGTACGGGATAGCATCTCCCTCTATCTGTTTTTTTTTTTTTTTTTTTTTTTTTTTTTTGGTAGAGACATTTCTCTTTATAACTTAATTACTAATTTCGTTAAATGTATTGGTAAAAATGATCAGGTTGTAATAGTATTCATATTCTCGATTATCCGCATCGCTTACATCCACATGTACGTTATTATTCTGCTATTCACAATAAAATGCCTGGCAGAGGGTTCAATGAACCGCCATCAAGCTGTCTCTCTACCGTTCCACTCTCGAACGGCACGCGAGAAAAACGAGCACTTAAATTTTTCTGTGTGAGCCCTAATTTCTCTTATTTTATCGTGATGATAATTTCTCCCTATGTAGGTGGGTGCCAATAGAATGTTTTCGCAATCGGAGGAGGAGAAAACTGGTGATTGAAATTTCATGAGAAGATCCCGTCACAACGAAAAACGCCTTTGTTTTAATGATTGCCACTTCGATTCACGTATCATGTCTGTGACACTATCTCCCCTATTTCGCGATAATACAAAACGAACTGCCCTTCTTTCTACTTTTTCGGTGTCATCCGTCAGTCCCACCTGATGCGGATCCCACACCGCACAGCAATACTCCAGAATTAAATTTAAGGAATAGTGTGAAATAATAATACAAATAAGATTAATGTACTTCTCATGGTATTTGTTACAAAATTGCTGTCAAGAAAAGCAGTGAGAACTTGAGTTTTTAATTCTGAAAATACACGTTTACGTCTTTTTTCCGTATGATGAAGTATACAATGGAAACGTGTTGTTTTCGTGGCTAAATAGAGAACTAACTCTGGAGGCCAAACAGCGCAAAAAATGCTTACACATCTTACGATGTGTGCTTAACATCCCTGTCCAAGTAAGTCCTGGAGCCATTAAAGTTTACGTTACGGACAAAGCACGTGCGCAGGTGCTGTCTGCTACCGCACCCCACACGGACGGCGTGGCCGGTTTTACAGGCCAGTTTTACCAGAAGCGCTGCGCCGCAGCTAGCTGGCCCGCCTGGGCTACCTGTTGTCTGCGCCTCTCCCTCGGCCCTTCGCCCTTTTACTGCGCAGCGACCATCCCTATCCTATCCCATCCCATCCAGCCCAGCAGACGCGCCGCGCCGTCCCACTGCTCCCCCTGCCGCGTCCTTGCAGCTATCGATCCATCGAAACCGTCCGCCACCCGACCTCACTGCCGACAAACACCTCGTAGTGTCGTTCGCTTTCGCGGTCATAAGACGTTCTGGCCTTCAGAACGAACTGTTGCTGCTCGCACGAAATCCCTCTCCTGCCTATATGCAGTACAAACATGTAGGAAAATATCCTGTACCAATAAGCGACCAGCCCGAAACCTGGTGCCCGGTCTGCACTACTGGCCATTAAAATTGCTACTCCACGAAGATGACGTGCTACAGACGCGAACTTCAACCGACAGGAAGAAGATGCTGTGATATGCAAAAGATTAGCTTTTCAGAGCATTCACACAAGGTTGGCGCCGGTGACGACACCTACAACGTGCTAACATGAGGAAAGTTTCCAACCGATTTCTCATACACAAACAGCAGTTGACCGGCGTTGCCTGGTGAAACGTTGTTGTGATGCCTCGTGTAAGGAGGAGAAATGCGTACCATCACGTTTCCGACTTTGATAGAGGTCGGATTGTAGCCTATCGCGATTGCGGTTTATCGTATCGCGACATTGCTTCTCGCGTTGGTCGTGATACAATGATTGTTAGCAGAATATGGAATCGGTGGGGTTTCAGGAGGGTAATACGGAACACCGTGCTGAATCTCATCGGCCTCGTATCACTAGCAGTCGAGATGACAGGCATCTTATCCGCATGGCTGTAACGGATCGTGCAGCCACGTCTCGATCCCTTAGTCAACAGATGGGGCGTTTGCAAGACGACAACCATCTGCACGAACAGTTCGACGACGTTTGCAGCAGAATGGACTATCAGCTCGGAGACTACGGCTGTGGTTACCCTTGACGCTGCATCACATACAGGAGCAACTTCGATGGTGCACTCACCGGCGAACCTGGGTGCACGAGTGTCAAAACGTCATTTGTTCGGATGACTCCAGGTTCTGTTTACAGCATCATGATGGTCGCATTCGTGTCTGGCGACATCGCGGTGAACGCACATTGGAAGCGTGTATTCGTCATCGCCATACTGGCGTATCATCCGGCGTGATGGTATGGAGTGCCATTGGCTACACGTCTCAGTCACCTCTTGTTCGCATTGACCTCACTTTGAACAGTGGACGTTACATTTCAGATGTGTTACGACCAGTGGCTGTACCCTTCATTCGATCCCTGCGAAACCCTACATTTCAGCAGGATATTGCTCGACAGCATGTTACAGGTCATGTACGGGCCTTTCTGGATGCAGAAAATGTTCTACTGCTGCCCTGGCCAGCTCATTCTCCAGATGTCTCACCAACTGAAAACGTCTGGTCAATGGTGGCCAAGCAACTGACTCGTCACAATACGACAGTCACTACTCTTGATGAACTGTGGTATCGTGTTGAAGCTGCGTGGGCAGCTGTACCTGTATACGCCATCCAAGCTCTGACTCCATGCCCAGGCGCATCAAGGCCGTTATTACGGCCAGAGGTGATTGCTCTGGGTACTGATTTCTCAGGATCTATGCACCCAAATTGCGTGAAAATGTTATCACATGTCAGTTCTAGTATAATATATTTGTCCAATGAATACCCGTTTATCATCTGCATTTCTTATTGGTGTAGCAATTTTAATGGCCAGTTGTGTAAGTTGCCACTGTAACAGCATCAAAAGGCAACAAAATTTTGAATGATGTTATTTCGCGTAGTTGTCGACTGAGTTGTCGCACTCTGATGTACAGCTTATGCCCAGAAGATAGAAAACAGAACATAAAATCCCGTAATGCTACCCTGTTGGAACTACCTGAAACGGCATGGTGTTGTGGAGCGAGGACACTGGGGACTTTGGTGCTAGTTCTTGCCTACGGCGGGGCTGAGTACTGTTCGACACTCCGGATGAAAATTGCACACGTGTATAAAGCGGACTTCCAACTGAAGGAGAGAACGCGGATGACCTCAAACTCTCTGGGCCACCCAGCGTGCCTGGCTCCCCACTGCAGTAACACCCCCACTCGTACTAAACCTCCAGTAATGTTTCAGTTTAGCCGGTGATTACGTAGATGGCGGTATAAAGGGCGTACAGTATAACGTTGTCAAGTCTCCCCATCAGAGTTTTGTGATAGTTAAGCCAGTCTGTCCTCAAACTGACTTAGTGAGTCACTGCATAGGAATTCTTCCTACTTGTTATATGGAGATGCTCTTGTAGTTTTATGTCCCCTGGCACTGCCGTACCAGCGCCATCGGATTCTGAAAGTGCACTACTGCTGTCTATGTTTTACGTAATGAAGCGTGTAATGATACTTGAATTACGTAACCATTACGGCACCTCACCTGAACCTCTCGATACCAGTAATATTGTACTGTGTTTCTGTAAAGTAGTTGACATATTTCTGAGACAACATTCAGATTTGATTTCATTAATGTAGAAGTACTTTGATTCATCGATATCTTTATATTGCAATGATATTATTCTAGTGTGTATTCTTTCTTTTGTCACTACGATCTTTGATGTACTTCTAACTCTGATTTTTGGGCGCGTAAGCAGTTAGTGTTGTTAGAGAGTCGGACGAGAAGGTCAAGTCTTGGACGTCATTTTCGAAAGACGCAAATTGTAGTCAGATAAAATGTGAACTTTAACAGTGGGGAAGATGTTTTCAAGTATGTTTTGTATTGTGAAGTGATGTTTTGTGTGTTACGTGCTATTGCAACAAGAGCAATAAAAAACAAGTGTAACTTAAATTCGGAGTGCTGATTACTTTTTTTTTTTTTACATCATCATTGTGCTAACTTTTAAAGGTTTAATCTTCAAGAATGGTTTGTGAAACACATCTACAAAACTTTTGAATATAGCAGAATAAAACGTAGGCCTCTTTGCGTCCGAGCTTGGAGTCATCACCACCTAGATTTTCGACGATTGAGCCATGAGATTACGATACCAGCGTGGGAAACACGACAAGATGAGTGCCTACTTTATTCATTATTACATGAAGTGACTTTATTAACTGTGCTCTAATGACACCTGCCACATAATAACTTTGTTGTTGCCCGAAAATGTAGTATTTAGCAGCGTGAGCAACACCACAATCATTATTAAATTTTGACCTTTGTTGTGGTAGGGTTGTTAGAAGCGGGAAGATGTTTTTGTGCTAATAAATTTTGCATGAGACGCCATTAAGAAGCGTTTATTTAAGAAACACCGTAAAATGAACTTGTTTACAATGATTAGAACTATTAACAGCGCGAGAGCATGGCCTACTACATGACTAGATCGAAATGCATCGTATCGACGATTGCCGACTGTGGTACCTAGTGTGTAACTTGAGCGTACTGTAGGTATAGTTCGTACAAGATCATACATCTTCGGTTATGCCATGCTTATACGTTTATTTGTTAGTACCAACGTGACCTGAAGTTGTTCAAAAAATAGTTCAAATGGCTCTGAGCACTATGGGACTTAACTTCTGAGGTCATCAGTTCCCTAGACTTACAACTACTTAAACATAACTAACCTAAGGACATCACACTCATCTATGCCCGAGGCAGGATTCGAACCTGCGACCATAGCAGCAGCGTGGTTCGAGACTGAAGCACCGAGAACCGCTGGGCCACAACGGCCGGCTCCTGAAGCTGTAAAATTACTGATAGATAGTATTTATTCCGTATTTCAGGATTTGCGGAAGGCTTTTGACACTGTACCACACAAGTGGCTAGTAGTGAAATTGCGTGCTTACGGAATATCGTCTCAGTTGTGCAACTGGATTTGTGATTTCCTGTCGGAGAGGTCACAGTTCGTAGTAACTGACGGGAAGTCATCGAGTAAAACAGAAGTAATTTCTGGCGTTCCACAAGGTAGTGTTATAGACCCTTTGCTATCTATATAAAAGATTTTGGAGACAATATGAGCAGCCGTCTTAGGTTGTTTGCAGATGACGCTGTCGTTTATCGACTAATAAAGTCATCACAAGATGCAACTGCCAACTGCAAAACTATTTAGAAAAGATATCTGAATGGTGCGAAAATTGGCATTTGACCCTAAATAACGAAAATTGTGAGGTGATCCACATGAGTACTAAAAGGAACTCGTTAAACTTCGGTTACACGATAAATCAATCTAATCTAAAGAATGTTGTGGGTTAGGCTAACCAAAGACTCCGTTTTATTGACAGGACACTTAGAAAATGTAAAAGACCTACTAAGGAGACTGCCTACACTACGCTTGTCCGTCTTTTTTTAGAACACTGCTGTGCGGTGTGGGATCCTTACCAGATAGGACTGACGGAGTACATCGAAAAAGTTCAAAGAAAGGCAGCCCTTTTTGTATTATCGCGAAATATGGGAGAGTGTGTCACAGAAATGATACAGGATTTGGCGTGGAAATCATTAAAAGAAAGGAGTTTTTCGTTGCGTCGGAACCTTCTCACAAAATTCCAACCACCAACTTTCTCCTCCGAATGCGAAAATATTTTGTTGAAACTGACCTACATAGGGAGGAACGATCACCACGATAAAATAAGGGAAATCAGAGCTCGTACGGAAAGATATAGGTGTTCGTCCTTTCTACGCGCTGCACGAGATTGGAATAATAGAGAATTGTGAAGGTGGTTCGCTGAACCCTCCGCCAGGCACTTGAATGTGATTTGCCGAGTATCCATTTACATGTAGATGACCCGTAGACTCCTCATAATGTATGAGTGGCAAAAGGCAGACTTTGTTAGCAAACATTGATTAATAACAATTACGCGATTCTCGTCAGAATAAATGTACTCCCCCTACCTATGTCTTTGCTCAGGTCATGAGCTATTTCTGCATCGGAACCTCATCCCACTGGCTCAGATAGCACCAGATGGCTAACAACCTCTGCTAGCCAGCGTAGGAACCTACCGCTCGCTCCTTACCCCGTACGTACTGCACTGCTGATACATTCACTTCACGTATGTGAAGTAAGATGTGCTGTTATCTGTAAATAAGGGGTACCTTACACTATCCCAGCAAACACTTCTAAACAGACTTAAAGACAGGTCTCCTTTATGGAAAATCACAGAAGAACTACAGAGGCTTCGTTTAGAAGACAGTTTGGAAATAACTATGACATAAGAACCATAACTTTTTGCATGACTCCAACAAGACGATCGATGGATTCAACCTCCCGTGGGAACTATGGACAACTTTAAACCGTGCCAGGACGAATATTTGTACGTTTAAGCGACTAATGGACAAACGGGGCCTAATAGACAATCCTGAATGTGAGTGCGGGTAAATCCAACCAATGGACCGTTTACCTGTGTGTGAAGTGCATGACTATGAGGGTGATCTGAAGGACACACACGGACTCCACGATTCAACCGTACATTTGTAATTACAAGAATATACTATGAAAGGGTACAGTACCGCCCGACATTGAAAATAGGTACAACATACTTCATTATTCTTGTCTGAACAACACATGTTTCGTAAAAATAACTCAATTTCAATTAAGACAGCGAAGCCGGATACTAGTGTGGGAAAGAATGAAAATTTATTTATTTAATTGATCACATGTGCACTCCCACAAAATAAATCCCTACATCCAGTTTGGTGAGATCTGTGAAATGAATGAATATATGGTCGTCTGCTAACCTCAGATAGTGAATGTGAATATATGACCATCTTTGAGACGACCCTTTGGTCACCTTTGGTAGAACCAAAGAGATAAAATTTACCGGAGCTTTGAGCGCCTGAAATGTGGCTAACCAATACGGTAGCAAGGTGCTACCCCACTTTGGCAGAGGTGCGAGATGACCAGAAGAACGGCCATGTTTCAGCACTCTGGCGCTGGATCTAGTGTTGGTAACACATGTCTTAGGCGTGCTCCGCAAAGACAAAAGAGTGGAGACATGGTATGCATGTGAAATACTTAAGAGTAGTTTAGAATAATAATTTCTCTATTTCAGGAACTTTTGGGTGGAGAATTAAATGTCAGGCAGGTAATATTAATGGGACTGTAGTAATCTTCGGAAGTGACCAACGGTCACAATGAAACCATGTGTAGCAATAAGTTGAAATATTTCCGTGTGCTTAAGTTAAGCTGAATTACTAGCGTGTATACTATAAGTTGGGAATATTTAAGAAATGGCGTGTGCAGGACTTGAAATTAGAGATGAGTACTTCCACGTGGTGAGTACTGTGTGAGTCTCAATCTGTGTATGAGACAAAGGATAAAGAGAAGTACTCGTCCATGGTATCAGTTGAGGACTCGCGTGTGTGATGAATATGTTCTTAATATTAGTTTGCGTGTTATGTTTCCGTGTGACGCTTGATTCAAACTATAACACACTGAGAGAGAAACAAGGTGAGTCAGCCGTCTATCCAGCAACGCCACTTGGCTTGCATTGCACAGGAAGACGTGCATATATCCTCCAGAGTTCCTAGTAGGAAAGAAAAATTACAAAGTGAGGCAGTGTCGTGTGAAACTGGGATAAATACTAATTGAAGTGGGAAAGCTGAAAGTGATGTGATTATAACGTTGTGAGTATTCTTTGCATTGTATGTTGACAGTGTGATGTATTTCATGAAATTTAAGTATGTGTGGTTGGCATGGGAGATAGTTTCAGAGGCAGTGGGTTATGCATGTTCCTTTTTGAACCACTCGGCCTGGAGGAAATTTTCGTAATGATGGGTGTGAGAGTCGAAGTGTGAGATATAGCAAAAGATCCACCATCCTATCCAGAAAGTGCACTGTAGCGTTAAAGAATTACGAGACCATAAGATAGAGAATCACCAATGTAAAGCCATGCCCTCTGGGCGGAATTTCTCATGTGTTATTGTTGTAGGTTATAGAATATGTGTGTTTAGGTTATAGAATTTATCGGAATAAATAAGATAGTGAAAAAAGAGATTGGTGGCCTTTTCCTTCGAATTGTATGTTGCCATGATATCCAGAATTTATAATGCGTGCGCCATTCACATTCAGTGCGATGGCCACTTTTTGATCAAAGCCGTTAAATAAGAAAGAAAATGTGGTATTGCCAGTGCGTAGTGAACAGTCAGAGTTCTGTAAATTACTGATAGTGAGAAGTGCGTTTCCGTTGCGTAATATTCATACAGGAGAATAATTTGTAACTTAATTGTGAGTACTAGAGTTCATGTTACTCGACAAATAAGAATGAATCCACTCGCTTGGCAGACCACTCATCTTGCAGGCCTGACTGCTTGATGCCACAGTATGAGCAAGGCATGTGGGTGCCTCTCAACTGTAACTCAGAATTGAGCAGTTCAGAATATTTTAGTTAATGCATTACCTGATGATTGCATTTATTACTACAAAAATACAGCGACCAGCCACTCTTTTTTAATGCGTTTTATTTATGCCAATATGCATTTCGGGTTTGCACCCATCTTCAGCTGGAAAATTACATGAATCTTCAGTTTCTACAGTGGTACAATCTCGACAGCAGTTTGGATGCTGCAGCTGGCCTGTGCAAAGGCAACCATTCCAATCATTTACTTCAATTTCGCGAGTTTAAAGTTACACACTAACACTTGTTCATTTTACTTACATTCTCCTCTCCTTGTTTTTTCTTGGCTTTTCCTGTATTTTGTAACAACACAAACACTTTTTGTCACGTATTTTACACAGGTGCACTGCGTTATCCCGCATGTCAATTCAACTAAGTACCTGGGTGTAAAAATTACGAACAACTTCAGTTGGGAAGACCACATAGATAATATTGTGAGGAAGGCGAGCCAAAGATTGCGTTTCATTGTCAGGACACTTAGAAGATGCAACAAGTCCACTAAAGAGACAGCTTACACTACACTCGTTCGTCCTCTATTAGAATATTGCTGCGCGGTGTGGGATCCTTACCAGGTGGGATTGACGGAGGACATCGAAAGGGTGCAAAAAAAGGGCTGCTCGTTTTGTATTATCACGTAATAGGGGAGAGAGTGTGGCAGATATGATACGCGAGTTCGGTTGGAAGTCATTAAAGCAAAGACGTTTTTCGTCGCGGCGAGATCTATTTACGAAATTTCAGTCACCAACTTTCTCTTCCGAATGCGAAAATATTTTGTTGAGCCCAACCTACACCGGTATGAACGATCATCAAAATAAAATAAGAGAAATTAGAGCTCGAACAGAAAGGTTTAGGTGTTCGTTTTTCCCGTGCGCTGTTAGGGAGTGGAATGGTAGAGAGATAGTATGATTGTGGTTCGATGAACCCTCTGCCAAGCACTTAAATGTGAATTGCAGAGTAATCATGTAGATGTAGATGTTGTCGACTGACCGTTTTTGTTCACATACAAGCAGTTTATCTATGGACAGAGTTATATTTTACGAAAGTTTTGAGGTTCTAGATAAGCTACTGCTTACTAAACATTGACTTGGGTGATAGAAGTACTCTAAGTGCGATGTATACAATTTGTTTGTTTTTTTTTTTCGTTGGGTGGTATTGAAGATAATAAATTAACATAACAAATTTATACAAAGCAGTAATTCATTCATTTACAATATAACAAAGATAGAATAAAGATTTTTATGTTGTATATTAATTACATGCATTTGTTGGGTTTATATTATATTATGTTATCCCTTGATTTTGATTAGTAAGTGGTTTGATAAGTAGAGTGTGGAAGTTTTTCAGAAATATTCGGTCTGGTAATTCTGGTCGTTAAGTATGTCAGAAGGTGATGCATGTTTATGTGAATGAATTTTGATTTCTTCTAGGAGGTTCATTCTTTTTCCTTTGTTGGCTAGTTGGAGAACTTGTAGGTTATAGGATATGTCTGTTACTTGGTGTTCTTCTTCTGCTATATGTTGGGCAAATGTGAATTTATTTGAGTTTTTTAAATGAATAGCATTCATGTGTTCTTGAAACCGTATGTTGAAGTTTCTCCCTGTTTGGCCTATGTATGTTTTTGGACATGAGTTGCAGTTACGTTTGTATATTCCTGATTGATTGTACGGTTTGGTATTATTTTTAATGTTATGGATATCTTTGTCCTTTATTTTGTTATTTGTATAGTAGCTGATTCTGATATCTGTTCCTCGGAACAGGTTTGCTATTTTATATGACAGTTTTCCTACAAATGGCAAGCTTATATATTTTTCTTTTGGCTTTGTTGTGGTATTCTTTAATGTTGTTTTGTTATTGTATTTGGTTATGTGGGGATTTATCTTAGAGTTTAGTTCATCTTTTAATTTTGGATTGTAACCATTATTGTAAGCACCTAGCCAACAAAGGAAAAAGAATGAACCTCCTAGAAGAAATCGAAATTCATTCACATAAACATGCATCAGCTTCTGACATATTTAACGACCAAACAGAGTTACCAAACCGAATATTTCTGAAAAACTTCCACACTCTACTTATCAAACCACTTACTAATCAAAATCAAGAGATAACATAATACAGGGTGATTCAAAAAGAATACCACAACTTTAAAAATGTGTATTTAATGAAAGAATCATAATATAACCTTCTGTTATACATCATTACAAAGAGTATTTAAAAAGGTTTTTTTCACTCAAAAACAAGTTCAGAGATGTTCAATATGGCCCCCTCCAGACACTCGAGCAATATCAACCCGATACTCCAACTCGTTCCACACTCTCTGTAGCATATCAGGCGTAACAGTTTGGATAGCTGCTGTTATTTCTCGTTTCAAATCATCAATGGTGGCTGGGAGAGGTGGCCGAAACACCATATCCTTAACATACCCACATAAGAAAAAATCGCAGGGGGTAAGATCAGGGCTTCTTGGAGGACATCCAGAACTTTTCCCTTTGCACAAACACCCATTCTCTGTAAACTGTTTATACCAACGTGTAATACATCAACTATCAGGAGGTTTAACACCATACTTCGTTCGATATGCACGCTGAACAACTGTCGTCGATGCACTTTTGCCGTACTCAATAACACAAAAAGTTTTCTGTTGAGCGGTCGCCATCTTAGCATCAACTGACGCTGACGCCTAGTCAACAGCGCCTCAAGCGAACAAATGTACAACTAAATGAAACTTTATAGCTCCCTTAATTCGCCGACAGATAGTGCTTAGCTCTGCCTTTTGTCGTTGCTGAGTTTTAAATTCCTAAAGTTGTGGTATTCTTTTTGAATCACCCTGTATAAACCCAACAAATGCATGTAATAATATACAACATAGAAATCTTAATTCTATCTTTGTTATGTTGTAAATGCATGAATTACTTCTTTGTATAAATGTGTTATGTTAATTTATTATCTTCAATACCGCCTAAGGAAAAAAAAAAGAAGTTGTATACATCGTACTTAGAATACTTCTATCACCAAAGTCAATGTTTAGTAAGCAGTAGCTTATCTAGAACCACAAAACTTTCGTAAAATATAACTCTGTACATAGATAAACTGCTTGTATGCGAACAAAAACTGTCAGTCGACAACATGTCAGATAACGCAGTGCACCTGTGTAAAATACGTGACAAAAAGTGTTTGTGTTGTTACAAAAAACAGGAAAAGCCAAGATAATACAAGGAGAGGAGAATGTAAGTAAAATGAACAAGTGATAGTGTGTAACTTTAAACTCGCGAAATTGAAGTAAATGATTGGAATCGTTGTTTTTGCACAGGCCAGCTGCAGCATCCAAACTGCTGTCGAGATTGTACCACTGTAGAAACTGAAGATTCATGTAATTTGCCATCTGAAGATGGGTGCAAACCCGAAATGCATATTGGCATAAATAAAACGCATTAAAAATGTGGCTGGTCGCTGTTTTTTTATAGTAAAATATCATTATCCACGGCCACGTAGCTCAACAGTCCAAACAAAACGGACAAATTGTTATTGCAGTTGGCAACAGTGTGTGTCTTGGGACAGCATAAATGAAGGCGCGTAAATACTCTGATTTTGATCGTTCAGTATTTGAGATAAAGAGCATTTAATGACTTCCAACAGCTTTACACATAGTTTCAAACCTTTATGAAGTATTTTCGTGTTCACACCGCCCACAAATTAATAAAAAGGAAAGAAGCTTATCGCTTCATACATTTTCGCTATCCATACAGTAGAACTTCAAACATCAAGCATTTTAATTTATTACTTCTTTACTGATTATTCTATTCGGAAGATACTTTGTGGAGAGTACCCACAAATCTCAATGGAGTGTCCTGCCAAATTATAGCATTGTATGACACAAATCAGAAGATAGGACATCATAAATACTGAAATGTGTGCAAAACTTGCTTTTTATTCAAACAGAGAACTAATCACGTAAACAGTACTCATGCATATATTGATAATGAGAGCGCTTCACGTATTCCAGCAAACACTGAGTATAATTTCAAATCTTTCCTAATTTTTTTCCCCAATACATGCTTCACGGCAAAGATGTAACGAATTAATTCGTTTGTATAGTAATTAGACGTTGGAAAATGTTTCATACAACGGAGTTCGATTCTTTAAGGAATCAGAGGGGTTCGGGTTACCACCTAAAAAAAAATATATAAGTAGTGCAGTCCTTAGACCCAACAAATCTTCACTATTGTGATGTACGAGACCTGCTAAAATGTAAGGCCTCCGAATTTTTCATGTGAAAACTCTGAAAGCTTGTATGTAAAACAAACTTTTTTAAAATCCTCCATCTTTATTTTTTATGTCTACATATTAATTTTTCTACAGAGAAAACCATGGCACCGAACATTTTTCTCGCAAAACACACACACACACACACACACACACACACACACACACACACACACACACACAGCAGCAGCAAGTCGCAGTGTATTGAAAGAACACAAAAGCACACTGTAAGCAAACGTAACAACATCAGGCGTAGCAATTACAAAGTTTAAATGCCACAAACAAGTGTCCCTGCGCAAACATTTCAGAATAAGATACCTCGTAAACTACTCGCCTTGGAATCCTGCAATAAACAGCAATGACATTCCAATAAACGTTGCTTTTACTCTGTTGATGTCAACACGCATTGCTCCATTTAAAATAGTGCATGCTTGCACAATACAAATGATTTCTACGTATTATTACAATCTGTTGATTGACTAACAATACGAGCCCCCGATTACCAGTCCTCTTCTGTGAAAACTGTTCATAAATAGCACTTTCCATTTCTGTCATATTTGCAGTGCACGTTTTAGGTGATTCGTGTGGAATATATTACTTAGTTAACCGCACATTTTAATTTTTAATTTTTTTTATAGACTGTTATCGGACACACGACCATCTTCACCGTCAACGTATATACACTCCTGGAAATGGAAAAAAGAACACATTGACACCGGTGTGTCAGACCCACCATACTTGCTCCGGACACTGCGAGAGGGCTGTACAAGCAATGATCACACGCACGGCACAGCGGACACACCAGGAACCGCGGTGTTGGCCGTCGAATGGCACTAGCTGCGCAGCATTTGTGCACCGCCGCCGTCAGTGTCAGCCAGTTTGCCGTGGCATACGGAGCTCCATCACAGTCTTTAACACTGGTAGCATGCCGCGACAGCGTGGACGTGAACCGTATGTGCAGTTGACGGACTTTGAGCGAGGGCGTATAGTGGGCATGCGGGAGGCCGGGTGGACGTACCGCCGAATTGCTCAACACGTGGGGCGTGAGGTCTCCACAGTACATCGATGTTGTCGCCAGTGGTCGGCGGAAGGTGCACGTGCCCGTCGACCTGGGACCGGACCGCAGCGACGCACGGATGCACGCCAAGACCGTAGGATCCTACGCAGTGCCGTAGGGGACCGCACCGCCACTTCCCAGCAAATTAGGGACACTGTTGCTCCTGGGGTATCGGCGAGGACCATTCGCAACCGTCTCCATGAAGCTGGGCTACGGTCCCGCACACCGTTAGGCCGTCTTCCGCTCACGCCCCAACATCGTGCAGCCCGCCTCCAGTGGTGTCGCGACAGGCGTGAATGGAGGGACGAATGGAGACGTGTCGTCTTCAGCGATGAGAGTCGCTTCTGCCTTGGTGCCAATGATGGTCGTATGCGTGTTTGGCGCCGTGCAGGTGAGCGCCACAATCAGGACTGCATACGACCGAGGCACACAGGGCCAACACCCGGCATCATGGTGTGGGGAGCGATCTCCTACACTGGCCGTACACCACTGGTGATCGTCGAGGGGACACTGGATAGTGCACGGTACATCCAAACCGTCATCGAACCCATCGTTCTACCATTCCTAGACCGGCAAGGGAACTTGCTGTTCCAACAGGACAATGCACGTGCGCATGTATCCCGTGCCGCCCAACGTGCTCTAGAAGGTGTAAGTCAACTACCCTGGCCAGCAAGATCTCCGGATCTGTCCCCCATTGAGTATGTTTGGGACTGGATGAAGCGTCGTCTCACGCGGTCTGCACGTCCAGCACGAACGCTGGTCCAACTGAGGCGCCAGGTGGAAATGGGATGGCAAGCCGTTCCACAGGACTACATTCAGCATCTCTACGATCGTCTCCATGGGAGAATAGCAGCCTGCATTGCTGCCAAAGGTGGATATACACTGTACTAGTGCCGACATTGTGCATGCTCTGTTGCCTGTGTCTATGTGCCTGTGGTTCTGTCAGTGTGATCATGTGATGTATCTGACCCCAGGAATGTGTCAATAAAGTTTCCCCTTCCTGGGACAATGAATTCACGGTGTTCTTATTTCAATTTCCAGAAGTGTATATCACGTGTTTTATCACATGCCAATGTAATTTCCTGGCAACACTTGGAACATTCATGTACAGTGTGACAATTACTGAACTATGTGAGAAAAAACGTGAATTAGTTACAAACTATGGCGTGCACGCTCTTCACGTAAACGTCACTACAGTTATTCGGATTTAGGTTATGGCATGTCCGATATGCCTGCCATAATTGGCGATGACGTGGAGCAGACAAACAGCAGAATTCTGCGTGACCCGCTGAAGTGTCGGAACAGCGATGCTGCCGATGACCTCCTGAATGGCTGTTTTCAGCTCAGAAATGGTTTTGGAGCCTATTGTGGTACACATTGTCTTTAATATAGCCTCCGAAGCCGGAGTCGCTTGTGGTCAGATCCGGAGAACATGGTGACCAAACGAGGCCTATGCCAGTGGCCTCTGGGTACCCCAGAACCAGAATGCGGTCCCCAAAGTGCTCCTCCAGGACATCAAACACTCCGCTGACTCGATGGGGTTGAGCTCCGCCTTGCACGAACACCATCTCGTCAAAATCAGGGTCACTTTGGATAACGGGGATGAAATCATCTTCCAAAAACTCGGTAGTCACCGTGCCACCAATGAATATCGCACCGGTTATTCCGTGACTGGACACTGCACGCCACACAGTCACCCGTTGAGGGTGAAGAGACTTGTAGATCCCGAAATGCGGATTCTCATTCCAATTTTGCTTATCGACGAACCGATCCTAATGAAAGTGGGCTTCGTCGCTAAACCAAACCATACAGCTCATACTAATTCCCATCACAGTTTGAACGTCCTAACGCGTACCGTTCAGCAGTTATGACAATTTCATTTTATATAGTTCAATAATTGTCTCCCTGTAAGTCTCCAAATACATTGTGATTATCACAGGCGTTGGCTGTCAGACAACGTGAGCAGTTACGTATGTTAATTTTTTCATGATGCGGGGCCACAGCCATAATATCAAGTGTTTTCTGAAAGTAGGTTAGACAATAACAGTGAAACACATAATAAGTGATAACCGCATAACAATCAATATTTGTAATGCTTGCTTACAAGTGTTATAAATTGCCTAAGATGGCATACTGTCGTATTAAAATACGCTGTTAGACACATTATATTTCTGGGAGAGCCTACTGCTTTGTTTCATTACTGAGTACACCATCTTGACTGAATGACAGTTGGCTAAGGGTCAAATTGTCTTGATCAAAGAAATTCCTGTTACAAGCAGGTGACTTTTTTTTTTATCTTTGGACTCAGTGTCCGGTAGGACAGGGAATGTTAGAAGCAATTTATTTTCTTTTGTAGTTGTTACACCTTTGCAGTACCTGTTTATCTTAGAATACAATGAAGTTGCCTGCTCATAAACATGAACAGTAACAAACCTCTCGATAATATTCGCAGCATCCATAAATATAAGAGCGCAGCTAGTCATTGACGTTGTTTAAAGTACATCTTAGTAGGTAAATATACAGCTTTGTACGTGAAATTAACACATCGGCAACTCTAAGTTGCGTAATTTTGCCTCAGTTCAGAATTAATACAATGCAGCGCAGTTGCTTACTCTACTCACTCATTAATTAACCAGTGAGGTCTGAAGCGGTTTTTATGATGTACGTATCATCCGTTATATCTGGTAAAACATTACTTAGGAATAAGTGCAAATAACACAGGTATGTGAAACATGCCATGTACATAAAAGCATTTAAACAAATAAAAGAATCAAGATATCTCATTTTAAACAGGACATTTAAATTTAACATAATATAAAGAGTAGGGATATTCCAGTATTTGTTAATGGTTGATGAGATATGGTTACAAACGTGAGTGCACCGTAGTATTGATACACATGGCTGTAACCTTGGTGCCATAAATCTTATTTACATTTTATAGTAGTGACATCTTATTTATATGAAGTAAATATGTCATAGTAGTGATAACAACTTTATCAGCTACCACATATGAAAGAGCCTAGTGGGTTAATTCCTATTTCTTAACGACAAAGATAAATGTAACACTATTAATGATTGTTCCCTCTTAGAGAGGTACTAAACAACTGAGAAGAAACACAAGGTCTAGAATACTATAAACCATTCATTGAAGACTGTAGGCATGTGGAGTGTATGGGTAAGGGGGGGGGGGAGAGGTGTAGAAGGATAGATGGGGGGGGGGGTTATAAAATAACTAATGAAATGAAGAACAAGCTATTATAGTGGGGTGTGGCCGTGGTGGGGGACAAAAGAGTAACTAAGAAAGGAATAAGGAAAAAATGTGAAGTGAATCACTCTTTTTAAAAAATTAAGATACACCTGCGGTATTAATAACACAAATATGGATTGTTATACGGTTATATCACTTGTTATGTATTTCACTGTTATTGTCTAACCTGCTTTCAGAAAACACGTGATAATGGCACTTTTAAGTCGAAGTCATGATTGTGCAAGTGTAAATGTAACACTGTAAATAATGCAAAATGCACTCCGTCTTGAGGCCACAGGTGGCCCATCGGGACCATCCGACCGCCGTGTCATCCTCAGAGGAGGATGCGGGTAGGAGGGGCGTGGTCAGCACACTGCTCTCCCGGTCGTTACTATGGTTTTCTTTGACCGGAACCGCTACTATTCGGTCGAGTAGCTCCTCAATTGGCATCACGAGGCTGAGTGCACCCCGAAAAATGGCAACAGCGGATGGCGTCAGGATGGTCACCCATCCAAGGGCCGACCACGCCCGACAGTGCTTAACTTCGGTGATCTCTCGGGAACCGGTGTATCCACTGCGTCAAGGCCGTTGCCCCACTGTAAATAAACAAAAGCCTAATGGCGGTACTGACTTTAAAGCAGTTAAATATGGTTGCGAGGGGAGGATTCACGGCAATGTTGACTCCTTGCTTGTGATGGGAAACCGGTACAGTCATTTAAGAATTTAAGTGAGCGGTTATTGTTAAACTTACTGAGGTAGTGATGTCACTAATATGGAAAAAAATGTCGCTTATATGCGGGCGGTTAGCCACTTTGCAAGCTGTTATTCGTCCGAAGCAAGGGTACAGCATTAACGAGAAAGTAGTCATTTCATGTACGACATCAAGACATACAGAATTTTATTGAATCTGTCAAAATCTCCTGCTCACATGCATGCACGTCAGGATTCGTATTTTTGATACTGACTGCACAATGAACTGTTCCAAAGCCCGCGCACTGCTGTCTGTTTCTGAAATTGTCACAATTTCACGGAGACAGCAACGCAAATGGAGTGCTTTCGCCTGTGGCAGACAACTACCGCAACGACAAAGCGGATCACGTCGGGACGTCCCTTTATAATCCCCCTACGCTGAAATGTATCCCCACACGCATACCCAGACGTCTGTGTTCGCTGCTAACTCTGCCCCAGGTAACATAATTTCCGCACGATATCAAAATCGTCGTGTCATTGCCCGAAGTTTTAATCAGAAATTATGTCCATGGTTAGCGTATTCTTGCCGGCGCGCTAGTGGAACAGGTCGGCCACCAGTAGTATACCAGTTTATGTACTGATGTACCGTTATTACTGGAAACTGACGAAAGTATTCATCCTGGCATTAAGAAGTATAATATAGATTAGTTGCATTTTACTCTATTTTGATACGATTTTATGGTACTATCAAGTTATATTCAAGCCAAAGTAGGTTCATCAGCAAATATACGATGTAATTTCAGTCATTTTCGCCTCACAAACATTAATATACCCTCAATAGTGAACGCCTGATGGCCTAAAGTTATCGAACAATTGTAAAGTAAAATAAATGAACCATCGCATAGCAGCGACAGAATCTATTATTCTTTATCTTTGCCGTTCTTGCGCGGTGCCTGTAAATCAACTTTTACTGTTTGCATTCCATGAAAGGCGGGCGCGGACTTGGTGCGTTCCGCATCTGTATTTTATGTTTTATGTGAAAATATTCAGTATATATGCTAACTGTTATTTTTCCATTCAGAAAACATGTAGTTTCTTGTAATTGATTACGAACAGACAGCATCAAGAGGACATTTTGACTTATGTATAAAGTATTTAACCACAATGGTTTAACAACACAGTAACATCAGCAGTATCAGCTACAGTGAAAGCATCTTCAAATCATATACTTACTAAGAACTAAATAAGAACCATTCTCTCTCCCGATGCGTCTTTGTGATTTCCCCGCCTCAGAACGGACAATGCAATCTAGCATTCCATATTTTCTCTGACTTAACATTATTGTTATTGTTCTTGGAAATATCACATCACCTATTACCACTTCTACAGTCCTGAGTGTATGTAAGAATCGAAACGCCAGCACCATTTAAAAAACCTCAAATAAGTACGTGTTTTTAGACCCTTGGTAAGAATAGCTTCTTGGAAATTGATTCGCTGACTGTGAATTGTTTGACATCAGCAGTATTAGGTGGTCATCAGATACAGGAGAGGGACATTTTAAAATTTGACCCAGACGGAGACTCGAACCCAGACTTCCCCCTTAGCCCCATTAGCGCCAACGGGTGCCTTAACCACCTTTTTTTTTTATTGAACAAACGGAGAGTACATATATATATATATATATATATATATATATATATATATATATACAAAGCAAAATTTCTTCAAGGTACCAGTTAAACATATACAAATGAGTGTTAGGTAAACCAATTATTAGAATAACATTAAATACAACAAAATAGAACATATCTGTTTTCCTTTTTTTGTTCTTTTTTTTTGTTTTTGTTTAAAAATTTGTATTGAACAAACTAAAAGTACATATATATTCACTATGCAAGAGTCTTCAAGGTACCATTTAAAAATATACAAATGATTGTTAGTTAAACAAAAAAAATATTAAAAAAGAAAAACATTAAATACAACAAAATATAACACTCTGTCTTCTTCCTTTTTTATAAAAAGAAACAAATTTGTGTTTGTTTTTGGTCGATGCATGAGAACGTGGATAAGGGTGTTGCATCATGTGACAGGTAGGCATGGTACACGCCAACTGTGAGGGGGGTCAAGGAAGACGCTGCGGAGAAAAGCGGCAAAAGTTTGTCGGTAAGATGGTTTTCGGGTGAGGGTGCTATACGCGGTCACAACTTTGTACCAGAAGTCAAGGACTGTATGCGGACCACTCTGAAAGAGATATTCTAAAGCCTGTCCTCGAAACCAGATTAGGGTATGGTGCTTAGCAAGAGGGCACCTCGGCTATCCGTACACTCTCCCTGGACCGACCCAAATTTCCTCATGCGGCCTGTCTACATCCTTAAATCGTAGTCCACGACATTCATTCCCTAACGCTCACATCGCCACTTGAGTTCCCGCAACAGGGGAACTAGGCTTGTAATACGTGATGCCCATCTCGGAAAGAGCGTGCGCGGATAGCCGAAGTGGTTAAAGCGACCGCTTGTGCTAAGCGCGAAATCCAGGTTCTAGTCCCTGGCCGGGACAAATTTTAAAATGTCACGGTTCTGTAGTTGGTCTGTACCTGTTACAGCTGACGCCAAGCAATTCGCAGTCGGCGAATCAATTTCCTAGTATTTCGTATAGCTGTCGATCGTCAACAGTGTCTGTTTCGAAACTTCCTGGCAGATTAAAAGTGTGTGCCGGACCGAGACTCGAACTCGGTGCCTTTGCCTTTCGCGGCCAAGTGCTCTACCAACTGAGCTACCCAAGCAGGACTCACGCCCCTTACTCACAGCCTTACTTCCGCTAGTACCTCGTCGAAGCAGGAGAGCTTCTGTAAAGTTTGGAAGGTAGGAGACGAGGTACTGGCAGAAGTAAAGCTGTGAGGAAGGGGCGTGAGTCGTGCTTGGGTAACTCAGTTGGTGGAGCAGTTGCCTGCGAAAGGCAAAGGTCCCGATTTCGGGTCTCGGTCCGGTACTCAGTTTTAATCTGTCAGGAAGTTTCGTACGAGCGCACACTCCGCTGCAAAGTCGAAATCTCATTCTGGCGCCTGTTTCGTCTGAAATGTAAGTAAGTGAAGAACAGCTTTAGCTTTTGCGCGTAGCTACTGCAGCTCTTGCTTGTGCCCAGCTCCCTTGCTTTCGTGGTTAACAGCCGCCCCGGATTTTCCGCAATGCGTGTCTATTGCGCCTGCATTGCGTCCAGTCCCTTTGCCTCTTACTTATCTACAACACAAAAAACATGCATACTATCTCATCCCTAAGAAAATACAAATTACTCTTTTGCTGCGATCGGTACTAGATATCGGCCGATGACATTATCCTATTCTCATCCCTGGAAACTGGGTCGCTGCCCCGACACAAGATGAGCAATCGAAAGAAATTAAGCGAAATGCACATTTTATAGTTTTGAGGCCAAAAATCAGGAAAACAATAAGATTGTATTATGTTTCAACAGAAGTAAATCGAGAGCCACAATAAATGACATTCAGGTGCCGCAACATAGTCCTGTCTGGGTAAATAACAACGAAATAGACTTTTTTTTTGTATGAGCCAGAGTTTAAAAAACCCAAACTCTTCATAACAATCTACTGGCGCACTTATTTTCAAAAGAATCACCGGTTTATTTCAGTACAGAATATCCACAGATCAAACGTAGTAACATAGTGACCCGTCTGCTGAAATGGTCTGTGCTGCAGTCACGTGATCACAGCAACTGCAAGACACTAGGAGCAGCGCGAGGGCATGGTTACTGTACTCACCAAACGGTGGGCACCAAGGGCGTGCGGCGAAGTTTAGCAAAACGGCTCTGCCGTCACTCACCTGGCAACAGAAAGAGAAACAAGAGATAGAGTACTGTCGAACGGAAAACAACAATTATGTCCGAAAATAGGCGGGAAGTCTGCAGGAGAGCACTTACAAGGGAACCTCCCCATCGCACCCCCCTCAGATTTAGCTATAAGTTGGCACAGTGGATAGGCCTTGAAGAACTGAACACACATCAATCAAGAAAACAGGAAGAAGTTGTGTGGAACTATGAAAAAAATAATCAAAATATACAAACTGAGTAGTCTATGTGCAACATATGCAACATCAAGGAGAATGTGAGATCAGGGGCGCCGTGGTCCCGTGCTCAGCGTGAGCAGCAGTGGAACGCGAGATCCTTAGTTCAAGTCCTCCCTCGAGTGAAAATTTTAATTTCTTTATTTTCGCAATTATGATCTGTCCGTTCGTTCATTGACGTCTTTGTTCACTGTAATAAGTTTAGTGTCTGTGTTTTGCGACCGCACCGCAAAACCGTGCGATTAGTAGACGAAAGGACGTGCCTCTCCAAAGGAAACCGAAAACATTTGTTCGCAAGGTCATAGGTCAACCGATTCCTCCACAGGAAAACACGTCTGATATATTCTATACGACACTGGTGACGGCATGTGCGTCACATGACAGGAATATGTTGTCGACCCACCTAACTTGTACACTTGGCGAATGGGTAAAAAGATTCTTCTACCTTGCCCGATTTAGGTTTTCTTGTGGATGTGATAATCACTCCCAAAAAAGTGATGAAAACATAAGAGTTTGTCACACAAACTGCAACAAATGACTGCAACATTCGCACAGTTATCCCTGTGCTCTGTCAAAACATATGTTTTTAACGTTTTCAAATTTTTCCATGTGTAGACCGTCAAATCCTGCATATGTCCAAGCAAATCTGAACATCTCCTGGAATTTTGGAGAGCGAAGTTGATTGTGTGTGTGTGTGTGTGTGTGTGCCTGAACTTTGATAATTGTCTGAAAATAAAAAATTAAAATTTTCACTCGGGGTAAGATTCGAACCAAGGACCTCTGGTTCCACAGCTGCTCACGCTAACCACAGGACCACAGCGTTACTGCGGTAGTACTATCCCTAATATTATATATGTTGAGCATGGACTACTCAGTTTGTATATTTTGCTTATTTTTTTCATAGTTCCACACAACTTCTTCCTGTTTTCTTGACTGATCTGTGTTCAGTTTTTCAAGGCCTATCCACTGTGCCAACTTATAACTAAGTCTGAGGGGGGTGCGATGGGGAGGTTCCCTTGTTAGTACTGGTACATTACATTGAACGTCACATGACATTAAATTATCTGTGTTACAGAAAATCTTCGTGGAATGGCTGAACTGTCGTGTCAGCAGCGGTTTGGGATTGAAGCTGATTCCTGAAAGTGGTTGATTGATTAATTAGCGATATGTTACCTAGATCATTGAACGACTCTTCGATCGAAATGATGCAGAATAAGTCACATTACAGGTATACATGATCAGTTTTACATTAATGAGGACATAGCTGTTTAGTCGTATTCTAGGAACAACACTTACAAACTAGTTCAAATGGTTCAAATGGCTCTGAGCACTATGGGACTTAACATCTATGGTCATCAGTCCCCTAGAACTTAGAACTACTTAAACCTAACTAACCTAAGGACATCACACAACACCCAGTCATCACGAGGCAGAGAAAATCCCTGACCCCGCCGGGAATCGAACCCGGGAACCCGGGCGCGGGAAGCGAGAACGCTACCGCACGATCTACAAACTAGTGCTACCGGTCTTTAGACGGAGCGAGATCCATAGAAGTAAGGTTGTCACTGCAACACCAGCTAGCAGTCTCTATACAAAAATTCGTCCTTGAAATAGAAGGATTTGTACAGGAGAAATGAATTTAGGTTAGATTTAATACTTACTTTGCTACCTGTTGTGACTTTTTATGGTATTGGCTAAATATTCAAACATCACTGCTGCATACTGAACTACTTCCTGAGCAACTGATAGTTTTCATAATGGGTAATAACGTTCTTTTTTTTCTCTAGTGTTGTAGGTACGGATTTCTGTATCTACTCTTCTCAAGTTGAGCTGAATTATTTATGCCAATTTCGTTAGTGAATGTATGTACTATGACGGTACAGTTCACATCTTGGAGAGGTACCAGTATGATGCTTGTGGTGAATATCACATATGGATATCACTGCCCGCTATTGTGCGATCAGTACTTTCCTTCGAAGTGGTGGGTTACTCGAGAAAATTGTTTCGTAAGACGTTACTGAGTGGAGAGGTGTAATCTATGTCAGCAGGTTGATTCGCTTGTTTCCAATATTCAGCAATTATACGAAGAGAAAAATTAGCTCAACTTAATTCTTACAGTCCAAGTTGTCATCAATATGTACATCCAAAAATTTGGAGCATTCTGTCCTATTTACCGATTATTGTTAATGTGCCACATCAACTGCTGGTATGATTCAATTTGTGGTACAGAACTGAATAGAGTGTGTGTTCTCAAAATTTAAGGGAAATGCTCTCTCAGAAAACCACTTAATGATTCTTTGAAGATCACCATTAACTATCTCTTCATTTTCTTTCTCTCTAACGAAATTTTTTGTAACATTAGTATCGTCTGCAAGACGTACCAATTCTGTTTGTTGAATGTTAAGCGGAAGTTCTTCCACGTATACAAGGAATAGGAGTGGACGCAAAACTGAAGCGTGTGGGACACACTGTCATTTCTCCCAGCCACAAAAATTTTCTGCATTTCGTACCTTGATTGAATACTCACCACAACATATTGCTCTCTATCTGTCCAGTAGGATTCAAATCAGTTTCGTGAAAAGCCATCAATCCGACAAAACTTGAGGTTTTTAAGACTAATATGGCATACGCCTTGGAAAGATCACAATTAATATCAACTGGCGATATTTTCGCACTTACGAAACGTAATGTTTGGTGGGTGACTGCGTAAATAGCCTTCTCAGGTAAGTAATTAAAGTTGGAATCAAACTGAAGCAAATATCAGACAAAATAGATTATCAGAAAAATAGCTCTCTGTCCGATGGTTTTGCTTTGATAATATCTGCTACTCAAAAGATTTGTTCCCGCTACTAAGTAACGCCTAGATCTTACTCAGACCTAGCAAGAACGTAAATGATCGCAGGAACTACTGACAAAACCATTCTCTTCTGTGTAATATACACGAAAATCTCTCTACTGTGCGATTTATACAAAATTTTAGAATGAATTATTTTGGATGGACTATGTAATGTAGTAGAGCCACTGCTTATTAAAAGAACAAACGGGGTTTCGACAAGATAGAAGTTGTACTTCCTATGTACTACAAGTAACGCAGTACGTAGAAGACTGCAATCACAAAACGAGTCAACTAGTACACATTTATTGACTTGACATCAGGTTACGACACAGTAAATCACGCCATTTTGGTTAGTATAGTGTAAAGAATAACAACACTGGAATGATTCAGTCCTTTCTGCAGAATGCACGCTTTTACGTCTGTCCGGAAAGTACTCAGAGCTGACAAAAGTCATGGGATACCTTCTTTTGCCCAGAAAAATGCAGCAATTCGACGTGAAAGTGACTCAGCAAGTCGTTGGAACTCCCCTGCACAAATACTGAGCTATGTGGCTTCTTTAGAAGTCCACAACTGCAGAAGTGTTACCGGTGCACGGTTTTGTGCACGAACTGACCTCTCTATTATATCCCATTAATAATCGATGGGATTCATGGCGGGCCGTCTGGGTTCCCAAATCCTTCACTCGCATGTTCAGAATGTTCTTCAAACGAATCGCGAACAACTGAGACATGGCGCACTGTAATCGACAAAGATTCCATCGTTGTTAGGGAACAGCAAGTACATGAATGACTGCACATGATCTGCAAGTAGCCGAACACAACCACTTCGAGTCAATGATGGGCTTAGCTGGGTCAGTGCATTCCAGGTAAACACAGCCTACCCCATTATGGAGCCACGAACAGCTTCCAACTGCCTTGTTGACAGCTTGTGTCCATGGCTTCGTGGGGTCTGCACCATACTCTAATCCTGCCATCAACTCTTACCAACAGAAATCGAGACTCATCTGATTAGGCTCCAATCGATATGGTCACACACCTAGGAGAGGCGCTGCAGGTTATTTTTTGCTGTTAGCAAGGGCATTCGCGTCTGTAATTTGCTGCCATTGCCCATTAACAAAAAATTTTGTAGCACTAACGGATACTTAGTCGTAAATCCCACTTTGATTTCTGCGGTTATTTCACGCAGTGTTGTTTGTCCGTTACCACTGAAAACTGTACGCAAACGCCGCTGCTCTCGGTCGTTAAGTGAAGGAAGTCGGGCACTGTGTTGTGCGTGGTGACAGGTAATGCCCGAAATTCGGTATTCTCGAAACACTGTTTACGCTGTAGGTCTCAGCATCTACATCTACATTGATACTCCGCAAGCTACCCAACGGTGTGTGGCGGAAGGCACTTTACGTGCCACTGTCATTAACTCCCTTTCCTGTTCCAGTCGCGTATGGTTCGCGGGAAGAACGACTGCCGGAAAACCTCCGTGCGCGCTCGAATCTCTCTAATTTTACCTTCGTGATCTCCTCGGGAGGTATAAGTAGGGGGAAGCAATATATTCGATACCTCATCCAGAAACGCACCCTCTCGAAACCTGGACACCAAGCTACACCGCGATGCAGAGCGCCTCTCTTGCAGAGTCTGCCACTTGAGTTTGCTAAACATCTTCGTAGCGCTATCACGCTTACCAAATAACTCTGTGACGAAACGCGCCACTCTTCTTTGGATCTTCACTATCTCCTCTGTCAACCAGACCTGGTACGGATCCCACACTGATGAGCAATACTCAAGTATAGGTCGAACGAGTGTTTTGTAAGCCACCTCTTTTGTTGGTGGACTACATTTTCTAAGGACTCTCCCAATGAATCTCAACCTGGCACCCGCCTTACCAACAATTAATTTTATATGATCATTCCATTTCAAATCGTTCCGCACGCATAATCCCAGATGTTTTACAGAAGTAACTGCTACCACTGTTTGTTCTGCTATCATATAATCATACAATAAAGGATCCTTCTTGCTATCTATTCGCAATACATTACATTTGTCTACATTAAGGGTCAGTTGCCACTTCCTGCACCAAGTGCCTATACGCTGCAGATCTTCCTGCGTTTCGCTGGAATTTTTTAATGCTGCAACTTCTCTGTATACTACAGCATCATCCGCGAGAAGCTGCACGGAACTTCTGACACTATCTACTAGGTCATTTATATATATTGTGAAATGCAGTGGTCCCATAACACTCCCCTGTGGCACGTCAGAGGTTACTTCAACGTGTGTAGACGTCTCTCCATTGATAACAACATGCTGTGTTCTGTCTGCTAAAAACTCTTCAATCCAGCCACACAGCTGGTCTGATATTCCATAGGCTCTTACTTTGTTTATCAGGCGACAGTGCGGAACTGTATCGAACGCCTTCCGGAATTCAGGGAAAATGGCATCTAACTGGGAGCCTGTATTTAATGTTTCCTGGGTCTCGTGAACAAATAAAGCAAGTTGGGTCTCACACGATCGCTGTTTCCGGAATCCATGTTGATTCCTACAAAGTAGATTCTGGGTTCCAGAATTCTGTAACAATTTCTGAAATGGAATGCCCCGTGCGTCTAGCTCCAACTACCATTCCGTGCAGGAAGTCTGCTAACTACCGTGGTGCGGTCATAATCACGTCGGAAACCTTTTCGCGTGAATCATCTGAATACAAATGACAGCTCCGCCAATGCCCTATCCTTTTGTAGCTTACGTCTACGATATTACCGCTTTCTATGTACGTGCATATTGCCATCCCTTGGATTTTGCCACCTCAGTGCAAGGTGCGATCGGTGGCTAAATTGAAACCACAATGAAAATCAGAAATGTTTTATTTGCAAATAGGTTCGTACACTTTCCAGCTACTTCTCTAAATAATCGCCGCTCCGACTAAGAGATATCTCGTAGCACTGTACCACCGTTCCAGTACCCTTTTCATAGAAGGCAGCCGCCTGTGTTTTTTGGCAGTTTTCTACCTTGGACTGAAGGTCCTCGTGTGAGGACAGATGAAAACGAAAGGATGCCATGTCTCGCTGTATGGTGGCTGATCAAACACTTCCCATCGGAAACGCTGCACGGGCGTCCTCATGGCCACTGCAGTATGCGGCCGAGAGATGTCATGAAGAAGGAAATGCTTTTAGTCTGCCAGGAAGTTTCACATCAGCGCACACTCCGCTGCAGAGTGATAATCTCATTCTAAACTCATACCTGTCAAGAAGCACTTTTTCCGAGCCATCTTCACGTGCTCAGTGTGCGCTCAGAATTGAAATGAGTGACGTGAAGCAATCGACGGACATAGTAGAGGTACTGTCCAACCCATCTATGCAAAGTTTCATCTGATTTTAATTGCGCTTTCCATTTCGTGATTGATCGGACCTTACTTTCCGAATATGTTGAATTTCAAGGCCAGTGGAGCAGGTGGATACATATCACAGGCGGCCATCTAAGAGGAAGCGTACTAGCTCATCTACTGTTTAACATCTCCATTAATGAAACTTCACAACAGATTAAAACTGAGTGCCGGACCGAGACTCGAATTCGGGACCTTTGCCTCTCGCGGGCAAGTGATCTGGCAAGTGATTTACCATCTGAGCTACCGAAGCACGACTCACGCCCCGTCCTCACAGCTTTACTTCTGCCAGTATCTCGTCTTCTACCTTCCAAACTTTACAGAAGCTCTTCTGCGAACCTTCCAGAACTAGCACTCCTGAAAGAAAGGGTATTGCGGAGACTGGTTAGCCACAGCCTGAGGGATGTTTCCAGAATGCGATTTTCACTCTGCAGCGGAGTGTGCGCTGATATCAAACTACCTGGCAGATTAAAACTGAGTGCCGGACCGGTACTCGAACTCGGTACGCAGAAGAGCTTCTGTAAAGTTTGGAAGATAGGAGACGAGATAGTGGCAGCAGTAAAGCCGTGAGGACGGGTCGTGAGTCGTGCTTGGGTAACTGAGATGGTAGAGCAAATGCCCGCGAAAGGCAAAGGTCCCGAGTTTGAGTCTCGATCCGGCATTCAGTTTTAATCTGCCAGGATGTTTCGTATCAGCGCACACTCCACTGCAAAGTGAAAATCTCATTCATCTCCATTGATGATCACCCCTACCCACAAGGAACAGGATGCTTTATATGGATTACGACGCCCTAGCAGCTGAAGAGTTTCAAGGTGCTGATGAGAAACTCTTCCACGCGCAGGTAACTCTAAGCAGTATCCACGGAAAACGCAGGTTTGTGCCTTCCACCTCAGAAACAGACAAGCAGCTAGAGAGTAGTTGGTGACCAGGGAAGGTAAGTAACTAGAACACCGCTTTACTCTTGACCGAGCACTCAGCTACAGAACTCATTGCTTGAACACCAACAGAAAATCTTAGCAAGGAACTGTATTCTGTGCAACAACTTGAGGGACAAACCCTCCTGTCTTCATAGCTCCGGCTACAGTCCTGTTACTCAGCTGCAGAGCATGCCTGCCCCGTCTGCTGCAGGTCTAGTCACACGGATCAAGCAGCTGTCACGAGCCCTGATTACAGACTGATTACAGGTTGTCTCTGATCCACAGTCACATATCGTGATGAGATATCGATTCATTTTACGATCACTGTTTCATAGTTACACATATGGACACTGGAAATGTGTGCTGGAATAGGAGGCTATGTCCCGCTACTAGTTCGGATGGGCCCAGCGAGGTCTTTGGTATCCTTTGTCGGTAGAGCGCCAGATGGTGCATCTCATGAGATCAAACTCATCTCCCTGGGGTGTTACGGCCGACATCACGGGAGCCAGCCTCTAGAGCGCTCCGCTGCATTGTGTGTGTACAGCTGTTGTGTGTCGGCATGGCGACAGACTTGCCACCCCTTGGAGACAATGAGCCACACACTTTTGCCCTTCTGCACTACTTCAGAGACCGAAATCCCATGGCGCCGGGCAGCTAGCATAGGTACATCGATTCTGTTTCTACTACAAAACTCTGAGTCATCCATTGAAACTGTGTCGACCCACCACATCAATGGTCCTACCACTCAAAACGACACTTTTTCAGTCCAGTGCCGAACTTGTGATGGTAAAATGTGCGTTGCATTCAAAGAGGAGGAAGTTTGCTGTCTTTTTACCGACTTTTTTGTAAGTTTTGTTACATTTCTCGTCTGTCACATTATCAGTATCATGGAGTCGTTCCCTCCATCTTGAGTTGCACAAGAAAAAGTAACTTTTTGGAAACCTTGAGAATGAATGTTAGAGGAGATGAAAGAGAAGCGGTATAGAAGATGGTGCTCTGTCTGGTGTACCTTCCTGCTATTGAACAGACAACTTTTGTCTGTATGCAGCTGTGCAATCCCTAATCTGAACAGTTGATATTTATTGACTGTGCAAGCCTAACAGCTAACTTACACCACTGGCCATTAAAATTACTACACCAAAAAGAAATGCAGATGATAAACGGGTACTCATTGGAGAAATATATTATACTAGAACTGACATGTGATTACATTTTCACGCAATTTGGGTACATAGATCCTGAGAATTCAGTACCCAGAACAATAACCTCTGGCCGTAATAACGGCCTTGATACGCCTGGGCATTGAGTCAAGCACAGCTTGGATGGCGTGTACAGGTACAGCTGCCCATGCAGCTTCAACACGATACCACAGTTCATCAAGAGTAGTGACTGGTGTATTGTGACGAGCCAGTTGCTCGGCCACCACTGACCAGATGTTTTCAATTGGTGAGAGATCTGGAGAATGTGCTGGCAAGGGCAGCAGTCAAACATTTTCTGTATCCAGAAAGGCCCGTACAGAACCTGCAACGTGCATTATCCTGCTGAAATGTAGGGTTTCGCAGGGATCGAATGAAGGGTAGAGCCACGGGTGGTAACACATCTGAAATGTAACGTCCACTGTTCAAAGTGCCGTCAATGCGAACAAGAGGTGACCGAGACGTGTAACGAATGGCGCCACATACCATCACGCCGGGTGATACGCCAGTATGGCGATGACGAATACACGCTTCCAATGTGCGTTCACCGCGATGTCGCCAAACACGGATGCAACCATCATGATGCTGCAAACAGAACCTGGATTCGTCCGAAAAAATGACGTTTTGCCATTCTAGCACCCAGGTTCGTCGTTGAGTACACCATCGCTGGCAGCCATGGTCTCCGAGCTGATAGTCGATGCTGCTGCAAACGTAGTCGAACTGTTGGCGCAGATGGTTGTTGTCTTGCAAACGTCCCCATCTGTTGACTCAGGGATCGAGACGTGGCTGCACGATCCCCTGGCTCCCAGGCAACAGTGAAGTTCAGAGGCTCCATATCCCCCGCCTTTCCAATTAAAAGAGGCTTATGACAAGTAGACGCTCTTTCATGTGTCCTCTTCAACCTTGCATTAGAGAAAGTGGTTCTGGAGAGTAATTCACATCTGTACAATAGTCTCCGATTCGAACACAGTGAAGTAAAACTCCTGGCTGATGCAGATGATATAGTGTTGCTCAGTGAAACTAAGAAGAACTGAAAGACATGTACAGATCTCTCACGCACAGTGCCAGCAAAATGGGACTTTTGATTAACCAAGACGAAACAGAATACATGGAAATAGGTCGAGTCACAAACCCAAATTCTTACTTAGAAATTGACCAACATTCTGAATTCAGGAAAGTTCTTCAGTTTAAATACATTGCATCACGTTTCAACAGTAAAACTATCATAGTAATGGATATAAACGAAAGAATAGCTTCAGGGTCAAGATGTCTGTACTCACTAATCAAACTACTCAAAAGTAAAGTTTTGTCTGTCACCCCAAAGATGTAGATATACAACGCTATCATCTGCCCCATTGTACTCTACGGTTTAGGAAGCTGGACGCTAACAAAGAATGAAAGAGAAAAACTGAATGCTTTCGAAAGAAAAGTAAGCCGGCCGGAGTGGCCGTGCGGTTCTAGGCGCTACAGTCTGGAAACGAGCGACCGCTACAGTCGCAGGTTCGAATCCTGTCTCGGGCATGGATTTGTGTGATGTCCTTAGGTTAGTTAGGTTTAAATAGTTCCGAGTTCTAGGGGACTGATGACCTCAGATGTTAAGTCCCATAGTGCTCAGAGCCATTTTAACCATTTTTTGAAAGAAAAGTAATGAGAAAAATCTTGGGCACGTGTTGGAGAATGGCGTATGGAGAATTCGAAAGGACAATTAAATTTATCAGCTAATGAAGCAACCCACTGTCATCCAGAAACTAAAAAGTAGGAGACTGCAATGAGCTGGACATGTGGCTAGAATGGAAAACAACAGAATAACCAAAACAGCATTTGAAGGAACTCTGTAGGCAGCAAGACCATTGGGCCGACCTCATACGAGATGGAAAGATCACATAGAGAAGGACATCGCAGCATTAGGAATTTCCGCAGGATGGAGAGAGACTGCATGTGATAGAAGGAGGTGGAAGCAGATAGTTTATGCAGCGCGTGGTCTAAAGGGCCTCTGATCGCTTATTTTTTCAATAAGCTGCACGTATAGGGGTACCTTCGTGTTTCAGTCTCCATCCAGTCTTGCTTTCGTTTGGCATCTGCCACAATGTTAGAATCACTTTTGTCAACGTACTTCGCTATTCAGTTAATCTTGTGTTGTGGTGAACTTTCATTAACTTCAGTCAAACTTAAAATTGAATAAAATTCTGTTCAACGTTTTGAGTTACATTTCAAGATTCGTAATGTGTCTTATAACTTTTTATGGCCATGCGACCCACTACAGTCCTGGTTACTACCAAGCTCTGCTTAGCTCTGTCGGCATTTGTCCTCTGTATACAGTGGCAAGATTAGATTATAGGGTACTGATGTTTCACTCATTGCAACAGCAAGCTGACTAAGCACACATGTTCATCTTTTGTTAAGCGAGACGTTTTAATACTGAGCCATATCTGTGATCCTCTTTGAATAATAAGAGATCACACTCTCACACCGACCCTGCCAGGATCCACCTTTTTGATAATAAGTGACTTTCATAGCGTTCCTGGTTCGTGATCCACTTTGGTTTAAAATAAGGCTATTTCATAGCGAACCTGGTCTAGGAGCCCACTTCTTCATATCAAGTAACTAACTTTCAATGCATTTCATACATTTTACTGTCAGAGATATTCTACTTCCCGTGTCCATATCATGAATGGAGAACTGTAAGACTATGAATTCGAGGACCCATACTTTATATGGGTATCAACCAGCAATACAAATGCTCAAGTCAAGGAAGAGCTTCCTTTACGCACCAGAAAGCCTCACTAATATTCACTTTTCAAAATACGGCGTTCCAGATCCAGCCACCCTGCGGGCTGGTTGGTGCCTACTGGAAGGTTGGCTTTACGTCACGAGGACAGGTGTTCTACACGGAAGTCGCTCACAGGCTACACACTCCTGCCAATAATGCAATTAGCACATTTTTACATCAAACTACACTCATACTCATAAATTAAGGATAATGCCGATACATCTTGAAACAATGCTCTGGTGGGCGGTTTGCGGGTTTAAATCACCTCGGGGTATGATCATGCGGTGCATTCGACCTGCGGTCGTCGCACGGTGGCGCTGACAGCAGTCCACATTTGCAGCGGTGTTTTGGTGCATGCAAGAGTACGGTGCAGCAAGTAAGGGTGCAGATGTTTTCAGACTGTGTGTTGAAAATGGCTCAAACAACACATACTAATGACGTTATGAGGGGTAGAAAACTAGGGCGACTAGAGGCTGGTCAAACACAGCCGGTCGTAGCACGGGCCCTCCGTGTGCCACTAAGTGTGATCTCAAGTTTATGACAACGATTCCAGCAGACAGGAAACGTGTTCAGGCCCTACAGTACGGGACGTCCACAGTGTACAACACCACAAGATGACCTATATCTCATCATCAATGCCCGCAGACGGCCACGGAGTACTGCAGATAGCGTTGCTCGGGACCTTACCGCAGCCACTGGAAGAGTTGTCTCCAGACACACAGTCTACAGACGACTGAACACACATGGTTTATTCGCCCAGAGACCTGCAAGATGCATTCCACTGACCCCTGGTCACAGGAGAGCCCGTAAAGCCTAGCGTCAAGAATACTGTACATGGTCATTGGAACAGTGATCCCAGGTTATGTTCGCGAACGAGTCCAGGTATAGTCTGAACAGTGATTAACGCCGGGTTTTCATCTGGCATGAGCCAGGAACCAGATGCCAACCCCTTAATGTCCTTGAAAGGGACTTACTCGCGCGGGATTAGCCGGCGGTCTGGGGCGCTGCAGTTACAGACTGTGCGGCTGGTCCCGGAGGGGGTTCGAGTCCTCCCACGGGCATGGGTGTGTGTGTTTGGCCTTAGGATAATTTAGGTTAAGTAGTACGTAAGCTTAGGGACTGATGACCTTAGCAGCTAAGTCCCATAAGATTTAACACACATTTGAACATTTTTTCTTTTTTAAAGGAACATGTGTGGAGGTCGTGGTTTGATGGCGAGGGGTTGGATTATGATTGGTGCACGTGTCTTTGACAGAGGAACTCCAACAGGTCAGGCGTATCGGGACGTTACTTTGCACCAGTATGTTCGCCTTTTGAGGGGTGCATTGAGTCGCACGTTCCTCCTGATGGATGATAATGCACGGTCCCACCGAGCTGCCATGGTGGAGGAGTACCTTGAAACAGAAGATATCAGGAGAATGGAGTGGCCTGCCTGTTCTCCAGACCTAAGTCCCATCGAGCACGTCTGGGATGCTCTCGGTCGGCGTTTCACTGCACGTCTTCAAACCCCTACGACATTCACTGGTGCAAGAGTGGGATGCTCTACCCCAGCAGCTGCTCGACCACCTGTTCCAGAGTATGCCAACCCGTTGTGCGGCCTGTGTACGTGTGCATGGTGATCATATCCCATACTGATGTCGGGATACACGCGCAGGAAACAGTGTACCATATATGTTTCGGGACGGTTTTCTCAACCTATCACCAACACCATGGACTTACAGATGTGTGTCGTGTATGTTCCTCATGTGCCTATGCTATTAGAGCCAGTTTTGTATCGTGCCACCACATTCTGCAATTATCTTTAATTTATGAGCATGAGTGTAGTATGGGTGTAACAGTGTCAGACGATCAGAATGGTTGCTGCGGACGGCGGCAACCGGCGCTGTCGCCAGCATCATCGCAGCCAGCCTACTTTGCGCCGATGCGTCGCTCCGGTCACGTCCCGGGCTGACAGTGAGCGGTGCATTGTGGACGTGCCCGGACAGAGCCATCAGTCAGTGTGTTTGTTCTGTGGCGCTGGCGCATCCATCGTCCTGCCGGCGGGGTTGAGGGATGGATGGGAAAGGGGGTGGGACGGGGGGGGGGGGGAGGGAAATGCAACAAATCATATTTTCCACGGGGGGCTGGCTAATGGATGCTAAATTTCAGTCGCCATTAATTAATGAATAGCGTTTCGGGCTGCATTCTCTCGCCATCATCAGGATCCTCCGCCCGCTCGGCTATTGCTTCCTGCTGCGCCGGCGCCGGGACGGGCATCGCGATAAAATAAACGGCATTAAAATTATTAATAAATAAATGCACTCTGGGGGGCCGGACGGCACGAAACAGGCAAACACGCACGCGCACGAAGGTGATGGGCTATAATTGAGTCATGAACCTGCAGGTCGCCATAATGGCTGTGGCGGTAAATTATTTACCACCCACCTCCACAATAATGCATGGCCGTTTAATCGCCATTTTGGCATCTCCTACCGGGTGGAACTACAAACGCAAAGTCTCAACATACATGAGTACCAGCGTTGTGATCAACTCCGTCTACTAGCAGTGCGATATTCTCTATTCTGGAGCAGGTGCGCATCTACAAGGCCATTTACTCACTCTAACTCCCAGTGAAGTACGAGGGCTGTCCAGAAAGTTACGATCGGTCGCGAAATGGAAACGATTATGAAAATCCGATAAAGCTTTGCAAAGATGTGTTGGGCAGTGTCTCTAGTATGACTCTAGGTAGAATTATGTCACTCTTTTCATTCCTGAGCTCTTAGTGAGCGCGTAAAGATGTTATAGAAAATAGTGTCTCCCGCCAAGTACGAGGGCCTGGTGAGAATTTTCCCCTGAAGCTATGCAACCAACATTACATAACTGTCGTGCGGTTTCTTCTTCAAGACAATTCTCAGCCTCATACTGCAGGGGCAATGAAGATGTTCCTGCATCGTTTCAATTGGAAATGTTTGGTTACCCACAATACAGCCCGTAATTGTCTCCCACTGAGTTTCATCTCTGCTCAAACGAACCGCTAGCTATGAAGACAACATTTTGGCACAGACAACGAGCTGTAGGCCAGCGTAGAGAATTGGCGGAAAGCACTGGCGGCTGCCTTCTATGATGAGGGTATTGGAAAGTTGGTACAACACTACGACGAATGTCTGAGTCAGAAGGCGACTACGTAGAGAAGTAGCTGAAAGGTGTAGCTAAGTGTTACAAATGAAACATTTCTGATTTTCACTGTGATTTTCATTCCGCGATCAATCGTAACTTACTTTCTGGACAGCCCTAGTATATAGCTGGGGATATCTTCTACTACACTGTATATTAAATTTCATCCAGATTCTTTCATTGAAGGATCGTGGGGGGACGCATAACAGGTTGTGCGCCTCTTTGTGAGTTGTTGCCAAGGGTGGTCGTGGGGCTCTAATTATGTATTAAACTTAGGTTATTAATTTTTGGTTTGGTTGCAGGCATATGTCTATAGTCGTACAGCACACTGAAAACCCCGCGCCGCGCTGCAGCACGCCGATTCACGATTCAAGAGCCAAAACCAATCGGCGTACGCCCATTCATGAAGTGCACACGGTCGGCGCTATTTTGATTTGGTGCCACTAACAGAGTATTACGGTACTGTGGCGCAAGGATTATTTTGGCGTGCAGTATGAATGTGGACAGGTAACTGAAGAAGAAAAAAAAAAAAAAAGACTTGAAGATCTAACTTCAGTATTTCGAGCTGATAATTGAAACTTCAAAGTCCTGTATTTTTCTAGTTTTATCTGCATTATCTATATTGGATACATACGTAAATGGCTGACGAAATTTTCCAGTTTTTATCCCGAAAGGTAGGTTTTAACATTTACTACAAGAAAAATGCACTCTACGACAAAAAAGAGACGCATCACGAAGCTATTACTCAAATGGGACAGAAAGCGGTAGATTTGATCTACTTGTACAGACAAACAAATAATTACAAAAAAATGGTTCAAATGGCTCTGAGCACTATGGGACTTAACATCTGTGGTCATAAGTCCCCTAGAACTTAGAACTACTTAAACCTATCCAACCTAAGGACATCACACACATCCATGCCCGAGGTAGGATTCGAACCTGCGACCGTAGCAGTCGCGCCAAATAATTAGAGTTTTAGGAAGTTTGCCTGTTTTGTCAAGAGAAAAAACACAAATTGGACTAGTCAATACCAAGTTGATACACCTCTGGCCCCTAGGTAAGCGGTTATTTCGCTTGGCATTGACTGATGGAGTTCTTGGATGTCCTCTTGAGGGGTATCGTGCCCAATTTTGTCCAACTCTCGCGTTATATTTTCAAAATCTCGAGATGGTAGGACGACCCTGCCCATAATGTTCTAATACTGTAGTATGGGGGTGTTTTCGTTGTTAAGGTGTGGTTCTCTTATTACATTTAAGAACACGCGAAGTTCGGAAGGATACGAACACATTTATAGCGCTGCGTAACGTGAAAGGTTTTGAGGACAGAACAACAATTGTGTAAGCTGTAAATATTTTTTGTTTAATGTTGCAATCTTATCACAGAAATACACGCATTTACACAGTTTACAATGTGACAATGTTACAACGGTTGTCAAATGAACGCACCTCGTCCTCAGAAGGTGTAATAATCCTAAACACAACAACGCTAAATTTTAACTAGAACTTTCTTTATAAAATTATTCGTAGGACTACGTCATGATGTTGGCCAGTACTACGATAAATCATCCGATTCCGGTTCAAGGTTCGGTACTATTTAGGATGAAAATCAAGTCTACAGAGGATGGTTAGTTTTGTGACAAGTTGAACAAAAGAGTACTCAAGCTCGCTCGAGTTTACAGTGGACGCAAACTGGTGACCCAACAAGTTTACGCCTCTGCTCGCGGTATTTACCTTAGCTGTGGTGAGCTGTCGTCTGCATGGCTGCTCTCGTCCACTGAAATTCCTATAAAAACTAATTAAGCCTTTGCTGAATTTTCCAGCAAAATTTTTTTTAAGTTATACCGTCTGGGGAAAAATAAAAAAGGGCTCCAGTCTCAAAGGGTACAGCGCAAAGAAACGACGAGAATCGACCAAACAACAGTCCGTATTGTAGTTGGAAATTGTCGTAGCTATGTTAGGAAAGTACCAGAGCTTCAAGCACTGATAGAAAGCACTGAAGCAGAAATCGTTACAGGAACAGAAAGCTGGCTAAAGCCGGAGACAGGCCGGCCTATGTGGCCGAGCGGTTCTAGGCGCTTCAGTCAGGAACCGCGCGACCACTACGGTCGCAGGTTCGAATCCAGCCTCGGGCATGGACGTGTATGATGTCCTTAGGTTAATTAGGTTTAAGTAGTTCTAAGTTCTAGGGGACTGATGACCTAAGATGTTAAGTCCCATAGTGCTCATAGCCATTTGAACCAAAGCCGGAGATAAATTCTGCCGACATTTCTACAAGGCGCAAACCGTGTTCAGAAAGGATAGAGTAAATAAAGTAGGTGGTGGTGTGTTTGTGTCTGTTGGTAGTAGATTATCTTGTAGTGAAGTTGAAATAAATAGTTCCTGCGAATTACTATGGGTAAGGGTTATACTCAGCAGCCGTACCAAAATAATAATTGGCTCCTTCTACCGACCCCCCGACTCAGCTGATATAACAGATAAACGATTCAAAGAAAACCCCACTCATACAGTTATAATTGGTGCAGACGTCAATCTACGCTCGATATGTTGGCAAAAATACATGTTCACAGCCGGTGGTAGACCGAAAACATCCTCCGAAATTGAATTAAATGCTTTATCTGAGAATTGCTTTGAACAATTAGTTCATGAGCACACACGAATTTTAAATGGTAGCGAAAACACACTTGAAGTCTTAGCCACAAATAATCCTGATCTAATAGAGAGCGTCATCATGGATACAGGTATTAGTGAACACAAGGTCATTGAAGCGACGCTCATAACCATATTCACCAAAACCACTAAAAATAACGCAAAATATATCTATTTAAAAAAGCAGATAAAATTCGCTTCATGCCTTCCTAAGAGAGTGTCTCCATTCCTTCCAATCGAATTATGAAAGTGTAGACAAGATATGACTCAAATTCAAAGATACAGTATCGACAGTAATAGGTAGCTTGATACCGCATAAGTTAATAAGAGACGGGAATGATCCACCATGGTACACAAAACACGTCAGAACACTGTTGCAGAAGCAACGAAAAAATCATGCCAAATTCAGAAGAACGCAAAATCCCCAAGACTGGCTAAGTTTCACGCAAGCTCGAAAGTTTGCGCGGACGTCAATTCTGGATGTTTTTAATAGTTTCCGCAATGAAACATTGTCTCAAAATATTGTAGAAAACCCAAAGAGATTCTGGTCGTATGTAAAGTACACCAGTGGCAAAAATCAGTCAATAATGTCACTGGGAGATAGCGACGGAAATGTTACCGATGATGTTGCCACTAAAGCGGAGTTACTAAATACAGTTTTCCGTAATTCCTTCACGAAAGATGACGAAGTAAATATTTCAGAATTCGAAACCGGAACAGCTGTCAGCATAAGTGACATACAAGTAGGTATCTTTGGTGTTGCGAAACAACTCCAATCACTTAAGAAAGGCAAGTCTTCTGGTCCAGATGGTATACCAGTCAGGTTCCTGTCAGAGTATGCAGACACAATAGCGCCTTTCTTAGCATTCATATACAACCGCACACTTGACGAAGGGTCTGTTCCTAAAGACTGGAAAGTAGCACAGGTCACACCAATATTCAAGAAAGGAAATAGGAGTAACCCACTGAATTACAGACCCATATCACTGACCTCATTTTGCAGTAGGAGTTTGGAGCATATAATGTACTCGAACATTATGAATCACCTTGAAGAAAATGACTTATTGATACATCACCAACACGGATTCAGAAAATATCGTTCTTGTGCAACACAGATAGCTCCTTATTCCCATGAAGTAATGAGTGCTATCGACAAGGGATCTCAGATCGATTCCATATTCGTAGATTTCCAGAAGGCTTTTGATATCGTTCCTCATAAGCGACTATAAAATCAAATTGCATGCATATGGAGTATCGTCTCAGTTGTGTGACATGATTCGTGATTTCCACTCAGGGAGGTCGCAGTTCGTGATAGATGGTAAATCATCGAGAAGAACAGAAGTGATATCTGGCGTTCCGCAAGGTAGTGTCATAGGCCCCCTGCTGTTCCTGATTTACATAAATGATCTATGTGATAATCTGAGCAGCTCCCTTAGATTGTTTGCAGATGACGCTGTAATTTACCGTCTAGTAAAATCATCAGACGATTAATTCCAACTACAAAATGGTCTAGAGACAATTTCTGTATGGTGCGGAAAGTGGCAATTGGCACTAAAGAAAGGAATGTACGAGGTCATCCACATGGGTACTAAAAGAAATTCGATATGTTTTGGGTATACGATAAATCACACAAATGTAAGGGTTGCCAATTCCACAAAATATCTAGAAATTACAATTACGAACGACTTAAATTGGAAAGAACACATAGATAATATTGTGGGGAAGGCGAAACAAAGACTGTGCTTTGTTGGCAGAACACTTAGAAGATGCGACAAACCCACTAAAGAGACAGCCTACATTACACTTGTCCGTCCCCTGCTGGAATATTGCTGCGCGTTATGGGATCCTTACCAAGAAGGATTGACGGAGGACATCGAAAAAGTGCAAGGATGGGCAGCTTGTTTCGTGTTATCGCGCAATAGGGATGAGTGTGTCACTGGTAAGATACGCGAGTGGGGTTGCAGTCGCTGAAACAAAGTGGGTTTTCTTTGCGGCGAGATCTATTTACGAAATTACAATCCCCAATTTTCTCTTCCGAATACGAAAATATTTTGTTGACACCCACCTACGTAGGGAGAAATGATCATCATAATAAAATAAGAGAAATCAGAGCTCGATCGGAAAAATTTAGGTGTGGAATGGTAGAGAAGTAGTATGAAAATGGTTCGATGAACCCTCTGCCAAGCACTTAAGCGTGAATTGCAGAGTAACCATGTAGATGTAGAACTCTCCCTACGTTTCTCAACATGTGAGAAAACATGAACTCATCCATAGTCTTGGAATATGGCGATATGCATATGCATGGCTGGAGCAGCATCCACATTAAAATGCCCTCTCAGTCCTCACAAGAACAATTAACCAACAGGCTGATTCGTATCTCCACAGTCTGATCTCAGCGACGCTCCAGTTAATATCCAGCTGAATGTCAGCCGCAGTGAAGGCAGTTACCACACAAATTTCTCCTCTGCATCATATAGAGCATTATCCTCACCATTCTGCACCTGAAGCCAGATGAGAGATGAGTCCACGAAAATCTCCCTCTTGTCTTTCTCGTAGCTGAATTGTTTCCCCACCTGGTTTCTTTCGTTCTCCTCGTCTGGGCTTTTTACGACCAATAGGAGCGTCTCTCTTATTTTTGTGGAAACTCACTCTGCCAATTGCAAGGGCCCTACCATTAAATTGCATCGTAACCTCAGCAGTTCACTCCTTCCAAGTTCGTTTCCGCCAATCGGACATTTGGTGCCCGCTCCAAATGCCTAAAAGTTTACATGCATACATCACATGTGTACCACTCGCTGTTCACGTGATCAGCTGCATCACTAGTTTTCTTTGCATCCATTTGGAATTCCGAAATGCAGTTTTCTACAGCTTTTTTCTGTCCTACTTCTGGTGGCCCATTACTTGCTCTCCAGTATGCATCACCTGTCCGGTCTCTGACTCCTGCCATGGGGTGCCCCCTAAAAAGTTCTCGTGGTGCCTGCTGTGATGTAGCCTCTGCTTCTGCCCGCACCTGCTTCCACAGAAAACGTTTCCTCTCGCTGCTTGTTTCACATTCTGCACATTGACATGCATTACATAAGAGTGGTGTGTTAATACCATTGATTGAGTGTCATCCCTTTAGCATTACACACTTCTGGCAAATCTGCTCATTACCGCTGAAGTAAGTTAGGTGTCATATTCACCTTCCCATTACTTTCTATGAAACTCTTATGTAAGGTGTGAAATTGACCTTCATTTATTCTGCCACCTTACAAGTGTTAACAGAACACGAACAGTCTGGAGACAATGACTGCTCGTACTAGCACCCAGTCATAAAGCAGAAGCTGTGATGCAGTGTCTTGTGGGCAGTAACATTCCTTAAATGGACTGCCAAGCCAGGTATTAACCCAATGGGGGCAACTGTCTACGATGAGCTGAAACTTCGACCTTGCTCTGCATCCAAGTGTCCAGCATCACTACATCCTTTGGTTATGTGTCTTGAGGAGCGGGCTGCCATTCTGACACACAGATTCAGACAACTCATTGAAACTGCCTCTAATAGAGTTCAAGTCATCATAAAGTCCTAGTGTGGACATATCCCTTATTAATGTCGACTAACAGGCGCATGCATACTTCTGGTCAATGTACTTGTAATATCTATGATAAAGGTTGTAAACAGAGCGTGTGCAAAGCTCAGATGAAATGCTCTAAGCAAATGTTCACAACGGAATTGCACACAGAACTGCTGGTATGCCACATCAGCTACAAAATATTTCATCTTATCAATCCACTACATGCATTCTGTGTGAAATTTATGATCACCAACAATTTTAAGTAATTTCCATATCGTTCGTTTCCGGGAGCAGAGCAGTTGCTCTTAACACATCATCTACCACCTAATGCTGCACAGGGTAGCTGCGCGGTCTGAAGCGCTTTCCACGGTTTATGCGGCTCCGCTGTTGGAGGTTCGAGTCCTCCTTCGGGCCTCGGTGTGTGCTTCTACATCTACATCTACATCTACATCTACATTAATACTCCGCAAGCCACCTGACGGTGTGTGGCGGAGGGTACCCTGAGTACCTCTATCGGTTCTCCCTTCTATTCCAGTCTCGTTCATGGAAAGAAGGATTGTCGGTATGCCTCTGTGTGGGCTCTGATCTCTCTGATTTTATTCTCATGGTCTCTTCGCGAGATATACGTAGGAGGGAGCAATATACTGCTTGACTCTTCCATGAAGGTATGTTCTCGATACTTTAACAAAAGCCCGTACCGAGCTACTGAGCGTCTCTCCTGCAGAGTCTTCCACTGGAGTGTATCTATCACCTCCGTAACGCTTTCGCGATTACTAAATGATCCTGTAACGAAGCGCGCTGCTCTCCGTTGGATCTTCTCTATATCTTCTATCAACCCTATCTGGTACGGATCCCACACTTCTGAGCAGTATTCAAGCAGTGGACGAACAAGCGTACTGTAACCTACTTCCTTTGTTTTCGGATTGCATTTCCTTAGGATTCTTCCAATGAATCTCAGTCTGGCATCTGCTTTACCGACGATCAACTTTATATGATTTATTCCATTTTAAATCACTCCTAATGCGTACTCCCAGATAATTTATGGAATTAACTGCATCCAGTTGCTGACCTGCTATTTTGTAGCTAAATGATAAAGGATCTATCTTTCTATGTATTCGCAGCACATTACACTTGTCTACATTGAGACTGAATTGCCATTCCCTGCACCACGCGTCAATTCGCTGCAGATCCTTCTGCATTTTAGTACAATTTTCCATTGTTATAACCTCTCGATATACCACAGCATCATCCGCAAATAGTTTCAGTGAACTTCCGATGTCATCCACAAGGTCATTTATGTATATTGTGAATAGCAACGGTCCTATGACGCTCCCTTGCGGCACAAATGAAATCACTCTTACTTCGGAAGACTTCTGTCCATTGAGAATGACATGCTGCGTTCTGTTATCTAGAAACTCTTCAATCCAATCACACAATTGGTCTGATAGTCCATGTGTTCTTACTTTGTTCATTAAACGACTGTGGGGAACTGTATCGAACGCCTTGCGGAAGTCAAGAAACACGGCATCTACCTGTGAACCCGTGTCTATGGCCCTCTGAGTCTCGTAGACGAATAGCGCGAGCTGGGTTTCACACGACCGTCTTTTTCGAAACACATGCTGATTCCTACAGAGTAGATTTCTAGTCTCCAGAGAAGTCTTTATACTCGAACATAATGCGTGTTCCAAAATTCTTGTCCTTAGCGTAAGTTTGTTTAAGTTAGATTGAGTAGTGATTAAGCCTAGGGTCGATTACCTCAGCAGTTTGACCCCATAGGAACTTACCACAAATTTCCAAATTTTACTACCTGATGACGCACCGAATCCGCTGACGCGAGTCATAAACAAGTAATGTAAATTCTTGAAGCTGATGTTTCTTATTGTTATCTCCCCTGAACGGGTTCCTACGAAACGTACTGTAACACAATGTATCCTCTGCTGCAGGGTTCAGGGTGGCTTGGGAACTACAGAATTTTTTAGATGGACCACAAAATGCAAACCTCCTCATAAGAAAGGTGACAGAAAAGACGTAACTAATTATCGTCCAATTTCCTTGGTGTCATCTTTTTCAAAAATAGTCTATAAAGTAATGTACTCAACAGTAGTCTCACATTTAAGTAGAAATAATTTACTTAGCGTATCACAGAATAAAGTCCAGAATGGTTTCTCGACCCAGATTGCTATTTATATATTCACCCACCAAATATGGCAAGGCTTAAAGAACAATATATTGTCACTTGGTATTTCTTGTGTTATTTAGAATGCGTTTGATTTTGCAGATCATCTTACACTCTTTGAAAATAATCATGTTTTATGCCAATATGGCTTTATATGCAACTAGTTTTAATCATACTCTACAAACAAAATGCAATAAGTTGTGCTGAAGAACTCAGACAATCTTGGAAGGACACAAAATTTTAGTCACTGACGAGAAATCATGAAGAGAGTTCCACAAGGACCAGTTTTCGGTCCACTCCTATTCCTTATGAAAGGCGTTTTTTTTATTTTTTTTAAACAACTGGCCATCTCCGAACCACCCCACTGGCGCCAGAGGGGCAGTTTTGTGTATTCTAATAGGAAATTCCACTTTTATTGTATATTCGGATTATACTCCAAAAATTACGCACAACTTACTCAAACTATCGTTTCCCATTCACGGTACATGGCGCTGCAATCGTCAAATATCAGGGGACACTGTTTTTTGCAATTAAGATCTGACGCATTCCATTTACGATTGAAATGTAAACCTTTGTGTTGCAACAGTTGATACTGATGTTAGAGAGGTGCACGAGTGTTCCAAATGTGATTGTACTGTACAAATCATACATACATTCGCTAATGAAGTTCGTCGTAAGTATTCTGCCACAATTTGAAAACAACAGTGACATCCATAGCAACAACACTAAAGGAAAAAAATAGCTTTCATTACCCATTACTAAAGCTGTCAATGGCTCAAAAAGGAATTCTATATGCAGCAACAAAATGTTTTGTTCATTTGGTTTATAACATAAAAAAACATCTGACAGATAGCAAGGGAAGTCTTAAAGCTAACCTAGAATCATTTGCCTTGAACAACTCTTCCTATTCCTTTGACGAATTTCTGTTTAAACACTGTTAGTCTGTCGAAAAAAAACTCGTTTTTTTTACTTGATTTCGATATAACCGTTCAAATGATCTATGGAATGTGTAAGTAAGTAAGTAACTGACAGATGCAGGTGTAATGTAGTCGGATTTTAAACAAGAAATCGGAATATTAGTTCAAGAGTGCTGGAGTCAAACTGAATTACGAAACCATTTTAAAGATAATTAAAAACAACTCTGGAATTCTCAAACAGCCTTAAATTTCTTCTGCAGAGGCTGTTTCTGTCAAGAGGGGCTCCCACTTCGGTCGGAGAGACTAGTTGTGTGACTGTAACACACTGATGACGTATGATATGTTCGTAGTCTATGTTGTAATATAACGGCTTAGAGAAATGTGAAGTTTAGCAGATCCTTCTTGTTAACATAGAGGAGATTTAAGGTTGATTTTCGTCACGTGTTGACTGTAAGTACTCTTGGAGAGCAAAACAAAAAATGCCGTAAAACGAAGGGTGGATGCAATATTGACTCCTGTGGCACATACGTAGTCACTATCTTTCACTTCCGAGATGTTTCTTTGCGCGCAGTCTTTCAGTTTGTAATGGAAAATGGTTTCGAGTGGATGTAAGCCGGTAACTAGTAAGTTCTCAGAAAACGCAATAAATCGGAAGCCTGTAACAAAATACTGTGTACTGTAAAATTAGATTCATTGAGTTTAGTGTGTATACGCTAAACTCAGCTTGTTATGTATAAGTACATTCATGGGGTAGCTTGTATCATGGGCTGTATATGTGAGTTCAGTGCAGATACGTAGCAAGCAGACTAATTGGAATGAAACTCCTGTGTCAAATTCTGCGCCGGGAGGACGTGGGCGTTTTCCTCATCGCCGACTGTTACAGCAGACTGTCAATTGACGAAAATAGCTTCCGCTACACGAGACGGATATTGGCGAATCCTGCACTGGACTGACGTGCGCGCGTGTGAGCCGATTAAACACAAATAAATTATTTGCATTGTGACCAGTAAATCATTCACCACCGCTGACTGAGTGGCGAACTTCACGCGTTTTTGCGGAACTGTTTCGCCGAAAACCGTTAAGCCGTAGTTCCCATCAACAGGCGAATTGTATCAACAATGCAGCTTGCTAACATCAACAGTCTGACAGTTGGGTTAAGTAGTGAAAGTGGGCAACAAGAAATGTAATCAAGGAAATACCCGCAGAGACAATAGCAGAAAGGGTATTTCAGAGAGAAATGAGCACAGATTTTAAAACTGACACAGGGCGAGTAGCCTTTCCCCAATATGCTTCAAACATGCCCTTGCGAAAATTGCGAGTGAACTGAGAATCTCAGGGCACCCAGACACCCTCTAAGACTTAAATTAAAAGCCGTATGATGTGATTTTCTAGCCTTTTCAGATGGAATGACAACAATTTTCCTGAAGACATAGCAATGCACAAAAAAATTATAATGTTGTAGGAGAAAGTAATGAAGATTGAACCCGTAATGTCAAATGAGAAAGAAAATTTTTCACTGATGTCAAAATAGTACTGATGAGCAGAAGATCATGGATTTAAAGAGTTTACATATGCAGATAATGGCTCACTGGTGACGGTAACGAAGTGTCCTGAAAACAAAATTCACAATCCAGATAGCAAAATAATCGTAACAGAATAAGCCTGTCAAATCCACTATTACAAAGGTGTGATCAAATCAGAAACGCTCTCCGCTTCAGAAATATTTAACCTACAACACAGATAGTAGAACTGGACTACGACGGATAAAACTTGGAATATGTCAGTCGAAAGTGCCAAAATATTCAGACACGTCTCTGAAATCACCGTCGGCGTGTGTATGCAAATGATCCAACTCATAGAATATAACAAAAGAATGGAACAAAAACGGGCAAATTCAGGTGTTATATGAAAATAATGACGTTTTATTACTGGATAAAAGTGACTGACATGTGTTGTAGAACACTTTACATTTCTTTTCAAAAGACACTTCTAGCTGTGATCTTCTTCGAACATACAGTGACCACCTTCCTACTGACAGTCAAATGGCTCTAAGCACTATGGGAGTTAACATCTGAGGTCATCAGTCCCCTAGACTTAGAACTACTTAAACCTAACTAACCTAAGGACATCACACACATCCATGCCCGAGGCAGGATTCGAAGCTGCGACCTTAGCAGCAGCGCGGTTCCGGACTGAAGCGCCTAGAACCGCTCGGCCTCAGAAGCCGGCACTGACAGTCTTAAGACAATCACTTTATGGCTGGAATCGGTCACGACCCAAAGTGTTTTCCGTAACTACGTCTAGAAATATTGATAATAATTTTGAGATAGATTCATATATTCTTGAAACGCAAGTTTGATATGTCCAATTGGTATGAACAAGAAGACAAAGAGCTTATGGAATTAGCGTCAGCAAATTTGCAGGTCCGATAAGCGAACCAGGAAGTCAAATGAACGTGGTGTTTGAAGGGAAGAGGGAGATACCTGAACAGAACAATAGAAACACCATCACTCGCTAGGCATGACATATTTACGAAAGAAGAATGGAAATTAGAGACGAAAATGAACTCTGAGGTAGTGGAATTGAGAATAATGTTCCTGGTAAATATACGCTCTGTCATACAATATATGGTGGGTTTCTAAATACACAGGTGTTAAGTTACGAAATATCTTAATAACGAGGGAAACGATCTGACGAATAAGGAAAACCAGAAAAAATATTGACTGTTCTGTACTCTTCAGTCGATTGAAATGGTCAAATAACTGAAAGAGTAATACCAACAACCACCGTAGGAGCTAATTAGAAATTGACTACTCCTTAATGACGTTCGTTTACAATTTCTTCAGGTTAAATACGAGAGTGAGTCAAATGGAAGCCTTAAATATGTAATAACAAATCGAAATTTCGCGCCGTTATCCTGTAAGTTGGTAAGCGTGCTACAAGCAGCGTGCAGAATGGCCATTTAGGTGGCACTATAGTGCAGTTGCATACATACCGCCGCAGTATCAGTATAAAGATGGCCGCCCCACTTGCGACTTGCACCAGGGAAGAACAGCGTTCTGTTATGCGGTTTTTGCGTAGTGAAGGTGTGAAACCTATTGATATTCATCGACGAACGAAGGTTCAGTATGGTGATGCATGTTTGTCACAGCAGCAAGTCTACGAATGGAGTAGGAAGTTCGCAAATGGTGTGACTTCAGTGGAAGATGCTCCTCGTCCAGGTCAGGCACAACGAGTTGTGACTCCACAGAACATTGCAGCAGTTGAAGCCATAGTGAAGGAAAACCGCCGAGTGACACTGAATGACATGGCAGCATGTTTACACATTAGTCATTGGTCAACACACCACACTGTGCATGATGTGCTCCAGTTTCACAAAGTGTTTGCAAGATGAGTGCCGCGGCAGCTGACTCCTGAAATGAGAGAACGACGTGTTGATGCTTGTGAAGAGCTTCTTCGGCGCTTTGAACGAGAAGGTGATGGCTTCCTTGCAAGAATCGTTACTGGGGACGGAATCTGGGTTCACTTCCACCAACCGGAAACGAAGAGAGCGAGCAGGGAATGTCGCCATTCCTCATTACCGAAACCAAAGAAGTTTCGAACATAACCATCAGCAGGGAAGGTTATGCTGACTCTTTTTTGGGACGAAACAAGCGTCATTTTGGAGAATTACATGCCTAGAGGGACCACTGTCACCAGTGAATCATACACAGATCTCCTAAAAAAATCGTCTGCGATCTGCAATCAAATGAAAGCGACGTGGATTGCTGTCAGCAGGTGTCCTTTTGCAACATGACAATGCAAGGCCCCACACTGCCCGTACAACAGTTGCAACAATCACAGACCTGCATTCTGAGTTTCTTGCTCATCCACCATACTCACCAGACCTTGCCCCCAAGTGACTTCCATATGTTTGGACCACTCAAAGACGCAATGTTAGGAAAGAATTTCCGTTCTGGTGCAGAGGTACGCCACGCGGTGCATGAGTGGTTGCGCGAACTACCACAAGAATTTTTTTCTAAAGGAATTTATGCACATTGTAAGCGCTCGAAGACTTGCATTGAGCGTGGGGGAGATTATGTTGAAAAGTGATAAAGCTTTGCACCACTTCAGCACAATAAATAATATTTAAAAAAGTATTTAAAGTTTTCATTTGACTCAGCCTCGTACTAACAACCACCGTAGAAGCTAATTAGAAATTGACCTACTCCTAACGGACGTTCTTTTACAATTTCTTCGCATTAGATAATTTTGAGGCTAACATAGAACTTTCGTCCATGGTCGCCATTAAGCGTAGCACTTGCTGAGTTTCACACCCGCTCCCGTTTCTAACGTGGCATATCCGTGGTTCCCTGCAGCATACTGCTCAGAGAGGCGCAACAAGCGGTCACAACGCTTGATAAGTTTGGCTGACACGTCGCCTGCAGGGTGCACAGTAATTTAATTCCGCATCGAGAGTTCATTATCCAACTTTTAATTAATCTCTTAATTACTTCGTCGCACGCACGTCCAGGTACACAGCACACGCGGTGGAATACACGGCGACAAAATTCGCTCTCATACTGCGAAAATTCAACGAGGAAATAATTGCCACCTGTCTCGCTGTAGAAAATTGTTCAGAATTGGATCAAAGCGTGTCTCTGGGGCTGTGGCGACTTGTGTAAAGAATTACCAGTGCGGCACAACATTAGAGAAATAAACAAGGAACAAATTCAGAAAAATTGTATTAAAAAAGTAGTACATGTTCAGTGGAGAAGAATAAAATCCATGCGTCGCTATTTTTTCCTACAAAATGTATCTATACATTGTAGTTTTTTATTTATTTACACACCAAGATCCGCAGGACCAAATTGAGGAGCAAATCTCCAAGGCCATAGAACATGTTAGTACATGAAATTACAACATACAAGTAATAACAGATGAAAATAAAATGTTTAAGAACCAGAAAAAAATCAATTCATAAGCATAAGTAGACGCAATCAACAATACAACAATAATCAGCTTAAATTTTTAAGGAACTCCTCGACAGAATAGAAGGAGTGACCCATGAGGAAACTCTTCAGTTTCGATTTGAAAGCGCGTGGATTACCGCTAGGATTTCTGAATTGGTGTGGCAGTTTACTGAAGATGGGTGCAGCAGTATACTGCACATCTTTCTGCACGAGAGTTAAGGAAGTCCGATGCAAATTCAGGTTCGATTTCTGCCTAGTATTACCGAGTGAAAGCTGCTTATTCTTAGGAATAAGTCAATACTGTTAATAAGAAATGTCAGTAACGAATATATATATATATATATATATATATATATATATATATATATATATATATATGTGTGTGTGTGTGTGTGTGTGTGTGTGTGTGTGTGTGTGTGTGTGTGTATCGAGAGGCCAATGTCAAAAAACCCAGACTCGTGAACAGGGATCGACAAGAGGTTCTTGAATTTTCACCACTTGTTGCCCTAACCGCCCATTTCTGAGCCAAAAATACCATTTTAGACTTGGGAGAGTTACCCCAAAATACAATACGGCATAAGCGAATGAAAGTAAGCAAAGTAGACTAATTCTCGTGTCGAACGATCACTCACTTCAGGTACCGGTCGAATACTAAAAATGGCAGTATTAAGTCTTTGAACAAGATCCAGAACGTGGGCTTTCCACGACAGCTTACAATGCATCTGAACACCTAGAAATTTGAACTGTTCACTTTCACTGTATTAAAAAAGTAGCACACACTCAGTGGAGAAACATAAAGACCATACGTCGCTGTTTTTTCCTGCAAAATTTATCTATACAATGCAGTTTTTTATTTATTTACACATCAAGTTCCGCAGGACCAAATTGAGGAGCAAATCCTCAAAGTCATTGACATGACAGAATGCCCTTCTAGTAATGAAGAATGAATAAAAATATTGTCTATGTCTGTGCTACTGTTCCCCCGCAGCCTATTTTGAAAAAAACACTCTGCATCAGATCATATGAATTTATGAGATATACTAATATCCTTTGTCTTGCACTATCATATACAAAGTTAATATTGAAGTCACCACATATAACTAATTTCTAGTACTTCCTACAAAGTGAATCAAGAACCCTCTCTACGTTGAGCAGAAATGCTCTGAAGTCAGATTTAGGGGACCTATAAAAAACAATTGGATGTTTAGTTTCACTCAACGTTTGTTAACACATTCGCATTGCTTCTGCCTTCTCAGAAACCACGACGTATTCAGATAAAACGGCCAAATATTTATGACAAGGAGGAATATAAATGTCTTAGCTGCTACCAGAATCTGTTCTAAATGCAAAGAAGCGGAATAAATATCAGCGTACGAACTCCCTTTGGTCCCGCAACTTGATGTCTCTAACCACGTGGCCACACCAACGTCAGCATTTAACAGTATTATTATTTGTGCTAGAATCTCCCGAAGACCTTTCATTTCGATGCATCACTGACTTACATCCAATTATAGGAAATCATAGCAAGGATGACGTGTGTGTGATAGATCTTCAGTGCTCCACAGCCAATATTAGTAATTCAGAATGAGATTTTCACTCTGCAGAGGAGTGTGCGCTGATATGAAACTTCCTGGCAGATTAAAACTGTGTGCCGGACCGAGACTCGAACTCGGGGCCTTTGCCTTTCGCGGGCAAGTACTCTACAATCTGAGCTACCCAAGCACGACTCACGCCCCGTCCTGACAGCTTTACTTCCGCCACACGGGGCGTGAGTCGTGCTAGGGTAGCTCAGATTGTAGAGTACTTTCCCGCGAAAGGCAAAGGCCCAGAGTTCGAGTCTCGGAAGGGCACACAGTTTTAATATGCCAGGAAGTTTTAACATTAGTAATATAAACCTAGATGCAGGTGAAACACAGCGCTTTTCGACTGGCCTTCCAATTCAGGTTTTCCAGTTCTCGCTCGGTTAGAGTTCAGTCGGTGTGGTGGGAACATTGCTACGCCTTGCGTTAATTCTGTTCTTGCCTCTACTGACGTGTCGCTCTGAAGACTGTAGTACAGTTAGTGTCGGCAGGGAGAATAATGAAGAGAATAATGAAAAAGAAGAGGAGAGGTGGAGGAGAAAGAGAAGAACAAGGAGGAGCATTGTGTGAAGGAGGAAAGGTAGGACGGGGAGGAGGGGTAGAACGGGGAGAAGTGGGAAGTGATGATGATGTTGGACGACTAAAAAGGGGGGACAGCAAGAGAGGTGATGGAGGAGGTAGAGGAAGCCTAGAAGGAGCAGGAAGACATGGAGAAAGGGTTGGAAAGGAGATAGGAGGACAACGGAAGAGGAGAAGGAGATAGGTAAAAAAGAAGGAGGAGGAGGAGGAGGAGGAGGAGTGAAGGTGAGAAGGTGAGAAGGGCTGAAAGGGATGGATGGTGAAGATGTGAATGTGGGCAAGGGACAGAGGGAGTTTAGAGGTGGAAGGGTAGCAATCGTGGAAGACAAGGTGGAGAGGTGAAAGTGGTGTAGAAATGTGAAGAAACAGGGAAGTGGTAGAAGAATGAAAGCAGACATATGAACCTAGTCAATAATAGGTAGCAGAAGAAAGCTAAGAATTACAAAAGAAGGATGTGAAGAAGGGGAGGAAGGGGAAGTAGGTGGAAGAGGAAGAAGGGGAAGTGAAAGATGATGATGATGATGATGATGGTGATGATGATGATGGTGAAGATGCAAGGATGCCCAAAAACGAAAAGAAGGAGGTGGTGGTGATAACATTTATAATCTACTCAGCCACTCGAAGTACTGTGTATGACAATTAATGCTTTCAGAATTGTCATGGAATACGTATCTATCTGAAATTCGTTATGGTGCTGTTTTGTGTTTCATGTATTTGTGATATCAGAGTGTGTACGAAACAATCTTCTACAAACCGCGAGCTCTGGTTCCCAAAATACTAAAAAAATAACGTAGACATACGACCATAATTTTTAAGAGTGTCACGTGCATTTATAATTGAGGTACATCCCCAAACAGCTTATCTAACACGTGGTTTGTGAGTCTTAATTGTTTATTTTCCGTGATTAGGGCTACCACATATGCTACTGTCTACAACATACGCACATTGAACAGCAATACAAAAAAAACTTTTTCTCTGTCTTAATCATACAGCATTAACAAATAGTGTTGTAGAAGGCGCTTTTCCCTTTTATTTATGAAGAGTCCTCAGCTCCTTTTCAGATGTTTGAAAGTCGACAGGTTGTGGTGGAAACAAGACTTGGCGTTTGTAAATAAAAGGAAACGCGTCTTGGGTAATATTCTCTTAAACTGCAGTACGCATAAGACAGAAAAAATAAGTGATATGTAAGAGTTACCGCAGAAGACGGGCCTCTAAACAAACGTGTTAAATACACAACAAACTACTTTCCCCAGTGTAGTAATGATACGGTTCCTGCAGTACCGATCTGCATAATTCCCGATTTAGTACCGGCACTCTCCGCATATTTACGAGATGGTCGCCTCCGCTGCGGTCTTTCGCTTTAGCCGTGGCGACTGTGGCCGAACTCGTCTGAAGGGGCGGGGTATTGGACAGTGGGGGTGGGGTGCTGGATAGTGGAGGTGGTGGTTGAAGGGGGTCGCTTTAAGTCGGGCGGAGGCGGCGGGGGTGGTGGGATCGGCGATTCCGCAGGCAGGGCGCGCACACACGACCCAGTTTGGGAGGTCCGCGCTGCGCCGTGACATTTTTCTTGCTCCTCGGCGGCGCCGTGAGCGGCTAAACGAGAAAGAAAGGGCGTTGGCCGGCCGTCGCCTCCCCCTCCGCGTGTGTTTGTGTCCGCGTCCTGATATTTCGGCCTGTGTGTCTGCTGGCTTGGGGACGCGGGCGTAGAGGGGTGGGCCAGAGGAGAGAGAAGATTGAGGTGCATGGGGGGTCGGCTCGCCACGCACGGACAGTAACACGTGGCGCCAGGCCGCTGAACCCCAAACGATCCACCCCAGAATCCAATACATTGCCGATGAACCTAGAGTGCATGGTGGCAGCCAGTCAAGGAATATTTTAAGGAATTTGTTTAAAAATTAGTTTCAAAGCCCCCAGTCAATCTGTACAATCAGCTCCCAGAGAAACTTTGGCTGTGCCTATGTGGCACAAGTTGCTTGTCTTTCAGAACCGAGGCAGTTCTGTTCAGTTGAAGCTGCTGATAACAGGCATCTTGAGCCCTCTGCTGAAACTGCTAGCGAATTCACGTCATCGGTTTAAGCCAATAGCGTTTGTGGGTTACAGGTCATGTGTGTGGTCGCTGGAGCGTTCTGCAATGCAGAACACAGTTGCCTCTCTCTCTTGTTAACTGTACCCCGAACGCCGGCCGGAGTGGCCGAGCGGTTCTAGGCGCTACAGTCTGGAACCACGCGACCGCTACTGTCGCAGGTTCGAATCCTGCCTCGGGCATGGATGTGTGTGATGTCCTTAGGTTAGTTAGGTTTAAGAAGTTCTAAGTTCTAGGGGACTGATGACCTCAGAAGTTAAGTTCAAAATGGCTCTGAGCACTATGGGACTTAACATCTGAGGTCGTCAGTCCCCTAGAACTTAGAATTACTTCAACCTAACTAACTTAAAGACATCACACACATCCATGCCCGAGGCAGGATTCGAACCTGCGACCGTAGTGGTCGCGCGGTTCCAGACTGTAGCACGTAGAACCGCTCTGCCACTCCGGCCAGCAGAAGTCAAGTCCCATAGCCATTTGAACCATTTGGACCTCGAACAGAATAGATGCCTTTCTTAGGAGACAGAGCCACTGGCTCTGCGTTCCGTGACTGGCCACCAACATCAATTAACATGAACCGCCTCCCCCTTCCCTTGCCAATTGCAATTAGTTGTTCGACCTCCTAGACTGGCCTAAACCTGCTAACTTTCGACACTAGGCGCACCCTTTAAACCCAATACACTGAAATATATTCTCTTTACCTTCTATGTTGTTACGTCATTTAACGGCAGCCCTGGGTGCCCACTTACAAGTCCCGACCGCTCTACCTCCTGTAAATTGTCGTCGCGAGCCGAATTCCAAAACCTTCATCCCCCTTCCCGCTCCATGCACGCTTGTATACCAACAGCCAACTGCTGTCTTCTTACGTTAAATAGCAGATCTATTACACACTACCTGCCAAGAAAATTAAGCACCTTGAAAGAGAAGAGGAAGGAAAAGGAAACTTCACGAATTGAGAGGGGCTGTGAAACATTATTATTAAAAAAAAAAAAAAGAAAAAAAAAGCTGAACTCCTCCCGAACAGGCCGTGAAGGCCCAACGGCACCGACCGGCCGCCGTGTCATACTCACGACATACACGTCACTCAATGCGGATATGGAGGCTCATGTGGTCACCACACTGCTCTCCTTGTCGTATCTCATTTCCTGAAATCGGAGATACATTATTTCAGCGATTACAAAAACCGAGTCAGATTCTCCACGGTCTTCATTGTATGAGCCAACTTGCCAGTATGATGCTGCACTCCCTCTCGCCTCTTTCGTTTGGCAAGGTGTCATAACGCCATTGCATCTTCTTATATGTCAAACTGACTTTCAACGGTTTTAACTCGTCCCTTCATTTCGAAGTCTCAAAAAACCGGTTCAAATGGCTCTGAGCACCATGGGACTTAACATCTGCGGTCATCAGTTCCATAGACTCAGAACTACTTAAACCTAACTAACCTAAGGACATCACACACATCGATGCCCGAGGCACGATTTGAACCTGCGACCGTAGTGGTCGCGCGGTTCCAGACTGAAGCGCCTAGAACCGCTCGGCCACACCGGCCGGCTATCGAAGTCTCATCTTTGTCTATGATAATGACGTAAGCTGAATAAATGAATTAAAATTTGTGCCGCGGTCGTGCTGAAGATATGAATTGAAGTTTGTGTTGCGAGGGCATTGGACTTGCAGCACTGTTGGCCATGAAGCTGAGGTGGATTAATGGTCAGAACTCTTGTTTAATGAGCAAGGAAACCCGGGTTCAGGTGCTAGCAGAGCCACAGACTTTACTTCATTTATTCAGCTTACACCACTATCGTAGATAATGCATCCTCGTGGCCATTCTACCTGTCACACACGACTGAAACTCTAGCCACTTACATATAGCCAATGGTTTGCACCTGTACAAAGTTACGCTGATACCCCGCCATTTATTTTGGGTCATGGAGCGTCTTTCTGCAGACGATGGGGGTACTGGTTTTCAGAAATGACGGGAAACAGTCGATTTTAAAGCCGACTGGTTGGTCATTTATGATTAACATTTATTCATCACCATCCTAGAGATGCGCAGACGTAATGGATAACAGATTGATGAGTATACAAATGTAATATACTCGTATACATTGAAACTATGTATTTTTTCAAATATCTGCGACATCATCCATTCCTCTATTATGGTACTTCCATAAAGAAAGGAGCTGTATATGTACCGCTCCACCCTCAAAAGGGCCTCATAAACAATTTTGGATGGCCTCAGACCGTCATCTTTATATCGTAACTCACACAAGGCTAATGTTTGAACATCAAGTAGCATTACGAAATAATGTTGTTGTTGTTGTAGTTGTGGTCTTCAGTCCTGAGACTGGTTTGATGCAGCTCTCCATGCTACTCTATCCTGTGCAAGCTTCTTCATCTCCCAGTACCTAGTGCAACCTACATCCTTCTGAATCTGGTTAGTGTATTGATCTCTTGGTCTCCCTCTACGATTTTTACCCTCCACGCTGCCCTCCAATGCTAAATTTGTGATCCCTTGATGCCTCAAAACATGTCCTACCAACCGATCCCTTCTTCTAGTCAAGTTGTGCCACAAACTTCTCTTCTCCCCAATCCTATTCAATACCTCCTCATTAGTTACGTGATCTACCCACCTTATCTTCAGCATTCTTCTGTAGCACCACATTTCGAAAGCTTCTATACTCTTCTTGTCCAAACTGGTTATCGTCCATGTTTCACTTCCATACATGGCTACACTCCATACAAATACTTTCAGAAACGACTTCCTGACACTTAAATCTATACTCGATGTTAACAAAATTCTCTTCTTCAGAAACGATTTCCTTGCCATTGCCAGTCTACATTTTATATCCTCTCTACTTCGACCATCATCAGTTATTTTGCTCCACAAATAGCAAAACTCCTTTACTACTTTAAGTGTCTCATTTCCTAATCTAATTCCCTCAGCATCACCCGAATTAATTCTACTACATTCCATTATCCTCGTTTTGCTTTTGTCGATGTTCATCTTATATCCTCCTTTCAAGACACTGTCCATTCCGTTCAACTGCTCTTCCAAGTCCTTTGCTGTTTCTGACAGAATTACAATGTCATCGGCGAACCTCAACATTTTTATTTCTTCTCCATGGATTTTAATACCTACTCCGAATTCTTCTTTTGTTTCCTTTACTGCTTGCTCAATATACAGATTAAATAACATCGGGGAGAGGCTACAACCCTGTCTCACTCCTTTCCCAACCACTGCTTCCCTTTCATGCCCCTTGACTCTTATAACTGCCATCTGGTTTCTGTACAAATTGTAAATAGCCTTTCGCTCCCTGTATTTTACCCCTGCCACCTTCAGAATTTGAAAGAGAGTATTCCAGTTAACGTTGTCAAAAGCTTTCTCTAAGTCTACAAATGATAGAAACGTAGGTTTCTCTTTCCTTAATCTTTCTTCTAAGATAAGTCGTAAGGTTAGTATTGCCTCACGTGTTCCAATAATAATAATATGAAGTATATATGAATAATAATATGAAGTATATATGAAGTATATAACTACTGGGTGTTTCTTTTTTTAAGACTTAAGACATATTACACTGATGTGCCAAAGAAACTGGTATAGGTATGCGTATTCAAATACAGAGAGATTTAAACAGGCAGAATACGGAGCTGTGGTGGGCAACGCCTATTAACACAAGTGTCTGGCGCAGTTGTTATATCGGTTGTCCAGATTTAAGTGAGTCTGATCGTGATTTCATAGTTTGCGCAAGAGTGATGGGACACGACACAGCATCTTCGAGGTGCCGATTTCCTGTACGACCATTTCACGAATGTACCATTAATACCAGGAATTCGGTAAAACATCGCTGCTGCCGGAAAGAGATCCTGCAGTAACGGGACCAACAACGATTGAAGAGAACCGTTCAACGTTATACAAGTGCAGCCCTTCCGCAAATTGCTGCTCGGCCATCAACAAGTGTCAGCGTAAGAACCATTCAAAGAAACATAATCGATATGGGCTTTTGGTGCCGAAGACCCACTCGTGCTCTTGATGACTTCACGACATAAAACTTTACGCCTCACCTGGGTCGACATTGGACTGCTGATGGCTGGAAACATTTTGCCTGGTCGGACGAGTCTCGTTTCAAATTGTATCGTGTGGATGGACGTGTACGACTGTGGAGACAACCTCATGAATCCATAGACTCTGAACCACAGCAACGGACTGTTCAAGCTGGTGGAGGCTCTGTAAAGGTGGGGCGTGTGGAGTTGGATTTATATGGGAATCCCAGATACATCTAGATACGACTATGACAGGTAACACCATCCTATGTGATCAACTGCATCGATTCATGTCCACTGTGAATTCCGACGGTCTTGTGCAATTATAGTAGGACAATGCGACACCCCACACGTCCAGAAATGGTACAGAGTGGTCCAGGGACTCTTCTGAGTTTAAACACTCCCACTGGCCACCAAAATCCACAGGCATTATATTAATGAGCATTTTAAAACTGTGCGCCGGACCGAGACACGAACTTTGGACCTTTCTTTTAGGAGTGCTGGTTTTGCAAAGTTCGCAGCAGACCTTCTGTATAGTTTGGAATGTAAGAGACCAGGTACTGGCAGAAGTAAAGCTGTGAGGACGGTGCGTGAGTCGTGCTTGGGTAGCTCAGATGGTAGAGCACTCGCCCGCGAAAGGCAAAGGTCCCGAGTTCGAGTCTCGGTCCGGCACACAGTTTTCATCTGCCAGGAAGTTTCGTATCAGCACACACTACGCTGCAGAGTGAAAATCTCATTCTTGATTAATGAGCATATCTGGGATGCCTTTCGACGTGCTATTCGGAAGAGATCTCCACCCCCGTGTAGTCTTACGGGTTTACGGGCAGCCCTGCAGGATTCGTGGTCAATTCCCTCCAGCACTACTTCAGATATTAGTCTATTCCATGCCCCGTCGTGTTGCGGCACTTCTCCGTGCTCGCGGGGGCCCTACAAGATGTTAGGCAGGTGTACCAGTTTCTTTGGCTCTTCAGTGTAAAAGAAATTATATACTTCCTTTTCATTTTAGTCGAAGTCAGTAACTGTACTGAAGCCTTTCAGTATGGACCGATCATCAGAGACCTCTAAACGTTAGAAAACTGAAGGGACATACAGGCAGCTCTGCTGAGATTGGCAACTGACCTACAATGTAAAGAATTACTCATAGATAAGAGGGATTATCCACTACTGAATACATGTACCTCGTATTTCAGGCCGCACCAGTTTTTTCCTATACTCAGGTCAGAGTCAGTGTTACACTGCAACGCAGAAGGCTGCAGCCATTGGCGGCCAAGCTGCTACAGTTTTGAGTCCCGGAAAGAGGTCAACACAGGTGCGCATTGTCTCCTTATGAATAAGACACGAGCGTCTTGATTATCAGGCCAGCTGTGTGACTGGATTGAAAATTCCTAGAAGACAGAAAACAGCATGTCATTCTTAAAGGAGAAGATTGATCGAACGAAAAATTAACTTCAGGCGTACCCAAAGGACTGTTGTAGGAGTATAGTTTTCACAGGATATGCAAGCGGTGTAACAGGTTGGGTTGTTTGGGGATGGAGACCAGACAGCGAGTTCTTCGGTCTCATTGGATTAGGGAAGGATGGGGAAAGAAGCCGGCCGTGCCCTTTCAAAGGAACCATCCAGGCATTTACCCGGAGCGATTTAGGGAAATCACGGAAAAGCTAAATCAGGATGGCCGGACGCGGGATTGAACCGTCGTCCTCCCAAATGCGAGTCCACCTCGCTCGGTAAACGGTCCAACAGATGAGCTAAGCTTTCCTAGAATTCTCCCGAGGAACCGGAGTCGACCACTTGCCTTTTCTACAGCCAATCTGAAGCGCTGGTTCGATTTACTTTCATATTGCAATGATATATCTAGGTATTTAATCGACATCGCTGTCAAGCAGCACACTGAAGAAACTGTACCCGAACATTATGGTATTGCTTTTTCTAGTCACCTGCATTTATTTACTTTTTTCCCCATTACAGCTAGCTGCCATTCATCATACCAAATGGAAATTATAAGGAAGCCATCCTGTATCCCCCCCGCAACAGTTGCAGACTGCTGCTCGCTCTGTCCTCAGACCTTTATTGTATACAGAGAATAATAGCGATGTTATCACACATCCCTAGAGCACTGCTGGCTGCCCCTGTCTCTGATGAACGCTCATTGTCGAGGACACTGTACTGGATTCTACTACACAAGAAGTCTTCGAGCCACGTGCGTATCTGGGAACCTATTCCGTATGCTCGGGCCTTCGTTAACAATCTGAAGTGGGGCCACGTGTCAAACGTTTTCTGTACATCTAGCAATATGGAACCTGCCCGTTGGCCTTCATCCGCGGATGCCAACACTCGGCAAACCCAACAGCTGCCAGGGCAGAGAGGCAAAGTTGGAGATGCCCTTCTGCCTGGGAGGTGCGAACGGTCCCGCTTCTCCCTCGGCTAACATTAGCAGGCCGGAGACTGCCAGGCCATCGGCACTTGTATGGCTGTACGAGACAAATGGGCGTGGCGGGACTGCACCGCTGGGGGCGCTTTGAGGAAATTGCGCCCTTGAACTTCTCAGTGGCCCGTCCCAGCAGCCGGCTCCACAAATATACAAGTTCTCATTCTGTGCTGGGAGAACACGACTGTGTACAGAAAATACGAGTCGTCCTGACCCTGCCTGCCATTCATATGTATACCATGAATCACCCCACACCATTTTAATGAACAAATGGACTTGGCAGGTAACTCTTTCTCCAAAATTTCAAACAATCATGAAACATGAAAAAATGAAACCCTCCCTGTCCCCCTGTCCCCCCCCCCACCACCACCACCACCACCACCACCACCACCACCATCACCGTGCTTAACACTTCATTACTTAAAAAAAGTAATTGTCATCTTTATTTTTTATTACGTTAAGTACTGATCAATGATATTTAAGAAAAAGACAAAATCCCGGTACTGAAACTGTAGATGTAATATGTTTAATAGATTTTTATAGCACATGAGGAAGTTTCGCCACATAATTACATGACATTTCTTCAACAGAGAAATAGATACATAATTACAGTGGCCACGTATTACAAGAGTTGGACGGTACATTTGTAAGGTGGTCATGTACCGGGTGATCAAAAAGTCAGTATAAATTTGAAAACTGAATAAATCACGGAATAATGTAGATAGAGAGGCAAAAATTGACACACGTGCTTGGAATGACATGGGGTTTTATTAGAACCGAAAAAATACAAACGTTCAAAAAACGCCCGACAGATGGCGCTTCATTTTTATCAGAATGGGAATAATTAGCACAACAAGGTAAGATAAAGCAAAGATGATGATCTTTACAGGAAATGCTCAATATGTCCACCATCATTCCTAAACAACAGCTGTAGGCGAGGAATAATGTTGCGAACAGCACTGTGAAGCATGTCCGGAGTTATGGGGAAGCATTGGCGTCGGATGTTGTCTTTCAGAATCCCTAGAGATGTCGGTCGATCACGATACACTTCCGACTTCAGGTAACCCCGAAGCCAATAATCGCACGGACTGAGGTCTGGGGACCTGGGAGGCCAAGCACGACGAAAGTGGTGGCTGAGCACACGATCATCAAAAAACGACGCGCGCAAGAGATCTTTCACGCGTCTATCAATACTTTTTTTCGATCCTGATAAAACCCCATGTCATTCCAAGCATGTGTGTCAATTTTTACCTCCGTTATTCCGTGGTTTATTAAGTTTTCAAATTTTTACTGTCTTTTTGATCACTCGGTATGTTACGAATGTGCAAGTTCAAATGGCTTTGAGCACTATGGGACTTAACATCTATGGTCGTCAGTCCCCTAGAACTTAGAACTACTTAAACCTAACTAACCCAAGGACAGCACACAACAGTCAGTCATCACGAGGCAGAGAAAATCCCTGATCCCGCCGGGAATCGAACCCGGGAACCCGGGCGTGGGAAGCGAGAACGCTACCGCACGACCACGAGCTGCGGACAATGTGCAAGTCTGAGAAAAAGCAAGTTACGTTACTGTTAAACAATCTTTGGTCTCGCCGTTGCACGGTCCTTACCTCGGAACGGTCTCATACATTTTTAACTGAAGTGTGATAGGTGATGAACCTATTCTGTAGTGCTGTGTTGACCTGCAACTGTATCTTTTAGATGAAGAAAGATTTATTGTGAAGGACAGGATGGATAAATATGATGTACGCATTTGAAAGCGTATGGAATATAAATTTTGAATAATGTTATTATTTTTGGAAGAGAAGTTGTTTGAGGTAAGACTGCAGCACTGTGGGCGTAATTTGGAGGTATGATTATTGAGAGGTCGTTAACTTGACTCACTTCCTCAGAGCTGCGAGAAAGACCACCACACTTCCGTAAGTCATGCATTAACATACCAACTGATTAAGCTGTTTGACTTTCATAGAATTTCTCTATCAACATTGTACCCCCCTTTAATTCATTATTCACTTTGTTAAGCATATGGCCGTGCGGTTAAAGGCGCTGCAGTCTGGAACCAGAAGACCGCTACGGTCGCAGGTTCGAATCCTGCCTCGGGCATGGATGTTTGTGATGTCCTTAGGTTAGTTAGGTTTAACTAGTTCTAAGTTCTAGGGGACTAATGACCTCAGCAGTTGAGTCCCATAGTGCTCCGAGCCATTTGATTTTTTGTTAAGCATAGTGTGGTTCAGAGCTATGTTCTGTGCGAAGTTCACGCCAAGTGTCTTTTTGAATACATACTTCATTTCAAAATCGTTGTCTTGGAATATTATTTCTTAGAAATAGTTACTTTCCCCATCGCATTCTTCATCGTTACACATTAGCACGTTGTACCACTCGGTACGGAATAGTCTGAGTATAATTTGGTAATTTTATTTAGAAACTGAATTCTAGCTTAGGCGCTCCCTGCTTGCTGTTTGCTGTTGTGCTTTCTAGAAATCTGAAACAATGTTGTCAGGACGTGTAGTAAGCGGAAAATTTTGATTAGGGCCACATAATTGTTATACTTCAGTTGCGCATTTAATACAAAGACAAGTTACACTCAGATCAGTTACAGGTCAGTTCGATTTAGGATCTGTTTAGTCAAAGGTTAGCATACCAGTTTTAGTTAGCTAACAGTTTGCTAGTACATAGTTTTGGTACTACATAGATTTCATAGAGTGAGAGGTACAGTTGGCCTAAATAACAAACAGAAACGAATATAATGGGGAGGTTACACATTTAACTTAATCCGGTTTATCTCAATATCCCAGACGTGGAATTGAACTCCCTTGACTAAACCTCAAGCAAAACATAACGTCATTAGGTCATCGCTTCTACATCTAAATGGATATTCTGCAAATCACGTCTAAGTGCCTGGCAGAGGGCTCATGGAACCACCATCACAATTCTCTATTATTCCAATTATTCCTTTACGTACGAGCTCTCATTTCCCTTATTTTACACTCGTGGCGATCGTTCCTACCTATGCAGGTCGGTGTCAACAAAATATTTTCGCTCTCGGAGGAGAAATTTCGTGATTGGAATTTCGTGAGGTGGTTCCGTCGCAACAAAAAACGCCTTTCTTTTAATGATTTCCAGCCCAAATCCTGTATCATTTCTGTGATCTCTCTCCCATATTTCGCGCAAATGCAAAACGTGCTACCTTTCTCTGAACTTTTTCGATGTACTCCGTCAGTCCTATCTGGTAAGGATCCCACACCGCACAGCAGTATTCTAAAAGAGGACGGACAATCGTAGAATAGGCAGTCTCCTTAGTAGGTTTGTTACATTTTCAAAGTGTCGTGCCAGTAAAACGCAGTCTTTTGTTACCCTTCCGCACAACATTTTCTGTGTGTTCCCTCCAATTTAAGTTGTTCATGATTGAAATACCTAGGTATTTATTTGAATTTACGGCTTTCAGATTAGACTGATTTGTCGTGTTACCGAAGTTTGGCGAGTTCCTTTTAGCACTCATGTGGATGACCTCACACTTTTCGTTATTTAGGGTCAACTGCCACTTTTCGCACCATTCATATATCTTTTCTAAATCATTTTGCAGTTTGTTTTGATCTTCTGATGACTTTATTAGTCGATAAACGACAGTGTCATCTGAAAACAACCGAAGACGGCTTCTCTCAGATTGTCTCCAAAATCGTTTATATAGATAAGGAACAGAAAAGGGCCAATAACACTACCTTGTGGAAAGCCAGAAATCACTTCAGTTTCACTCATTACGCTTCTTTAGGTCGACCATCCCGCTTTGTTACAACTGGTCGCCGGTATTGTAGAACCTGTTACGTATCACTACAATAGGACCTGTGAAGACAAAATTAGAGTAATTCCAGAACACGCAAAGACAATTGTGAGATGTTTCTTCCCATGCTCGGTAGGCGTTGGGAAGGGAGAAAATCTTCACAGCCTTTAGCAGAATATAGGCGTAAATGAAGATATTCGAAGGGCATTTAGTCGCTTGCTGCTTTCCTTCCCAGCCGCTGACGTGGGCCTTCGAAACCAAAGCCACTACTTCTTCCTCAACCATCTTTGACAAATGCACAACGTTGAGCACACTCCGTTCTAGCCTACCCACCGAGGTTACCTTGGCATTACCGTCAGTAAAATCCAGCTCCTCACCTTGACACTCAATCGAGATTACCTTTTAGCCCGTGCTTGAAATATTGTTACAAACTTTGCGGAACGCAAAAAACCGCAGTTTCGCATGTAAATTGGTCTATATCGGGCTTGTAACGCTCCTTTTTTTTCATAATGTGGCATGAGCAGTTGTCAAATTTGTGGCCATGTTGAAATGACGCACTTGTGGTCTGTGTCGGCTGGACCGCGGGTGTTCTAGCGGTGTTTTGCTGAAATATGATGCTTGTCCACCGCTGCCGAAAAAAAGGGCGCGGGGAGGGGGAGGGGTGAACTCTGTCACATGCGCTGGAAACAAAAAAAAGAAAAAAAGGAACAAAAAACGGGTAACCGGACAATCCGGGTCCACTCGTTTAGCGAAAACGCCGGAACCGGCTCCATAATGTAATGGCCGGCATTGTCCGCGTGTGACAATCGCGCTACACAGTTTTTCTAGTTATTTTGTTGGCGGCAGTGCTTGTCGGGGCTTCCCCAGCCCGCCATACCGTATCTGACCATGTTCTGCTGTCGTTACAGGTTTTTTTTTCGCTAGGGTTTTTTTCCGGTTTCTCTTTATGTAGAGCCACACGACCAGCTTTGCTCGCTGAATGTGTAACAGGGGTGTCGAAAATAAAGGGAAAGCTGTCCCTGCCTTATTTATGCGGCGGAGACTGATAATCCAGTTATTTCACAGCGTTTCAAAAATATTAATTCTATTTCAGAAGACTCTTATGATGGCGGAGGACAGAAACTTGGGCTGTATTTTAGCTCACGCACCGAATCTAAAATTTAACTCGACGCCAGTTGTACGTTACTGTTTTATCTCAATGCAGATAGCTCGCTGGCTAGTACATAATACAGCAAGAAAGGAGTTTTTCGTTCTACGTTTCAGCAGATGTGATTTGGTTACACCTTTTGTTTGTGTCACAATTACGGGTAATGCTTAGATAATCGTATCGAACTGCATATCATGGTGTAGCTGTGCGAGGTACTAGGAAATATAGGCTACCCTCTCCCCAAGGGACATATTGTCATGCAATATGAGCCGGGAGTGTGGAAAAGGTATAAGAATAGGCAACTCTCCTTGATCATCAACAGTTATCAGGGAACACAGTATCAAATTTGGCGTCAAGACACGTGACTCCTAGTATGAATACGAGGGTTGGAACTTAAATAGGGCAACTATTTATTTACAGCTCGTACAAAATAGATACGTGTTTCAAAGTTTTACTGAACTTCAAAGTAGACACCAGCATTGTGTATAGCCCGTTGCCAGCGATGTGGAGGTCGTAGGATACTCTTAGCAGTGCTAGTTGTGTTGACAGAGCCTGACGAATTTGTAGCAGTTCTGAAGCGAATGACGTCAAGTGTTTCCTTCACTTTAGAAATCGAGTTGAACTTACGAGGGCTTGATTGCAGTAGGTGGTATAGCACTTAGCAGCCCCATTAATCAGTAACAGCTTGGACTGTACGTGCTTGAGCATTGTCCTGCAAAATGGTGGTCAGGTCCTGCAGAACGTGTGTGGAACCGGCTCGGATGCCAATACTTCCCAATGCCAGTATCCAGCCTATGTACCACCGGTTACAACAACGGCGGACCAGCTTGTAACGTCTTTGCGACGCCCTTTCCCAGCCGAATCAGTTCATAGATGTCTGCCCCCGGTAGCTGAGTGGTCAGACGGCACGGTAGCTCAGCGTGTTTGGTCAGAGGGTTAGCTGCCCTCTGTAATAATAATAATAAAAAAAACCGGAGTTAATGGATCAACGACGAACTGAAGCGGGTGTCTTGCGACGTTCGCTCCGAGCAGATACAAAGAAGGAAGACGAACTAAATGAGATTAAAAAGAAAAAAAAAGTGGTCAGAACGACAGTTTATCAATCCTAAGGGGCCGGGTTCGATTCACGATTGGGTCGGAGATTTTCTCCGCTCAGGACTGGGTGCGGTGTTGTCCTAATCATCATCATTTCATCCCCATCGACGCGCAAGTCGCCGAAGTGGCATCAAATCGAAAAACTTGCACCCGGCGAACGGTCTACCCGACGGGAGGCCGTAGTCACACGAAATTTACATTTATTTTTAGTTCACAGATCCAGGTCACATGCTGCAATGTCATAGCGATAAATGGGCTCATATTGCCACAAGTTTACAAATTTGCCTCGATACCGTAATCGCTGAAATCACGTACCCTCTCAAGCCGTGACGTTTGATTCAGTCTACTCCTCCCTTTCACGGTGCTTTGCTTTTTTCGTCGGGCAGTGTATAAAACTACACCTTCTAACATCGAGTTTAATTTTATGCGCTATCCTGTAGTACAATTTCTGGCTCTTGCAGCCATGATCGTTTTATGGTCACCCAAAGAATCTTACGTGTTGTAACAGGCAACTGACGTCAGACAAAAGTATTGATCGGTGCGGTGTTTGCGACCAAGTTTCCACCTGCAGGTTTGCACACGGCACTACAGCTCGGTGGCGACCTACTTTTACATGACGTGGAACCAGCGAGGCAACGTAAGCGATCACTGAGTGGTAGGTACGGGTTGCGAACAAAAAACCTGGCATCTTCATCTACATTTATACTCCTCAAAACGCCCAACGGTGTGTGGCGGAGGGCACTCTACGTGCCACTGTCATTACCTCCCTTTCCTGTTCCAGTCGCGTATGGTTCGCGAGAAGAACGACTGCCGGAAAGTCTCCGTGCGCGCTCGAATCTCTCTAATTTTACATTCGTAATCTCCTCGGGAGGTATAAGTAGGGGGAAGCAATATATTCGATACCTCATCCAGAAACACACCCTGTCGAAACCTGGACAGCAAGCTACACCGCGATGCAGAGCGCCTCTCTTGCAGAGTCTGCCACTTGAGTTTGCTAAACATCCACGTAACGCTATCACGGTTACCAAATAACCCTGTGACGAAACGCGCCGCTCTTCTTTGGATCTTCTCTATCTCCTCAGTCAACCAGACCTGGTACGGATCCCACACTGACGAGCAATACTCAAGTATAGGTCGAACGAGTGTTTTGTAAGCCACCTCCTTTGTTGATGGACTACATTTTCTAATTACTCTCCCAATGAATCTCAACTTGGCACCCGCCTTACCAACAATTAATTTTATATGATCATTCCATTTCAAATCGTTCTGTACGCATACTCCCAGATATTTTACAGAAGTAATTGCTACCATTGATTGTTCTGTTATCATAAAATCATACAATAAAGGATCCTTCTTTCTATCTATTCGCAGTTCATTACATTTGTCTATGTTAAGGGTCAGTTGCTACTCCCAGCACCAAGAGCCTATCCACTGCAGATCTTGCTGCATTTCGCTGCAATTTTCCAATGCTGCAACTTCTCTGTATACTACAGCATCATCCGCGAAAAGCCGCATGGAACTTCACACACTATCTACTAGGTCATTTATATACATTGTGAAAAGCAATGGTCCCTTAACACTCCCCTGTTGCACGCCAGAGGTTGCTTTAAGGTCTCTAGACGTCTCTCCATTGAGAACAACATGCTGTGTTCTGTTTGCTAAAAACTCTTCAATCCAGCCACACAGCTGGTCTGATATTCCGTACTCTCTTACTTTGTACTATTGAAGGAAACGTCAAATAAGAATTCGTAAAACGGTAAAAGTTCTCTCTTCAGTGAACACTTTAGGATGTACTTATTAAAAAACTGTAAATTTCGTAAAATGAGAAAGCGCATTAACGTAAGAATCACTTTGTGAGTTGTCGGGTCGTCACGAACAATCCCGCAGTAAGTGATACGAGCTGGCAGTTGAGTCAGGGGTCTGCTCCTTAACGAACTACTGCGGTTGTGAATTTTCCCGAGTTTACTAACAACGCAGACCACTTATTAGGGCAGTCATTTATTATTCATCGTTACCGAAAAGTACTGTCGCAATTGTTACAGCGCGGAAGCGCTTTAACAATGTTGTTGTTGTGGTCTTCAGTCCTGAGACGCTCTCCATGCTACTCTATCCTGTGCAAGCTGCTTCATCTCCCACTAACTACTGCAACCTAAATCCTTCTGAATCTGCTTAGTGTATTCATCTCTTGGTCTCTCTCTACGATTTTTACCCTCCACGCTGCCCTCCAATACTAAATTGGTGATCCCTTGATGCCTCAGAACATGTCCTACCAACCGATCCCTTCTTCTGGTCAAGTTGTGCCACAAACTTCTCTTCTCCCTAATCCTATTCAATACCTTCTCATTAGTTATGTGATCTACCCATCTAATCTTCAGCATTCTTCTGTAGCACCACATTTCAAAAGCTTCTATTCTCTTCTTGTCCAAACCATTTATCGTCCATGTTTCACTTCCATACATGGCTACACTCCATACAAATACTTTCAGAAACGACTTCCTGACATTTAAATCTATACTCGACTTTAACAAATTTCTCTTCTTCAGAAACGCTTTCCTTGCCATTGCCAGTCTACATTTTATATCTCCTCTACTTCGACCATCATCAGTTATTTTGCTCCACAAATAGCAAAACTCCTTTACTACTTTAAGTGTCTCATTTCCTAATCTAATTCCCTCAGCATCACCCGACTTTATTCGACTGCATTCCATTATCCTCGTTTTACTTTTGTTGATGTTCATCTTATATCCTCCTTTCAAGACACTGTCCATTCCGTTCAACTGCTCTTCCAAGTCCTTTGCTGTCTCTGACAGAATTTCAATGTCATCGGCGAACCTCAATGTTTTTATTTCTTCTCCATGGATTTTAATACCTACTCCGAATTTATCTTTTGTTTCCTTCACTGCTTGCTCAATATACAGATTGAATAAGATCGGGGACAGGCTACAACCCTGTCTCACTCCATTCCCAACCACTGCTTCCCTTTCATGTCCTTCGACTCTTATAACTGCCATCTGGTTTCTGTACAAGTTGTAAATAGCCTTTCGATCCCTGTATTTTACCCCTGCCATCTTTAGAATTTGAAAGAGAGTATTCCAGTCAACATCGTCAAAAGCTTTCTCCAAGTCTACCAATACTAGAAACGTAGGTTTGCCTTTTCTTAATCTAGCTTCTAAGATAAGTCGTAGGGTCAATATTGCCTCACGTGTTCCTATATTTAACAAATACGTCCGAAAAGACGAGTGCAGAATCGCGGCTCGGAATGGGGTCCTCGATTCCTATTCGGAGTAGAAACATAGGGTAAAAGTTACTGGTTCAACCGGGACCACCGGCCATTTGTATTTTCATTCGAAACTCCGTATCGCTGTAGCTATGTTGTAATATTTTAAGCAAAGTTTGAATGACTAACCGGAGATGTCGCCCAGGCAAATTTTGCGAAACTATTAATTCCTTCTGCAAAACATTTGAACAGGGCTGAAACTAATGCTCACCTAATGGCGCCATTTGTATGTACACCGTTCGGTTTTTACGTGCAAAAGCGTATGTTTCTCTGGTAGAATTCTGAAGCGCACCGCTTCTATTCTTTAAAACTTGTACGAATCAGTTCAAACTCTGAACTAAGTACATAAATGAATTAACGCAAAATGTTTTTTTTTTCATCCAGTAATTTTCAACCGCTGTCGAGCTACGATGGTTTAAACTCGGGCTAAATGCAGCTCGCAAAATTTGTTTTTACGTGGACTGAATACGTGGAAACGATATAAACTCAATCAAATAAATAAAAAATGCTCTCTTGCCATAAAATTGAAACTTAGTTTTCAAAAATCTAGCTACATGTACGCTACGACAGCCACGTTACGGTGTGTGGTGGAGGGTACTTTGTACTCTACTGTCACTTGCCGCTTCTCCTGTTCCATTCGCGAATGGTCAGGCAGCGTGTGGACTGGAATGGAATGATCATATAAAGTTGATCGTCGGTAAAGCAGATGCCAGACAGAGATTCATTGGAAGAATCCTAAGGAAATGCAATCCGAAAGCAAAGGAAGTAGGTTACAGTACACTTGTTCGCCCACTGCTTGAATACTGCTCAGCAGTGTGGGATCCGTACCAGATAGGGTTGATAGAAGAGAGAGAGAGAAGATCCAACGGAGAGCAGCGCGCTTCGTTACAGGATCATTTAGTAATCGCGAAAGCGTTACGGAGATGATAGATAAACCCCAGTGAAAGACTCTGCAGGAGAGACGCTCAGTAGCTCGGTATGGGCTTTTGTTGAAGTTTCGAGAACACACCTTCACCAAAGAGTCAAGCAGTATATTGCTCCCTCCTACGTATATCTTGCGAAGAGACCATGAGGATAAAATCAGAGAGATTAGAGCCCACACAGAAGCATACGGACAATCCTTCTTTCCACGAACAATACGAGACTGGAATAGAAGAGAGAACCGATAGAGGTACTCAGGGTATCCTCCGCCACACACCGTCAGGTGGCTTGCAGAGTATGGATGTAGATGTAGACTCGAATCTCTCCGATTTTATCTTCATGGTGTTTTCCTGAGATACACGTAGGAGGAGATAGTAAATTGTCTGACTCATCTAGGACTTCTAGGAACGAATACTCTCGGAGATCAACAGTAAACCACACCTTAAGGCAAGACGTCTGTCTACCATCTTCTGCCTCTGGAGTTGGCTGATATTTCGTAGCCGTTCGTAGGATTTCGTTAGCGTGAAAATTATACATGTATTTATTAACATGGCTCAGTTTTGGCGTTGTGATATTGCTGTAAGAATGTACTTGTGACCTGTAGGCTTCTCCTTATACACTACGTGATCAAAAGTATCCGGACACCTGGCTGGAAATGAGTTACAAGTACGTGGCGTCCTCCATCGGTAACGATGGAATTCAATAGTGTTGGCCCACCCTTAGCCTGACGAGAGCTTCCACTCTCACAGCCATACGTTCAGTAAGGTGCTGGAGGGTTTCTTGGGCAATGGCAGCCCATTGTTCACGGAGTCCTGCACTGAAGAGAGGTATCGATGTCGGTCGGTGAGGCCTGGCACGACGTCGACATTCCAAAACATCCCAAAGCTTTTCTGTAGGATTCAGGTCAGGACTCTGTCCTGGCCGGCCAATTACAGGGATGTTACTGTCGTGGAAGTACTCCGACACAGGTCGTGCGATATGAACAGTTCCTCGATCGTGTTGAAAGATGCAATCGCCATCCCCAAATTTCTCTACAACAGAGGGAAGCAAGAAGGTGCTTGAAACACGAATGTAGGCCTGTGTTGTGATAGTGCCACGCAAAACAACAAGGGGCGCAAGCCGCCTCCATGAAAAACATGACCACACCATAGCACCACCGGCTCCGAATTTTACTGTTGGCACTACACGCGCTGGCAGATGACGTTCACGGGCATTCGCCATACCCACACCCTGCCCTCGGATCGCCACACTGTGTACCGTGATTCGTCACTCAACACAACGTTTTTCCACTGTTCAATCGTCCAATGTTTACGCTCCTTACACCAAGAGAGACGTCGTTTGGCTTTTAGTTGTGTGATGTGTGCCTTATGAACAGCCGTCTATCATGAAATCCAAGTGCTCTCTCCTCCCGCCTAACTGTCGTATTACTTGCAGATGATCCTGATGCAGTTTGGAATTCCTGCGTGATGGTCTGGATAGATGTCTGCCTATTACACATTACGACCCTCTTCAACGATCGGCGGTATCTGCCAGTCAACACATGAGGTCGGCCTGTACACTTTTCTGCATTACGTGGCCCTTCACGTTTCCACTTCACTATCACATCGGAAACAGTGGTCCTAGGGGTGTTTAGGAGGCTGGAAATCTCGCGTACATACGTATTACGCAAGTGACACCCAATCACCTGACCAAGTTCGAATTCCGTGAGTTCTGTGGAGCCCGCAATTCTGCTCTCTCACGATTTCTAATGACTACAGAGGTAGCCTATATGGAGTACCTGGCAGTAGATGGCAGAACTATGCACCTAATATGAAAAACGTATGTTTTTGGGGGCGTTCATGGTTCATATGGCTCTGAGCACTATGGGACTTAACATCTGAGGTCATCAGTCCCCCAGGAATTAGAACTACTTTAGCCTAACTAACCTAAGGATATCACACACATCCATGCCCGAGGCAGGAATCGAACCTGCGACCGTAGCGGTCACGCGGTTCCAGACTGTAGCGCCTAGAACCACTCGGCCACCCCGGCCGGCTTGTGGGGGCGTCCGGATGCTTTTAATCCCATAGCGTATCTGTATAGAGAAAAAGTGATGTTTATTAAGCGTGATCAGGTGTTTCGCGCCAGAGTAACGATACTTCCCGTAAGTACCTCGCTGGCAATGGCAATGGCTCCTTCAGCAAGCGTGGGAACTGAAATCTTATTCCCCACTGTGGGCGTTCTGCAGCTCCACTTAACTCACTGAATGCTATATATGTGTGCAGATGCCATACAAAATTGTGAAAGAGGAAAGTAAAGAAGGAAAATGTGGCCTCAACATAAGGCGTAGAACTAGCAGGGACGTGTTTCTCACTAGGGAAGATTGCGAAGTGCTCACAGCTCTTAAGATATGCATTTCAGAGCCCATTTTTACTCAAGTTTTTGATATGAATGGTCGAAAAATATGGCTCTGAGCGCTATGGGACATAGCATGTGAGGTCATTAGTCCCCTATAACGTACAACTACTTAAGCCCGCCCGGCTGGCTGTGCGGTGTAACGCACAGCTTTCCGGGCGGGAAGGAGCGCCTGGTCTCCGGTGACCCGGCCAGTCTGTGGATGGTTTTTAGGCGGTTTTCCATCTGCCTCGGCGAATGCGGGCTGGTTCCCCTTATTCCGCCTCAGTTACACTACGTCGGCGATTGCTGCGCAAACAAGTTCTCCACGTACGCGAACACCACCATTACTCTACCACGCAAACATAGGGGTTACACTCGTCTGGTGTGAGACGTTCCCTGGGGGGTCCACCGGGGGCCGAACCGCACAATAACCCTGGGTTAGGTGTGGGGGGGCGTAGGGGTGAAGTGGACTGCGGTAGTCGTCGCGGGGTTGTGGACCACTGCGGCTGCGGCGGGGACGGAGCCTCTCCGTCGTTTCTAGGTCCCCGCTTAACATACAATACAATACAACTACTTAAACCTAGCTAACCTAAGGGCATCACACACATCGATGCCGCGCGCGGCATTAGCCGAGCGGTCTATGGCGCTACTGTCATGGACTGTGCGGCTGGTCCCGGCGGAGGTTCGAGTCCTCCTTCAGGCATGGGTGTCTGTGTTTGTCCTTAGGATAATTTAGATTAAGTAGTGTGTAAGCTTAGGGACTGATGACCTTAGCAGTTAAGTCCCATAAGATTTCACACACATTTGAACATTTTTTTTTTTAACAACATATCGATGTCCCAGGCAGGATTCGAATCTGCGAAAGTAGCGGTCGCGCGGTTCCAGACTGAAGCGCCTAGAAACGCTCTGCCACTCCGGCCGGCTATGAATGGCCGTTCCTATTATATCCATGAATACTGAGCATTCCTCCTGAGACACCTTGTAGAGATGAGTCAGTATCGCGGACACAATGGTAACATCTGTAGCACGATATTTAGCGTCATTCCTTAAACACCGTACTGTGGGATCGTCTTTCTAATTTCGAGAATCTGTTCAACGGGAGCTGCCTGTCGCGGATTTGTGGTCCTCACTGCCACATTTAGCGAAGTTTGCGCTGTCGCCAGATTTGAAGGCGTTTGGAGCGGGGCCAGCCCGTGTTCGCCAGCCGCCGCCTGCTGCGTTGCGAACTGTGCCGAGGCTGTCTGCTTCCAACAGGTAGCAGCGGCGGCGGCGCAACAGGAGACTGCCGGGCGCGCCATGAAATATTCCGCGCGCTGAGCTGCGCTAATGGAGCCCGCTTAATGTTTCATTAGGCCGCCGCGGCGGCGGGAGGGGGAGGTGGGGGAGGGGGTGCAAACACCTCGCGAAATGAAAGGTCGCCCGCGTCAGGCATCGATACACACGCGCCGGCGTCGGTCGCGAGATCTCGCTATTCAGCAGAGGACGAGGAGCGAAAGGTACCTCATACGGCAGCCGAATCTCAAAGGGACAAAGCGTCTGCCAGAAAGAGCTTCCTCTGTAGCTGTAGCGCATAATGCGAGAGCGATTTTTAATTGGGAAGATTCCCTGAGCTGTGGTAAAAATTGCTGTTTTGAAGAGCGCGCCGCAGCGCGTAATGTGAAGCAGTCGCCCTCCGTTTGTAGCGGTGGCGCCGCTGTGGAAATCGCAGCTTTGTGTCTCCCTCTGGTGGGAAAGGGGAAAGATTGCCTGTTCACGTGCATTTAAGGGGCGCTATCAGCTCGCCATTCGGTCAGTCTGGGTCAGTCTCTCGTCCCCCAGGTTGCTAGTCTGTTTCTCGTCCGCAGTTGTGAGGCAGCTAGTGTCTGTCGGTCGTCCGGAGTGCTAGTATGTCAGTCGTTCGGATCAACCTTTAAGGCCGGCAAAATGAGAGTCTTTCCACTCCGCCAGTAAGAGAACTCAGCGAGTGGTCGCCCGGTCGGGGCTCAGTTCCTGCATCTGAGTCTGCGCGTTAGGCCGCCAGTCTGCTCGAGTTTGCTCAGGCAATGGTCATTGGCGGTTGGATCGATCGGTTGGTCGGTCGCGCACTGAGACACAAGATGACTTGTCCGTCTTGAGCGTCGGCGCATGTGAGGTCGCCACGTGAGTCCAGTGGGTCGCGCCGTATAGCGAGTGGTAGTGGCTTCGCGGCAGACACGAGAGCAACAGGAGTCAACCCACGACATCGCTCCGGCCGGCGCGAGCTGCGACGCCGTGAGACAGGAGATCGGCGCGCCTTCCTGCGTCCGTTGAAGCGGCTGGCAGCGGACGGTTCGGGAGAGTGTTGGGGGTGCTGCGCCAGGTCTTCGCCAGACATCGCAGTTTACTAGGAGTTAAGTGATTCGTGATATGTTGTTTCATTTACTTGTTAACTACTTCTTGTTTTCTTTGCCAGTCTCTCGTCCCCAGCTTGCTCGTCTGTCTCCCGTCCGCATTTGTTAGGCAGTTAGTGTCTGTTTGTCAGTCGGTCTGCCTCTGTCATGTTTGTCGGATTCGGTGTTGACGAATTTATTGCTTGAAGTGTAACGGCCGAATTCCTGAAATATGTTTCTATCTTGCCTATCACCTTGAGAGGCGCTATATGTGTGATTTAGAGCAAGTTTGGCCACCCTTGTATATTTTATGTAAGACTGCATTTCATGGGTATTTATTTAAATGGTCATTTTAGTATATGGAGCTGCCACCCTTCCAACATAGGAAATTTTTTTTTTTAAATCAAGTTGCGCCTTCGGTGGCAAGGTTAATATTTCAATTGTTAGTGTTTTGTACCATTTCCATCTTTCCTACGGGGTGCGTAGTTTATGTGCTTGTGTGAAATGTTAAAATTCTTAGTTTAAAGTTATCTGGTGTGTTGCAGATTTGCAGCAGTGTAGTCTTTCAGAGGTTGTTGTTAGCGGTCGTGACTGCGGCCGTGTCAAAAGGGAGCGGCAAGGTTCTCAGCTCGAAAGCTTATATAGTCAAAAATCTGCTCTTTCTGCCTCTGATCAAATTGTAACTTGATATTTAGAGGGTGCTTTCTGATTATAATTTTAAAGCTGTCACTGAAAAGGGGAGGGGGGGGGGCTCTAAGGAATAACATATGCATTTGTTGAAAGAAATTTGACTTGTTTCATTACTTACCCACAGGCAGCTACTTCCACGCTCACACAGTGTGATTAAATGTGTTAATGTTCTTGATGAATCACTAGTAAATGAAGTGAATTCTTATAGGAAAAGGTTTTCAAAGTAAATTCACGGTTCATTACGCTACCTACACATTCTGATCAAAAGTATAAGTAAACCTACCTGTGGACATTAATACACCCTGTCTCCACCTTCCACCTTTATGATGACTTGAACTCTACTGGAGACATATTCAGCAAGGTGGCCGGACGTAGTATAGTTCAGTCACCCCATTCTTCCAGAAGAACTGTGAAATCTGGTTTCGCGGATGAGGTTATGGCTGTGGAGGGGGCTGCAATCAGTACTGTTAGTTGCACAAAACACACAAACTTTTATTGCCCTAAAAACCACTTAATTACACATTGCCTTAAAAGTATCAAATTAAAGCAATACGGCTGACGGCGTGGTTAAGAAAACTTGTGATACCCCCTGGGCTGAAAGCATAAAACCACAACGAAAACAAAAACGGCTGAAGGCCTGAACACAAAATGGTTCAAATGGCTCTGAGCACTATGGGACTTAACTTCTGAGGTCATCAGTCCCCTAGAACTTAGAATTACTTAAACCTAACTAACCTAAGGACATCACCCACATCCATGCCCGAGGTAGGATTCGAACCTGCAACCGTAGGGGTCGCGCGGTTCCGGACTGTAGTGCCTAGAACCGCTCGTCCACCCAGGCCGGCGCCTGAACACAAGTTATAAAAAATTGCTTTAAAGAATACACGCATCTGAGGGCCTTATTTAAAAAAAAAATTTCACGTAAATACTTGGCTGAAGGCCACACACTACACATTGAACAACTCAGGGCTTAGGGCCCGGAAACAAGAATTTCAGATAGCGCAAATTTTAAAAAAGATTTAAAGAAATCAATTTTCAAAATTGTAACTTAAGGCGGCTGAAGACCTTATTTTAAAATTAAAACAAACTAAATTAATAGACAGCTGAAGGCCTCGCACAGTACATCAGACTAAAATGAAAATCACAATCTAAAACCAACATTATAGTGGATCTCGGACGCTACCGTCGCAGGTTCGAATCCTGCCTCGGGCATGGATGTGTGTGATGTCCTTAGGTTAGTTAGGTTTAACTAGTTCTAAGTTCTAGCGGACTAATGACCTCAGCAGTTGAGTCCCATAGTGCTCAGAGCCATTTTTGGAGCTCAGAAGTGTTCCAAGGGTCAGCCTAAGGAGGTAGCTCTAATGTAAGGTGAGGTGAGACAGGCAGCCAAGAGTATGGTTAAATAATTGGACGGCACCCCGACCCAGTGACGGCTGAAGGACTGACCAAGAACCTAATCAATTCCCTTCCGCCCGACCTACGGTACGACAATGGAAAATATCAGCCACGGACGAAGATACCAGCCGCACTACGTCTTCAAAATTTGCTTCTAAAAATAGCCTAGGCACAATAAGTACTCTTAAGAAGAAGTATGAACAAACAACTAAAAGGCTGTCGAACTACATGCCGTACCAGACAGCAACACGCCGAGGAAAACACACTGCCGGAGAACTACGCTAACGACCAGGGCAGATACTGGGGCACTAATGGCCACAAGGCAGAAAATACCGCTGGTGCACTTCATTGATAAGTAATAACCAACTTAATAGTTAAAGACCACACAGGAAGATGGCTGCAAAATTTCGCCAACTCCCAACACACCGTACGCTGCTGCTAGCCGGAACGGCCCAGGAAGCAACAACTGACAATCAACTAAAAGATGTGACAGCAGTTGAGGTTTCATAACAGGTTAACTGATCACTCAACGTCAGTGTCCAGGTTCGGCGGGCAACTAACTTAGTAGTTCTCGCAGCTAGCGCCTCACAATCCGACCGCGCGTGCATGCCGCCAGAGATCACGGCCTGACCTCACGCCACGGAGACTTCCTCGCTGCTCTGTCCCAGCTGACCGACTGCCTCACACACCACCACACGGAAATATAGCGGTCACACCAAAGACAGTACAGCAGTACTAGTATCGATAAGCGCTGCTGCTGCTGCCACAGTGAGCGACTCGTTATGGTAGTAACCATGGAGGTAAGAATAGAGGGAGACGCCGTGACGTCACAGCTGTGAAGCCATGTGAAGCCGAGGGTAGCCATCTCAATCCGACCAAAACGTTGCTGCTGTAAGTTTGTGTGCATAGGCTTGTCGCTCGCTTTTGGAAGGATTTTTTGCTATTTTGGTGACTTGTGTGGAGTTCGGATGTACGAATCGTTCTGATTGTGATCCGGAATCGAAGGGAATAACATTTCATGTGTAAGTTGTCTCGTTAAGTGTGATTTTACAACTTCATTGTGAACGAACGTGTGCTACATCGGTACTTGTACTATAGCGTGTTTTTCTCCTGTATGATTTTAGATTTCCTAAAAATGAAAGTCGGAAAGCTCTTTGGGAGAATGCCGTGAGGAGGAATAATTGGCGTGCGTCTATGTGTTCTCAGCATTTTCGAGAAGTGGACATAGACCGAACTTCCCTTTCAACAGTAAGGCTCCGAGAAAATGCTGTACCATCAGTTTTTCCTACACACCCAAAACATTTGCAAAAGGTATGTTAATTCAAAGAATTAAATTCTTAATTTTCAAGTTCACGTTTCAGTATAATACGTACGTATCGTCGATAATCGAAGTGTTGAGTAACTCACTTTGTCTTCATCATGTACCAAATTAGAAGCTTGGCTTGGCTTGGCTCTGAGCACTATGCGACTCAACTTCTGAGGTCATCAGTCGCCTAGAACTCAGAACTAATTAAACCGAACTAACCTAAGGATATCACACACGTCCATGCCCGAGGCAGGATTCGAACCTGCGACCGTAGCGGTGACGCGGTTCCAGACTGAAGCGCCTTTAACCGCACGGCCACACCGGCCGGCAATTAAAAGCTAACACTACATTAACTGGCGTAAAGTATAGGCCTAAACAGGACACTGTGTAGATTTGCTATTCTATGTACCGTATTTCAGTAAATATTGGTGGCAATAAACAGTGTTTCCCAGTAGTGCAACGTAACTGAAATGTCCCAGTACGTATTACAAACAAAATGTATTTATGGGGCTTTGGTGGGAGGGTATAGCTAACTTAGTTTTCAGTTTCTATTATTTAGTTTGTGATACACGTTTATTACTGAATTAACAAAATTGTATCGTTTACATTGAAGGCTAGCTATTCGTGATATTACATTAAAAACTAATTTTAATCAGAAGAAACGCGGAATTTCGCCTTTACGAGATTTTATTTTAAACAAAAACTTTAAAACAACCAATCTGATGACGTTACATGCGTATATGGTGCAATTAGCGACCGTAATACACGCAGCGCTATAGCACACTGGCAATGTTTTGGTCAGAGTGTCATGGCAGCGAGCCACGCCCCCATGGCTTAAAAACGTAGTACGGCAGGGATACGTAGCGCCATCTCCCCTTATTCTTACCTCCATGGTAGTAACTCGAGATTAGGACGCCACTCGATTGCGACGAAATGCCAAAGAACAAACGGCATCAACGCTAGCCGGCTACAGCTCAAGCTGCAGTGAGAGAAGGTAGCGATGTTCAACATTGGAGTCTAGAGCGATCTCTACATTCCAAATCGACACGAAATTGTTCAGTTGGGTTCAGGTCGGTAGTTACTGCGAGAGCTACTCCGTTTCAGCAATGTTATTTTCCATAAATTATTTCGTGGCAGACGCTGCTTCATGATATGGGACTGATGGAAACAATTATCGTCCTGAGCTGTTCTTCTACTGTACGCAGTACACAGTGCTGTCAAAAGCATTTACCGCTTTCTTAAGCGCAATAAGGGAACCACACGTTGACCCGTGCAGCATAACACCATATCAGTGTACTTCACCATTGGGACCACACATGGGGGCAGCTAACGTACTCCGGGCATTCGCCAATTCCAAATCCATCCATCTGATTGGCACATTGTATATCACGCGTTCCCAGGCATCTACCACCCAGTGGCGTAGCTTATCACTAACTACAGTAATGTGTGGCATATGAGGACCACCTCGACCGTGGCAGCGCATTCTTTTAAACTCACTGCACACAGTCATTGTGTTAGCCGGGCTGCTGGCAGCACTTTGTAAATCCACGAGTGAGTCCTTACACTGCTTTCATACTGTTTTTGACAACCACCCTATGCAAAGCTAGGCAGTCCCTGTTGTAACCGCTCAAGGACAGAAAACCCCAATTAACAAACTCTCCAGCGGTCTCAGGCACTGCAGTCATGGACTGTGCGGCCGGTTCCGGCGGAGGTTCGAGTCCTCCCTAGAGCATGGGTGTGTGTGTGTGTATGTCCTTAGGATAATTTAGCTTAAGTAGTGTGTAAGCTTAGGGACTGATGACCTTAGCAGTTAAGTCCGATAAGATTTCACACACATGTGAACATTTAACAAACTCTGTGAAAACTTAGAGTGGGGAAGTGAGTCATCTTGACAGTGACAACAAGTATTGGTCGTGGTGGTGGTGGTTAGTGTTTAACGTCCCGTCGACAACGAGGTCATTAGAGACGGAGCGCAAGCTCGGGTTAGGGAAGGATTGGGAAGGAAATCGGCCGTGCCCTTTCAAAGGAACCATCCCGGCATTTGCCTGAAACGATTTAGGGAAATCACGGAAAACCTAAATCAGGATGGCCGGAGACGGGATTGAACCGTCGTCCTCCCGAATGCTAGTCCATTGTGCTAACCACTGCGCCACCTCGCTCGGTCAAGTATTGGTGATAAAAAAAATTACACTGATAATGTTTCGATTAACAACTATAACACTTAAATACTGAGAGTAACATACAGAAGAGGAGATAAAAGGAAAGGGTTGTCATGCATTATCTTTTAAACATCTATAGAATAAATTTAAATTCATATGAATGAAGGTTAAATCCAAGGAGGTAATTCGGTCAAAGATAACATCTACCATGGAAGAGAGTTGTAGCCGCATCTAAAAGGAAATTCAATGCGCCTACAATGCAACTCGGATATAGAAATGTTTAGATAGTTGTACTTGAGTAGCTCTAGAGTGCTATTGCGATAGTCTTCTGGAAGCAAACGCTATTAGATTGTTACAGTTGTGAAAGTTCGATAGTTCGTGAGAGAGAGAGAGAGAGAGAGAGAGAGAGAGAGAGAGAGAGAGAGAGAGAGAGAGAGACACTAAAGCCATACTCCCGGCCAATGACGCTAAACGATCATGATCATTTCCATTTCCATCATCAGAGTTTCGTATCTTATGATTGTTACTGTTGTGAAAGTTCGATAGTTCGTGAGAGAGAGAGAGAGAGAGAGAGAGAGAGAGAGAGAGAGAGACTAAAGCCATACTCCCGGCCAATGACGCTAAACGATCATGATCATTTCCATTTCCATCATCAGAGTTTCGTATCTTATGAAAGGACCCCCATTACGATTTCAACACACCAGAAATGGGTATCTGCAACTTCTGATGATTTCTTTTATATATGACATCACAATGTAGTAATTTTCACATATTGTTCATTCTCTCAAACCATTAAATATAGTATTGAAATATGACCATACTAGCCTTGGAAACCTTGGCGACAGTACCATTTGGGTTAGTGGCAGACAAGGAAATGTAATACTGCCAAAATGTCTCCCAATCTGGCCTGCTTAACCACTGTGTTTCAGTACACGTGTACTGTTGGCTTTCTGTCGTGGTCGTGACAGGTTGACCTGCTTTAATGGTTGCGGAAGAGACAGAGACAGAGCCAGGCTGGAAGGAAGGAAGGAAGGAGAAACTGTACACCTCTGCCATAGGGCTATTACTGTTACGCAAATCTCTAACTGTTGTGTGGAATGCTTCGGAGAATATGTTACAGGGTATCAGGATCTCACCCCCTAACAATAGGAACGCAACCCAGCATCAAGTACGGGTATTACTTTACTTCGAAACATGAAATGATATGAGCGTATGGCATTGTTGGCCGCGAGGCCCCATGCGGGGGAGTTCGGCCGCCGTATTGGAAGTCCTTTTTAGTTGATGCCACTTCGGCAACTTGTGGGTCATGATGATGAAGGACACACAACACCCAGTCCTCTGCCGGGAATCGAACCCGGGCCTCCTACGTGATAGGCGGAAACGCTACCGCTACGCTACGAAGGTGGACGCTTTGAAACATTATAGATGCTGTATGTGTTATAGGCAATGACTGTGTGGGAATGCTCTTCTTAAACGACCTTTGTTGATAGGGACAGCGTGCTGTGGTAACCTGATGACCTTAAACTTATCGCCGCTAGATGGCAAAGACGCCATTTTCACAGCTGCAAGTTACTTCACATCATCGTAGCATCGAAGCTCAGACAATTAGCATGAAATATTTCTAAATAATATACAGGGTGTAAATTTTAAGTTGACAAACCAGAACAGCTCGCAACATAAGCTTCATACGAAAAAATGTGTAGAATCCAAAGTTGATTATTTTCGAGAGGGACATCTGCTGGTGCTAAAATTAGACCGCCACCCCAGCCCCCAGGGGGTGGGCGGGAGTCAACTTTAAAATTTCAAATGGGAAGCACCATTTCGTCTTAAACATTTGTTTTGATTCTTGCTACTTGGCGCTGTAATTCAAGAAAATCCATGTTCTCATTTTTGGGTGTAAAATGGTTACGGATAAATAAACAATACTTATTTACTTCATAAATGTTGATTCGTTACAACTAAAACTCTCCCTCACTCCCCATAGGGTGGGGTTTGAGAGGGAGGAGTTTTACAAATGTTGACCGAAATATTTGGATTAGTCTCTTCCTCAGTTAGTCTTTCACTTTCTTTACTCTGTGAGTTAATGAGTTCACTCGTTAGTAAGTATTATGTTTGGTTAGTTAGATAGCTGGTCATATGATTTGTTTGATAATAAAAAGTTGTGTGGCCTCATGACCACGAAACAAACAAAACTTATCCGAATCTGGGGAAAAAATTAATATGTGGGTCAACAGTCCCTCTCAAACCCCACTCTATGGGGAGAAAGGGAGAACTTTAGCCAATCAAACTTTACGAAGTAAATAAGTATTTTTTATTTATCCGTAACCATTTTCCACGCAAAAATGAGAATATGGATTTTCTTGAATTACCGTGCCAACTACCAAGAATCAAAACAAACGTTTAAGACTAAATCAACTTTGGATTCTACACATTTTTTTTTGTGAAGCTTATTTTTCGAGTTATTCTGGTTTGTCAGCTTAAAATTCACACCCCGTATATACAGACCTCGCCCGTGAATCGCTCTGCTACAACTGAAAACCAGATAAATATCCCCGCAGCAGTTCCTTAAATTCTGTAATGGCAAACAATATTTTCAGTGTGACACGGTTACAATTTAACAATGTTAGACTTTTTTCCGTTACTTGTACTATCAATCCTTGGTTCTCGGCCTGCCGTTGCGACCGAGCGGTTCTAGGCGCTTCAGTCTGAAGCCGCGCGACCGCTACGGTCGCAGGTTCGAATCCTGCCTCGGGGATGGATGTGTGTGGTGTCCTTAGGTTAGTTAGGCTTAAGTAGTTCTAAGTTCTAGGGGACTGATGACCTCATACGTTAAGTCCCATAGTGCTCAGAGCTACTTGAACCATTTAAACCTTGCTTCTCGATAAATTTCAAGACTCTACGTCAACGGGATGTACCCTGCAGCTTTTGATAACTGATGTAATTGTTTTGTAAATAAAACCGCCCTTCCTTGCTGCAACTTGATTTATTTTTCCGAGACACGTTTCGCCTTTTTCTTGCTCTGAGGCATCATCAGTGGATTGGATTGCTGTAATTTGCGTTTCCTCTCATCTGGTCTGGATGTCGCACCACCACATTATTACCGACACATAAGCACCATTTTGTATTCAGAACTTTTTCACACTGTTCACCTTGCAGAAGTTCGGAATACAAAATTGTGCTTATGTGTCGGTAATAAAGTGGTAGTGCGACCTCCAGACCAGATGAGAGGAAACGCAGATCACAGCCAAGAAACCAATGATGACGCCTTAGAGCAAGAAAAGGCGTCTGGCGAGAATAAATTAAGTTGCAGCAAGAAGAGACGGTTTTATTTACAAAACATATATTTCTGTGCTTGCTGCGGAGGATGGCCACGCAAACTTGCTTGGTAACTGAGTTTGTGAAAATGGGAAGTCGGTCGCATCTTTTGACTGGAGTGAGACAGAAACTTAAATTTTTGATGACGCCGAGAGACGGTAGACCCTCGTATGTGGCATAAATTTAACTTTATATCTCTACCCGTTCCTGAGGAAACTGGCTCTTCACAGTCAGACAGACAGTCAGTCAAGAAGGTGGTTCTACTAAGTGCTCCGTTTGTACCTATTGAGGTACGGAATCGTAAAAGAGCAACAAGACGTTAAAATGAAGGTAAACTGAAAGGAAAAAACAAGAGGGGAAGTTTTCTTGAAATTGTTATATGACCACAGTTGGTTACTATCAAGATTAAATGATACACAAATACTGAAAATCTTTTACGGCAAAACATATTTTACCTTTCTCCCCCTCTACTCGTGTGTGTGTGTGTGTGTGTGTGTGTGTGTGTGTGTGTGTGTGTGTGTGTGCGCATGCGCGCGTTAGCGCGTGACCGATCGCATTTTATTCGGCACCATTTACTGTGTACCTAAGCCCAACCCACGCGCCCTCGTCTGTGATTGAAAGCTTGCCAAACGCTGGTGGCGGGTTTTTTGGAGTCACTCCAGTGGCGTAAATGGATTAGTTCTTTAATTAAAAACAAATCCTGGCCGCGCGTTTAAAGCCCTGTAGCATTCGCCTATCTGCCCGCTACCGAACGCCGGTGCTGCGGAAAAAAATATTCGCTCCCCAAATTGCATTTGCGGTCAGTTATAATTATCATAATAACAACAATAATAATAATCCAGCGAAGGATATTATTCTCGTAACAGTTATTACGAAAATTCGTATTAAATATTTTTCGGGAAGGCATGCGCAATATGCGGGTGTGCGGGCAGAGTCCAATATCAGTTTAACTGAACAATAATTTGTGTTTCCGCAAGTAAAAGTAACGCATTTACCAATATAGAGCTCGGTTTGAATGCTGCACAATGTACCGTATTTGAGTACTGTCGAGACTATAACACTCAGCTTCCTGAAAGGCGGCAGTGTATCCAACTTTCATTTAGATTTTTGCTGCGGAGAGAAAAAGATTACGCCTGGAACGTAACTGTTTGATTCGTATCTGCATTTTTACTACGTTTGCTATTCAGCATCCCGTGTACCTTTAACCGCTTTTCCTAAACATTGATGATTGCTGGATTGTACGTATATGTGTGTAACTGCAAACACATGCACACTGGTAAACTCAGGCGGACTTTGTCGGTTCAGCTTCGTAGCAGGGACTGGGAATTGCCGTTGACTTTAATATTTCGAAGCGCGATTGGTTCCCCCAGACTAGCGAGCGAGGCAAGCGCTTGTTCGATTTCTAGTCGTTGAACCAATGGAAAATTTTGAGCAAGAGGGACCAGGCGTTGTTTCTCCTGTCTTCTGATTGGAGGAGACGTCTTCTGATTGAAGGACCACTGAAAAATTCGTCTTGGTGTTCAGTCAGTTTGCCACCTCCAATTTTTTTCGGCCTCTGTGCTCGGAGGCGAGGTAGGTTGGATTATGTACAGGGTTGGTCAGTCCCAGAGTGGTCGTTATTCTGGTGTCAGGTGGGTATGACGTGCCGCTTCTGTGTTCACTTGGTCTGTCGTTTTGGATGAGAGTTGGATCAGATTTTCGTGTTATGAATATTCTATGATTTTTGAAGTCATTTGTCACAAACATTGTGGGATTCTCGTGAGTTATATTTTCGCTGTAGTTTAACTAGATTTATACAGTGAATGGAAGTAAAATGAACTGCAAGACAGTTGTAATTGGTGATTTCGCTACTGTCACAACCGGTTTCGCCAGATTAAAACAGCATCTTCAGATGAACTACGTAAGAAGGAAAGGAGTCTATTCAATGCATGTCTTGCTGCGCTGATGTGACACTGTTGTAAGTACGTTTCAGTTTTGGTTTTTTCTGCCTGTTCATATAGTTTACATACGACGTACAAAAGTATATTAAAATGTGCTTAAAATTGTCGAAATTTTTAGAAGAATCTTACAGTATTTTGCTCATGTGAGAGCAGAAACACCACTTCTGCAGTCTACGCTTGTGCGGGTAATCGGTGACGTTCATGAAATTCACCAAACATGTCATTTTTAAATTTATTTATTTTTTATTTATTAGTAGCACTTGTGGACAATAAGTTCCTTAAGTTTCGATGATCAAGTCGTATCTAAAGTGCCTGAAAAATACAAATGAACATCCCACTCATCATCAGTGCCATATTAGCTGGTAGAAATATTGACAGGCTCAGAGGAATAACAATCCCTACATTCACTACGACAGGCTTCCAGCTGGATGCTGTCGACCGCACTTACAGATTTCTGGTCGATCCTGAACTTCTAAAACAAGTGCGTTCATGGCCAAGCTCAGAACTCAAATGATTCTTTAGATTTGCTCATATGGAAAAAAATGCCTTAAAATGTTGGATCTCCGGTCCCCACACTTTATGCAGTGGATGAATTAATGGGCACTGTTGGATATCTTTCAGAGCCAGCGAATAGGCGCAGAGAAGTGACGGTTTGGTCTTCGGGCTTTGTGGAAATGGAGAGAGGGGGAGAGCGAGCGAGAGAGAGAGAGAGAGAGAGAGAGAGAGAGAGAGAGAGAGAGAGAGGGAAGGAGAGAGGGAGAGAGGGAAGGAGAGAGGGAGAGAGGGAAGGAGAGAGGGAGAGAGGGAGAGGGGGGGGGGAGAGAGAGGGAAGGAGAGAGGGAGAGGGGGAGGTAGAGGGAAGGAGAGAGGGAGAGGGGGAGGGGGAGGGAGAGAGGGAGAGGGGGAGAGAGAGAGAGAGAGAGAGAGAGAGAGAGAGAGAGAGAGAGAGAGAGAGGTTGGATTGTGCTTATCGCTGTGTCTTGTCAGACACACAATGTGTTTCGAAAGGTTAGTTTGAGAAGTTGGCCAGATTTGGCTCCTGCACAGATGTCCAGTATTCGAGCCGGGACAGCGCTGTAGTCTTCTGCAGCAGAGCCAACGGCACGTCAACGGCACCTCAACGGCAAGTTAATGGAACCATTTTAGCACACGGTGAATATAATTCGCAGTGCCGTTGCCTGGGGAAAGTCTATGTTTTCCATTGGGTTTTATGCTAAGGTAACAAAACTGATGGGATGCCCTCTAAGATCGTGCCAGATCTCCTTTAGTCAGGCATACTGTGGCAGCCTGACTTAGCATGAACTCAACAAGTCGTTCCAAGCCCGCTGCAGAAATATGAAGTCATGTTGCCTCTATAGCCATCGACAATTCTGGAGGTATCGCGGTGGAGGTTTTTGTGTACGAACTGACCTCTCTATTCTGTGCCATAAATATTCGATGGGATTCATGTCGGGCACTCTGAAAGGCCAAATCATATGCTCGAACTGTTCAGAATATATTTCAAAGCAATCGCGGACTAGTGTGTGACATGGTGCATTATCATCCATAAAAATTCCACCGCAGTCTGGAAACTTGAAGTCCATGGATGGCTGCAAATTGTTTCCAAGTAGCCGAACATACCCATTTCCACACAGTTATCAGGCCAGTTGGACCATAGGAAGCAGTCCATTCCATGTAAACACAGTCCACACCGTTTATGGAGCCACCGCCAGCTTACACAGCGTTTTGTTAACAGCTTTGGCACATGGTTTCGTGGCGCCTGCACCATATTCGAACCCTACCATCACTTCTTGCCAACTGAAATCGAGAGTCATGTGACCAAGCCGTGGTTCTCCGGTCATCTGGGATCCAACCAGTAGGGTCACAAGCCCAGGAGAGGCGCTGCAGGTGAAGTGCTGGTAGCGAAGCCTCTCACGTCAGTCGCCTACTACCATAGGCCATTAACGCTAAATTTCGCACCACTGTCCTAACGGATAGGTTGGTCGTAAGTCCCACATTTACTTCTGCAGTTATTTCACGCAATGTTGCTTGTCTGTTAGTACTGACAGCTATACGCTCACGCCTCTTAAGGGGCTCCGGAACGCCCTATACTTGCAATGTTAAAATAACGCTTATAAATTACATCTTTCCTCACAAAGTATTTGAGGTAGGAAGTTGAACTTTTTACAGATTATTTATTGGAATATGGGCTACAACTTAACACAGGGATTTTACAAAATTTTAGTTCAGTTATTAAAGATGATTTTTTTCAATTGTAATGAAAATTCACAAAATTTTTTTGCAATTTTTTATTTATATATTCAAAAATATACAGTTTTTTGGAAAAAGGCTGTGTTAAATTATGCAGAAGGTACTGTGTAACAGTTACTGAAAGTTTGAAACAAATATGTTTGGAAGATCCTTAGAAAACATGTAATTAGTATGAGAAAATAAAAGTTTTGGGAATCGAGCGACAAAGATTGGATTAACTTTTTAGTGCATTCCAGGTCCATAGGATGGATTATCTTCATCCTCTGCAAACTCCTCCTCCAGCTTCCTCTTGTTCCTCCTCCTGTTTACTCTTGCTTGTATCTCTAGACTCTTTACAGCCCTGTCTGCAGCCCGAAGGCGTTCCTTGTCTAAAGCAAGCATCGCTCGTTGTTGTGTTCGTAGATTTTGCTACCATTTTCTTCAGTTGCAGTTACTCCAACACTGTTCCAAAAGGTGCTCATGTATGAACACTTATCACATTTCAGTTGTATTTCACTAGCAAGTCCTACGTGCTTTATTATGGAGAGTTCCAGACCAACTTCACTACAATGAATACATCTTACACAGTTTGAAAAAATTCCATTGAGGACCGACATATCAAATATTTCATTCACATCCGATTCGCCCATAAAACATTCATAGTTTTCACTCATTGAACCAAGCTTCTTCTGTGAGGTATTTTCTTTCCCACTTCGACTGCTATGGGCAGGTGTACTTGAGAGGTTAGGTTCACTCACTTGGTTGTCGTCTTTTTTGTTTACAGTAATAACACATACCTTTGGCTTTCCAACATTTCTCCTTTTCTTAAAAGCCTTCAGAGGATTTCTAATAACTTTACTTTTACTCATTATTATACTTCAACAAAACAGAGACTCAAGAAACAGAATTAATTACGAATATTTTCGAGATAACGACAGAGTAAATAAACATGAAACAATCGACAATCACACCAGCGATATATATATATTGAACCATCACAGGTTAGCCACAACACATACTTTATCTCACATCACTAAAATGTACCTGATGAACACGGACGTTATTATTAACGCCATTCGACAGCAGTTTAACAGCACCACAGTGGGTCACGCCCATGTAGAACACATTTCAAAAAAAAATTTAAAAATAGTTGTAGTCTTCGGAATTGAATAAATTATATATCTATTAAAAGGTAATAGTCTGCAGATTCAGAAAACGCAAAAAAGTAAAAATTGAACTTTTCATGATTTTGAGCCTTTCCGGAGCCCCTTAAGTAAAGGCGATGTCCGCCATGAGAGAGAGTGCCTGAAATTGTTATTTTCTGCATACTCTTGACGCTGTGAATCTCGAAATATTGAACGCTGTAACAATTTCCGAAATATAATGTCCCGTGTGTCTAGCTCCGATTACCATTCCGCGTTCAGCGTCTGTTAATTCGCGCCGTGCGGCCATAATCTCGTCGGAAACCCTTTCACGTGAATTACCTGAGCACAAATGATAGCTCCGCCAATGCACTACTCTTTTATAGCCCATGTACGCGATACTACCGCCATGTTTATGTCAGCATACCGCTATGCTCTGACTTCCATCCCCTCAGTGTATGTCGTAGACAAGTTTCTGTCTCAAATACACAACAGCTCTGTTGAATACGTGCGGCTAGCCGATAATTCCGTAGGTGTCCAGTCACTGTAAATTATTATTATTATTATTGTTATTGTTATTACTCTTCTTTCTTTTCTCAGACGTTATGTCTGGTCAAAAATAAAAGTGACGCGGACCTTGATCAAGCGTGACTTCCTTTTAACTGTACGGTATATGTTACATTGCATTTAGGAACTTTCGGGTTATTGAACATGTATCAATAATTACAGATTTCTGTAGTTGTATATATACGTTTGGATGTAGCTGTATTGCGTTGATGTACTGGTGGATATTGTGTGGTATGACTCCTGTAGTTGATAGTATAATTGGTATAATGTCAACTTACCCTGATGCCACATGTCCTTGACTTCCTCGGCCAGTTGGATGTATTTTTCAATGTTTTCTCCTGTTTTCTTCTGTATATTTGTTGTACTGGGTATGGATATTTCGGTTAGTTGTGTTGATTTCTTGTTTTTATTGGTGAGTATGTCAGGTTTGTTATGTGGTGGTGTTTTATCTGTTATAATGGTTCTGTTCCAGTATAATTTGTATTCATCATTCTCCAGTACATTTTGTGGTGCATACTTGTATGTGGGAACGTGTTGTTTTATTAGTTAATGTTGTATGGCAAGTTGTTGATGTTTTATTTTTGCTACATTGTCATGTCTTCTGGAGTATTCTGTATTTTCTAGTATTGTACATCCGCTTGTGACGTGATCTACTGTTTCTATTTGTTGATTGCAAAGTCTGCATTTATCTGTTGTGGTATTGGGATCTTTAATAATATGCTTGCTGTGATATCTGGTGTTTATTGTTTGATCCTGTATTGCGATCATGAATCCTACCATCTCACTGTATATATTGCCTTTTATTAACCATGTGTTGGATGCGTCTTGATCGATGTGTGGCTGTGTTAGATGATACAGGTGCTTGCCATATAGTGTTTTCTTTTTCCAATTTACTTTCTTCGTATCTGTTGATGTTATGTGATCTAAAGGGTTGTAGAAGTGGTTATGAAATTGCAGAGGCGTAGCCGATGTATTTATATGAGTGATTGCTTTGTGTATTTTGCTAGTTTCTACTCGTTCTGTAAAGAATTTTCTTAAATTGTCTACCTGTCCATAATATAGTTTTTTTATGTCGATAAATCCCCTTCCTCCTTCCTTTCTGCTTAATGTGAATCTTTCTGTTGCTGAATGTATGTGATGTATTGTATATTTGTGGCGTTGTGATCGTGTAATGGTATTGAGTGCTTCTAGGTCTGTGTTACCCCATTTCACTACTCCAAATGAGAAGGTCAATATTGGTATAGCATAGGTATTTATAGCTTTTGTCTTGTTTCTTGCTGTCAATTCTATTTTCAGTATATTTGTTAGTCTTTGTCTATATTTTTCTTTTAGTTCTTCTTTAATATTTGTATTATCTATTCCTATTTTTTGCCTGTATCCTAGATATTTATAGGCATCTGATTTTTCCATCGCTTCTATGCAGTCGCTGTGGTTATCCAATACGTAATCTTATTGTTTAGTGTGTTTTCCCTTTGCTATGCTATTTATCTTACATTTGTCTATTCCAAAAGCCATATTTATATCATTGCTGAATACTTCTGTTATTTTTAGTAATTAGCTGAGTTGTTGATTTCTTGCTGCCAGTAGTTTTAGATCATCCATGTATAGCAAATTTGTGATTTTGTGTTGGTGTGTTCCGGTAATATTGTATCCATAATTTTTGTTATTTAGCATGTTGGATAGTGGGTTCAGAGCAAGGCAGAACCAGAAAGGACTTAATGAGTCTCCTTGGTATATTCCATGCTTCATCTGTATTGGCTGTGATGTGATATTATTTGAAGTTGTTTGGATATTAAATGTGTATTATTATTATATTATTATTACTATTATTTACAGGGTTTGGAGTGAGTCGCAGTCACTGTGGTGTCACCGCCAGACACCACACTTGCTCGGTGGTAGCTTTAAATCGGCCGCGGTCCACTAGTACATGTCGGAGCCGCGTGTCGCCACTGTCAGTGATCGCAGACCGAGCGCCACCTCACGGCAGGTCTAGAGAGACGTACTAGCACTTGCCCCAGTTGTACGGACGACTTAGCTAGCGATGCAACACTGACGAAGCCTCGCTTATTAGCAGAGAAGATAGTTAGAATAGCCTTCAGCTAAGTCAATGGCTACGACCTAGCAAGGCGCCATTAACAGTTATATTCTTTACAAGTACCGTCAAGAACGATGTATACAAATGATGGATTAAAGTATTCCAGCAGCTACGTACTTTTCTTTATAGCATTCATTCCGTATCCTGTTTCAGACCTCACGCCAGCCTGCGTGAGTTTAACGCGTGCATTTCGGCCTCCTCTCTCAATTAGTGTGCGTAGTGTTGGCTAACTGCCAACACTACAGTTACGTCGCAAGGGCCTAATTATTCAGCAGTGGGGTAGCTCTGTAAACTACTGAATACCTAGTCATTTTGTATTTGAACACTGTTTCCTCAGCATAGATTTTACTTATGAATCATATGAATATCGACTGTCCGCATGAGCAAATTAAAGTTTAATTTCTCGGCGTTTATATTCAACACCTACCACTAGCATTAGAGTAGGTTTTGTAACGCATTACTTGTTAGAGTGACAAGTTTGGGGGTCTTCAGATAGCGTTACTGAGTTGCATTGCGTATACTCACTACAGGATTTCTATTGAAAATGTGTGGAGGGATAAACACAAATTTCTGGACTAGATAGTCAACCTTAGACGTACATGGCATTTGCAACTTGATGTTCCAATTCAGTGGCTCAGGTCCGCCTTGCGCTTGCTGCATGTCCATCAGCTGAAACGGTCCCTCTCTCACTGCCGCCAGTCATCATTCGTGAACAGTGGGACGCCAGAAAGCCGTCTGTTTGGATTATTTCCTGCGTACAACCGGAGAGCAGCACTAGCATTCCCGCAAGCTCAAATGCATATCAGAAAGTTCACTGGAAGTGTGTAATCACCATCCTTGAAGTCAGGTATTAACTACAGCACGTAAAGCGTGATAAGAAGGCAACTGTAAAGTGACTGATGCTGACTGGCGGTGTGTTCACAGCGGATCGGCGGCGGATGGAAGTGGTGGTGTGAAAGACGACAAGCACTGAATTAACTCAATTCGTGAATGCATGTACTGGTCCACTACTGCAATTCGGTATTTTACAGTCTTCCATCCGAAGCACAAACATGACGTCAGTGAATGGAAGGGTAGCTACTCATATGACAGGAGATCAAACAACTACTCGTCCTTCCCTGGTAGCTGAATGGTAGGCGTGACGGATTGTCAATCCTCTGGGCTGGGTTGTAGACCCGGCTGGGTCGGAGAATTTTCTCCGCCTAGCGACTGGGTGTTGTATTGCCATCATCATCATTATCATCAATATCATCCTATCATCCTCATCGACTGCAGGTCGCCGACGTGGCGTCAAACTGAAAGACGGGCACCCGGCGAACGGTCTGCCCGACGGGGGGCCCTAGCCATACGATTAAATAAATAAACACCTCCTCCTGCTGCAGAAACTTTATCTCTCATTTACAGCTGTTGGTTCCTCATTGGAAAACCTTGAGAATTTCATCCTCTAAAATATTTCAAATTCTTAAAATCTTGTTCCATAACATCATATCGAAGTGTATTAATTTCCGAGCTATTTGAACAACAGCTCTTTAAAATACAGAATGCTACTCGGATTCCATATACCCATATTTCCGTAAAAGATTTGAGACGATGCCTCATTGCCGACTGTTAACGAACATGGAATCATACGGGGTAGATTGACAGGTATGTGAGTGGCGCGGAGACTTCGTAAGTAACTGAATCCAGCCTGTTGTTGTCCTGGACGGCGAGTGTCCGCCAGAAACAACGGCATCGCCAGCAGTGCCCCAGGGAAGCGTGATAGGACCGATTGTATTCTCTAAATACGGAAATGATGTGACGGACAGGGAGAGCAGCAATCTGCGGCTGTTTCCCGGTGACGCTGTGGTGTACGGGGAGTCACTGTAGGAGGATATATGGTGGGTTACACAAAATTTCTTGTTCGTGTGACGCATCGCAGCTCGCTCGAAATGTAGAAAAGTGTTGGTTAATGCAAATGATTAGGGAAACAAACTCGTAATGCTCCAATGCAGCATTCGTAGTGTCCTGTTTGACACAGTCACATCGTTTAAAAATCTGGGCGTAACGTTGCAAATCAGTATCTGCAGCAGACAAGGCGAATCGTCGAGTTCGGTTTACTGGAAGAATTTTAGGAAAGTGTGGTTCATCTTGTAATATTTCTGGCTCAGTCAGCCACCATATTAGGCTCCAAGAAGCTGTTCCCAGAGCAGTGGAGATGCAAGAAGTATATAGATGACAAAATGTTGTGTGAGGTACCTGTGACAGACGTTAGATTCGGTACCATTCCCGTGAGAAAGACCGCCTGCACAATGCTACTGCTCTGTGATTGGCTGCTGTGTTCGGAGCAAGGGTGCCAAAACGTTAAGGTATAGTTATTATTATTAGTTAAGCTACTCATTCGAATGACTTCACTTTTTAATATAAATATCTCTCAACAGCTCACTATCAGTCATTTTAGAATTATTAAAAACAATTTAAATCAAAAACAAAAGACTGACGAAATTGCCGACGAAGCATTTCGGAAGCGTTCGGGTCACGCCTTTTCTGGTGTGGCGCGCGAAGTGTTTCGGGCTGTTCGTCAGTCTGGATTAGGCAGTCGAGATGTACAGCCATGCTGTCTGTCGCAGGATATGTTTGCCAGTATTCAGTATTAAAAGATTCACTCCGGCAGTCAAGAGGCACAGACACGTGCCACAAATAGTGTAAAGATACATTTTCGTAAACATTGTGTTTGATCATGCACTTTGCTGTATCAGTAGGTGTTGTATTAAGATCATGTAGTCTTCTCGTGTGGCTATATTAAAATACGCGAGTGGCATCCCAAAGAAGTCATACATTATTTCAGAACAGAACGACGCTAAAAGTCAGTTTCAGCCTCAAGGTACAGAACCTACGACCTGCGTGCTGTTTTCTGCGCTGGGGACAACAACTTGAAGACAGCAGGTTAGTGAACTGTAACAGAACCTTCGTATTCCACACAGTGCAGTGGAAACAACTAGGCGCCTCACGTGTACTGCATGCACAGAACAAATGTGCTCAGTGACACGTCAGCTGCAGTAATGCAGAGGAGCTAAAGGACGACGATCGTTATTAACACCAACAATCAATTCATTCTTCCCTTCTTGCCGTAATCTGTAAGGGAGACGGCATATAGGACGCTAATGCGACCTATGCTTGAGTACTGCTCAAGTGTTCGGGATCCGTAACAGCAATTCAGAGGCAGGCTGTGAGATTTTTTACCTGTAGGTTCAAACAACACGCAAGTACTACGGACATGCTTCGGGGACTCAAATGGGAATCACTGGAGGGAAAGCGACGTTCTTTTAGAGCAGCACCATTGAGAAAATTTATAGAACTTGCATTTGAAGGAAAGCGCAGAATAATTCTATTGCCGCCAACATAGAATTCGCGCAGCGACCACGGAGACAAGACGGGAGAAATAAGGGCTCATACGGAGGCGCACAGGCAGTCCTTTTTCCGTCCGCCACGTACCGTACAGTGGCTGGCGGGGAATGTACGTACATGCAGATGTGGATGAAGATGTAGTTGCAGATGCAGATGGTAACAAATCCACCCCCCCCCCCCCCCTCAGTATCTTCCCCCCCTCCTCCGGTTCTACACTACTGACCATTAAAATTGGTACACCACGAAAATGACGTGCTACAGACGCGAAATTTAACCGACACGAAGAAGATGCTGCGATATGCAAATGATTAGCTTTTCAGAGCATTCACACAAGGTTGACGCCGGTGGTGACACCTACAACGTGCTGACACGAGGAAAGCGATTGCCGTTTATCGTATCAAGACATTGCTGCTCGCGTTGGTCGAGATGCAAAGACTGTTAGTAGAATGTGGAATCGGTGGGTTCAGGAGGGTAATACGCAACGCCGTGCCGCATCCCAACGGCCTCGTATCACTAGCAGTCGAGATGACAGGCATCTCATCTGCATGGCTGTAACAGATCGTGCAGCCACGTCTCGATACCTGAATCAACAAATGTGGACGTTTGCAAGACAACAATCATCTGCACGAACAGTTCGACGACGTTTGTAGCAGCATGGACTATCAGCTCGGAGACCGTGGCTGCGGTAACCCTTGACGCTGCATCACAGACAGGAGTGCCTGCGATGGTGCACTCAACGACGAACCTGGGTGCACGAATGACAAAACGTCATTTTTCGGATGAATCCAGGTTCTGTTTACAGCATTATGTTGGTCGCATCCATGTTTGGCGACATCGCGGTGAACGCACATTGGAAGCGTGCATTCGTCATCGCCATACTGGCGTGTCACCCGGCGTGACGGTATGGGGTGCCATTGGTTACACGTCTCAGTCACGTCTTGTTCGCATTGACAGCACTTTGGACAGTGGACGTTACATTTCAGATGTGTTACGACCCGTGGCTCTACCCTTCATTCCATCCCTGCGAAATCCTACATTTCAGCAGGATAATGCACGACCGCATGTTGGAGGTCCTTTTTGGATACATAAAGTGTTTTGACTGCTGTCCTGGCCAGCACATTCTCCGGATCTCTCACCAACTGAAAACGTGTGGTCAATGGTGGCCGAGCAACTGGCTCGTCACAATACGCCAGTCACTACTCTTGATGAAGTGTGGTATCGTGTTGAAGCTGCATGGGCAGCTGTACCTGTACACGCCATCCAAGCTCTGACTCAATGCCCAGGCATATCAAGGCCGTTATTATGGCCAGAGGTGGTTGTCTGGGTACTGATTTCTCAGGATCTATGCACACAAATTGCGTGAAAATGTTATCACATGTCAGTTCTAGTATAATATATTTGTCCTATGAATACCCGTTTATCATCTGCATTTCTTCTTGGTGTAGCAATTTTAATGGCCAGTAGTTTATTTCCCTGTTCTAGGTACGTGATGAAGACGTCGTCTTCTTGCTCTCAGTTCTTACGATGGTACAAAGCAGCTAGCCCACAATCCGCCGTCGCTCGTGACGTGTACGTGACTGACGGTGTCACGCCATCAGTGAACTCCTACTGAATGTAAGGTGTACTCGCGTTTCCGTGTTGATGAATCTACTCAGCCGAACGTCGCGAAATTGCATTCGCAGCCCCGCACTGCTGGAGTCGCTTTGCAGCCGGCGCCTGTGTGCTGGCGTCCGCCACACGCGTAGCCGCCCTCAAGGGCTCAGGGCTGAGGACCGAGGACGGAGGACGGAGGGCCGAAACAAGGCCCCCCGCCGTGCGAGGGGGAGGGTTGGGGGAGGACGGCAGCGGCACAATCGGATCTCATTAGCGCAGTGTTGGCACAGCTGATAATGCCCGCCTGATTGGGAGCGCGGAGCACCCTCCGCCAGCGACCGCGGCGGAGGGCGGCTGATGTGTCCGCAGACACGTCCAGTCGCCACCGGCCGTGGCGCTGGCGAGGGAATTAGGGAAGTGAGGGGGGGGGGGGGGGGAGGGGAGCTGAAAGCGTGGCTGGGGCTGCTCCGGGCACTTGCTGCGTCTCTCCGTGATCCGGAACTTGTCAGTGTTCCTTGTCGATGATAGACAAGTATTACCGAGGAGTTACCCCGCTTGATACCGCCTCTAAACTGTTGACACCAGTAAATAAAAAAAATGGTTCAAATGGCTCTAAGCGGTATGGGACTAAAAATCTGAGGTCATCAGTCCCCTAGAACTTAGAACTACTTAAACCTAAGGACATCACACACATCCACACCCGAGGCAGGATTCGAACCTGCGACCGTAGCAGCAGCGCGGTTCCGTACTGAGGCGCCTAGAACCGCTCGGCCTCAGAGTCCGACCACCAGTAATTAAAATACAGAATGTTATATTAGGTTGGTGCCAAATTTTGTGGATTTTCTGTTTTGTTAACGGCCATATTTATCGATTGCCATTTTTTATTTTCAGGTCACTGCCACTATTTGTGCTTACATGTTATCATTTTTTTCGGTTTGGAGATAGTGTTTGAAGGTGTGGACTCTAGAAAATGGAGTGCCAAGTGGAGAAACCGGAATAGTTCCGACACATTGATGTCTTTGAGTTCCGTGGACGGGTTACAACAGTGAAGGTACTAGGAAACATTTGCTTCGGTCTGTGGGAATGGTATCTGGTCTGTCCAATTTTTTTCACAGTCCACTCTAGCCACTGCCATAAATGATGATGATGAATTGATGAGGACAACACAAGCACCCAGTCCCCGGGCAGACAAAATTCGGAACCTGGCCGGGAATCGAACCCGTGACCCGGTGATCCAGAGGCAGCAACGCTAGCCACTAGACCACGAGCTGCGGACAACCGTGCATGGGGACAATGGCTTTGGACAGAGTACGACGAGAAAATGGTTTTCTCGTTTTAAGGAGGATCGTTTTGACATTAGTGACTCTCCACGTTCAGGAAGATCCTCCAAATTTGATGAAGATCGTATAAACGCACGATGATCCATGTCAGTGTACTCGAGAACTGGCAAATACAGGGTGTTTCAAAAATGACCGGTATATTTGAAACGGCAATAAAAACTAAACGAGCAGCGATAGAAATACACCGTTTGTTGCAATATGCTTGGGACAACAGTACATTTTCAGGCGGACAAACTTTCGAAATTACAGTAGTTACAATTTTCAACAACAGATGGCGCTGCAAGTGATGTGAAAGATGTAGAAGACAACGCAGTCTGTGGGTGCGCCATTCTGTACGTCGTCTTTCTGCTGTAAGCGTGTGCTGTTCACAACGTGCAAGTGTGCTGTAGACAACATGGTTTATTCCTTAGAACAGAGGATTTTTCTGGTGTTGGAATGCCACCGCCTAGAACACAGTGTTGTTGCAACAAGACGAAGTTTTCAACAGAGGTTTAATGTAACCAAAGGACCGAAAAGCGATACAATAAAGGATCTGTTTGAAAAATTTCAACGGACTGGGAACGTGACGGATGAACGTGCTGGAAAGGTAGGGCGACCGCGTACGGCAACCACAGAGGGCAACGCGCAGCTAGTGCAGCAGGTGATCCAACAGCGGCCTCGGGTTTCCGTTCGCCGTGTTGCAGCTGCGGTCCAAATGACGCCAACGTCCACGTATCGTCTCATGCGCCAGAGTTTACACCTCTATCCATACAAAATTCAAACGCGGCAACCCCTCAGCGCCGCTACCATTGCTGCACGAGAGACATTCGCTAACGATATAGTGCACAGGATTGATGACGGCGATATGCATGTGGGCAGCATTTGGTTTACTGACGAAGCTTATTTTTACCTGGACGGCTTCGTCAATAAACAGAACTGGCGCATATGGGGAACCGAAAAGCCCCATGTTGCAGTCCCATCGTCCCTGCATCCTCTAAAAGTACTGGTCTGGGCCGCCATTTCTTCCAAAGGAATCATTGGCCCATTTTTCAGATCCGAAACGATTACTGCATCACGCTATCTGGACATTCTTCGTGAATTTGTGGCGGTACAAACTGCCTTAGACGACACTGCGAACACCTCGTGGTTTATGCAAGATGGTGCCCGGCCACATCGCACGGCCGACGTCTTTAATTTCCTGAATGAATATTTCGATGATCGTGTGATTGCTTTGGGCTATCCGAAACATACAAGAGGCGGCGTGGATTGGCCTCCCTATTCGCCAGACATGAACCCCTGTGACTTCTTTCTGTGGGGACACTTGAAAGACCAGGTGTACCGCCAGAATCCAGAAACAATTGAACAGCTGAAGCAGTACATCTCATCTGCATGTGAAGCCATTCCGCCAGACACGTTGTCAAAGGTTTCGGGTAATTTCATTCAGAGACTACGCCATATTATTGCTACGCATGGTGGGTATGTGGAAAATATCGTACTATAGAGTTTCCCACACCGCAGCGCCATCTGTTGTTGAAAATTGTAACTACTGTAATTTCGAAAGTTTGTCTGCCTGAAAATGTACTGTTGTCCCAAGCATATTGAAACAAACGGTGTATTTCTATCGCTGCTCGTTTAGTTTTTATTGCCCTTTCAAATATACCGGTCATTTTTTAAACACCCTGTATGATGATGATGACTGCACCATCGTGCGACAATGCAGTGGTGAAGGTTAAAAAAAAGGAGTTTGGGTGCTGCATGCTCTATGCCAAAATCTCAAAAATCAGCGGGTGGCCATATGTGCAGCGCTGCTTACTCGTTATTCGTCATCAATTAGCCCCTGAACAATACTGTCCGTTACTATCCTGTATCGTTACTGGTGACGATAAACGTTGTCTTTATGCTAACACGAAGCAAAAAGAAAGGCATGGTTGATCGCAAAGAAAAACAGCGACCCCCGTACAGAGACCAGGGCGCATACACAAAAGACAAGGTTATAGATATGGTGGAGCAGTGACGGTATGGTTTACTACGAATTGTTTCCCCCGAGCTGAAATCGTCACTGCTGACATGAATCGCCAACAACTAAGACGTCTAGCAGACGCTGCAGACGCAATCCGCCAACAACGACCAGGAAGACTGCGAGACGTGATGCTACTCCAAGACAACGCTCGTCAGCAACCTGCTAGACTGACACAAAAGATACGAGGTGCATTCAAGTTCTAAGGCCTCCGATTTTTTTTTTCTAATTAACTACTAACCCGAAATCGATTAAACTGGCGTTACTTCTCGACGTAATCGCCCTGCAGACGTACACATTTTTCACAACGCTGACGCCATGATTCCATGGCAGCGGCGAAGGCTTCTTTAGGAGTCTGTTTTGACCACTGGAAAATCGCTGAGGCAATAGCAGCACGGCTGGTGAATGTGCGGCCACGGAGAGTGTCTTTCATTGTTGGAAAAAGCCAAAAGTCACTAGGAGCCAGGTCAGGTGAGTAGGGAGCATGAGGAATCACTTCAAAGTTGTTATCACGAAGAAACTGTTGCGTAACGTTAGCTCGATGTGCGGGTGCGTTGTCTTGGTGAAACAGCACACTCGCAGCCCTTCCCGGACGTTTTTGTTGCAGTGCAGGAAGGAATCTGTTCTTCAAAACATTTTCGTAGGATGCACCTGTTACCGTAGTGCCCTTTGCAACGCAATGGGTAAGTATTACGCCCTCGCTGTCCCAGAACATGGACACCATCATTATTTCAGCACTGGCGGTTACCCGAAATTTTTTTGGTGGCGGTGAATCTGTGTGCTTCCATTGAGCTGACTGGCGCTTTGTTTCTGGATTGAAAAATGGCATCTGAGTCTCATCCATTGTCACAACCGACGAAAAGGAAGTCCCATTCGTGCTGTCGTTGCGTGTCAACATTGCTCGGCAACATGCCACACGGGCAGCCGTGTGGTCGTCTGTCAGCATTTGTGGCACCCACCTGCATGACACTTTTCGCATTTTCAGGTCGTCATGCAGGATTGTGTGCACAGAACCCACAGAAATGCCAACTCTGGAGGCGATCTGTTCAACAGTCATTCGGCGATCCCCCAAAACAATTCTCTCCACTTTCTCGATCATGTCGTCAGACCGGCTTCTGCGAGCCCGAGGTTGTTTCGGTTTGTTGTCACACGATGTTCTGCCTTCATTAAACTGTCGCACCCACGAACGCACTTTCGACACATCCATAACTCCATCACCACATGTCTCCTTCAACTGTCGATGAATTTCATTTGGTTTCACACCACGAAAATTGAGACAACGGATGATTGCACGCTGTTCAAGTAAGGAAAACGTCGCCATTTTAAGTATTTAAAACAGTTCTCATTCTCGCCGCTGACGGTAAAATCCCATCTGACGTACGGTGCTGCCATCTCTGGGACGTATTGACAATGAACGCGGCCTCATTTTAAAACAATGCGCATGTTTCTATCTCTTTCCAGTCCGGAGAAAAAAAATCGGAGGCCTTAGAACTTGAATGCACCTCGTACTATACTGGAGCTGGGTGGAGAAGTCATTCCGCAGCCACCTCACTCACCTTACCTTGAACCCTCCTATTTTCACCTTTTTCGTTGTCTATGGAACAACTTTCAAGGAACCTCCTATCCGGATGAAAATCCGCTCCGAACATGGCGAGTTTTTTGCCTCAAAACCATATCATTTCTACAGCCGCACAATCGAAAAGTTATCCCCGAGCGTTGACAGACACTTGCAAATAGTGAACGACAATACATTATTGATGAATTAAGTCTATGTTATGTTTACTGAACTTATGAAAAGACTCTATGAACTTATGCACCAGAAGGAGGACAGAAAGAAGAAACAGGAACACAATAGATGACATTTTGCCTCTAAGATAGACTGTGGAGAAATCGGCAGAGTTTCGAAACCCAGCCTACCTGTGCTCTGTTGATTTGTGGAAAGACTTTCATAGGATTAGGAAAAAAAAGACACGCAACTAGGTGCAGGACTTGCGCCCTGAGAGAGCCCAGCGAACATAATTGTATGTTTAGACAATTCATCTGTAAGTTCTGATGCGTGAGTTTGTTAGTATCGAAAATACGTGTCATAAATGGCGGTTCTTTTGACTGCATTGAACTAGAAACTTGTATTTTTTCGCCGATAAAGGATCATGACCTTACTACTTGACATACACGTCAAATTCATACTTATACACGTTTCTGAGGAAATATAGTCTTAACAGATGGACGGACAGACGAAAAATAACCGGTTACCGGTTAGTGTATGGAATCGTGAAAAGGGTGTAAACACAAACCTTAATCGACAAGATAGTACCAATGATTGTAGTAAATAATCTTGTAAGATGTAAGAGAGCAAGTGACAATTTTCCTGGACCCGCTGCGCTAAGGGATGGGTGGTGTACAGCGAACATGCTTCCAAGGGCGCTGAGTGAGACTGAGCAGAGGATACAATTCTACATCTACATCTACATCCATACTCCGCAAGCCACCTGAAGGTGTGTGGCGGAGGGTACCCTGAGTACCTCTATCGGTTCTCCCTTCTATTCCAGTCTCGTATTGTTCGCGGAAACAAGGACTGTCGGTATGCCTCTGTGTGGGCTCTAATCTCTCTGATTTTATCCTCATGGTCTCTTCGCGAGATATGCGCAGGAGGGAGCAATATACTGCTTGACTCTTCGGTGAAGGTATGTTCTCGAAACTTTAACAAAAGCCCGTACCGAGCTACTAAGCGTCTCTCCTGCAGAGTCTTCCGCTGGAGTTTATCTATCATCTCCGTACCGCTTTCGCGATTACTAAATGATCCATTAATGAAACGCGCTGCTTTCCGTTGGATCTTCTCTCTCTCTTCTATCAACCCTATCTGGTACGGATCCCACACTGCTGAGCAGTATTCAAGCAGTGGGCGAACAAGCGTATTGTAACCTACTTCCTTTGTTTTCGGATTGCATTTCCTTAGGATTCTTCCAATGAATCTCAGTCTGGCATCTGCTTTATCGACGATCAACTTTATATGATCATTCCATTTTAAATCACTCCTAATGCGTACTCCCAGATAATTTATGGAATTAACTGCTTCCAGTTGCTGACCTGCTATTTTGTAGCTAAATGATAAGGCATCTATCTTTCTATGTATTCGCAGCAAATTACACTTGTCTACATTGAGATTCAATTACCATTCCCTGCACCATGCGTCAATTCGCTGCAGATCCTCCTGCATTTCAGTACAATTTTCCATTGTTACAACCTCTCGATACACCACATCATCATCTGCAAAAAGCCTCAGTGAACTTCCGATGTCTTCCACCAGGTCATTTATGTGTATTGTGAATAGCAACGGTCCTATGACACTCCCCTACGGCATATCTGAAATCACAATTACTTCGGAAGACTTCTCACCATTGAGAATGACATGCTGCGTTCTGTTATCTAAGAACTCCTCAATCCAATAACACAATTGGTCTGATAGTCCATATGCTCTTACTTTGTTCATTAAACGACTGTGGGGAACTGTATTGAACGCCTTGCGGAAGTCAAGAAACACGGCATCTACCTGTGAACCCGTGTCTATGGCCCTCTGAGTCTCGTGGATGAATAGCGCGAGCTGGGTTTCACATGACCGTCTTTTTCGAAACCCATGCTGATTCCTACAGAGAAGATTTCTAGTCTCCAGAAAAGTCATTATACTCGAACATAATACGTGTTCCAAAATTCTACAACTGATCGACGTTAGAGATATAGGTCTACGAGGTGCGGCTAGAAAAAAACTGGACTGATGCTGGAAGAAACATTTATTTACAATTATTTACAATTTCATGTTATCTCCTTCAATGTACTCTCCTCCTCGGTCTCTACACCGCTCCATACGAATTTTCCACTGTTCATAGCAATGCTGCAGATCATTTTCGTTAAGTCCATACAATACTTCCGTCGCTTTTTCTTTTACTGCTTCAACAGTCTCAAATCTAGTTCCTTTCAAAGCTGACTTGACTTTAGGGAAAAGAAAAAAGTCACAGGGGGCCAAATCAGGTGAGTAGGGTGGATGATCTAAGATGGGAATGTTGTGTTTTGCCAAAAACGTCTTCACTGACAACGCACTGTGAGCTGGGGCATTGTCTTGGTGAAGGATCCATGACTTCTTTCTCCACAAATCGTTCCGTTTTCTCCGTACTCGCTCACGTAGGGTAGCCAGGACGCTAATGTAGTAATGCTGATTCACTGTTTGTCCCTCTGGTACCCAATCAATGTGCACAATCCCTTTGATGTCAAAAAAAAAAAACAATCATCATTGCCTTGAATTTCGATTTTGACATTCGTGCTTTTTTTTGTCGTGGAGAACCAGGAGTTTTCCAATGCATCGATTGGCGTTTAGTTTCGGGATCGTAAGTAAAAAAACCACGATTCATCGCAAGTAATAACATTTTGTAAGAAGGTGGGATCACTTTCAATGTTTTCCAGGATGTCAGAACAAATCATTCTTCGGCGTTCCTTCTGTTCAATTGTGAGACACTTTGGAACCATTTTTGAACACACTTTGTTCATGTTGAAACTTTCATGAAGAATCTGCCTAGCACTTTCCTTGTCAACTCCTGTTAACTCAGACACTGCTCTGATTGTTAAACGGCGATCTTGTCGAACAAGTTTACCGATTTTTTCAATATTTGCATCAGTTTTTGCTGACAATGGTCTGCCAGTGCGAGTGTCATCACTGGTGTCTTCGCAGCCATCTTTAAATCGTTTAAACCACTCAAACACTTGTGTTCGCGATAAACAATCATCGCCGTACACTTGTTGTAACATTACAAACGTTTCACTTGCAGATTTTCCTAGTTTGAAACAAAATTTGATGTTAACACGCTGTTCTTTCTGTACACTCAACATTTTCCGACGCACAGACAAAACGTCAACTACTTAAAACAGACGCCACGGGCAGACTGAGGGCAGGAGGCAGATGAAACTCGAGCAGTAGGCGGAGCGACAGTCACGTGACAGGCCACGCGACTTTCAGCCTTATTGCATTCGTTTTATTGTTTCACCAGTACTAGTCCGGTTTTTTTCTAGCCACACCTCGTATAGTTGTGCACATCCGTTCGACGTCCCTTCCTGAAAACGGGGATGACCTGTGCCCTTTTCCAATCCTTTGGAACGCTACGCTCTTCTAGAGTCCTACGGTACACCGCTGCAAGAAGGGGGGCAAGTGCCTTCGCGTACTCTGTGTAAAATCGAACTGGTATCCCATCAGGTCCAGGGGCCTTTCCTATTTTGAGCGATTTTAATTGGTTCTCTATCCCTCTGTCGTCTATTTCGATATCTACCATTTTGTCATCCGTGCGACAATCTAGCGAAGGAACTACAGCGCAGTCTTCCTCTGTGAAACAACTTTGGAAAAAGACATTTAGTAGTAGTTTGTGTCGCCAGATATACTCTGTGGCCTGATACATGGCGAAGAGATCGGCTGTAAACACCGAGCAGTGTGGCGGAAGTCAATCTCGAAAGACACTGGTGGCAATGACGAAGGCATACCCGACCCCACGGTCAGTTCGAGTGCCACAGTGTATACAGAGGTACTATCGCTAAGTTCCTTGCGAAGGTCGTGAAACTGGAGGCTAGAGTAGTGTCTTTAGGAATCGAATGAAGGCCAAGATTAACATGGGCCGCTTCAAGAAATTAAGGTGGTGAAGGGTTCACACCCACTCGGAAAGTTGCAGGTAGCATGAAGTTAATCCACTGCAGCAAATTCCGAAAGCGGACTCCAGGAGTTAACAGAGAAGAGGGACGAGCCCCATACTGGCGACCAAAGGAATCATCAAAGAAGGAGGCATAGGATGGGTGGCCACACACGACAGACAGCACGCATTCCTGCTGAGGAAGAAGTCACGGCGGTAGGACAGTGGTAGTTCAACAGCTTCAGCATACAGACTCTCAATCGGGGTAGTGTAAAAGGCGCCCATGGCCAAACGCATGCCAGGATGGTGGATAGTTTTGAGACGGCGTAAGAGGGATGGACGTGCAGACGCAAAAACAAAGCACCCATAGTCGAGTTTCGAACGGACAAGAAACCCGTACAAACGGAGGAGCTTGGGTCGATCGCCACCCCAGGAAGTACAGGGCTATTACAAATGATTGAGGCGATTTCATAAATTCACTGTAGCTCTATTCATTGACATATGGTCACGAGACACTACAGATACGTAGAAAAGCTCATGAGTTTTGTTCGGCTGAAGCCGCACTTCAGGTTTCTGCCGCCAGAGCGCTCGAGAGCGCAGTGAGACAAAATGGCGACAGGAGCCGAGAAAGCGTATGTCGTGCTTGAAATGCACTCCCATCAGTCAGTCATAACAGTGCAACGACACTTCAGGGCGAAGTTCAACAAAGATCCACCAACTGCTAACTCCATTCTGCGATGGTATGCGCAGTTTAAAGCTTCTGGATGCCTCTGTAAGGGGAAATCAACGGGTCGGCCTGCAGTGAGCGAAGAAACGGTTGAACGCGTGCGGGCAAGTTTCACGCGTAGCCCGCGGAAGTCGATGAATAAAGCAAGCAGGGAGCTAAACGTACCACAGCCGACGGCTTGGAAAATCTTACGGAAAAGGCTAAAGCAGAAGCCTTACCGTTTACAATTGCTACAAGCCCAGACACCCGATGACAAAGTCAAATGCTTTGAATTTTCGGCGCGGTTGCAACAGCTCATGGAAGAGGATGCGTTCAGTGTGAAACTTGTTTTCAGTGATGAAGCAACGTTTTTTCCTTAATGATGAAGTGAACAGACACAATGTGCGAATTTGGACGGTAGAGAATCCTCACGCATTCGTGCAGCAAATTCGCAATTCACCAAAAGTTAACGTGTTTTGTGCAATCTCACGGTTTAAAGTTTACGGCCCCTTTTTCTTCTGCGAAAAAAACGTTACAGGACACGTGTATCTGGACATGCCGGAAAATTGGCTCATGTCACAACTGGAGACCGACAGCGCCGACTTCATCTTTCGACAGGATGGTGCTCCACCGCACTTCCATCAGGATGTTCGGCATTTCTTAAACAGGGGACTGGAAAACCGGTGGATCGGTCGTGGTGGAGATCATGATCAGCAATTCATGTCATGGCCTCCACGCTCTCCCGACTTAACCCCATGCGATTTCTTTCTGTGGGGTTATGTGAAAGATTCAGTGTTTAAACCTCCTCTACCAAGAAACGTGCCAGAACTGCGAGCTCGCATCAACGATGCTTTCGAACTCATTGATGGGGACATGCTGCGCCGAGTGTGGGAGGAACTTGATTATCGGCTTGATGTCTGCCGAATCACTAAATGGGCACATATCGAACATTTGTGAATGCCTAAAAAAACTTTTTGAGTTTTTGTATGTGTGTGCAAAGCATTGTGAAAATATCTCAAATAATAAAGTTATTGTAGAGCTGTGAAATCGCTTCAATCATTTGTAATAACCCTGTAATATTGAGGACACACAGGACACTGAGGAACCGCGTTCAGCGGGCTGCCAGGAAAGAGGACCAAAAATGTTTCCTATCGAGCATGTGCCCCAGGAATTTCGCAGTTTCAACAAATGGAAGGCAAACAGACCCAAGATTTAAAGATGGTGGGAGAAAACAATTGCGTCGCCAGAAATTCATACAGACGGTTTTGTCAGTGGAAAAGCGAAAGCCACTGTCGATGCTCAAGGACTAAAGACGATCAATACATCGCTGAAGTCTCCGCTCAATGAGGCAGGTCCGTGGAGAACTTCAATAGATGGCAAAATCGTCAACAAAAAGGGAGCCAGAGATGCCTGGCGGGAGGCAGGCCATTATAGGGTTAATAGTGATAACGAAGAGGACGAGGTTAACGACGGAACCCTTAGGCACACCATTTTCTTGGAGAAAGGTGTCCAACAAGACAGAATCCATACGCACGTTGGAATCTGTGTCTTCTAAAAATTCCTGCAGGCAGTTTCACCTAGAGAGGCTTCCAGACTCTCCTCACCCTAGTTCACAGGCTAAGTACTGATGATATGCCGTGTTCGCATCGACCTTCTATTCATAATTATGCTGTACAAATGGAGGTCATATTTTAACTACTGACGACGCCTTTGGCACGATTGTTTAATGAATCTCCACCGCAGGAAGTGATTTTGGTGTATTTTTCCTTCTGATGGAGGTATATTTAGATATAACGAAACCGTGGTCAAGGATTTCAATAAATCTTTATCCTGCTACTGTTTGGCTGTTATCATCTACCGTGAAGCACGTCTTCCTGTTTTTAATTACATACTGCATGCGAAATTACTGTTTTCATTGCAGATATAAATTCTCTGATACCGGTATTTTATGAAAGACTGTTAATGAAGGTTGCTTCAACTAGGCAAACTTAATTTAATTATGAAGGCAAAAAGGACTATGTCCTTCGTTTTACGAGGGCAGTTCAATAAGTAATGCAACACTTTTTTTTCTCGGCCAATTTTGGTTGAAAAAACCGGAAATTTCTTGTGGAATATTTTCAAACATTCCCGCTTCGTCTCGTATAGTTTCATTGACTTCCGACAGGTGGCAGCGCTGTACGGAGCTGTTAAAATGGCGTCTGTAACGGATGTGCGTTGCAAACAACAGGCAGTGATCGAGTTTCTTTTGGCGGAAAACCAGGCCATCTCAGATATTCATAGGCGCTTGCAGAATGTCTACGGTGATCTGGCAGTGGACAAAAGCACGGTGAGTCGTTGGGCAAAGCGTGTGTCATCATCGCCGCAAGGTCAAGCAAGACTGTCTGATCTCCCGCGTGCGGGCCGGCCGTGCACAGCTGTGACTCCTGCAATGGCGGAGCGTGCGAACACACTCGTTCGAGATGATCGACGGATCACCATCAAACAACTCAGTGCTCAACTTGACATCTGTGTTGGTAGTGCTGTCACAATTGTTCACCTGTTGGGATATTCAAAGGTTTGTTCCCGCTGGGTCCCTCGTTGTCTAACCGAACACCATAAAGAGCAAAGAAGAACCATCTGTGCGGAATTGCTTGCTCGTCATGTGGCTGAGGGTGACAATTTCTTGTCAAAGATTGTTACAGGCGATGAAACATGGGTTCATCACTTCGAACCTGAAACAAAACGGCAATCAATGGAGTGGCGCCACACCCACTCCCCTACCAAGAAAAAGTTTAAAGCCATACTCTCAGCCGGTAAAGTCATGGTTACAGTCTTCTGGGACGCTGAAGGGGTTATTCTGTTCGATGTCCTTCCCCATGTTCAAACGATCGACTATGAAGTGTATTGTGCTACTCTTCAGAAACTGAAGAAACGACTTCAGCGTGTTCGTAGGCACAAAATTCAGAGCCAACTTCTCCTTCTTCATGACAACGCAAGACCTCACACAAGTCTTCGCACCCGAGAGGAGCTCACAAAACTTCAGTGGACTGTTCTTCCTCATGCACCCTACAGCCCCGATCTCGCACCGTCGGATTTCCATATGTTTGGCCCAATGAAGGACGCAATCCGTGGGAGGCACTACGCGCATGATGAAGAAGTTATTGATGCAGTACGACGTTGGCTCCGAAATCGACCAGTGGAATGGTACCGTGCAGGCATACAGGCCCTCATTTCAAGGTGGCGTAAGGCCGTAGCATTGAATGGAGATTACGTTGAAAAATAGTGTTGTGTGGCTAAAAGATTGGGGAATAACCTGGTGTATTTCAATGCTGAATAAAACAACCCCTGTTTCAAAAAAAAAATGTGTTGCATTACTTATTGAACTGCCCTCGTATACCACGGATGTAGATGTGTGTCGTAGAAAGACGAAAAGTAATTATTTTCACAGCATCGAGCACAGCATGCAAATGCTGGATTTTTACATTTGCCACAGAACCATTACAATATAAACCTAACAGAACTGATCTGGAGCCAAGTTAAAGGACTTTAAAGCTGGCAGACGTACTGGAACTAACGCTCGCCGTACGCTGGCGGGATACAGAATGGCACGCCATAAAAGAAGAGGAGAAAATGCGGCGTCTAGGTGTCTACGTTGTTGTTGATAGGGTCGTCATCAGCGTAGCAGGTGACACTTACAGAACTGAAATATATTTCTCGGATTCGGATAAGAGAGGAGCTAAGACATTACCAGACTACTCACTGTAATTCATACCTTCAGTGGCTTCAGTATTGAACAGTACGGTGAAATCCCTGCAGAATGTTTTTGCATCACGCACAGCTCGCTCAGAAAAATTACCGTGTGTTTAAGCTAGGAATTTTCACCACTCTTGTTTATAATTAAAATACTACGTTAGGTGAGAACGAGATAATTCTGTCCTTTCCGTCTGGTCACCTAAGAAGCGCACGGCAGTGCTGGAATTTTGCCGAATCTTATTTCATTCTCTCAAAAAATTAAATGACATTCAAAGCTATATTGTTTCTTTGCCAGTCTATTTTTGCGTCTCAACTGGAACTACTTACATCATTTCAGGTTAGTTGGACCGCTAGGTGGCCAGTGCCGTCCAAGTTTAATGTGCCGGTACAGCTGTTGTTCCGCGCATTATCGCTCAGTCTATGCGCGTGTAACACAGCGTAAAACGCCTGCTTATGATCGTACTTGACTGTACTGGTCACAGCCTGGTGAAACGAGGTCCAATGAGACTCTAGCAAACGCGGAAGAGTACATGGCGTAATGTTAACATCAGGTTTATTCTTATGACGGGGCAACGGCCTTGTCGCAGTGGATACACCGGTTCCCGTGAGATCACCGAAATTATGCGCTATTGGGCGTGGTCGGCACTTGGATGGGTGATCGTCCAGGCAGCCATGCGCTATTGCCATTTTCCGGGATGCACTCAGCCTCGTGATGCCAATTGTGGAGCTACTCGACCGAATAGTAGCGGCTTCGGTCAAGAATACCATCATAACGACCGGGAGAGCAGTGTGCTGACCCCACGCCCCCCTATCCGCATCCTCCTCTGAGGATGACACGGCGGTCGGATGGTCCCGGTAGGCCACTCGTGGCGTGAAGACGGAGTGCTTTTCTTTTTTAGTCTTATGATGAACAGAGTATAAAACTGGAGAGGGAACATATAAATGGCGTTCTCTCTAGAGCAACTCTTCTGAAACGTACTTGGCTGCAGGAGAAAATGGCATTTCCTGTCAAGTACTTTTTCTCAGAGAGAGAGAAAGACAGAGATAGAGAGAGAGAGAGAGAGAGAGAGAGAGAGAGAGAGAGACGGACCCTCTTGTGGTTTCACGATTTCTGGAGCAGCTGGCTTCTCGGCTCCTCCTCTCCCCTGTCATATCCCAAGGCGTCCTCGGTGTTTTGCCGCCGAGAGAAGGAATGCAAATCGGACGCGCTGTGGCCAACCTCACTCTGTCTACCGCCCGCGGGGAGCAAAGGAAAGAACAACACTGGCTGCTTATTCGCATGCGGAGGAACCCCCGCAACCCGCAACCCCTTCAAAACCCCAGCCGACTCTCAGGCCTCGGGGCTTCCCCCGACGTCGGTCGACCAGCGGAGAGAGTTCGATATATCCGCTAGTCGAGTATTAAATTCCTGCGTGCAGCCGGCCTGCGGCGGCAGACGTATGGCCTGTCGATGTCGCGTGGCCTGCGGCGATGAAAGTCGATTACCGCGACACGTTATCGATAAGGCCGCCGCATTCTTGCCGTCTTTGTCTGCCGCGGGCCGGCCCGCTCGCTGTTTTGAGAGGCCCCCAGCTCGAGCTCTGGAGCCCTCGCGTATCCACAGCCGCTGCTGGCGGCGATGGATTCCGTCAGCCACTCGTCCTCGGATACTGGGGAAATGCCCTTGTCTGTCTACCGAACACTCAGACCCGTGGCTTTGCCTATGCCCATTTTGTTTTCCTCGACTTTCTGATGTCGGGGAAGGCCAGTTTGGATTCCGTAGAAATGTTGGAACACGTGAGCCAATACTGACCTTACGACATCTTAGAAGAAAGATTAAGGAAAGGCAAACCTACGTTTCTAGCATTTGTAGACTTAGAGAAAGCTTTTGACAATGTTGAGTGGAATACTCTCTTTCAAATTCTGAAGGTGGCAGGGGTAGAATACAGGGAGCGAAAGACTATTTACAATTTGTACAGAAACCAGATGGCAGTTATAAGAGTCGAGGGGCATGAAAGGGAAGCAGCGGTTGGGAAGGGAGTGAGACAGGGTTGTATTCAATCTGTATATTGAGCAAGCAGTGAAGGAAACAAAAGAAAAATTCGGAGTAGGTATTAAAGTCCATGGAGAAGAAATAAAAACTTTGAGGTTCGCCGATGACATTGTAATTCTGTCAGAGACAGCAAAGGACTTGGAAGAGCAGTTGAATGGAATGGAAAGTGTCTTGAAAGGAGGATATAAGATGAATATCAACAAAACCAAAATGAGGATCATGGAATGTAGTCGAATTATGTCAGGTGATGCTGAGGGAATTAGATTGGAAAATGAGACACTTAAAGTGGTAAAGGAGTTTTCCTATTTTAGGAGCAAAATAACTGATGGTGGTCGTAGTAGGGAGGATATAGAATGTAGACTGGCAATGGCAAGGAAATCGTTTCTGAAGAAGAGAAATTTGTTACCATCGAGTATAGATTTAAGTGTCAGGAAGTCGCTTCTGAAAGTATTTGTATGCAGTGTAGTCATGTATGGAAGTGAAACATGGACGATAAGTAGTTTGGACAAGAAGAGAATAGAAGCTTTCGAAATGTGGTGCTACAGAAGAATGCTGAAGATTAGATGGGTAGATCACATAACTAATGAGGAGGTATTGAACAGATTTGGGGAGAAGAGGAGCTTGTGGCACAACTTGACTAGAAGAAGGGATCGGTTGGTAGGACATGTTTTGAGACATCGATGGATCACCAATTTAGTATTGGAGAGCACCGTGGAGGGTAAAAATCATAGAGGGAGACCAAGACACGAATACACTAAGCAGATTCAGAAGGGTGTAGGCTGCAGTAGGAACCGAGAGATGAATAAGCTTTCGCAGGATAGAGTAGCATGGAGAGCTGCATCAAACCAGTCTCAGGACTGAAGACCACAACACAACAACAATGCCTCCTTTCGTCGTATATCCTGTTCCTGCCCCTTCCCCTTATATCTCATCCCGACACCTTCCCATTGCCTCCATGTCATTCTGCACGTACATCTACATCTACATTTATACTCCGCAAGCCACCCAACGGTGTGTGGCGGAGGGCACTTAACGATGCTACTGTCATTACCTCCTTTTCCTGATCCAGTCGTGTATGATTCGCGGGAAGAACGACTGCCGGAAAGCCTCCGTGCGCGCTCTAATCTCTCTAATTTTACATTCGTGATCTCCTCTGGAAGTATAAGTAGGGGGAAGCAATATGTACGATACCTCATCCTGAAACGCACCCTCTCGAAACCTGGGCAGCATGCTACACCGCGATGCAGAGCGCCTCTCTTGCAGAGTCTACCACTTCAGATTGCTAAACATCTTCGTAACGCAATCACGCTTACCAAATAACCCTGTGACGAAACGCGCCGCTCTTCTTTGGATCTTCTCTATCTCCTCCGTCAAGCCGACGTGGTACGGATCCCACACTGATGAGCAATAATCACTTATATGTCGATCGAGTGTTTTGTAAGCCACCTCTTTTGTTGATGGACTGCATTTTCTAAGGACTCTCCCAATGAATCTCAACCTGGCACCTGCATTAGCAACAATTAATTTTATATGATAATTGCACTTTAAATCGTTCCGTACGCATACTCCCACATATTTTACAGAAGTAACTGCTACCATTGTTTGTTCTCATATCATATAACCAAACAGTAAAGGATCCTTCGCAATACATTACATTTATCTATGTTAAGAGTCAGTTGCCACATCCTGCACCAAGTGCCTATCCGCTGCAGATCTTCCTGCATTTCGCTGCTATTTTCTAATGCTGCAACTTCTCTGTATACTACAGCATCATTCGCGAAAAGCCGCATGGAACTTCCGACACTATATACTGGGTCATTTATATATATTGTGAAAAGCAATGGTCCCATAACACTCCCCTGTGGCACGCCAGAGGTTACTTCAACGTCTGTAGACGTCTCTCCATTGAGAACAACATGCTGTGTTCTGTTTGCTAAAAACTCTTCAATCCAGCCACACAGCTGGTCTGATATTCCGTAGGCTCTTGCTTTGTTGATAAGGCGACAGTGCGGAACTGTATCGTACGCCTTCCGGAAGTCAAGGAAAATGGCATCTACCTGGGAGCGTGTATCTAATATTTACTGGTTCTCATGAGCAAATAAAGGGAGTCGGGTCTCACACGATCGCTGTTTTCGGAATCCATGTTGATTCCTACAGAGCAGATTCTGGGCATCCAGAAATGACATGATACGCGAGCAAGAAACATGTTCTAAAATTCTACAACAGATCAATGACAGAGATGTAGGCCTATAGTTTTGCGCATCTTCTCGAAGACCCTTCTTGAAGACTGGGACTACCTGTGCTCTTTTCCAATCATTTGGAACCTTCCGTTCCTCTAGAGACTTGTGGTACACGGCTGTTAGAAGGGGGGCAAGTTCTTTCGCGTACTCTGTGCAGAATCGAATTGGTGTCCCGTCAGGTCCAGTGGACTTTCCAATGTTGAGTGATTTCAGTACAGAACCGCTCGCTCATAGAAAGTTCGGTACCTGAAGACTGGAAAATTGCTGAAGTCACACCAATACCCAAAAAGGAAATAGGACTTAAAAGCTGAATTACAGACCCATATCACTAACGTCAATTTTCAGTAGAGTTTTGGAACATACACCGAGTTCGAACGTTAGGAATAACCTCGATGAAAACGATTTATTCACACATAGTCAGAACGGATTCAGAAAACATCGTTCTTGTGAGACACAACTAGCTCTTTATACTCATGAAGTAATGGGTGCTATCGACAAGGAATGTCAAATTGATTCCATATTTTTAGATTTCCAGAAGGCTTTCGACACCGTTCCTCAAAAGCCTCTTCTAACCAAACTGCGTGCCTATGGAATACCCCCTTAATTGTGCGACTGGATTCGTGATTTCCTGTCAGAAAGGTCACAGTTCATAGTAATAGACGGAAAGCCATCGAGTGAAACAGAAGTAATATCCAGCGTTCCCAAAGGAAGTGCTTTAGTCCCTTTGTTGTTCCTGAACTACGAGGGTGAGTCAAATGAAAACCTTAAATTTGCAATAACGAATCGACATTTCGCGCCGTTACCCTGTAAGTTGGTAAGCATGCTACAGAGAGCGGAGGTGCAGAACGGCCTGTAGGTGGCAGCATAGTACACATGCACAGACTCCGTTGCGGTATCAGTAAAAAGATGGCCACCCCACTTGCGACTTGCACCAGGGAAGAACACCGTTCTGTTATTCGGTTTTTGCGTAGTGAAGGTGTGAAACCTATTGAAATTCATGGACGAATGAATTTTCAGTACGGTGATGTATGTTTGTCACAGCAGCAAGTCTACGAATGGAGTAGGAAGTTCATAAATGGTGCGACTTCAGTGGAAGATGCTCCTCGTCCAGGTCAGACACAACGAGTTGTGACTCCACAGAACATTGCAGCAGTTGAAGCCATAGTGATGGAAAACCGCCGAGTGACACTGAATGACACTGCAGCATGTTTACCGATTAGTCATGATTCAGAACACCGCATTGTGCATGATGTGCCCCAGTTTCACAAAATGTCTGCAAGATGGGTGCAACGGCAGCTGACTCCTGAAATGAGAGAACGATGTGTTGACGCTTCTGAAGAACTTCTTCGGCGCTTTGAACGAGAAGGTGATGGCTCCCATGCAAGCATCGTTACTTGGGACGAAACCTGAGTTCACTTCCACCAACCGGTAACGAAGAGAGCGAGCAAGGAATGGCGCCATTCCTCATCACCAAAACCAAAGAAGTTTCGAATAGAACCATCAGCCGGGTATGTCATGCTGACTCTCTTTTGGGACGAAAAAGGCGTCATTTTGGAGCATTACATGCCTAGATGGACCACTGTCATCTGTGCATCATACACAGATCTCCTAAAAAATCATCTGCGTCCTGGAATCCAATCAAAGCGACGTGGATTGCTGTCAGCAGGTGTCCTTTGCAACATGACAATTCAAGGCCCCACCCTGCCCGTACAACAGTTGCAACAACCACGGACCTGCATTTTCAGTGTCTTTCTCATCCACCATACTCACCAGACCTTGCCCCAAGTGATTTCCATATGTTTTGACCACTCAAAGACGCAGTTTGAGGAAAAAAGTTCCGTTCTGATGAAGAGGTACGCCACGCGGTGCATGAGTGGTTGCATTTACTACCAAAAGAATTATTTTCTAAAGAAATTTATGCATTTTGTAAGCTCTGGAGGACTCGCATTGAGCGTGGGGGAGGTTATGTTGAAAATTGATACAGCTTTGTACCACTTCTGCACAATAAATAATATTTAAAAAAATATTTAAGGTCTTAATGTGACTCACCCTCGTATATTAACAACAAAGGAGACAATCTGAGTAGCTGATGACACTCTCATTTACTGTCGTAAAGTCATGAGATGATCAAAACGAATTACAAAGTGATTTTGATATCTGCATGGTGCGAAAAGTGGCAATTGACACTGAATAAAGAGATGTGTGAAGTTATTCACATGAGTACTAAAAGAAATCCGCTAAATTTCGATTATGCGCTCAGTCACACAAATCTGAAGGCTGTAAATTCAACTAAATACTTCGGGATTTCAATTACAAGTGGTGGTTTTTGGGGGGAAGGAGACCAGACAGCGAAGTCATCGGTCTCATCGGATTAGGGAAGGACGGGGAAGGAAGTCGGCCGTGCCCTTTGAAAGGAACCATCCCGGCATTTGCCTGGAGCGATTTAGGGAAATCACGGAAAACCTAAATCAGGATGGCCGGACGCGGGATTGAACCGTCGTCCTCCCGAATGCGAGTCCAGTGTCTAACCACTGCGCCACCTCGCTCGGTCAATTACAAGTAATTGAAATTGGGACGATCACATAGATAATATTGTGGGTAGAGAAAACCAAAGACTGCATTTCATTTGCAGAACACTGAGAAGGTCCACTAAAGAGACTGCTTACACCACGCTTGTCCGCCCTATTCTGGAGTATTGCTTTGTGGTGTGGGATCCGCATTAGATGGGACTGACGGATGACATCGAAAAAGTTCAAAGAAGGACGGCTAGTTTTGTACTTTCGCGAAATAGGGGAGATAGTGCCACAGACATGATACGTGAATTGTAGTGGCTGTTATGAAGAGAGCCATTTTCGTTGCGACCGGATCTTCTCACGAAATTTCAATCACCAGTTTTCTCCTCCGATTGCGAAAACGTTCAGTTGGAACCCACCTACATAGGGAGAAATGATCAAAAATAAGAGAAATCAGGACTCGCACAGAAAAATTTAAGTGCTCGTTTTTCCCGAGCGCCGTTAGACAGTGGAACGGTAGACAGAGAGCTTGAATGTGGTTTATTGTGAATACCAGAGTAATCTCGTAGATGTAGATTGTAACGGGTCATCCATCTCTAGCATTACTTTTACTGAACAGTAGTTGTCGATACCTGTATTATTTATAGAATTTTGGGCAAGTCAGTAGTATCTCACTTGCTCTTCTGAAAACTTTCATATAACATTACACACAGTATGTTATATTTCGAGCTAAAATTTATGAAAAGGAATTACTTTGTAAAATATTTTAGTTTCGATGTTATAATCGATATGTACTAGTTCCGAATGTACAGCTAAAATTATTTCTTTTAGAAATATTTGAAATTAGTAAATATTTACGAACTTAAAATTCCTATTATTAATTATGCAATACTCTAATGTTTTCTATGTTTGTTTCTGACTTTATTTATGAAATAATAATCGAAATTAATAATGTAGCGAAAACTAGTAGAAATTCATTTATTCAGAATAATTGTAAACCCTTTGGAGTATTCAAACGGTTCAAATGGCTCTGAGCACTATGGGACTTAACATCTGAGGTCATCAGTCCCCTAGAACTTAGAACTACATAAACCTAACTAACCTAAGGACATCACACACATCCATTCCCGAGGCAGGATTCGAACCTGCGACCGTAGCGGTCGCGCGGTTCCAGCCTGAAGCGCCTAGAACAGCTCAGCCACTCCGGCCGGCAGATTCGTTTTGTGTGTGTGTGTGTGTGTGTGTGTGTGTGTGTGTGTGTGTGTGTGTGATGAAATACGAAATGTAAGGAATGACAGGATTCAGGATCCAAATAAAATCAAGAAAGAAAGCCGGACAAGGAACTGGAAGTCAGCTGACTAATTGTTGTGGCCTTTCGGAAACGCACAACGGTTCGGACGTGACGCCGAGCGCTCTGGTTGGAGGAAACCAGCTACCATGTGCGAAGTGTCAACTATCAAGAAATATTAATCGAACTGTAGGCACAGTACTTGCTACTGGCGCGTCCTGCACGGTTTTTCTGCGACGACGAATTTAAGCAACAGCCACCGAGGTACGTCTGGTGTCATTCATTCACCAACGAAATGGTCTCATAAACATTAAATACATTACATATAGCTTGTTGGAAACGCATTAAATCAAGTAATAACGGCCATGGCATCTGGTAGCAAAAAGCGAGTTACATTGGAGGGAGAGGGGCGCTGAGGGGTTTACGATGAGAGGGGGGAGGAAGTGATATGTGAGGAAAGGTGGTGGGGGTGGAGGGAGGGACGCAGGGAGAGAGGGGTGGTTGTGGGAAAACCCGCGAACAGAAGAACGCTAAACAATTTCCCCGCACGAGTAGTCGCAAATTTACAGTTCCGCTGCACTTTATGCTGGAGGCCAGAAGCCCGCCGGACGGAATCAGTGAAGAGAATTTTATTAGCGCGCCACCAGCTGTGAGTTATGGCTGCACAGGCACCCCGTGTGTGCGTGTGACACACGGCATGCAGAGCTGCGCCTGCCCGCAGGGCACAGTGTTAGGGCCGGCGGAATATCCAATAACGATAATATCTCCTGTGGCACAGTGAGGAAGAGGTGGGGTAGGGTGGGGTTCGCGGGAGTGGGAGGGGGTCAGGGGGGGCTGCTAATTGGCTGTCAGAGGCGCGGGGTGGAAAGGCGGGGGCGTGTTTTGGAAATTGCTGATGGTTATCTGGCCGCGGCGGTCCTATTTCTGCCGCCGGTGATGCTGCCTGGCTGAGCAGATAGGCCAGTGCGACAAAACGCCGCGCAGCCGGTTCGTGTGGCGGGGCCGCAGTCGCTTTGTGTCGCTTTTCTACCATTATCTACTGTGTGTGTGTGCGCGCGTGTGTGTGTGTGGAAAGGGTGGGAAGGGCAGTCAGAGCGAGGCAGTGGAACCGTCATTGCCACAGATTGTCGCTGCAAGATTGCAAAATTCGGCAAATATCATCAAGCGAAAGATAGACAAATGCAGGGGACAGTTTATTGTTTTCGTATCAGGGACGTCCAGAACAAATCTATTTGAGCAGATGATATGGAGAGGAAATGCGCACATGGAAAGCTAATTCACTGACACACACACACACACACACACACACACACACACACACTACTGCTTATTCTGTACCTTGCTTGCCATTACAACTTATCCCATTTCTTCTTGTACTTCTCCCACTACAATATTAACCCTCCAAAGAAGATTTCATTCCACTCCTAATTATCTCTCTCTCTCTCTCTTTCATCATTATACTAATACGCATTCTACTTACTTTCTGACATTCTAATTTTCCTCAACAGCCTACTAAACTGCTCATATCCTCCTCGACTAATTTGATTCCACTCCTATACTTTACCTAATACCTTTACATCCCATATTTCACAGTGATTGCTGGGAAACGTTACTTGTAATACTGAACACATCGGAGTCCAATTGAATGCATTAAGTGCGATCGCCCTTTTTTGGTGCTTACACAGTCCTGGCGTAAGGATATTCACAATAAAAATCAGATTGTAAGATAAAGTGCGGAGTATGAAACGAGGCATGAGGGGTGCCTACCATAAATTTCTATCCCATACTTTACGTCGGCACAGGAGGACTGCCTACAAACAATAATGTAAAATCTGTGCGTGACAAAATGAAATGCATGTTTTTACGTGAGTAGGCTCATTGACTGGAGTACTTCACGTACCTCCATCTCCACCATCTCTGATTATCAAATTATTTCCCCCAAAAACAACACCTCAAAAACAATGATATCAGGACATCATCTACTTGAAGTATAGACCGTACTACGGACCGCAAAAATGTTTATTTCCAATCAAAGACAACTTTGGATACTGACAATTACATTGATCGGTAGACTTAACCAGCATATACTGAGTAAAATGAACTAGGGCTGGCAAAGTGGAGGAGGGTGACTTTCGCCTTGACAAAATGAAGGAATACCGTAATCTAACAGATTAATAGGAAAGTGAAAATGGTTTAACCTAACTGGTTGGTGATCCCTCAACTTGCAAGTACTGCAGCTCTCGCTACTACAAATGGCTTGGCCTTACACGTGAACAAGCTCCCGTGTGAAATTATTCTGCCTAAGCTGCAAGGATCTCACCTGCCCCCAAACACAAGGTGCAAGATAGCTGACACAACGCACAGTGCTTTGTCTTGGAAGTAATCTCGAACGGACAGCTGGCTGTTCTGGAACCTGCCCAACTACACTCCCGCAGCCGACGTCTTTACTTGGCGGCTCTGTTGGCCAAAGTCCCCTTTTCGATGACGCTCACGGGCGAAGTGCTTACTCTTCGGTCCCCATGGCCATAGCGTCTTTATTGCACGCCGTCGACAGGAAAAACGACCTTGTTATACCTTCGCTTCTCACCGTAGCGTTCTTGCTTCCCTAGCACGGGGTACCGGGTTCGATTCCCGGCGGGATCAGGGATTTTCACCTGCCTCGAGATGACTGGGTGTTGTGTCGTCTTCATCATCATCATCATTCATCCATCCCCATTACGGCCAGAGAAAGGCAATGGCAAACCACCTCCACAAGGACCTTGCCTAGTACGGCGGTGCGGATCTCCCGCATCGTTCCCCTACGCTCTGGTAAGGAGTATAGGACTCCATTATCATCATACCTTCGCTCCGTAAAATTTAGACATTACTCCACACGGAGCAGTCATAGAAATATCGTAGAACAGCAACGCACTGCTTCACATCTCTGCTCCAATAGCATGTGTTCTAGCATCAGAAAATCAAACTCTACAATATTTAGAAGCATCGCTTCTGACATGGCATAGCACGTACCCAACCGCAATCTGTCCTATCTGTATTTCTTCTGAGGAATGCTGGCGACAGCTAATACCACCCTAAAAATTCTTTCAGCCCACTGTTCCCACGTCGGACGCCACTGGGGTCCCCACACCACTCTAACATGCATTAACTTCTCTTTTAACAGAGTTTTTTTCCCATGAGCAGTCGCACAGCTAAGGGGAAGGGGACGTGGCGTCGCAGTTTCACTTCCGGAATGTTCGTCCTGTGTGCAGACCATAAAATCTCGCTTGAGATGCTCTGCCGGCGTCCCAGGCTCTGTCTGACAAAATCCGTCCAACACAAGAGAACAGACATCTTCAACTTTTGTAGTCCTGTCTTCCTCAGTTGCGTGTAATATTACGGTATATTGGTAATTTTTACTTTATGGACCGTCTGACAGCAACTGAATAAAACACAATTTTAATGCCATACGCTTTTCTCCTTTATTTTCTGCAAGGCACCTTCAATGGCCTGGAATATGGACATATGTTTGCTACTTATTTTTTTTTTCACTGTACCTGTAGGTTATGAACAGTTCTGGTAGTTGGTATTTCCTATTAAGTAGTAATATTTTGAACTGTACTTACAGGTTGTGTGGACGATTTCCTACGTATTACGCTCCTGTTGCATTTTTGGTGTTGTTGTTATTCTTCTAATTGCCAATTTGCGTTTTTTCCCCACATTTCACAGCACTATGAACTGGACACTTGTTTCGATACAACGTTTTGGTTAGTGTTGCCGACTTTCAGATGTTATTGCCAAAGATCAAATGTTATTGCCGAACTTTCGAGTGTAATTATTCAAGTATCTGTGATCTCTTTAGAAAACCATCAACCACAGACACAATAATACATTCCACGTCTAACCATCCCCACAGCCAGAAACTCGCTGCAATAAGACATATGTTATACAGATTAAACAGAATCCCACTCAACAAGAGAAACTATGAAAAAGAAATGAGTACAAACACACAAATAGGTAGGAACTGTTCAAATGGGTCTGAGCACTATGGGACTTAACATCTGCGGTCATCAGTCCCCTAGAACTTAGAACTACTTAAACCTAACTAACCTAAGGACATCACACACATCCATGCCCGAGGCAGGATTCAAACCTGCGACCGTAGCAGTCACGCGGTTCCGGACTGAGCGCCTAGAACCGCGAGACCACCGCGGCCGGCGTAGGTAGGAACAATGGGTATGTTACACGTGTAGTACAAAGGCTCAATCAAAAAACAAACCCACAAATACAAAACATCCAGAATACAGTGTAACTCACTGGCTAAAAATTTACAAAACACACTCAACAAACACACACAATGACAACACCACACAGAAAAGAACCAGATGGTACACCATGACCTACACACGTAAACGAACACACAGAGTTGCAAGCATCCTAAAGAGACAGGGCTTCCAAATAGAATATAAGGCTGAGCAAATCTTCCAATCACGCCTAAGACAACCAGCTACCAAGAGGGACAAATTCCAACAACCAGGAATATATAAACTTGTATGTCATAGTTGTGATGCAGTATACATAGACATGACACGCAAAAATTCTAAAACACGATACAAAGAAGATATCAGATGTTGGAAGCACGAAACAAACCATTCCACATTTGCAGAACATTTAAAACGCCACTACCACTACCTTACAAACATGAAACAAGAAATGAAAATAATGAGAGTAAGCAACCATGACAAACATCTTACACAAATGGAAGAAAACTTCCACATTCAGAAAGCCATCGCTGAAAACAAACATGTGATAAATGAACAAACGCACATCGGCACATTTCAGCAATAACATTCGATCTTTGGCAATAACATCTGACAGTCGCAACACAAACCAAAACATTGCATCGAAACAAATGTCAAGTTCATAGTGCTGTGAAATGTGGGGAAAAAATGCAAATTGGCATTTAAAAGGACAGTAACACCAAAAATGCAACAGAAGCGTAATATGTAGGAAATCGTCCACGCAACTAGTAAGTACAGTTCAAAATATTATTACTTAATAGGAAATACCAACCACTAGAAATGTTTATAAGCTACAGGTACAGTGACCAAAATGTAAATTAAATAGCAAACACATGTCCATATTCCAGGCCATTGAAGATTCCTTGCAGAAAATAAAGGCGAAAAGCGTATGGCACTAAAATTGTGTTTTATTCAGTTGCTATCAGAAGGTCCATAAAGTAAAAATTATCAATATACCGTAACAAGAGAATAGCTTCTCACTGTACTGGCCACCAGAAAGGCGCGATGCTAATGCAGACCTCAATACTGTGGGAGACTCAACATCTGCTCACACCACTCCATACAACATGCTTTTAGAACGTGCAGCCGAAGGTGTTCCAGTACCTGGCTGCAGGACTGCCCCACCTCCACTAGGGGCTGGAAACGCTTTTTTTCTCTGGTGAGGCAAAATACCTCCGTTCGTCACATGGCTCTTCCCGGCAAGCGATATCACGCCCAGAGAAACGCCCTCATCCACCAACCATATTCAGAAATCAATGACCGTCAACGACATTTAAGATAAACATCAAACTGTGCAGTTTATTACAGAATAACTGGCCTCATAATAGCGTCTGATAGCTCTGTTATGATTTTAAATTGAAACAAAAGCAAGTCTGATGTTTCAAAGCTTGCAGACAGTAGAACTAGGAAAAAATAAATTATTGTATGGCATTACTGTAACATATTACTTTGCAATACTGATTCATTTTTGCCATCGTTTTATAGCTAATTACGTTCAGCGTGTGTTGGCTGTATTTGCTAGAGGAGAGATTTGCGTTTCTCTCACTGGAAAGTTGTTTTTCCAGTGTGGTCTCTGGGCCCTCGTTGTTGGCAGGAGTTGGTCGGTGAATCTCTTTAGGAATGGCAAATGTCTCCTTGGAGCCGGGCTGTATTCGTAGAAGTAACGCTGCGGTCTGCTTTGTGCTTTTGTTGGCAGAGCCGGCAGCTCTTCTAGCCCTGAACGGAAAGCGCCGTGCCATAACTTCCATCACAGAAAGTATTAGAAGCCGGCCGGGGTGGCCGGGCGGTTCTAGGCGCTACAGTGTGGAACCGCGCGACCGCTACGTCGCAGGTTCGAATCCTGCCTCGGGCATGGATGTGTGTGATGTCATTAGGTTGGTTAGGTTTAAGTAGTTCTAAGTTCTAGGGGACTGATGACCTCAGAAGTTAAGTTCCATAGTGCTAAGAGCCATTTGAACCAAAGTATCAGAATACTTGGGCATGAAACTTTAGCATTTGGTGTACCGCTGTGCTTTTTGTGTAGCAGCTGACAAAACGATGCGTCACTGACCCAATCCAGTGCCAACCTATTTTTAGGTGGGTTTTGTAGTACACCAGGTGTGAGAAATTCTGCAGCGTTCACTTGTTTTTCTCATTAAGTAAACAAAATTCTCGTCTGTGTCATTGGAAACAGCATCGAGTTACGTAGAGTTTTTCTTTGAAAATAGAGAGCTGTGGAAGGATATCTATGTTTCGTGGTCATGCGATCGCCACCCACCACAGATTACATTCTTCTCCCAGCCACCGTTTGGTGCTGATGGGCGCACAGTTTTCTGACTTTTGGGAATTGTAAATGCCACAGTTGCAGTAGCGCGATTAATATTGTTTACTTGCTTCGTCTACCACACAACTAGTGTCGCTTAATTTGCTTATAATTTCTGACGTCTTCATTAGCTTTGATTCTGGGAGCTGCATGTAAAGCTTTTCTTGCGATTTCTACATACCTTTTAGTACCTCCAGACAGTGTTAGCATCGTTCTATAACTTGATTTGAACTTTTGAAGACTTCGACCTCTGTTAATTTCTTTGATTATTTCAGTCATAATAGCAATTAAGTATCGGTTAATCTGACTCCAAGATAATTTACATTTTCCTACAAATTTCCGTGGTTATTAAATTACTGAAAATTACAAGCTCTGCAAGTGTCTGCAAACGGCAAACATGACAGATAACAAGATGTTGGTCAAGGCAGACATAAAATAGGATGCACATGCAGGCAACCTGATGCTGAAAAATAATATTTAAAAAAATATTTAATTGCTACTGCCGGTTGACTTTTGATGCTTTCGAACGGTTTTCAGGAAAACCTCCTTGAGAAAATTTTGCGTCCAACCGAGAGGAGAAAAATGAGATGAGAATGAACTTCTACGTATTTGGGCAGACCTTCAAGTTCGCAGAGCGGAAATGTACGAAGTAAGGAGACTAACATATGAGGCTAAGTCACGATTGTTATAACTAGAAAATGGTAATATGTTAAAAAAAGGAAGGAAGAGTTTTAGGTCTTGTTGACAGGCCGATCACTAAAGATGGCAGATATTTAAAATATTTATTTTGGAGGTATATTAAGACGAGTAGTTCTGATTGTTTAACTTCGAATTTTTTCCGTAATTTTGTAATTTAGTGTCATTTTTAATTAATATTTGCATGTAGTAGCAGCTGTTATTATACCTTATTAATTTTATGTATTTTATTGTTCGTCTTAAGTCTTAACGCAAGCATAAAAAAAGGAAAAAATAGAATGGAATATCTCAAATAAGAAGAGGAAACGACAAGTTCATCAGGAAAAAAGGGGCTTAGGCGCTATATCCTGTGAAAAAGCAAACAACTTTTTTAGTTTGCCAGACTGAATGAAAATGAAATCAGTAATAACCTTATATGGAATTAACGAAAACTAATGCAACTAGTGCATAGAAGATTCCAGAGAAAATAAGAGACAATGTGATACCGTAATAAACTTGGACGCCAAATGTTGTATTTCCAACGTCAACCACGATATACGTGCGCATTTGTTTTACTTTTGGTTCTTTATTGTGTGTAACGTTACTTCCTTTAATGTGTAATAGCTATAAACAATTCATTGATACGTCATGCTATTCCACCATATGTTGCACGTTGATTTCTGTTTTAATGTGTGATATAATTAGTATAATAATGCATCATGTCTCTCTATAGATACTGAGAATGCACTTGACAATGATATTAAAGAATAGGTATAACATGTAATGAAACACAAACGGTTCTCTTTATGTATGAGATGAGTTGCTTGAATTTATGAAAGTAACAATTTTGTTAGATATTGATGACATATTAATGAATCCAGTTTCAGTAAATAAAGAAACAAGGATGCACATTACAACATACATTATTCAATATTTACATTTTCAATGCTGTACCTATTGGAATTCAATAATTAACAGGGGGTTTCAACCGGATAGTTCGTCACTGCTGGAATGACTTCATTATGACGATGTCATTGATCTTTTTTTAAAAATGTGTTGATCTAAAATGTACTACACTTCAACTCAACAAAAATAACATGACGCATGAGACCAAACTAATGAATCCTGCAGTTGAAATTCCTATGGAAGCTAAGTTGTAGCTATTATCAGAATCTTGGGTTTGATGAGTCATTCAGTCACTTTGCCTTGTCACTGTCATAACAATTTGAAAAATAAAATGAGTTTGGTGTGATATGTGGAATAAATATTCGACACCTCTATACCTTAGTTCTTAAAATCATGTACAGGGTGGTTGGAAACAGTCTGAAAAGCTTGAAATAAAGTTTAGGATGTGCTGAGAAATAATTGTTAAGGAAAAAATCTATATGCTTGGCCGTTTTCGAGTTAAACTAGTTATGAAATCAGCCAGTCAGGCCGTTGCATGTGTAGTTTCAAGCGGCCCACCAAACACAATAAATTATTGTCAGTTCTCAGACTAGCCGCTTGAATTTGCGCGCATGGTGGCCTATTTGACTAACGTCAATACTAATTTACTCGGGTACGGCGGGATGCATCCAATTCTTTTCTTAATAATTATTTCTGAGAACAGCCTATCCTGCAACACTCTTACAAGTTTTTCAGACTATTTCTGATCGTCCTGTATAATTACTCTAGCCATTTTATGAACAGATATTAAACACAGGTATAGAACATAAAACAAGAAAGACATATTCCATTGGCGGAAATGAAATTCTTTTAAGAGCTGTCGAAAAATAAGGAAGTGCAGACAAGATAAGGTTATGGTTGGAAAGAAGGATAAATTCGAAGTATGATTTCGTGGTTTGAAAGGGGGGGGTGAAGGAGATTGAAATCACGTTTGGTAAGAGCATGGAGATTCTGGAGATGAAATGGGGGGTCTCGGTATGGTTGCAGCAGCATGTCAGAATTTTGAAGGATTGGGGAAACACAGGGTGTTGGGATTAGTTTGTGGAAGATTTAGAACAGGTGAAAATGGTGTAAGTGTTTTAAGAGGTGTGAGAACTAAGTGATTTGTTACTGGATATGGATAGTAAACTGTTGTAGAATATAAGAAGTGAGGTGGAGTACGTGTCGCTTCAGGATTTGGAGGTCGTGATGAAACTAAGGAGGAGCATATGCCCATGCTACAAAGGACTAGTTAAAGATGGGAGAGATGAATGTTTAACATGTATGTTTGATGGTAGTGAGATTTCCACTGATGTGCCAAACCTTTCAAGCACCAGTGTAATAGCCTTCCACCTTTGAAAGGCAACACAGTAACGATTTTGTGTGACGTGGATTGGACAAGTATTTGGCAGGTTTCTGCAAATGTGCAACAGGAGATGTCAACTCAGATGACCCGCAATTTCTGTAAACTACTACCTGGTGATCTGTAGGCGTTCAGTGGTATCCGAGGTATGTTTCATAAGCTTCAGATAAGGCGAATTTGATGGCTATTATATTAAAATGAGTTCGTTATCGTGTTCCTCAAACCACTGTAACCTGATTCTGGCCTTATGACACTGTCAGCTAGCCTGATAGAAGATGGCATTACCTCTGCGGAAGACATCAAGCTTGAAAGGACGGAGATGGTTTGCATGTGTTCCACAGCAGTTATGGTGTGTTTGATTACTGAAGCAAGTTCCATGGAGGCCGCGGTGGATGTCAGCCATAACGTACCACCAGCCACACAAGCCTACGTCCGTAGCGCAGTGCAAGTTCCAAACAGCAGTTTGCCTGATGACAAGACTATCGACCTGTTGTAAGAAGATACGTAATTCTTCCGATCAGGCAACAGGTTTCCATTGATCCACGCTCCAATCTAAATGGTTCTCTGCCCTCAGAAATCGTAATTGACAAAGTCGCTGGATCGAAATGAGAACCTGGAGGGCTTGTTTGCTGTGTAACATGTTTCACCATATGCCATGCATGGTTTGCTCTTCAATATTTGTGCCTCTACCAGCACTGGACACTGTCCTAAGATCTGCTGCAGATTGCCGCCTATTCAGATTTACAGATGTAACAAGGCTCTGACCTCTATGGTCTCTGATTCGGCTTGGGCGCCGAACACGCTGTCACGTTCTCGTGGTTTCACCGTCCTTCAACCACATTCCGCAGATTCTCACGATAGGAGCCGGCGAGAAACCGAGATGCATCACCGTTTCTGAGATGCTCGGTCCCAGGCGAAAGGCCATAACTATGTGCCCTGTGTGAAGGTCGCTTGTATCAGTAGATTTCGCCATTTGGGGCCCGTATGGTCGCTATTCGTTTCTTCTCCACTTATATACTTTCCTTACCACATCATGTGCCCACGACACCAGTCGGCATGCAGTCTCGCGGTGGGCTGTGGTCGTAATGGTATGACTCATCAGTGCAATAGCCATGCTGCAGTTCTAATACACAGTGTGGCCAATGTCCTTGTCGCAATGATAACATCGGTTCCCGTCAGATCAGCGAAGTTAAGCACGTCGGGATTGCTTAACGCTTGGGCGGGTGACAGTCCGGGTCTGCCGAGCACCGTTTGCAAAAGTGGTGCGAGGCCAATTGAGGAGCTACCTGACTGTGAATTATGGGCTCCAGTCACAAAAGTTGACAATGGCTGGGAGAGTGGTGTGCTAACAACAAGTCCCTCCATTTCTGCATCCAGTGGCGCTCATGGGCTGAGGATGACACGGCGGTCGGTCGGTACCGTTGGGCCTTCCAAGACCTGTTCAGATGGAGTTTAATCTTTTCTGTATTGTGCGCTTTGTTTGGTATGGTTAGTATGCAAGAGTTCCAGTTTACTTTTGGATGGGTATTAGTTGAAGGTATTTTAGCACACCAGTTAGATGGATTAGACAGTTGTGGATTGTGAGGTACGCCGGCCGCGGTGGACGAGCGGTTCTAAGCGCTTCAGTCCGGAACCGCGTGACTGCAACGGTCGAAGGTTCGAATCCTGCCTCGGGCCCGAGTGTGTGTGATGTCCTTAGGTTAGTTAGGTTTAAGTAGTTCTAAGTTCTGGGGAACTGATGACCTCAGATGTCAAGTCCCATAGCGCTCAGAGCCATTTGAGCCACTGTGAGGTACATTTGTCTGAGAAAGACTGTGAGAGTGTAATTGTTTAATTTTCCTATCTTCCTTAGTGTCTTTAGGTCACTATGAGACACACTTGAGATAGCGAAACATAATGAACCGAGCATAATTATTTTACCTATGCAATGGTTCCACGTTAAAATGAAGAGTAATTACGGGTATGAAAGGGGAAATCTGCAAGAGCGTGTAGAGGATGGTGAAGTGGCTGTAGGATGTAGGGCAGAGTTTCGCGTCCCCTGGCTGTGTAGGCATCTTGGCGACACAGCTGGGACCGGAAATATCAGGTCCCCGGCTGCTGTGTCTGTGTCCTGGATGCGGCTCACTACGTGCCGAGAATATCGCAGCGGCCGCCATAATGGCGCCGTGGGCCTCATCTAGGCCACGAGACCGGTGCCTCGCCCCTCCTCAGTGAACACGGCCAGCAGACCATTCAGAGTGCCTCCGGCACAGCTCAGTTCGCCCTCTGGCCACGTGTCGTGTGGATGGCGCGTAGCTTACGGTGGACATCAGTACTTTAAGGAAGCACCTCTGTTGTAAAAAAAAAAAAAACCACACACACACACACACACACACACACACACACACACACACATACACAGAGATAGAGAGCGAGAGAGAGAGAGAGAAAGGGGAGGGAGGAAGAAGGGACGGAGGAAGGAAGGAAGGAAGGAAGGAAGGAAGGAGGGAGGGAGGGAGGGAGGGAGGGAGGGAGGGAGGGAGGGAGGGAGGGAGGGAGGGAGGGACAGAGGAAGGAGGGAGGGAGGGAGGGAGGGAGGGAGGGAGGGAGGGAGGGAGGGACAGAGGAAGGAGGGAGGGACAGAGGAAGGAGGGTGCGGCGGAGGAAGGAGGGAGCGGCGGAGGAAGGAGGGAGGGGCGGAGGAAGGAGGGTGCGGCGGAGGAAGGAGGGAGCGGCGGAGGAAGGAGGGAGGGGCGGAGGAAGGAGGGAGGGGCGGAGGAAGGAGGGAGGGGCGGAGGAAGGAGGGAGGGGCGGAGGAAGGAGGGAGCGGCGGAGGAAGGAGGGAGCGGCGGAGGAAGGAGGGAGCGGCGGAGGAAGGAGGGAGGGGCGGAGGAAGGAGGGAGGGAAGGAGGGCAGGAAGGAGGAACACGATCACTGCAAATGAGCCTCGTATCTCCCTCGTCAGTCGATACGGAGCAGACTGCGCCCATCTTCAACAAGAGGATCGTTCGTAGTTCTGTAACTAAATGTACAGGATGTTTCAAGAAGAACAATAAATACTATAGGAGGTGATAGTGTAGACTAATGCGAACAACACATTCCGTACTGCATGTGTCCAACTTTTATTAGTTACGAAGATACAGCTGGCCACAGAGTTACATCTGCTTACAGAGATACAAGAGTTGGATACAATGTGAGGAATGATGATGAAGAGGTCCCATACTGCGAGAAACCAGCACCGCCGCACTAGGCATGGTCCTAGTGGAGGTGGTTTGCCATTGCGTTCCTCCGACCGTAATGGGGATGAATGATGATGATGATGATGATGATGATGATGATGAAGACGATACAGCAACACCCAGTCATCTCGAGGCAAGGACAATCCCGGACCCCGCCGGGAATCGAATCCGGGACCCCGTGCGCGGGAAGCGAGAATGCTACCGCAAGACCACGAGCAGCGGATAATGTGAGGAATGCATAGTCAATATAAATATGAATGGCAGCCAAACCTGCATATTCTGCTTTTCAATTTGTCCACGAACGGCATCTGTGGAATCTCCTCAGTGTGTCTGAAGAGCCAGCCGTGGTCAGAACAGTGTTCTGTGTATTTGTCTCTCCATCATTCCGGAGTTAAGTGAATTCGATCGCGGGTAAAACGTTTGATGCTCATGTGGTGGGTGCTTGCGTAATCAAGTGAGCCGAAGTGTTTGAAGAGGTATTGTAGATTTATACAGACTACAGGAAAAGTGGAAAAATATCATCCGCTGAGTCACAACGTGGACAAAAGTGTGTGTTGTGTGAATGTGACGGGCGGTTAAGAGCATTGTAACGAAAAATGAGAGGACGACAGCTGCAAAACTGAGTACGCCACAAGTTGAAATCGAGAAACAACATATTCCACAACAGATCGCAGTGTCTCGGACGTTAAATCCCGATTGCGCTCTGCACTGCTTGCTCTCAGTTCAACTACATTCGTAACTGAAGCTCTGGACAGATAACCCCACAGCCAGAAGTCACACGGATTACGATGGTGTGAGTTTGGTGGCCAGGCTGTACGGAAATAACGGCTAACTACAGCATTTCCGAAATGTCTCTGCAGCCGTCTCTTCATTGGCTGTGCGATGCGTGTAGGAGCGTCATCTTGCATAAAAATGGTCCTACCCACACACCCACTCTACTGAACAGTAGGAGTGACGTTGGTGCACAAAAGACTCTCGTAGCTTTATCCAGAGGCGGTACACGTAACACGACCCGCAGGACTCATCTCCTCCAAAAGTACAGCTCTACGATAAACGATGTGGTCAACCTGCTCCGCACAGTCACATTTTCAGAATCGAGTGGTACCGACTGATGTGCGTGCGGATTTTCCGTAGCCCACATCTCCACTTCTGTGTACTGACATTTCCTTGAAGATGGAATTGGGTTTTGTCTGTCCACAGAATGTTGCATGGCCAGTGGCCCCTTCCATGAGAGCAAATAATTCCAAAATCAATGATTGTGTTTCTGGAACGTCAGCAGTGGGCAAGTGCTGAACATTTTTGATTTCATACGGGTAGCAATGCAGGATGTTTCGTATGATTTTATGCACGATTCTCGCAGGCATGTCCAGTGTTCGGGCAATTTCCCGTGCACTGCACGTTTACACACCAGCCCTGGATCCCTCCAGCAACGCTGTGGTCACAACCTGGACAGATGTCGGATCAACTGCTTTCCTCCTCCAACCAAATTGCTCTTCAAAAGATCCTGCCTTCTCAATTTTATAATACAGGGTGATTCAAAAAGAATACCACAACTTTAAAAATGTTTATTTAATGAAAGAAACATAATATAACCTTCTGTTATACATCATTACAAAGAGTATTTAAAAAGGTTTTTTTTCACTCAAAAACAAGTTCAGAGATGTTCAATATGGCCCCCTCCAGACCCTCGAGCAATATCAACCCGATACTCCAACTCGTTCCACACTCTCTGTAGCATATCAGGCGTAACAGTTTGGATAGCTGCTGTTATTTCTCGTTTCAAATCATCAATGGTGGCTGGGAGAGGTGGCCGAAACACCATATCCTTAACATACCCCCATAAGAAAAAATCGCAGGGGGTAAGATCAGGGCTTCTTGGAGGCCAGTGATGAAGTGCTCTGTCACGGGCTGCCTGGCGGCCGATCCATCGCCTCGGGTAGTTGACGTTCAGGTTTCATAACTAACCTTTTTCGTAGGACTCTCCATACAGTTGATTGTGGAATTTGCAGCTCTCTGCTAGCTCTGCGAGTCGATTTTCCTGGGCTGCGAACAAATGCTTGCTGGATGCGTGCTACATTTTCATCACTCGTTCTCGGCCGTCCAGAACTTTTCCCTTTGCACAAACACCCATTCTCTGTAAACTGTTTATACCAACGTTTAATACACCACCTATCAGCAGGTTTAACACCATACTTCGTTCGAAATGCACGCTGAACAACTGTCGTCGATTCACTTCTGCCGTACTCAATAACACAAAAAGCTTTCTGTTGAGCGGTCGCCATCTTAGCATCAACTGACGCTGACGCCTAGTCAACAGCGCCTCAAGCGAACAAATGTACAACTAAATGAAACTTTATAGCTCCCTTAATTCGCCGACAGATAGTGCTTAGCTCTGCCTTTTGTCGTTGCAGAGTTTTAAATTCCTAAAGTTGTGGTATTCTTTTTGAATCACCCCGTAGTTTTCCCCACACTCTTAGTGGACAGCGGACCGACAACATTTTTCATATCTTTCAGCGTCCGGAGTTTCGCAGAGCTACTGGCGCGTAGTCACCGTTCTTATGGAAGAACTTTACCGGCTGCGCACGGTCCTTCATATTGGGGATGTCGGACGCAAAATCAGGGACAAACGTTTGCCGCGCCTCTATTGGTGTGCATATTCCGACGCTTTCAGCGCCGTTAATAGGTCAAATTCTAGTTAATTTTTTTTTCACGACCTTTCCCGCCGTGTCAGTAATATGTTGTTAAAATACGATATTGTCACGTAGAAGAAGGTGTAAGTAGATGAACGATGAACACTAACTTCACTTAACGAATCTTTATTCAGCACTTGCACATACAAGAGAGCGGAGCGAACTGCCTCCGGCCGGAACACATACAGTATATATACAGCTACAGGATATTGCAGTACAATGATTATTGACATTTGTGATACTTCTAGAATGTACTGGAACCGAATATAGAAATTAAAATTTTTCAGCTCCATGCAACAGTCTAGTCTCATAACCGCTACACTAAATGTATTCTTTTATTTATTTCTTTTTTTTTTTTCATTGATCATCGTTGTGTTCGGTCGTTGCGGACGTCGCAAGACATCCTGTTCAAGTTCGGTGGTTGATCCTCCCTCTCAGTTTTTTATTTCAGAGGCCAACCGGCTCTCTGGCCGAACACGCTGAGCTACAGTGCCGGCACCGAACCGCCTCCGCCGACGCGCTAGAGGCGACTCAAATGTGTGTCCCGACCGGGACGCGAACCCGAACACTACGGCGACTGTGCTAGTCAGCTTCTTATGCAACAATACACAGTGGTTTTCTTTCCAGCGTGGTTTGAAACTATAATTACGTACATCCTGTATTTAGTGATGAGTCCATTTTCTCTCGTGACGGTACCAGTAACACTCCAAATTCACATCTGTGATCTAACGATAAACCCCGTGCTTCTCTTTAAACGTTTGGTGTGGGGTGACAGTCAGATGATTGTGACTGTTGTGTTTTATTGTCATTTTACAAGACACCGTTACCTGCCTAGGCTTTCTCAAAAACAAGCGTCTACCTTTATTGGAAGAAGTCCCTTTGGCTGAAAGGATGGGTGTTTCTTCCAGCACAAATGAGCCCCTAGAAACTGTTGTCGTAGGTAACTCTCATCATCTAAATGTAATATTCCCCGCAACAAGGGTCGGCAGGAATGATCACGTTTCCCCGGCGCTAACATGCTCAGACTTCACCACTTTACAATTTCACTTATCATTTCTGAGAGTTTCTTTGGGTTACATTCTGATAATTGTGACCCTGTAACCACAAAAATTGGCTACATCTTAAACAGAATTTTTCATTAGAATAAGTCTACACTACCACCTCCCACTATATTTACCATTCTTCCTGTAATACTCTGAATACTCCGAAAGCCAGTGCTGTGAGAGTGGTGGAGGGTCCTTTTGTAGCAGCATCAACGGTTTCTGGACGAGGGATAAATGGTCACGTACAGTGCGGGAGCAGAAATATAATCACAAAAACAAGACATTACAATGCCAAATGCATCGTAGGAAACCTGTTGGGATTCAAAACCGCCTCCAGCTGTCTCGGAATGGATAAATACAGGTCTTTCTGCAAAATAGTGCCAAGTTCAGGTAATGACGATGGAGATGGGTAGCCACCACGCCCCCTACTCTCGGAAGTACACCACAAAAGCTTGTCCTCCCCCGGTTGCTGGAAGGTCAGCGTGACGGATTGTCTACCCTCTGGGCCCGGGTTCGATTCCCGGCTGGGTCGAGTAATTTTCTCCGCCCAGGGACTGGGTGTTGTGCTGTCATCATTATCATCATCATCATCATCGACTGCAGGTCGTCGAAGTGGCATCAAATTGAAAGACCGACACTCGGCGAACGTCCTGCCCGGCGGGGGCCCCTAGCCATACGATTAAATAAATAAAAACCACAAAAGCTACATAATATTGAGATCTGAAGAGTCTGGTGGCCAGGAGACATGCGACAATTCCTCCTCGTGCTCAAAAAATCAGTCCTGAACGACGGGATCAATATGACCAGCGGCCCTGCCGTCCTGTAACACAGCGTCATCATGGGGCAACAAACATTTAACCATGGGATGGATGTGACCTCCCAAAACGTCAGATAATCCATGACAGTAATGCTACCTTGCAAATTAACCATGAGGTCTATTGGATACCATGCTATGGTTGCCCAAATCATGTCTGAACCCTCGCCACGTTTCTCTCTTGGTGGCAAGCATCCACCAGAAGCTGTAAGCAATGTGCAACAAGTCTCATCCGACCAAATGGCTTCCTTCCATGGCTCCATAGTCCAGTTTGTGTGCCACGTTTTCCCGTGCATCCGTGGCGAATGGTTTCGGAATCCCACATCATCCTGCAATCCCCAGCTTGCGGAGCTACCTTCGTGTTGTTTCGATGCTGTCAGGGTTCGCGAGTGCGACATTCAATTCTGCAGTGATTTCCGCAGCTATAGTGCTCCTTATCTGTCGTCGCAATCCTCTTGAACGACAGTCCGCCACGACCACCCGACAAAAGCTTCAGTCTCTCTGTGACTTGCGCGGTTGATGTTTTCCCGCTTTCCGTGCATCCGGTGGAAGAGTTCGATACTGTGTTTCTTGGAACACGAAACGCCTCAGCTACCTTGGCTACAGAAGCGCACACCACACGATTACCAACAATTTTCCCCACGTTCCAGTTCACTTAGCTCCCACATAATGCACTCATAACTACAGAAAACACTGTTGTGTCCATGACTGACTTTTGCAGCGCATTGACATTGTACAGATGCCGTCCGTCTTCAAATACAACATTGCGACCTGTACACTTGCTAGCGTCTGCATATATGTTGAGGCATGCATTTCTCGCGGTGTTTCCATATTTTTTGTCCATTCTCGGTATAAAGCTCTATACGGTCGATTGTAGTGCACTCCCCCAGCCCCTACTGGCCGGCCGCTGCGGCCGAGCGGTTCTAGGTACTTCAGTCCGGAACCACGCGGCTGCTACGGTCGCAGGTTCGAATCCTGCCTCGAGCATGGATGTGCGTGATGTCCTTAGGTTAGTTAGGTTTAAGTAGTTCTTAGTTCTAGGGGACTGATGACCTCAGCTGATAAGACACATAGTGCTTAGAGCCAGCCGAACCACCTGAACCGCCCCTAAGCGGTGTAGGTGACAATTATTGAACTTTATGAAAACTAACGTAAATTGATTGCAATCAACAGCGTGCACACACTTTATTCAACATGTAAATTTCACTACAGATATTCGGATTTAGGTTATAACATATTCCATATGCCTGCCGTTATTGTCGATGATGTGGCAGAGACGAATAGAAAAATTATGCATGACCCGCTGAAGTGTCGGAAGGTAGTTGCAGTCGACAACCACCTGAAGAACTGCTTTCAGCTCAGCAGTTGATTTGCGGTTATTGCTGTACACCTTGTCTTTAATACAGCCCCACAGAAAGGAGTGCCGCGCGGAGTGGCCGTGTGGTTTGAGGCGCCATGTCACGGACTGTCGGCCCTCTCCCGCCGGAGGCTCGAGTCCTCTCTCGGGCGTGTGTGTGTGTGTGTGTGTGTGTGTGTGTGTGTGTGTGTGTTTTGTTCTTAGCATAATTTAGTTTAAGTCAGTTTAAGCAGTGTGTAAGACCAGGGACCGATGACCTCGGTAGATCGGTCCCCTAGGATTTCACACACATTTGAACATTTTTGTCAAAAACGCTTATCTTTGTGTCACGCGTCTACATTTACAGGGTGTAGATCTTAAATCCGGACAAATTTAAATCTGAATTTCCCGCCATATCGTAGTTCCGCCAGAGGTCGCCATTGGCGTTCTTGAAAGCCATATACATCTAGTAGAGTCAGAACATCAACATTGCTGAGATGTTACGGACAAGTGCGGAGTACAACCGAAGCGCCGCGATTGTCGAATGCATTCGCGCTGGGCTTTCGCTCGCTGAAATAGTTCGATTCTTGCGGTAGCCGAGATACTGCGGGCAAGCGTAATGCTTCGGAGAAGTCTGGAGTTCACGTCCTAAGTATTGTGAGGGTGAGATCATGTCGCCACATTTCTTTGAAAAGAGACAAACTGTCATAAAGTTTATCAACAAGTTTTGACATGGATTGTAACTGTGGATTTGGGGAGACAATATGTTCAAATGGCTCTGAGCACTATGGGACTTAACATCTATGGTCATCAGTCCCCTAGAACTTAGAACTACTTAAACCTAACTAACCTAAGGACATCACACAACACCCAGTCATCACGAGGCAGAGAAAATCCCTGACCCCGCCGGGAATCGAACCCGGGAACCCAGGCGTGGGAAGCGAGAACGCTACCGCACGACCACGAGCTGCGGACCGAGACAATATGTCTTTCAGCAGGGCGGTGCACCTGCTCATACGAGCCACGTAGTCCAGAACTGTCTCTCGAATAAAGTTGCCATGTTCTGCTCAAAGGAATTCTGGCCCCGAATAGCCCGCATGCTTGGAGCGTAGTCCAAAGGGCTGCCAATAAGACGAGGCTCCCTAAGGCCGCATCTCTAAGCACTGCTATCGAAGCAGCATTCGTTAATATGGACAACGCTATTTTAAAGAGTGCGTGCGATCGGTTCAGGACCAAGGTTGGAGGTGGTCACTGCGGCTGAAGGGGGGGTTGTATCGAGTAATGTTACTCTTCAAAGATACCACTACTTATATGTAAAAAGATTTTCATTTTTATTTTTATTTTGTTTTACTAAATTGTCCGCAGCTCGTGGTCTCGCGGTAGCGTTCTCGCTTCCCGAGCACGGGGTCCCGGGTTCGATTACCAGCGTGGTCAGGGATTTTCACCTGCCTCGAGATGACTCGGTGGTGTTGTGTCATCATCATCATCAAATTTGCTTATTAAAAAAAGTTTTATTTGTCCGGATCTAAGCGCCGCACCCTGTAAATAAATACTCTGAAGGCCACGGTATGTTTCATGACGGAGTACATACCTTGTGCCACTGTATGTTATCTCCTCTCCTGTTCCACCGAGAAATAGAGGAGAACGAGACCTAATTTGGCTCATATTTGTGGTCCTCACGTCGAATGTAATTTGGGGCCACTCGAATACTTCTGCAGTCAGCTGTAAACGCTTGTCTTCTACATTTTGACAACAGTGCTTCTCGAAAAGGAGGTCGTCATCTGTCCAGAAATTTCTAATATGTTCAAGAAGCATCTCCGTAACACGTGAATGTTGCAAGATCCTAGCAGCCTGCCTCTGAACTGCTTCGATGTCTTCCTTTAATCCCACCATGTGCGGATCCCAAACACTCGAGAAGTACTCCTGAAAAATCGCAGTAGCGTCGTATATGCAGTCTCCTTTACAGATGAACCACATCTTCCTAAAATTTTCCTAATAATCCGAAGTCGACCACTCCCCCACAGTCACCCTTTCGTACTCATTCCATTTCATATTGCTTTGCGACGTTATGCGTAGGTATTTAATCGATGTGTCGGTGCCAAACAGAACCCCGCAACACTGTATTCGAAAATCTTGAGATTGCTTTTTCTGGTCACCCGCATTAATTTACATTTTTCCACACCAACTATGAATTTTCGGCAAGTCATTTTGCATCCACCTACACTCACTCAACGATGACACCTTACCGGTACACCACAGCATCGTCAACAAAAAGCCGCAGATTGCTCTCCACCCTGTCCTCCAAATCATTTATCTATATAGAGAATAATAGCGCTCCTATCACACTTTCCTGGGCCACTCCTGACGCTACCCTTAGCTCTGACGAACACTATCCGTCGGGAACAACGTATTGGTTTCTGTTACGTAAGACGTCTTTGAGCCTGTCACATATCTGGGAATCTATTCTTGTATGCTTGGATCTATGTTAACTCTACAGTGGGGCGCCGTGTCAAACGTTTTCCGGAAATTTACGAATATGAAATCCGCCTCTTGCCCTTGACCATTGCTTCGTGGGATATTATGAGGCAAAAGGGGAAACTAGGCTATTTTACACACGAGCAGAATTTTTTGAGGTTCTCGGTTATGTCGTTTGTTCAATATACGACGATGGAAGTTGTATACTTCGCGGCATCGATGTGCTTATAATCGAATGAATTTCAACTTACATTTGCCTGTCGTCATCTGTGCGTTATACTTTTTGAACGGAAAGTGTAACAGTCTCTGGTTCCTCGGCAATTTCCGTTTTTTCTTTTATTAAGCCACGGCGGGTTTTTCCGTCCTCGTGTACTTACACGACACATACCACTCCAGAGCGCCCTTTACTATCAGTTTAAACGATGCCCAGAGTTCCTCCACATCAGTTATTTCGACACTAAATGACGTCTGTTTGAGGATCTTAGTGGGACTCTAACAGCTGCCTATCTGTTCTTTGAAGCAAGCAATACCGTCCTACGGTTCTTGATGGTTTTATTAATTTTAGTAACCATACTCGGCGCCCCCCCCCTCCCCCATGAACCATGGACCTTGCGTTGGTGGGGAGGCTTGGGTACCTCAGCGATACAGATGGCCGTACCGTAGGTGCAACAACAACGGAGGGGTGTCTGTTGAGAGGCCAGACAAAACGTGTGGTTCCTGAATAGGGGCAGAAGCCTTTTCAGTGGTTGCAGGGGCAACACTCTGGATGATTGACTGATCTGGCCTTGGGACATTAACGAAAACGGCCTTGCTGTGCTGGTACTGCATACGACTGAAATTAAGGGGGAAACTACAGCCCTAATGTTTCCCGAGGGCATGCAGCTTTACTGTATGGTTATATGATGATTGCTTCCTCCTGGATAAAATACTCTGGAGGTATAATAGTCCCCATTCGGATCTCCGGGCATGGACTACTCAGGAGGACGTCGTTACCAGCAGAAAGGAAACTGCCGTTCTACGGATAGGAGCGTAGACTGTCACATCTCTTAATCGGGATAGGCCAGAAAATTTAAAAATGGAAATGGATAGGTTAAAGTTAGATATAGTGGAAATTAGTGAAGTTCGGTGGCAGGAGGAACAAGGCTTTTGGTTAGGTGAATACAGGGCTATAAATACAAAATCAAATAGGGGTAATGCAGGAGTAGGTTTAATAATGAATTTAAAAAATAGGAGGACGGGTAAGCTACTACAAATAGCATTGTGAACGCATTATTGTGGCCAAGATAGATACGAAGCCCACGCCGACCACAGTAGTACAAGTTTATATGCCAATTACCTTCGCAGATCATGAATAGATTGATAAAATATATGATGAGATAAAAGAAATTATTCAAATAGTGAAGGCAGATGAAAATTTAATAGTCATGGCGGACTGGAGTTCGATAGTGGGAAAAGGAAGAGAAGGAAATGTAGTATGTGAATATGTAATGGGTGGGGAGGGGGGCGGAATGAAAGAGAAAGCGCCTAGTAGAATTTTGCACGGAGTATAACTTAATCATAGCTAACACTTGGTTCAAGAATCATGAAAGAAGGTCGTATACATGGAAGAGGCCTGGAGATACTGGAAGGATTCAGATAGATTACATAATGGTAAGACTGAGACTTAGGAACCATTTTTTAAATTGTAAGACATATCCAAGGGCAGATGTGGAATCTGACCACAATCTATTGGTTATGAACTGTAGATTAAAACTGAAGAAACTGCAAAAAGGTGGGAATTTCAGGAGATGGGACCTGGATAAACTGAAAGAACCAGAGGTTGTACAGAGTTCCAGGGAGAGCATTAGAGAACGATTGCCAAGAAGGGGGGAAATAAATACAGTAGAAGAAGAATGGGTAGCTTTGAGGGATGAAATAGTAAAGGACGCAGAGGATCAAGTAGGTAAAACGACAAGGGCTAGAAGAAACCTTTGGGTGACGGAACAGATGAGACTGTCAGGAAATGCAAAATGGCTAAGCAGGGATTGATAGAGGACAAATGTAAGGATATAGAGGCGCATATCACTATGGGTAAGACAGATGCTGTCTGTAGGAAAATTAAAGAGAACTACTTGTATGAATATTCAGAGCTCAGACGGAAACGCAGTTCTAAGCAAAGAAGGGAAAGCAGAAAGGTGGAAGGAGTATACGGATGGTCTATACAAGGGCGATGTAGTTGAGGGCAATAGTATTGAAATGGAAGAGGACGTAGATGAAGATGAAATGAGAGAGACGATACTGCGTGAAGAGTTTGACGGAACACTGATAGACCTGAGTCGAAACAAGGCTCCGAGAGTAGACAACATTCCATTAGAACTACTGATAGCCTTGAGAGAGCCAGCCATGACCAAACTCTACCATCTGGTGCGCAAGATGTATGAGACAGGTGAAATACCATTAGACATTAGAAGAATATAATAATTCCAACCCCAAAGAAAGGAGATGTCGACACGTGCGAAAATTACCCATCTATCAGTTTAATAAGCCACGGCTGCAAAATACTAACACGAATTCTTTACAGACGAATGGAAAAACTGGTAGAAGCCGACCTCGGGGAAGATCCGTTTGGAATCCGTAGAAATGTTGGAACACGTGAGGCAATACTGACCCTACGATTTATCTTAGGATAAAGATTCAGGAAAGGCAAACCTACGTTTCTAGCATTTCCAGACTTAGTGAAAGCTTTTGACAACTTTGACTGGAATACTCTCTTTCAAATTCTGAAGGTGGCAGGGGTAAAATACATGGAGCGAAAGGCTATTTACAATCTGTACAGCAACCAGATGGCAGTTATAAGAGTCGAGGGGCATGAAAGGGGAGCAGTGGATAAGAAGGGAGTGAGATAGGGTTGTAGCATGTCCTCGTTGTTATTCGATCTGTATACTGAGCAAGCAGTAAAGGAAACGAAAGAAAAATTCGGAGTAGGAAATAGATCCATGGAGACAAAATAAAAACTTTGAGTTTTGCCGATGACGTTATAATTCTGTCAGACACAGCAAAGGACCTGGAAGAGCAGTTGAACGGAATGGACAGTGTCTTGAAAGGAGGATGTAAGATGAACATCAACAAAACCAAATCGAGGATAATGGAATGTAGTCGAATTAAATCAGGTGATGCTGAGGGAATTAGATTAGGAAATGAGACACATAAAGTAGTCGATGAGTGTTTGGGGAGCTAAATAACTGTTGATGGTCGAAGCAGAGAGGATATAAAATGTAGACTAGCAATGGCAAGGAAAGCGTTTGTGAAGAAGAGAAATTTGTTAACATCGAGTATAGATGTAAGTGTCAGGAAGACGTTTCTGAAAGTATTTGTACGGAGTGTAGCCATGTATGGAAGTGAAACATGGGCGATAAATAATTTTGACAAGAAGAGAATATAAGCTTTCGAAATGTGGTGCTACACAAGAGTGTTGAAGATAAGATGGTTATATCACGTCACTAATGAGGTGGTACTGAACAGATTTGGGGAAGAGAGGAATTTCTGGCACAACTTGACTAGAAGAAGCGATCGGTTGGTAGGACAGGTTCTGAGGCATCAAGGGATCACAAATTTAGCGTTGGACGGCAGCGTGGAGGGTGAAAATCGTAGAGGGAGACCAAGAGATGAATACACTAAGCAGATACAGAAGGATGTAGGTTGCAGTAGGTACTTGGGGTTGAAGAAACTTGCCCAGGATAGAGTAGCAGGGAGAGCTGCATCAAACCAGTCTCTGGACTGAAGATCACAGCAGCGGCAACCGTCGTCGCTATGATAACGTGCGACACAGTTGGCTAAGTCAGGCCTGTTCATAGCTAGTGTGTGGGCTGCTGAGCTAGCTGGGCAAGACTGTTTTCTTAATACCTTTCCATAACTACTCCACAAAACCGTCTGTCCGTACTACCTGCAGTGAACCCATAGAGGTCGCCGTCTTAACCGGTAAGTTCAAGTCGCCTTCAACTAGATGAATCCTGCGTTATTTGGGTATTTCTGCGCTTCTGAACGTAGACGATCTTTGAAAGATTCTTAATCTGTTCTGGTGGAATGTGGAGGCTGGTAATCTATCAGTGCATTACGAGCCACAGTCGCGCAGTCTATGAGCGCCTTGTCACGATTCGCGCTGCTTCTCCCCGTCGGTGGTTGTTCGGGTCCTCCCTCGTGTGTGTGTGTGTGTGTGTGTGTGTGTGTGTGTGTGTGTGTGTGTGTGTGTCTGTGTCTTTACTGTAAGTTACTTTAAGTTAGATTAAGTAGTGTGTAAGCTTAGGGACCGAAGACGACAGTAGTTTGGTCTCATAGGCTCTTACCACAAATTTTCAATTTCTACCCGAGGACGTATGTCGTCATATTCGTCCAATCTGTGAACTGACTCACCGAGCCATTTGTAAGGTGGCAACAGTTTAGCGTCGAGAGAAGACCAAAGGAAATATCCACGGATTTGGCATATTCTTCGTAAACAAACGCTACCAGAGATGAAAGGGGTGACGAGTGAAGACAAAAATCGTCGCACTGACGATCGAACCCGAGAGATTTGGTTCCTTGGCGTGGCACTTAACCATAGGAGTTTTCTTTGATTTAACGAAGGCTTTTGACTGTGTTGACCACAAAATATTACTGCAGAAGTTGGACCATTATGGAGTAAGGGGTGTAGCTTACAATTGGTTCGCCTCTTACTTTAAGAACAGAAAGCAGAAGGTAATTCTCCGCAATATTGAGAGTGGTAGTGATGTTCAGTCCCGATGGGGCACTGTTAAGTGGGGCGTTCCCCAAGGGTCGGTGCTGGGGCCACTACTGTTTCTTATTTATATAAATGATATGCCTCCTAGTATTACAGGTGATTCAAAAATATTTCTGTTTGCTGATGACACCAGCTTGATAGTGAAGGATCTTGTGTGTAATACTGAAACAGTAACAAATAATATAGTTCATGAAATAAGTTCGTGGCTTGTGGGAAATACACTCCTGGAAATGGAAAAAAGAACACATTGACACCGGTGTGTCAGACCCACCATACTTGCTCCGCACACTGCGAGAGGGCTGTACAAGCAATGATCACACGCACGGCACAGCGGACACACCAGGAACCGCGGTGTTGGCCGTCGAATGGCGCTAGCTGCGCAGCATTTGTGCACCGCCGCCGTCAGTGTCAGCCAGTTTGCCGTGGCATACGGAGCTCCATCGCAGTCTTCAACACTGGTAGCATGCCGCGACAGCGTGGACGTGAACCGTATGTGCAGTTGACGGACTTTGAGCGAGGGCGTATAGTGGGCATGCGGGAGGCCGGGTGGACGTACCGCCGAATTGCTCAACACGTGGGGCGTGAGGTCTCCACAATACATCGATGTTGTCGCCAGTGGTCGACGGAAGGTGCACGTGCCCGTCGACCTGGGACCGGACCGCAGCGACGCATGGATGCACGCCAAGACCGTAGGATCCTACGCAGTGCCGTAGGGGACCGCACCGCCACTTCCCAGCAAATTAGGGACACTGTTGCTCCTGGGGTATCGGCGAGGACCATTCGCAACCGTCTCCATGAAGCTGGGCTACGGTCCCGCACACCGTTAGGCCGTCTTCCGCTCACGCCCCAACATCGTGCAGCCCGCCTCCAGTGGTGTCGCGACAGGCGTGAATGGAGGGACGAATGGAGACGTGTCGTCTTCAGCGATGAGAGTCGCTTCTGCCTTGGTGCCAATGATGGTTGTATGCGTGTTTGGCGCCGTGCAGGTGAGCGCCACAATCAGGACTGCATACGACCGAGGCACACAGGGCCAACACCCGGCATCATGGTGTGGGGAGCGATCTCCTACACTGGCCGTACACCACTGGTGATCGTCGAGGGGACACTGAATAGTGCACGGTACATCGAAACCGTCATCGAACCCATCGTTCTACCATTCCTAGACCGGCAAGGGAACTTGCTGTTCCAACAGGACAATGCACGTCCGCATGTATCCCGTGCCACCCAACGTGCTCTAGAACGTGTAAGTCAACTACCCTGGCCAGCAAGATCTCCGGATCTGTCCCCCATTGAGCATGTTTGGGACTGGATGAAGCGTCGTCTCACGCGGTCTGCACGTCCAGCACGAACGCTGGTCCAACTGAGGCGCCAGGTGGAAATGGCATGGCAAGCCGTTCCGCAGGACTACATCCAGCATCTCTACGATCGTCTCCATGGGAGAATAGCAGCCTGCATTGCTGCGAAAGGTGGGTATACACTGTACTAGTGCCGACATTGTGCATGCTCTGTTGCCTGTGTCTATGTGCCTGTGGTTCTGTCAGTGTGATCATGTGATGTATCTGACCCCAGGAATGTGTCAATAAAGTTTCCCCTTCCTGGGACAATGAATTCACGGTGTTCTTATTTCAATTTCCAGGAGTGTAATTTGATGCTAAATCACAGTAAGACTCAGTTTTTACAGTTTCTAACTCAGAATTCAACAAGAACCGATATTTTGATCAGACAGAATAGGCATATTATAAGCGAGACGGAACAGTTCAAGTTCCTAGGCGTTCGGATAGATAGTAAGCTGTTGTGGAAAGTCCATGTCCAGGATCTTGTTCAGAAGCTAAATGCTGCTTTATTTACCATTAGAACAGTATCTGAAACAAGTGACACTTCAACACGAAAAGTAGTTTACTTCGCATATTTTCATACGCTTATGTCGTATGGTATTATTTTTTGGGGTAGTTCTTCTGATTCAAAAAGGGTATTTTTGGCTCAAAAACGGGCTGTTCGAGCTATATGTGGTATAAGTTCGAGAACCTCTTGTCGACCCCTATTCAAAAATCTGGGAATTCTGACATTGCCCTCACAGTATATATTTTCTTTAATGTCGTTTGTTGTTAGCAATATTAGCCTATTCCCAAGAGTTAGCAGCTTTCACTCAGTTAATACTAGGCAGAAAGCAAATCTGCATGTAGAATGCACTTCCTTGACTCTTGGGCAGAAAGGAGTGCGGTATTCTGCTGCATCCATTTTCAATAAGCTACCGCAAGAACTCAAAAATCTTAGCAGTAGCCCAAACACTTTTAAGTCTAAACTGAAGAGTTTCCTTATGGCTCACTCCTTCTATTCTGTCGAGGAGCTCCTGGAAGAGCTAAAAAATTAAGCAAATTCCAGTGTTACATTGTTGATTTTCTTCATTTAAACTTACGACTTGTCACCTGAATATGTTTTTTTTATATTTCATTTTATCTGTTTCTAATATCGTGTTATAATTTCATGTATTAACTCGTTCCATGGCCATGGAGACTTCTCCTTAATTTGGTCCCACGGAACAATAAATAAATAAAAAATAAATAAAAAATATACATACACTGAAGAGGCAAAGAAACTGGTATAGGCATGCATATTCAAATACAGAGATGTGTGAACAGGCAGAACACGGCGCTGCGGTCGACATCGCCTACGTAAGACAACAAATGTCTGGCGTAGCTGTTAAATCGGTTACTGCTCTTACAATGGCAGGCCCTCAAGACTTAAGTGACTTCGAACGTGGTATTGTAGTCGGCGCACGAACGATGGGGGACAGCATCTCCGAGGTGCCTATAAAGTGGAGATTTTCCCGTGCGATTATTTCACGAATGTCTCCTGAGTATTAGGAATCCGGGAAAAGGTCCAATCTCCGACATCGCTACGGCCGGAAAAAGATCCAGTTACAACGAGACCAAGGACGACTGAAGAGAATCGTACAATGTGAATGAAGTGCAGCCCTTCCGAAAATTGCTGCAGATTTCAATGCTCGGTCATCAACAAGTGTCAGCGCGCAAACCATTCAACGAAAGATCATCGATATGGGCTTTCGGAGCCGAAGGCACACTGGTGTACCCTTGATAACTACACGACACAAAAGCTTTACGCTTCTCCTGGGTCCGTCAACAGCGATATTGGACTGTTGGTGACTGGAAACATGTTCCCTGGTCGGACGAGTCTCGATTCAAATTGTATGGCGTGGATGGTCGTGTACGGATATGGAGATAACCCATTGCATCCATGGAGCCTGGAAGTGTTGAAGCTGTAATGGTGTGGGGCGTGTGCAGTTGGAGTGCTATGGGACTGCTGATACTTCTAGATACGACTCTGACAGGTGACACGTACTTAAGCATCCTGTCTGATCACCTGCAGCCATTCATGTTCATTGTGCATTCAGACGGACTTGTGCAACTCCAGCAGGACATTCCACACGTCCACAATTTGTGCAGAGTGCCTCCAGGAACACTCTTCTGAGTTTAAAAAGTTCCGCTGGGCACCAAACTCCCCAGACATGAACATTACTGAGCCTATCTGGGATGCCTTGAAACGTGCTGTTCAGAAGAGATCTCCAACCACTCGTACTCCTACGGATTTATGGACAGCCCTGAAGGATTCATGGTGTCAGTTGCCTACACTACTATTTCAGACATTAGTCGAGTCGACGCCACGTCGCGTTGCGGCACTTCTGCCCGCTCGCGAGGGCCCTTCACGATATTAGACAGGGGTACCAGTTTCTTATACTCTTCAGTGCATCTTGTTGAAGTCGTCACGCCGCGCGGGATTAGCCGAGCGGTCTAAGGCGCTGCAGTCCCGGCGGAGGTTCGAGTCCTCCCTCGGCCATGGGTGTTTGTGTTTGTCCTTAGGATAATTTAAGTTTAAGTAGTGTGTAACCTTATGGACTGATGACCTTAGCACTTAAGTCCCATAATTTTTCACACACATTTGAACATTTTTGAAGTCGTCAGACTTTTGAGCACACACATAGCTATCATACTGTACACAGTGTCAAATGGTTCAAATGCCTCTATGCACTATGGAACATCTGAGGTCATCAGTCCCCTAGAACTTAGAACTACTTAAACCTAACCAACCTAAGGACATCACACACATCCAGGCCCGAGGCAGGATTTGAACCTGCGACCGTAGCGGTTGCGCGGTTCCCGACTGTAGCGCTTAGAACCGCTCGGCCACCCCGGATGCTCTGTTTACAAAATTACAAAACTTGATCGTAGCTGTTCTCCCGCCCACACAATGCGGTCTTCCTGCACGCTCTGTTGAGCAGCGCTGGATTTTGTTTCCTCTATCTCTCTCGTGGTGTAAAAAGCCCAAAATAATGAAACTTTTGATACTTTTAGGGTAAAGTTGTGTGATGTAACTGGAAACTGCAAAGTAGCACACCAGGGCAATCTCAGTGCAGCGTGAATCGGGCGTTGTCTGCTGCCCCCTCCCCAACCCACTCCCACCCACCCAAAACGTGCAGGGGTAGCGAGGCTGAGATGGGCGGTAGAAATGGCTGGTGAACTGCCGGCAACTTTGGGGCCTGCACGTGACAGAAATACCAGCCGAGGGTCTGTAGAGGCGCTTCTGGACGCGAGGGTGGGAGACTGGAGGGGGGGGGGGTGCGGCAGAAATCGCGGGGGTTCATAACTGCACCCCGTGTGTCAGGGCGCAGATGGGCGAAAATAGCCCGCCACGCCCTCCCTCGATAAGCGACGATAGCCGGTCTAACAGCGGGAGAGGCGCCAACACGTGCCGATCCTGCGAGTGCACCACGCTCTCCTGGTTGACTGTTTATAGATCAGCGTTTAGGATATTTCGTGAAGCTCGACACGGTAGAGGTATGGAGCACGCGATTTGAACTTTCAATATGAAGTTCGTTTGTCGTGATGACAAGGCACAGTTTTGATTGCCAGTTTAGGTTCCTAATCAGCCGTCTTAAGGGCGTTTCGAAAACTGATTACTATTTCAAATCAAACCCAAGAATTCCTGAATTGGTAAATCCATGCGAACAGAATTCGCTAACACCTAAAGCGATTGATAAGGCAAAAAACTGGGGTTTGTAGAAAAGGATCTGAGCCCTGACTATAAATTCGTCTAAAGGAAATCGTATCTTGAGCTTTAAATTATAGTGCTAATAGTGCCAATAAGAGATCATTTCAGTCCCTTTGTAGAAACACATAAATAGAAAGGAGTAAGTTTAATTTAACACGTATCAGCATATTAAGAACAGGAAAGAGTTGTGCTAACCAACCAAGAAGAACAACGACTTATTCGAATTTTACTTATTTGATTCATTCTACTATGGATTTATTTACTCAATTTGCTGTAAGGGCAGATCGCTTACTACAAAGAATGAATAACGACATGACTAGGCCTCACCACTCTAGACACAATTAAAAGCAGGTGATAAAACTTGGAGCTAGAAGAGAGAGAAATATCCTCTGCAATGTATTCTCTATTTTTTTTTTTTTTGTATTACTCGTTTGTATTTTATTATTTTAAACGAAGAGCAACTACCGTCAATAAAAAAGGTAAGAGTCGGTGGCTATGATCGCGGAGGTCCAAGAATCAAATGGTTCAAATGGCTCTGAGCACTATGGGACTTAACATCTGAGGTCATCAGTCACTTATAACTACTTAAACCTAACTAACCTAAGGACATCACACACATCCATGCCCGAGTCAGGATTCGAACCTGCGACCGTAGCAGCAGAGCGGTTCAGGACTGAAGCGCCTAGAACTGCCACAACGGCCGACGTCCACAATCGATAGTCGTTGAATACCCCAGTTTTTTTTTCCTGAGATGGCAGAATCTGTATATGGTGTCCACTTAACATCGTGAAGGGAAATTATAAGCTATATTGCCGGCCGCGGTGGTCTAGCGGTTCTAGGCGGGCATGGATGTGTGTGATGTCCTTATGTTAGTTAGGTTTAAGTCATTCTAAGTTCTAGGGGACTGATGACCACAGATGTTAAGTCCTATAGTGCTCAGAGCCATTTTTTTATAAGCTATATTATAAATCTAGGCACCAGAATCGACACGCAAGCCACCAAAGCAGCATGGAATAGAATGCTAGCAGCAAGCTGGTATCCATGAGATATGTATTTGTTTGTTTGGTTACCAACTGTAACTTATCCACTGTCTCGTATAATATTCATAGTTACCACCCTCTTGCTCTTCTTCTTCTTCTTCTTCTTCTTCTTCTTCTTCTTCTTCTTCACCAATTCACAGGATAGGCAAAATGTCCTTTCCACCTTCAGTCAAAATTATTTCATAATTTTCACCGCTTCTTCATCTCTTCCTTGTGTACTGTTGTATTGGATTTGAATGAGATCTCTCGGCATTTTTGTTTTTGTTGTCCCTGAATTTCCTCATGTTTCCTTCTATTACTCCGCCAGTTTTAATAGCATTTGATTTGTTCTTTTTCAAAGCGTACCACAGCCCAATCAAATAAGAAAAACTTCTGGTGACCGCAAAAAACTTTAGGTTGTAATCCAAATTGTTTTCATCAGCTTAAGAACGTAGACGTTTTGAAACGAAATGTCCGGTGACTAACGTTTTCTTTCCACGTATGCGCTGTCCGAGTCACATTGTCGTCACCACCTATCAAAAACTTGAATATTCACCTTTTGCAGCGCGGATGGCTGCGAGAGGTGTAGGAAGAGCGTCAGTGATGGTCTGGAAGATACTGTTGAGTGGTACTTAAGATAGGTAAATAAATTAGTGAAATCAATGTGAAGTGAAGTAGAAATTAGAAAATAAATGAAAAATTTAGTTAAGAAGAATTACACACTGGCAAACAGCGAGCAGAGCACCAGTGACAACGACCAGCGCTTGCAAGTCAGCACGTTTAGGAGACGCCATCGCCCTCCCCACATAAGCGGAAGCTGTCGATTCAGCCATCAGGGCATCGCCCGACTGGCTCACGTGTTTCTCAATTGCCACATGTGATCAAATGCCCTCGCCTACATTCCAAGAGCCAATGACCGACATTAAGAAGATTCTTCGAGAAGCTTTTCAACGTGACAGAGAGGCAATGACCGTGTGTAGTCGTTCACCTCCAGTGAACTGAAGTGAATGAATACGCGAGACGCAGTGCGCCCGACAGGAGTAGTTTTCAGTTCCGGTACAATTCAGTCGGTGGTGAAGACCGTCATGCAGGAAGAGACTACATCATACACAAAAGCACCAAGTCCGCCGCAGTAATGGAGTAGCAAGCAGCAGCCTCACCGCCAGAAGCTAGAAGGTATTTGAAGTCTGATTTCTACGTACCCGGGTGACTCTTTGAGTACGGGAGGGAGACGGCCTCACATCAGCAGTCACCTGTGAGCTGGGATGAAGATCTGACAGCCGAAGACTGGCAAGCTGGAGTCCGTTGTTCGAGTCCAGGACACTAGCCTTCCCCTGCCACGGCGCTCAGCTGGCCGACGCACAATACTGTCACACGCGGCCTCATAGAGAAGAGAAACACTGGGACGCCACATCCAAGGTATCACCATCCAATTCACGACTTCGCTCTCAATAATTAAACGGGCCGCTTCACGATGCGCATCTCCAGCCAACTGGGCGAGACGGCGACACGAGATACACACCGCCAGGCGTAGTCAGACTCCGCCGCTCACGCAGCAACGCTTCGCAAACGACACAGCTGCCGCTCTCCAGCCAGAACAATCCAGTAAGAAAACCGTTGTACAAAACTTTCAATAAAAGTTATCTTATGTAAAAATGCTGTTTTATTCTACCTCATACCTGAGCCAAGGAAGAACCCAACCCGCCAACATGTTGTTAAGAGAGGGAAAGTAATTTATTTAGAGTTTTTCATCCTAATGACTTAGGAATCAAATGCCCTTTGCAGTAATGCTTATCCTGACAATTGACTAGCATCAAATGAGAAAACCCAGTTACAATACGGACAGGGACTTGGAGCAACGCCGACTCCGGTGCTGTGTCCAGCTGCGCTACGTTTCTCGGTTGAGGACCCATTGCGCGAACAGCCTGATCGAGGCGGTCCCACACATTCCAGACTCGGCTTAAATACCGGAAGTGTGGTCGCCAGGGGAGTACGGCGAACTCATACCACTCGTCTTCAGAACATGCACGTAGACTGCGAGGAGTGTGACGCTTTGCATTGTCCTGCTGGTAGATGCCATCGTGCCGAGGAGAACCAAATTCCGTATAGGTGTGGCTATGGTCCCTGAGGATAGGTGCATACTTGTGTTGATCCTGTGTGCCTCCCAGAATGACAACATCACCCACGGAATTCCACTAAAATGTTTCCCAGATCATAACACTACCTCATCTGGTCTGGACCCTTCCGGTGATTGTTGGCACAGAGTTTGCTTTCAGACGTTTCACGCCGCACCCGCCAACGGCCTTTTTCCAACGGACCATAAATCGCGATTCATCTGAAAAGACTACTTGTCGCCACTCAGTGGACGGTAGTGGCGTGCAAATTGGAGCCTTTGTCGCCAATGATCAGCAGTCAGCAGAGATCTATACCAGCAATGTTCACAGAACAGTCGTTCAGTAGAAGCTGTTGGCAGCCCCTTGTTTCATTTGGGCGGTCAGTTGCTCAACGGCTCCACGTGTATTCGCCCGTGCGCATCTGGGCAGGCGTCGTTCACTAATGTCGTCTATCGTGCGTCGTGCACAAAGTTGCCTCAGTGCCTGTTTTGGATAGCACCGTTTTGCAATGCACGGTATACTTTAACCCTGGTGGCACGTTGACGGCTTACGAACTTCCACCCTTGGCCCGAAAGTCAATGATCATATCGTTTTCGACATCAGGTTAATGGCCCCTTTTCGGCATTACGACTACGACCGCACTATTCTTCCGAGTCTCCACAACACGGTCTATGTACCCTCCAATGATGGTGCTGCCACCCATCGTCTGTGACTGGTTATTGCACGTTGCCGCCGAAAAGAGGCAGCGGTCATATTGGTGTGATTGATGGAATCTAATTCTAGGAGTGTACAGAACAGGTCAGAAAATGCACGATTCCATATTAAACTCAATTTTGTCCACCAGTCGGCGCCAAGCGTTTTGAAAAGTTGCCACTCATTTACAGTTTTTGAACTTGAAGGTAAAATATTTTTAACTTTTATACGTATTCTATATCCACAGTGTGGTGAGATTAGGGCTGTAGAAGAAAGTCTTTATATTCAGTTACGAATTGTTCCCAGTAGTGGAGTGCTTCTCAGAACTACGAACACAGGAATGGAAGGGACAGATGTTCAACAATCTTGAAATAAGGATGAAGCGAGTTTTCACATGTAATATTAATACTAGCAATACCAGGGGGGGGGGGGGGGGGTCGGATGGGGGTACTTCGTGCCCAAGTTTTGAAAACATTGTAATTTAGTCAGTTACTTTATATTTTAAAATTTCGAAAAATATTTTTTGTTTTCAATTAATTCATCTACCAAGTTCCATAAGTATTTCAAATTTTTCAGTCAAACTTAAAACAAAATTTAAGTTTTAGACGTGTATGACACTTCACCAATGATTGTGATATTACGTATTTTCAATTTCAGTGCCCAAATTAAGGATCAATATCTCTTTAAAAAGTAAGTCGTAAGTAAAAGTCAACAACAATTAACAAAATATGCACTTTTAAATTTTTTGTAGAGGAGGTGTAAACTGAACTCTCCTTGGTAGTACAGACTATTGAAAGTGCGGTGACGTTTCTTAGAATGTGCTGAAAGATGTTTTCAAATGGTTCAAATGTCTCTGAGCACTTTGCGACTTAACTTCTGCGGCCATCAGTCGCCTAGAACTTAGAACTAATTAAACCTAAATAACCTAAGGACAACACACACATCCATGCCCGAGGCAGGATTCGAACCTGCGACCGTAGCGGTCGCTCGGTTCCGGACTGTAGCGCCTAGAACCGCACGGCCACTCAGGCCGGCGAAAGATGGAGGAGGAGGAGGTTAGTGTTTAACGTCCCGTCGACAACGAGGTCATTAGAGACGGAGCACAAGCTCGTGTTAGGGAAGGATGGGGAAGGAAATCGGCCGTGCCCTTTCAAAGGAACCATCCCGGCATTTGCCTGAAACGATTTAGGGAAATCACGGAAAACCTAAATCAGGATGGCTGGAGACGGGAACCGTCGTCCTCCCGAATGCGAGTCCAGTGTGCTAAGCACTGCGCCACGGCGAAAGATGTTTTCATGTTCAGGACACTAGTATAGCTGGAGTCGCGAGTGATGGTAATCGAGTTTAGGCTTGTTCTGCGGACCTACGTCACGTGTTTCCCGACAGCAAACGAGCTCCCAGTATTGCTCTGATCGCTCTCGTGCGAATGCCGTAACCAATGCGAACATTAGATGTGACCGTAGTGAGTTGCTTAGTCGATGTCGATTCCATTTGTTGCGAGTTGTCATCACTGATTGTGGTAGTAAGTAAAACTGTAAGTTCTGCATAAGCAAGCGGGCGCCATAATTTGCAGGATGTACGCCTTTTTCAACAGAAACAAGCGTAACTTCGGGTGTGCCCCAGGGCACCATAATAGGTCCGCTGCTTTTTACGATTTACGTAAACGATCTTGTTGATGGTATTGACAGCGGCATTAGACTGTTTGCCGATGATGCTGTAGTCTGCAGGAAAGTAGTGTCACATGAAAGTTGTGAACAAATCAATGAGGATTTGCAGAAACTAAATGCGTGGTGTAATGACTGGCAGTTGTCTCTCAATACTAGTGAGTGTAACCTACTGCGTATAACAAAGCGAAAATCCCCATTAATGTGAGAGTATAAAATAATTGCCCAGTCTGTGAAAGCGGTAACATCCTTCAAGTATAAGGGTGTGACTATTCAAAATGATCTCAAATGGAACGGTCAGATTACACAAGTAACGGGTAAGACGAACTCTAGATTGCGGTTTATTGGTAAAATCCTGAAGCGATGCACTCCTTCAGCAAAGGAAGTAGCTTACAATACGTTAGTTCGTCCTGTCGTGGAGTATTGTTCGTCTGTGTGGGACCCTTACCAGTTGCGTCTGCTTCAAGAGATTGAGAAGGTCCAAAGAAGAGCGGCAAGATTCGTGACTGGTACATTTAACCACCGTGAGAGTGTTACAAATCTCATTTAATGTTTGAAGTGGGACACGCTTACAGATAGACGGCGCGCTAAACGGAAGGGGCTGCTCACTAAATTCCGAAATCCTATCTTCACCGAGGATGTAGAGCATATATTATTACCACCAACTTTCAAATCGCGCAATGATCACCATTCAAAGATAAGGAAAATTGGAGCTCGTACTGAGCCGTTCAGACAGTCGTTTTTCCCTCGCGCGATCCGCGAGTGGAACAGAGGGGGGAAATTTGACTTTGGCGCTAATTGTGCCCTCCGCCACACACCGCTTGGTGGCTAGCGGAGTATATATGTAGATGTAGACGCGGAAAGCACACGCTTGCACGCACCGCTTCTGTTTCTTGGAATTGTCAACAACGAAAACCCGTCCGTTTCTCGACATCCGCGAACCGCCATAGTTAAAAAAAAAAAAAAAAAAAAAAAAAAAAAAAAAAAAAAAAAAAAAAAAAGTTTCAAATGTCTCTGAGCACTATGGGACTTAACATCTGAAGTCATCAGTCCCCTAGATTTAAAACTAAGTAACCTGAGGGCATGACACATATCCATGCCCGAGGCAGGATTCGAACCTGCGAACGTAGCGGTCGCGCGGTTCCAGACTGTAGCGCCTACAGCCGCTCGGTCACAGCGGCCGGCCCTCCATAGTTCGTTAATCAGACAATAACGCATCTATACATCTTTAGAAAGTATGTTCTTTATGTAAGTCAACAACAAGTAACTAATTTTGTATTTTTCCTGAATTTCTTAGGGTGGGCATTAAGTACCCCTCCTTGACAAACTCTTGGTAATGCACGTTATGGAAAATACGTTGGTATTGCTAGAGCGAATATATCGCTTGGCATTCACGGGTTGAGCATGTTCTCAGTGTGTACGCATCTTCAGCCCCATTAGGTGATGAATTGGGCGAATCCCTTAGTATCCGCGCACTTGTGCTAAGTACGGGAAGCAACAACAGACACTGTTGAGCACAATGGCCGCGTAACAGTCGCGTCAGGTGATACGCAAGTGCGGGCGCGCTGCAAAAAGCCCGCCACCTCGGGTGGCCTCAGCGCTGTGAACTTTCGCCACAGGATTGTCGCCGTGAATGGGCTAATAATTACGGTCTGCGGGGGCGGGCGCCTGCCCCCTGGGGGCGGCGGGGGCGGCAGCACAAACAGCGCCAAATGAGCGCCCGCCGCCTCCCGGGGTCCCGACTTCGTTAGGCGGTGTTTTCAGCGCGCCTTTTGTCCGCCATATTTCTCCGCCCCCCTCTCCCCCTAGACACCCCGGGGGTTTTGTGGCGCCCTCCCCTCTCGGCTCCTCTGTTGTTCCCGTTCCTCCACTCCACTCCGCCCTAAGTGGAAGACAATACGGCGGAGTGCTGCAGCGAATTCTCCAGCAGCCCTTTTCCATTCGGCGGCGACACCGAACAAGTGTTTCCAAGAGACGGAATAGCGCCGCCTGCTCGCCGATGACTTACTCACCTACTTTCCGGCTCTCCACTGAGATAGCCGACGACTAATGCCACGATCCCGGTTGGCCTGTCGTGTCTAGTCTAGATAAAGGCGCGTCGACATGGGACGTTCGAGAATTTTATGGCAGTATTTGGTCCTACAACGTTGCCGTCAATATTGCTGCAATGTCACTGGAACAGCCTGTAATTTTATGGTATGGTTAGACAATACTGCTGATGCTGCAGGCTGTTGCCCAAGTATTGCCGAGGTGTTGCAGGTGTTTTCTGCCAAAAAATTACGGGTGATCAAAAAGTCAATATAAATTTGAAAACTTTATAAACCACGGAATAATGTAGATAGAGAGGTAAAAATTGACACACATGCTTGGAATGACATCGAGTTTTTTAGAACAAAAAAAAAGTATTGCTAGACACGTGAAAGATCTCTTGCGCGCGTCGTTTGGTTATGATCGTGTGCTCAGCCGCCACTTTCGTCATGCTTGGCCTCCCAGGTCCCCAGACCTCAGTCCGTGAGATTATTGGCTTTGGGGTTACCTGAAGTCGCAAGTGTATCGTGATCGACCGACATCTCTAGGGATGCTGAAAGACAACATCCGACGCCAATGCCTCACCATAACTCCGGACATGCTTTACAGTGCTGTTCGCAACATTATTCCTCGGCTACAGCTATTGTTGAAGCATGATTGTGGACATATTGAGCATTTCCTGTAAAGATCATCATCTTTGCTTTGTCTTACTTTGTTATGCTAATTATTGCTATTCTGATCAGATGAAGCGTCATCTGTCGGACATTTTTTGAACTTTTGTATTTTTTGGTTCTAATGAAACCCCACGACATTCCAAGCATGTGTGTCAATTTGTACCTCTCTATCTACATTATTCCGTGATTTATTCAGTTTTCCAATTTATACTGACTTTTTGATCACCCGGTATATCGTATTGCAGAGCAGTGTCTGACACTTTCGTTGTCTGTAAATGGACCCCTCTCGCTCCCACCATTGTTTTCTTACATCTCTTAGTGACAGCGTTGAGGTCACTTGACTGAGCGAAGGACATTGTTTCCCTTCTGTTCGCAAGTCTGCATGAGCAAATGTAGCCAAACGTTTTAAAGTTGTTTATTAAGCAGACAAACGAGCGAACTATGCCGGGCGTTGTGGCCGAGCGGTTCTAGGAGCTTGAGACAGGAATCGCACTGCTGCTGCTGCTGCTGCTGCTGCTGCTGCTGCTACGGTCGCAGGTTCGAATCCTGCCTCGGGCATGGATGTGTGTGATGTCCTTAGGTTGGTTAGGATTAAGTAGTTCTGAATCTAGGGGACTGATGACCACAGATGTTAAGTCCCATAGTGCTTAGAGCCACTTGAACTATTTTGAGCGAACTATGAATTTTATAAATGCGATTCATCCGCGAACTGACCCATGGTACGTCGGAAGTAATGTTCACAAAGCCGCAGTTTGAAAGACTAGAAAGGAAGCTGTTCTCGATAAGTTCGGAATCACGCTTGATGAAGCATACACAACATTCCCATGTCTCCTGACCTCTGCCAAACGCGAAGCAAAAAAATTGCATAGGAAGGGTGGAAGTGTAGGTGGATCTTCATCCACAGGGTTTGCATTTGATGCCAAGAGTTTCATATTGTCAAGACGAACCTGATGCAGGAATTCAGGGTGTCGACAGAATCACTAATAAAAATTGTGCTCTTGTTTCAGACTTCCTGTAATAAAATCATTCAGTCCCACCAACGTCGTTGTTGCTGTGGTCTTCAGTCCTGAGACTGGTTTGATGCAGCTCTCCATGCTACTCTATCCTGTGCAAGCTTCATCTCCCAGTACCTATTGCAACCTACAACCTTCTGAATTTGCTTAGTGTATTCATCTCTTTGTCTCCCTCTACGATTTTTACCCTCCACACTGCCCTCCAATACTAAATTGGTGATCTCTTGATGCCTCAACACATGTCCTACCAACCGATCCCTTCTTCTAGTCAAGTTGTGCCACAAACTTCTTTTCTCCCCAATCCTATTCAATACTTCCTCATTAGTTATGTGATCTACCCATCTAATCTTCAGCATTCTTCTGTAGCACCACATTTCAAAAGCTTCTATTCTCTCCTTGTCCAAACTATTTATCGTCCATGTTTCACTTCCATACACGGCTACACTCCATACAAATACTTTCAGAAACGACTTCCTGACACTTAAATCTATACTCGATGTTCACAAATTTCTCTTCTTCAGAAACTCTTTCCTTGCCATTGCCAGTCTACATTTTATATCCTCTCTACTTCGACTATCATCAGTTATTTTGCTCCCCAAATAGCAAAATTCCTGTACTACTTTAAGTGTCTCACTTCCTAATTTAATTCCCTCAACATCACCCGACTTAATTCGACTACATTCCTACCAACGTATTGCATAGTTATTGTACGATGAGGCATATTAGTGAATGATTAATTTTTAACAGGTACTGTCCATCGAACTTTTGCACGAATAAACAGTAGCCAAAAGCCGAAGTGTGATCGCCAATCGGGTTGGAAATTGTACGTCTCTCTCTCTCTCTCTCTCTCTCTCTCTCTCTTTCTCTCTCATATATATGTATCGGTTTTAGCAGTATTCGAGCCAGCTGCTTGTACAAGATGTTCGAAATCATGTTTCGACACTCTAGTAAAATTGTGGTGAAGGTTTGTATCCAGAATAAGACCACGAGTTAAATTTTCTGAAGCATTTTGCTTAGTTAAAAAAGAACATATCTACGAAGTCGGATGTCACTTTTTCTATCTAAGTTAACGAACAGCTGCACTCACTTCCACTAACTCGTGTTCGTCCACTTCGAGCCAACACCGCGGCCCCTTGTAAACACTTCTAGCCTGGAAATTTATTGCTGCAAACACTGCCGGACATCAGCTGCTGTTTTGGTACATGTGGGCGCAGATCGTGTAACGTTGTCAGACAGCACTGTCGAAATATATTGTCAGCAGTATGCAATTTTTATGGCTCATGTAAATGTACCTTAAGCCTAGTACTACAAAAGCACATTCCGTAATCCGTGTTACAAAGGGAGCGTACTTTATATGCTCATCCTCCACTATATATGTATATATATATAGGGTGATTCAAAAAGAATACCACAACTTTAAAAATGTGTATTTAATGAAAGAAACATAATATAACCTTCTGTTATACATCATTACAAAGAGTATTTAAAAAGGTTTTTTTTTCACTCAAAAACAAGTTCAGAGATGTTCAATATGGCCCCCTCCAGACACACGAGCAATATCAACCCGATACTCCAACTCGTTCCACACTCTCTGTAGCATATCAGGCGTAACAGTTTGGATAGCTGCTGTTATTTCTCGTTTCAAATCATCAATGGTGGCTGGGAGAGGTGGCCGAAACACCATATCCTTAACATACCCCCATAAGAAAAAATCGCAGGGGGTAAGATCAGGGCTTCTTGGAGGCAAGTGATGAAGTGCTCTGTCATGGGTTGCCTGGCGGCCGATCCATCGCCTCGGGTAGTTGACGTTCAGGTAGTTACGGACGGATAAGTGCCAATGTGGTGGCGCTCCATCCAGCTGAAATATGAATTGTTGTGCTTCTTGTTCGAGCTGAGGGAACAGCCAATTCTCTAACATCTCCATATACTGTAGTCCAGTTACAGTAGCACCTTCGAAGAAAAAGGGACCAAAAACTTTATTGGCTGAAATGGCGAACAAATGTACAACTAAATGAAACTTTATAGCTCCCTTAATTCGCTGACAGATAGTGCTTAGCTCTGCCTTTTGTCGTTGCAGAGTTTTAAATTCCTAAAGTTGTGGTATTCTTTTTGAATCACCCTGTATATTTTAAAGAGAGACTGATGAGTAAGTAGCGCCCAGAACCTGAAAACATCGAGGCACTTTCAATAACGTGTGCTACCTACTGTACTATGACCACCACAACTTTCTTTAATTCAAATTTTGTTAATTTTTGGCGACTTTTACTAGAAACATACTTTTTAAAGAATTATTGATGTGAAAATACGGCCTGAATTTAAAAACACTGCATATGCCATTCAATGGGAAAAGTGACATCTTCTACTAAGACTTCAATTTTTGGGCTAAATTGAACTGACAAATTTCAAATATTTCTATAATCCATTAGAAAAATGTACTGAAAAATTAATATTTTTCAGAATTTTGAAATATAAAATACTTAGTAGATTACAATATTTTCAAATGGTGGCCATAAAATACCCACCCTCTACACTTCCCCACTCCACCTTTGGTATTGTGAGGGGTAAGAGAACGCCGGAGACCGAAAGGCAGGTGCACCTGTTACGAAAACCATACGATTATTTCAGATCTTGTGGAAGACTTGCTCCTCTTCGGGCAGCAGTTTTACGTAGATCGCTGTAGTGTTTGAAGCGACTTGCGGAATGCCCAGGTGATACCCTTGTTCTAGAAGGGTCGTCGAACAGATAAAAGCAGCTACCGTACAGGCCTGTATCACTAATGTCAATGTCTTGCAGGATTATGAGGCATATATCGTGATTGTATATCGTAGCCCTCTTTGAAGACGGAATTTTCGAACAAACGCTACTCGTCGTTAAAACTACAACACCGGAAACGACACTAAATAAATAAATTTTATTTATTGCGCGTATACAGTATGGTAGGAAGATACATAATCGAATTTTGGGGGGATTTGGGGCATAAAAGGTGTTAAATTCTGTTGTGGACTGGCAAGACAGCCAATCCACAGTGACTGGTAGCCGAAAGGCACGCGTTTAAGCTCACACAGACTGCCGTGAGGTCTGGAACAAGGTAAAGTAATTATAGTAGCCAAAAATAGTACATAGCTCTTGGAATACTTAACTTTAATCTATAATTGGAGAACATCGCTCTTGATACATAATTACAATCTCAATATAAACTGGTACTGGCGCCTTGCTAGGTCGTAGCAAATGACGTAGCTGAAGGCTAAGCTAACTATCGTCTCGGCAAATGAGAGCGTAATTGTCAGTGTAGCATCGCTAGCAAAGTCGGCTGTACAACTGGGGCGCGTGCTAGGAAGTCTCTCTAGACCTGCCGTGTGGCGGCGCTCGGTCTGCAATCACTGATAGTGGCGACACGCGGGTCCGACCTATACTAACGGACCGCGGCCGATTTAAAGGCTACCACCTAGCAAGTGTGGTGTCTGGCGGTGACACCACAGATTCACTACAGTAAACAACATCAACATCATCAGGATCCCTACGGGAGTGATGCTTAAAGGGTTGCAGTATATTCTTAGAGTCATCATTTAAAGTTCTTTCTTGGCTCTTTTTAAGTAGCCTTTACCGGGATAGTTTACGGCTATCTTCAACAGTCTCCCAGTTCAGTTTCTTCAGCATTTCTGTGACACTCTCCCAATCCTGTGACCATTCGCCCTGTCCTTCTCTGCATACATTCAGTATCTGCCGTTAGTGCTATTTTATACGAGTCCCAATAACTTGAGCAATATTCTAGAGTGGGTCACGTGAGTGATCTGCGAGCAACCTCCTTTGTAGACCGATTGCGTTTTCCCAATACGCTAACAATAAACCGAAGTCTACCACCTGCCGCGCGGGATTAGCCGAGCGGTCTTAGGCGCTGCAGTCATGGACTGTGCGGCTGGTCCCGGCGGAGGTTCGAGTCCTCCCTCGGGCATGGGTGTGTTTGTCCTTAGGATAATTTAGGTTAAGTAGTGTGTAAGCTTAGGGACTGATGATCTTAGCAGTTAAGTCCAATGCGATCTCACACACATTTGAACATTTGAAGTCTACCCCCGGCTTAACCAACGACTGTGTCTACGTGATTGCTCTATTTCATGTCCGTGCAAACTGTTACACCGAGGTATTTGTATGAACTGACCGATTGCAAGAATGCCTCATTGACGTAATAGTCACATGATACTACGTTTTTTCGTTTTGCGTAATGCAGTTTTAGGTCTGTGAACATTTAAAGCAAGTTGCCAATCTTTGTAAAACTCTGAGGTCTTGTCAAGATCTGACTGAATACGAGTATTTCCTTTTAGACGCAACTCCACTGTAGAAAACTGCATCGGTCGCAAAAAGTCTGATGTTACCATTGATGTTGCCTGCAATGTTCAACCCAAACAGCAGGGATCCAAACACACTTCCTACAGAACACCTGACGTTATTTCTACGTCTGTCGATGAATCTCCATCCAAGTTAACATGCTGCCTCCTCCCTACCAAAAAATCTTCAAAGCTGACACAAATTTCGCATGATGTCCCGTACGATCAGACTTCTGATAATAAGAGAACCGAGTCAAATACATCCCGGAAATAAAAAAATAGCGCTTATACTTGGCTGTCTCGATCCAAAATTTTCAGTAGATCACATGAGAAATAAGCGAGTTGGGTTTAACATGATCAGTAAGTTGTTATTTGGGATGGAGAAGGTTTTGAGCTCAGAATATGTTGTAAAATTCTACAAAAAATAGGTGTCTCGGATATTAAAGGGTAATTTTGTGGATTACTTCTACCAACAATCTGGAAAATAGGTGTGAAATGTTCAAATGACTCTAAGCAATATGGGACTTAACATCTGAGGTCATCAGTCCCCTAGACTTAACTACTTTAACCTAACTAATCTAAGGACATCACACACATCCATTCCCGAGGCAGGATTCGAACCTGCGACAGCAGCAGCAGCAGCAGCGCGATTCCGGACTGAAGCGCCTAGAACCGCTCGACCACGGTGTGAAATGTGTTTTCTTTCAGCTAGTGGGTACGCTTTTCTGTTCGAAGGATCTACGATAGATTTTAGTCGTAACAGGGCCTCACTCAACCTCAAACTCGGTCAGATGAATTCCATAGGGCCATGGAGCTTTGTTCAGTTTTAACAATTTCAGCTCATTCACAACACCAGCGCCACTGAGAGTTATTTCACGCAGCTTTTCAGTGGTATGAAGATTAAATTGCGGTAATTCTCCTTGGTTTTTCTTGGTAAAATGATCTTCAATGGATTATTCCTCCTCCTCCTCCTCCTCCTCCTCCTCCTGATCCTCCTCTTCCCCCCCCCCCCCCCCTGCTACTACTACTACTATTTTCGTGGCAAGTAAATAAAAACACCTACAGCCGTCCTTATGATTTTATTTTATTTTGTCGCTACCAGTTTCAACGCTTCATTGCGCCATCTTCAGGCTGTTTTTGACGTGATACATGTTGATACGCTCCCTATGCATACTACGTCTGTTGCCAGCATTACTGGATACGCAGAAAATATGTCAGCAGTTGATAGTTGGAGTGCTGACACGTTATCTGCGTATCAAGTAATGCTGGCAACAGTTGTGGTATGCATGTGGAGCGTATCAACTTGCATCGCATCAAAAACAGCCTGAAGATGACGCACTGAAGCGTTAAACTGGTAGCGACAAAATAAAAACATAAGGACGGCTGTAGGTGTTTTTATTTACTTGCCACGATAGTAAGCGACCGTGGTCCCAGAGACCTCCTGCTAAAAGGATGGACATACAAAACTATTATTATTTTGTCCTCCCTGGCCACCTATTCTTTTGCCTTTCCTCACTTTCCTGCAGCAGTCACCACAATTTGCTCCGACGGCCAGGTCATTTACTTCATCTGTCGATTTAAGCCATAGCTGGCAATGTAGTCAGTGCCTTCCCTATAAAGCTCATGATTTACTTCAAGCAACTGTAATGACGTTTTCCAAAAGTACCACTGTCGTCACTTCTCGTACAACTCTATCACTCTCCACCTGTAGTGACCTCGATGATGGTGGACGGTCTGCCCGAAACATACTTCACGTCCACCGTACTTTCCTTTTGCAGAACCAACTGCGACGCGTAAGCTTGCAACTCCTAGCAGAGTTACCACCGACAAAAAAATAAAAACTTTGCGAACCAGCCGTCTACACTCATTTGGAGGCGCCTCGTACACATCTGAAAACAGCGTCTGGTGAACCGCCTCTCTGTGGTGGGGGTGAGGGAGCGGATTTGTGTGCGTGAACCGCCGGCGCGGATATATTTAAGAGGGTGTCCTGAGGATGGCGCGCCTCTGCCATACAGAAACGACGCATTAGGCCGGGCTGCCTTAATACCTCTCAGGCGTGCTGCCTGTCTCCCCACTCCCAACCTCTGCTCTCTGCTCCCCCCATCTCCCTTCCCCCTCCCACCCGCACCTCACTTCTAACCACCCCCACACGCCACGTACAGCAGGCCCGTGTCTCACCCCTCCCACTTCCAGCGCTGTGAGCAAACCACCTCATTCCAAGTTTGTGCGAAGTTCGCGACCCACGCCTGTGCGCAAGGAGCCACGGACGTGTCGGGTTTTCATTTGTTACCATAGCTACAGCCTCCACCACACACACAGGGAGGCGAAAGTCGCCACCGAGCACTCATGTACAGTGCGTAGCTACAACACGCTGAATTCTTACCGAAATCTGAGTCATCATAAAAGGCGGAGGAGGTGAAAGGGGAGCAGTAGTTGAGAAGCGACTGAGAGACGCCTATAGCCTATCCAATAGTTTTGTTTACACTACTGGCCATTAAAATCGCTACACAACGAAGATGACGTGCTATAGACGCGCAATTTAGCCGTCAGGAAGAAGATGCTGTGATATGCAAGTAATTAGCTTTTCAGAGCATTCACACACGGTGGCGCCACCTACAACGTCATGAGGAAACTTTCCAACCGATTTCTCAAACACAAACAGCAGTTGACCGGCGTTGCCTGGTGAAACGTTGCTGTGATGCCTCGTGTAAGGAGGAGAAATGCGTACCATAACGTTTCCGACTTTGATAAAGGTCGGATTGTAGCCTATCGCGATTGCGGTTTATCGTATCGCGACATTGCTGCTCGCGTTGGTCGAGGTCCACTGACTGTCAACAGAATATGGAATCGGTGGGTTCAGGAGGGTAATACGGAACGCCGTGCTGGATCGCAACGGCCTCGCATCACTAGCAGTCGACATGACAGACATCTTATACGCATGGCTGTAACGGATCGTGCAGCCACGTCTGAATCCCTGAGTCAACAGATGGGGACGTTTGAAAGACAACAACCATCTGCATGAACAGTTCGACGACGTTTACAGCAGCATGGACTATGAGCTCGGAGACCACGGCTGCGGTTACTCTTGACGCCACATCACAGACAGGAGCACCTGCGGTGGCGTACTCGACGACGAACCTAGGTGCACGAATGGCAAAACGTCATTTTTTCGGATGAATTTTGTTCTGTTTACAGCATCATGATGGTCACATCCATGTTTGGCGACATCGCAGTGCACGCACATTGGAAGCGTGTATTCGTCATTGCCATAATGGCGTGTCACCCGGCGTGATGGTATGGGGTGCCAATGGTTACACATCTCGGTCACCTCTTGTTCGCATTGAAGGTACTTTGAACAGTGGACGTTACATTTCAGATGTGTTACGACCCATGGCTCTACCCTTCATTCGATCCCTGCGAAACCCTACATTTCAGCAGGATAATGCACGACCGCGTGTTGCAGGTCCTGTACCGGCCTTTCTGGATACAGAAAATGTTCGACTGCTGCCCTGGGCAGCACATTCTCCAGATCTCTCACCAATTGAAAACGTTTGGTCAATGGTGGCCGAGCTACTGGCTCGTCACAATACGCCAGTCACTACTCTTGATGAACTGTGGTATCGTGTTGAAACTGCATGGGCACCTGTACCTGTACGCGCCATCAAAGCTCTGTTTGACTCAATGCCCAGGCTTATCAAGGCCGTTATTACGGCCAGAGGTGGTTGTTCTGGGTACTGATTTCTCAGGATCTATGCACCCAAATTGCCTGAAAATGTAATCACATGTCACATCTAGTATAATATATTTTTTTCCAATGAATATCCGTTTATCGTCTGCATTTCTTCTTGGCGTAGCAATTTTAATGGCCAGTTGTATACAAGATGTACAGTTTTCCTTCCGCCGTTTGCCGATAGGTGGCGACAATACTAAGTAGCTGTCGAAAGAAACAGATCGCAGACGTCAGGCAGTTAGCTTGGACCTCGGTCAACAAAATCCCATTCAAAGATAAGTCGATTTGTGTCTGCTTCACAAAGTTGTTCCTGATTGAAAATGTCAGTTTACGAGCCTAATTCTCGTCATTTGCGGGAGTGGTGACTGTTTTGTTTCAATATGAAGAAAACAGCGGCTGACTCCCATTGAATGCCCTCAAATAAGTATGGTAAGGACGCTTTTAGTGGAAGAATGTGTCGTGAATGGTTTCAACGCTTCAAGAACGGTGATTTTAACGTCGTAGACCGGCATAGTGGTGGAAGGGAGAATGTTTTCGGAGATGCAGAACTGGAGACACTGCTGAGTGAGTAGTCGCGTCAAACTCAAAAATAATTGGTACGATTAGTGGGAGTGACAGAGCAAGCCATTTCAAAACGTCTAGAGGCTATGGGAATGATTCAGAAAGAAGGAACTTGGGTCCCATGTGAGCTGAAACCAAGAGACGTTGAACGGCGTTTGTGTGTTTCAGAACAGTTGCTTCAGAGGCAAAAACGGAAGGGATTTCTGCATCGCATTGCGGTCGTGGACGAAAAATGGGCTCATTAAGATAACCCTAAACGCAATAAAATCATAGGAATATCCATGCCATGCTTCCACGTCGACGGCCAAGCCGAATATTCACGGCTCCAAGATCATGCTCTGCATTTGGTGGGACCAGCTCGGCGTCGTGAACTATGAGGTGTTAAAACCAAGTGAAACAATCACAGGTGCTCGTTATCGAACACAATTGTGTTTGAGCAGAGCATTAAAAGACAAATGGCAGCAGTACAGCGAGAGGCACGATAAAGTGATTTTGCAGCACGACAGCGCTCGACTCCACGTTGCAAAAGAAGTCGAAACCTACCTGGAAACGTTAGAATGGGAAGTTCTACCCCACCCGCCGTATTCTCCAGACATTGCTCCCTCTGACTAACACCTGTTTATATCCAATGGCGCACGGCCGGGCTGACCAAGACTTCCGATCTCATTAAGTAGTCACAAATTGGATCGATTTGTGGATCGCTTCAAAAGATGAATAATTTTTTTAACGTGGGATCCGTACACTGTCCGAAAGATGAGAGAAAGTAGTGGCCAGAGGTGGAAAATATTTTGAATGATACATGTGTAACCAATTTGTTTCATTAAAGCCTCAAATCTTGGAGAAAAAACGGCGGAAGCAAAGTTGCATATCTTGTAATTTAAATTTTTCAACGTGTTTGAGCATCAGCAACAGCGCAGTCCACGTACGAACTTGATAGGAGACTAAAGGAAAAAGTTTATTAATCCAATACGAAGGTTTCGCCAAATATACAGGGTTTCCATGAAGTCCCTTTACAACTTCAAAATTTTACTACAACGTCAGTTTTTGAAATATTTTAATAACATTTCCTTTATTGTAATCAGTGTTTATAAAAGTTTTTTGACGGTGTTTAATAGACCTCTGCATGGGCGCATTTAGTTGCACGAAGCACTTCAAGGCGGTACTCGATTTCTTGCCATGTTCGCTGTAGCATAGCGTAATCAATGGTGGCAATGGCATTACGAATCCTTTGCTTCAAGTCATCAATGTTCCGTATCTGTATTTGATACACCATATCTTTTACATACCCCCACAAAAAAAGTTCATGGGAGTGATATCTGGCGAACGCGGTGGCCAAGGAACTGGCCCATCCCTCCCAATCCATCTGGCTGGAAATGTTTAATTGAGGAACCGACAAGCATGCGGTGGTGCACCATCTTACGGGAAAATGATAGTTGGTTGTAAGTCGATCAGTTGTGGTGATACATATTCGGCCAGAAGGTCCAGGTAAACATTTGCAGTAATTGTTGGCTCACTGAAGAATAATGGACCAATTATTCTCTTGCACATGATTCCACACCACACATCCACTTTAGGACTATCCCGGTGAAGCTCCCTAGTCACATGGAGGTGTTCAGATCCCCAGATTCTCACACTGTGTCCGTTTAATGTCCCAGTAACATGAAAAGTTGCCTCGTCACTGAAACAAACTCGCTAGAGAAATGCTTCATCCTCCGAAAGGCGTTCCAGCATGTTGAGTGCAAACTCTGTCCGTTTTGTCTTGTCATTTGGCTCAAGTGTCAGTAACAGCTGCACGTTGTAAGCGTACAACCGTAAGTTCTTGTGGAGGACCTTATGCACAGCTCAACGTGGTAGTTTCAACTGTCTGGTAGGAGTGCGGATGGACTTCGTAGGTGAACAAGTGAAGACGTTTAACACGCGATCGATGTTTTCCTCGGATGTTCTTGGTCGCCCGCTGCCCCCTTTATCCAACAGTGTCCGTGTCACAGGAAATTTTTTGTTCGATGCACGGATTGAAGGGCGCGATGGTGGATCTTTTCCAAACTTCGTTCTGAAGTTACGTTGAGTCTGAACATCTGATTCTGTCTCAATAAACCACGACACACGTTGTGCCTTCTCTTGAGGAGTTGCCACTTTATGGAGGTTCAGTTCCTTTCATCAACAGAGTATTTGAAACACAAGATTTTAGTATATATAGTAACTTTACTAAACAGTGATTATAACAAAAGAAATTTTGTTAAAAGTTTTCAAAAACTGCCGTTGTAATAAAATTTTGTCCACCCCCGGTAGCTCAGTGGTCAGCGCGATAGAATGTCAATCCTAAAAGCTCGGGTTCGATTCCCGGCTGGGTCGGAGATTTTCTCCGCTCAGGGACTGGGTGTTGTATTGCCCTGATCATCATCATCATCATTTCATCCCCGTCGACGCGCAAGTCGCCGAAGTGGCGTCAAATCTAAAGACTTACACCCGGCGAACGGTCTACCCGACGGGAGTCCCTAGTCACACGACATTTTTATTTAATAAAATTTTGAGGTTGTAAATGGACTTAATGGACACACTGTGATTTTGCCTTGTTGAAAAGGAAACTGGACTCATAATATCATATATTGACTTAAACGGATGTTGAAGCCGTAAGGATCTTGTTTAGTACAATGTGCGTGTCACCTACAAACATCAAAAATTAAAATGCTTTACTGAATGTAGGAGCCCAATACTGTACGGCTTTGTCGTAAAACTGTAGAATCAAACACATGTGACAATACATACAAGGCTTGTTACACGAGCCGAAACATGTCACTTTAAAAAAAAAACATGCGAACCACTGGCTCCATCAAATATTTAATGTGGCAAGTGGAAGGCTAGTTACTTGAGGCGGCTCATGTCACTAGCCTTGTATGTTTCATGCTAAATGTCTGATGGAGCCATTGTCACGCATGTAGGATATTACAGTTTAACTACAAAGCCCTACAGTATTGGGCTGCTATATTCGGTCATGGATTTTAACTGTTGATATTTGTGGGGGACGTGCACACTGTACGAAACGAGATCCTTACGGCTTCAAAATCCGTTTATATCAATACGCGATTTTACGACACCATTTTCCTTCTGGAAAAGACAAATTTATGTTTGTCGCAACCATGATAAAAGATTAAAAAACTCAAGTCTGCGACTGGTCGGCTGTTTTTTTCAACGCTATCAAGTTATTTTAATGCACACATTCAGCAAGCTGTGTGGCGCAGACGCCGTTGAGGCATGGATCCAAGTTGTTAACAAGGCACTGTGCAAGCTGGCGGAGGCTCCATAATGGTGCAGGTGTGTTTACATGGAATGGACTGGGTCGTCTGGTCCAACTGAACCGATCATTGGCGCAATGGTTATGTTCGACTACTTGGAGACCATTTTCAACCATTTGTGAACTTAATGATGCCAAACGACGATCGAATTTTTATGGATGATAATGTGCCATTGTCACGGAGACACAAATGTTCGCGATTGGTCTGAAGAACATTTTGGACAATACGAACGAATGATTTGGCCACCCATATCGCCCGATATTAATCCCACCGAAGGTTTATAGGATATAGCCTAGATGTCAGTACGCGCACAAAATACGGTACCGTCAACAGTTTTGCAAGGCTCAATATTTCTGCAGAGGGACTTCTAACGAGTGTTGAGTCCATGCCGCGTCCAGTTGCAAAAGGAGTTACGACCCGATATTAGGAGGTACCCCATGACTTGTCACCTCAGTGTATACAATTACTTGGAACGTAAGCAGAAACAGCTCCAAAAATTTCGTCGACTTTCGCTGAAGGCCGAATATCAACAGAACAATTTAACGGCTTAAGACCTAGGAAGAAGAGCTTTCAATTTGAAAAGACTGAATGCCTTATCTTAAAATATTTCATGTAAAACTCGGCTGAAGACCACACGGAATACTTCACACTAAAAAGGAAATCACTGAATCAGAAGGCAGCCTAACCGAAATTCAGTCAAAGAACCAACCAACAGAATCAGTTCTGCTCCACCCGACCAGCAAAACGACGACAAGATGTCAATAGCACAACGTTCTAGATACTGGTGTTCAATCCAGCCAAGTCAGAATAAACGCCTAAAACTACCAACAACACCTCAGCTATCGAACTACACGCCGTGGTGGACAGCATCAACACGACGAGGAAAATAAACTGCAGAAAAATGTCAAATGTGTGTGAAATCTTATGAGACGTAACTGCTAAGGTCATCAGTCCCTAAGCTTACACACTACTTAACCTAAATTATCCTAAGGACAAACACACACACCCATGCCCGAAGGAGGACTCGAACCTCCGCCGGGACCAGCCTCACAGTCCATGACTGCAGCGCCCTAGACCGCTCGGCTAATCCCGCGTGGCCCAGTATTTCCATTCCAGTGGAATACGTAATTAAAATTTACTCATTACGCGTGTTGATTGTCGGTTCTTCCACTACCTAGAGGCCATTCCTACAGATGAAGTACATGATGGCTATTGGGAATATGTAAATTTACTAGAAACGTTTCCTTTGAGATCGCAATATAGAGCTGCTGTGAATGCCCTAGGCCGCGCGGCTACACTGCCGAAAACTACGTCAACGACCAGGGCAGGTCACCGGAACGTCAACGGCCACAAGGCAGAAGATACCGCTGGTACACTTCATTAATGAAGGAAGGAATTAAATTAAGTTAAACACCACACAGGAAGACGGCTGCAATTCTAGCCGACTTCAACGCACACACGTTGTTGCTGGAGGGAATCCCCCAGAAAGCGACAACCAGGAACAAACGAAGAGATGTGATAGCAGTTGAGGCTTGACAGTAGGTTAAGTGAGCACTCAACTTTAGTGTCCAGGATCGGTGGGCGTAGAACTTCGTAACCCTCGCAAGAAGCGCCTCACAACTCAGGCTCCAGCCTGACTACGCGTCAGGGAGACTTCCTCGCTGCTCTGCCCCAACCGACCACACACACCACAGCCGAAAAATATATCCGCCACACCAAAGATAGAACAGCAGTACTAGTATCGATAGACGCTGCTGCTGCCACTCACGGAGAGAAGACAGCAGCGTTATGGCGGTAACCGAAGAAGAAATAAGACACCACTGGACTGCAACCAATGATAAAAAATAAGGCATGACGCGAGCCAGCCACAGCTCACGTATCCCTTTACTTGTTTAAAGACTAGCCACATATTCACTTCGTTTAACTGTTTTACTGGCAGTGACTCCTAATACATCAAGTATTTGTAGCAGTTTTAGTATTTCGTGAACTGCATTTGCCAGAGCTGGCAATTTTACAGACTGCTGAGCGAAGCGGACGGAAGGACACTATTTACGCAGGTTGTAGAAAAAGTAACATCAGGTGGGATAGCATTCGTCGAAGGTTATTGTGTGCAGATAGAAGACTAAGGAAGGGGGCTGAAGGGGGGATGGTGTACTGTGGAGACAATATGCAACCGGCGGTGACGCAGCATTCCTCTGGTGGAGCGCAGCCCCTAGCATCCCTAGACAGGAGCTGGCGAAAGTCTAGGTGGCCGCATCGTCGCATGTCCTAGAAAATTCTATAAAGAACAGTTACGTGTCTCAGATAGCTGGTTACAACAGGGTTCGTGCAGAAGCTCAGCGAGAGCACGGCACCAGTTTGTCAATAGGAAGACAATGCACCGCTGGGCAGCGTGGCCTCCGTGAAAGCAACGTGGAGAGATGGGAAGCCATCTACGACGCTACGCCGTCGACAAAACACGCCACGGGAGGAGGAAGATTCCATGAAGTGGAAGTTCGCGGCATCCTGGTCCCAAATAACTGTAACGGGGCTCTCGTAAAAATAGCAGGCAGTAATCGTAGGTGCTGTTTTGTTGAATCGTGGGGTTCTTCGAGTCACCGACAGCCCGAAGCCAAAACAATTTCTTTCAATTAGCTTAAGGGGGGGGGTAGGACGTTAAACGGGCCGACTTTGAGCAGGAAAGGCACCACAGGACATATTTTCTACTGTCTATACTTCTACAAATAAATTCATAAAACTTTGTCAGCATGACCAGGAAGGATTCAGGATTCACACTCATAGCAGTGGAAGTGCAGAAACATAACAAAATAAATTTTTTTAGATACGAAATTTCATCATTTTTTTCACTTACTGTTGGCTGCATTTGTTGCTATAGCTACATTTTTCTTCACAAGTAAGAGATATTCTTTGATGAATTTTGCACAGCATACAAACCATACTTACAGGTGTATGAAACTCTAGAATTTTCCAGATATATTAAAAACTGTGGTAAAAATTGAGATAATAAACTACAAAAATTGATTTTTTTCTAAACATAAAGTTTAAAACGTAACAGCTCTTTCATTTTTTCATAAATTAAGTAGATTCTAGAGTTTCAGACACCTGTAAGTATGGTTTGTATGCTGTGTAAAATTCATCGAACAGTCTCTCTTACTCATGAAGAAAAGTGTACCTATAGCAAGAAATGCAGCCAATAGTAAGTGAAAAAATGATGAATTTTCACATGTAAAAAAAATTATTTTGTTATGTTTTCGAACTTCCGCTGCTACGAGTGTGAATCCTGAATCCTTCCTGGTGATACTGACAAAGTTTTATGAATTTATTTGTGAAAGTATAGGCAGTGGAAATTAAAATATCCTGTGCTGCCTCTCCTGCTCCATGTCGGCCCGTTTGAAGTCCTACCCCCTTTAAGTATCGAAGCTCTCTAGGCGCGAAATTACGGGAGTTTCATTGGACAGATCGCTCTGATGTACTACTTTTTTGACAATATTTGAGAATTTGGAGAAGCTCTCCAGCCGGATTTTCGGGCAGTTTTTCTTCTTATCGTATGGAAAGACACTCCTGCGAAACCTATTCTTGTCACTGAATAACTGCTTGCAAGATTTTGTTTAGATTGGTTCACCGAGAGGTGAATATTATACTATAGTATATATATATATATATATATATATATATATATATATATATATATATACTAGTATAATATTATAATATAATGTATTTGTCCAATGAATAACCGTTTATCGTCTGCATTTCTTCTTGGTGTAGCGATTTTAATGGCCAATAGTGTAATATAATTTATCGTAGCTTTGACATTCTTTATGAAGGTATCTTAGCTGGCCACGAAATTAAATTCTTGTGTCACTATTCGACTACCCTTTTGAAGTCTGTAGGGGTCATAATATAGCGTCCGTAAAATATCCCTGTGTAACACCTAATAATGAACAGTCTTCATTTGGTGTCTGTGGGGACGGATCTCCGACTGAAAATTGAGGGAAAATGGCATTATGAACATGTGTCTGGCAATGCATCGTTGCCACGGCAAACGGCGCTGACGAATGGAAGTGCCTTTGACCGAGCGCCGTCTCTTCCACGTGTGTTGCAGGCTGTGTAATTGACGCAGAGTACTGTATGGAGCAGGGTGGTTTGGTATTCATGTCGGGAACAAGCCGAGATAGTGTTTGCGTACTGTCAAGCAGACGGGAAAGATCGACCTACCCGGTCATACCTGGCACATAATACATATCTTAAATTTAGTCTTATTTACTTTGTAGGATGTGACTACTGTTTTACATAATGCTATTCCTGATTTTTTGTTTTAAGTAGAAATATATTCCAGTACTAGCTTAGGTCCGCCGCATCGCTCGAGTGGACTATATGGCCTGCAGAGGTTTCTTTTATTTAATCGAGTTGTTACGTTGTTCACAAATTGCAACGCCTTCTAACCTTTTCACGCTAAAGAAGGCCTTATAAGCATTGTCGTTTCCGAAAGTTGTTCTCATCAAAACGCGATTCTGGTAGCTCGAATTCTAAGTTTCTGTTAACCATTCCTTTTGCATTCTTGCGGAAATATTTGCGCAGCAGCTGTCATCCCCTAACAAATCTCTCTTTATATCTAACCCAAAACTGAAATACCAGTTTTCAAAAATTTTGCTTTAATTCCTTTTCTTTATGTAACGAGATATTTCCTCGAAAATTTTCGTGTCTTGTTGCAGTCCCTCAGGGTTTGAATTTACACGAAAACTGAAATATATTTTTTTATTATTTCTAACCGAGAAGTCCTATGCCAATTATCACAGAGGTATCCTTTGGTAGTTCTTTAGTGATTATTTCCAAAAGATCTTTCACCCATAATTTTACCTCCTTACTTGTTGATTTCCCAAAATGCTGAAACACTTGTTTTTAATTTTGTGATTGAGAAGCCTAATACCAGTTTTCCCAGATCTAGCTTCAAAATGCCCTTACAATCGACATACTAACAAAAAAGATTTTTATCCCGTATTTCACTCCCTCAGCAGGGGAATTTCGGACATTTCCTCCTCAAACGATGTCTACGATGTAAGATCCACACCCTCTCCGAATTTCTATCCTTATCAAAAATAGTTCAAATGGCTCTGAGCACTATGGGACTTACCTTCTGAGGTCATCAGTCCCCTAGAACTTAGAACTGCTTAAACCTATCTAACCTAAGGACATCACACACATACACGCCCGAGGCAGGATTCGAACCTGCGACCGAGAGGTCGCGCGGTTCCAGACTGTAGCGCCTAGAACCGCTCGGCCACACCGGCCGGCTCTATCCTTATCGGTTTGGGCTGACCCATGATGAGTCAGTGAATCTGTCCGACCCTACTTAACCCCCTTAAGGGTTGAAATTCGATAAACAGTGGAACACGTATTTTTTCATCTCATCTATTTTTAAAGATTTAGGCTTAAAAAGAAAGTATTTTTATAAAACCTTTCAGTTCCTATGGGCTTGAATTTCCAGAAACTGTAACATGCATTTGTTTTATTTCTAATAGAGAAGGCAAACAAATTTTCATAGAGATAGCATAAAATGCTTCAGTAATAAAGTATTTTCATAAGAAATCTCATCCCCTATTTCACCTTCATAGGGATTTAGTTTCCAAAAACACGAACAACTTTTTTTTTGTGAACCCGGAAGTCAAATACCAATGTTCGTAGGTTTAGCTCCAGAAATACTTTAGTACTATTTTAATAATGATGTATTCTCAAAGAGAAAGCTTTCCCCACTATTTCACCCCCTTAGGGCTAAATTTCCAAAAATCCTGAAACACATTTCTTTGTATCTTACCGAGAAATCAAATATCAATTTTCGTAGTTGTAGCTTCAATATTGCCTTAACAGCAACATTTTCAGAAACCTCCATCCTCTTTCTCAGCCCCTTAGGGTTGGAATTTCGAAAAATCCCTTCTTAAACGACGCCCACAGTATAAGATCGACACCTTATTCAAGTTTCAAATTTCTATCCTTAGCGATTTGGGCTGGGCCATGATGAGTCAGTCAGTGTTTTAGAACATAGGCTTTGATATGATACACAAAATTAAACGTTTAACGGCTTATTTCACAGGCTAAAATAAATAAACAGTAGCCAAAATAAATAAACAGTAGCCAAAATAAGTTGACAGTTTCTTTTATTCATATACCAGATCTAATGGTGGTGAATGCTCGGTTTCTTTAGAGAAGAGATTCACTGCCATGTGGAAGGCATTGGAAGAAGTCCATTTGCGTACGTGTACTACTTGTGAGGAATGAAAGCAAGAAAGCACGGTAGACCTCGAAGTACGTAATTGCACTTAGAGCGCCAGTACCGGAAAGAACCGCTGCACTGCCTGAAAAAGACCTGCGACAGGATGGCATAGCACAATGTGACTATTATGGATAGGGAAGGAAGCTGCAAGTCTCCATCATGCGGTGAAATCGCCTGAGTGAAGCGTGCGAACCGAATGATGCAGCTCTGTTTCAATGCAAATAAGAACTGTTTCTTGAACTTCCACACTGGTTATGAGTAGGACAAAAAATTTTATGAAAAACTGTGCACAAAATTAAGAAAAAGAAAATTTTTCACCTGAAACTATTCGTTGGTATGTTTAGTATCACTTTTGAACGTTTCTTAAAACAGATTATACATCTATGTAAATAATAATATTGTGAGTCCACCAGGAAGCACGTTGTCACACGCGTTGCGTGGCCACATGACAATAAGTGTTAAGTATTGAGCAAGGGAAAATTAAATAAAAATTCATGTTTGGTAGTGTTACATAATGATTTGTCTATCAGGTGCTAACTGCAGATATTTTTGATTGACTTTGGTCTCCTAAGATACGTCGTGCAAAATAGTGTTAATGAATAACGTTCATTTTGCCACTGTCTCGCAGGTTGTCCAACATTACTGTTCTGTTAGGTGATGAGTAGTCTCATCTCCAGGCTCGTCCACTGTCCATTACTGCTGACGTGCAGACAGTGAATGTAAGAACTTGGGTGCGGCACACAGGCCGGCAACTGTAACAGGTGGCTGTGACATCACTGCCATATGTCGAGAAAAACGTCTGTCCACGAATCAGCGCGAGCTCGGAAGGCATCGCTCGCCTTGTTGGTCTTCCTTCATCGTTACCGAGTACGCCGATTGCGAAACTTAGCATTAGAGGCAAACTACTCATTTCATACTTCTCCTTGAACAGTGCTGCCGCCTGCTGAGTAATGGTCAGACTAGTGTAATACGCAACGTCATTGCGGTCACTGAGTGACGGGCATAGGTAGTTCCGTCACTTTTTAGTGAAAGCTTTTCTGATTTTCAATTGTTTGACGTAAGACAAGTTATCTTCTTTGTTTTCGGCCTCTTTCTCCGCAGTCGCTGTTACACAGTGTATGGTAAATACTCTCATGCTCATAAATTAAGGATAATTGCAGAATGTGGGGCCACACAACGTGGCACTACACAAAACTGGCTCTAATAGCATAGGCACGTAGGGAACACTCGCGACACAGATCTGTAATTCCATGGTATTGGTGGTAAGTTGAGAAAACCGTCCCGAAACACATTTGCTACAAGACACCACGGTTTCCTACAATGTACACCAACATCAATACGGGATATGATCACCATGCACACGTACACAGCCCGCACAACGGGTTGGCATACTCTCGGTCAGGTGGTCGAGCAGCTGCTGAGGTATAGCCTCCCATTCTTGCACCAGTGCCTGTCGGAGCTCCTGAAGTGTTGTAGGGGTTTGAAAACGGGCAGCGATACGTCGACCGAGAGCATCCCAGACGTGCTCGGTGGGGTTTAGGTCTGTAGAACAGGCAGGCCACTCCATTCGCCTGATATCTTCAGTTTCAAGGTACTCCTCCACGATGGCAGCTCGGTGGGGTTGTGCGTTATCACCCATCAGGAAGAAGGTGGGACCCACTGCACCCCTGAAAAGGGAGACATACTGGTGCAAAATGACGTCCCGATACACCTGACCTGTTACATTTCCCCTGTCAAAGACATGCAGGGGTGCATGTGCACCAATCATAATCCCACTCCACACCATCAAACCACGACCTCCATACAGGCCCCTTTCATGGACATTAAGGGGTTGGTATCTGGTTCCTGGTTCACGCTAGATGAAAGCCCGGCGAGAATCAATGTTCAGTCTATACCTCGGCTCGTCCGTGAACATAACCTGGAACCTTTGTTCCAATGATCATGTATTGTCTACTTGACTCTAGGCTTTACGGGCTCTCCTGTGACCAGGGTCAGTTGAATGCACCTTTCAGATCTCTGGGCAAATAAACCATGTCCGTTCAGTCGTCTGTAGACTGTGTGTCTGGTGAAATCTGTTCCAGTGGCTGCGGTAAGTTCCCGATCAAGACTACCTGCAGAACTCCGTGGCTGTCTGCGGGTACTGGTGGTGAAATATCGGTCTTCTTGTGGTGTTGTACACTGTGGACGTCCCGTACTGTAGCGCCTGGACACGTTTCCTGTCTGCTGGAATCGCTGCCATGATCTTGAGATCACACTTTGTGGCACACGGAGGACCCGTGCTACGACATGCTGTGTTTGACCAGCCTCTAGTCGCCCTAGTATTCTACCCCTCATAACATCAATATGATCAATATGTGATCTTTGAACCATTTTCAACTCATTGTCACCATTAGCACATCTGAAAACGTCTGCACACTTACTCGCTGCACCGTACTCTGACATCCACCAACACACCTCTGCGTATGTGGACTGCTGCCAGCGCCACCGTGCGACGACCGCAAGTCAAATGCACCGCATGGTCATACCCCGAGGTGGTTTAAACCCGCACCAGAGCGTTGTTTCACCATGTATCAGCGATATCCTTAATTCATGAGCATGATTGTAGTTAATACAGTCTTTTGCGATTGTAATGAAAATCTTATTAAGGCTAAGCGCTTTTCGTTTTATTTTAAAGCACCTTCACTGGTCATTGTAACAATACGGTTTTTCTTACAGGGTCATGAAAAATTCTCATATTTTATCTTACGACTACAAGAAAAATTGGCCAGGTGGAGTTAGGCTCTCGCTCTGAGGATTCCATACAGCTTAGTTACGTAAATAGACAGTTCACCCATCCTGGGAATAAAAAATCTCTACGAATTTTTCTTGCTATCGATGTCGATACTGGCAAATTATTGGTCCCAGGTATTCCAAGACCGAATCAAAATCTCTGCAATAGTTCCTCAGACTAGCTCGAACATACAGATAGAAGCGAGCACGCGACTTCAGTTTGTATTTGTAAGGAGAGAAGATTTAATAAAATATTTTTAGTTACTTACTGAAACACGACTGCAACTCTGATTTTATGTTTGCATTCAGTAATGTTCGTCTATTATGATCTTCACGTAGGACGAATGCAATGTGTGTACAAATGGCAAGAAGATTTTATGTGATATAATTAAACTTTAACAAGTTACGAATTTCTTACATTACTTGTACACGAAACCGTGTTTCTTGCCGAATTTCATGATTCTAGGACAACGGGGAGGACCCCACAGATTATGAGTGATTTCGCGAGTTTCATAAGGGCCGAATCTTTTCATCACACCGACGTAGAAGTTTGAATTTTTTACGGCGCCAAGAGACCATAGACTTTAATATGTGACATAAATTTTAAGTTGATAGGCCACCCAATACCAGAGAAAAGGTCTCAACAGACAGACATATGTATAAAAAATGACAAGACTTATTTTCGTGTAATATTATTACAGAGTAACAGTTTTTGGATTCCTTCCTTTACTTGTAGCGTCAAATACTGCTTCTTGGCGTATTTCATGATTCTACGGTCCGCAGCTCGTGGCCGTGCGGTAGCGTTCTCGCTGCCCGCGCCCGGGTTTCCGGGTTCGATTCCCGGCGGGGTCAGGGATTTTCTCTGCCTCGTGATGACTGGGTGTTGTGTGATGTCCTTAGGTGAGTTAGGTTTAAGTAGTTCTCAGTTCTAGGGGACTGATGACCATAGATGTGAAGTCCCATAGTGCTCAGAGCCATTTGAACCATGATTCTAGGTCAACGGCAAGTATCCTTGTAGATATTTATGAATGAGTTTTTGAGTATCAAAACATTTGACATGAATAGCCGCATCTTTGATGGTTTAACTTAGCGGCAAGGGACTATAGACCATATGTGACAGAGAAAAAGTATCTCAACAGACGGACTGACAAAAAGACGATCCTATAAGCGTTCCTTCCGTTCTTACAAATTGAGGCGCAGAATCCTACTGAGTATTATATTATTATTATTATTATTATTATTATTAATCACTCGTTGTTTATCTGTTTCTCGACGTGTTTTTTAACGACTCTCTACACACATATGCTAAAATTTTGTACGGAGCAGTTTCGCTGACACACAAACATATTTGCTTATTTACGTCGCGTAGGTTTACCGGCCTCTCAGAGATGTAACAACCAGCGGGAACTTGTATGGCTGTGTGCAGTTTCGGCACGTGTGCAGCAAATCATCACCGAGTCATTTCCGCGGAACTGTTTGTTCAGTGGTGGTACGTTCGTAAGTAGTGGGTCAGGGTCTTCCATCATATCCGACAAGTATTAATTTATTTTGTCAAATATTACACGACTTACGTCATGTGAATATCCCTACCAGAGCTGTAAAGTAGGTCAACTGGTTCCTCTGGTGCTATGTAGCGAGCATAGTTTTTGTAATGGACTTTCGGGGCTGGATTTGGTGCGCCTGTGTCGACCCAGAATGTTTTCCTATCTGCGTGGGTGGAACAGTAGGGGAGAATAGGTGGTGGAGGGGAAGGGGAGGGGAGGGAGAGGGGTAGGAAGCAGGAAATTGCGGTCCAGAAAGAAACCCCTGAGAGCAATCGCAAGCCAACGACTGGGAGCCTTCTCAGCAGTCGAGAACAACTCCGGCAAAACTTGTCGACACGAACCGAGATCGCCCAGTGGTGTGGTACTGGCGGTGAGGGAAGTTGGAGGTGTGTGTGTGTGTGTGTGTGTGTGTGTGCGCGCGTTGGGGGGGGGAGGGAGGAAAGAGAGGGGAGCCTGTCATGCCTGGTTGTGTGGCGAGCGGTGTCGGTAATGGTGGCACCCCTGCCAGAGAACGTGGACGGGGGGGAGCCATAGCCCGCGGTTTATAAAATTCAATTAGAGCGGGGAATCCCGGGGATTTGGGGCGGACTCGCGCGCTCTGGCGGCAGATTGAGGAAGTTGGCCCGGCGCGCACCCTGCAGACCATCAGGGCCAACATTAGGACAGGGGGCGGGGGTGGGGATGGGTGGAAGGGGTGGGGGTGATGAGAACGGAATACGGGAAGATTGTGGGTCGGGGGGGGGGGGGGGGGGGGGTCGGCGAGCCGTGGGACGGCCGATGCTCTCCGCAAACTCTGCGACTACAAGCGAAAGGGTAGCTCGCGAAGGAGTCCGGTGGTGGAGGGGCTGTGTTTTGTCGACGAGGGCTGGAACTGCGTCAGTTGCCGGTGGGTTTAGCGCACATGTGTGCTGATAGGATGGGCGTTGCCGCAGACACGCGTTCTGCGGCCGTGTTTGCCGCTTCCCGCGCGGATTATTGCGGATTTGGCGATCGGTACAGGAGGCGTGGCGTAGCGTGGGATAGCGCTTTGAGGCGGGAGGGCAGTGGAAGGCACACACTGGCTGAAGTAGCGGCTGGACTATAGAGCACTGGTAGACAGCCGGCTGTAGGGACCACACCCCACAGCAGCAGGTAAGCAGACGGTAGGTAACATTCTAGGTCTTGTTTGAAGACTCATGTTTCTCTTGTAGAAAATCAGTAATTGATGGTTTACAGCAATATAAGTAGGAATACAAGTACAACCATGCACATACGCACCAAGTACAACTCAAAGAGTGGTTGGTTTGTACCTTGAAAGGAACGTGCAGCTCGGGACACGATTCATACTTTCAGGCGCAGGTGCAATAGCTACAAGAGTCTCGATCCCATCTCCATAAAAAACGAACACTTTGCTAGAACTACATATGACGGTAGTATCTGTTCCAGAAGGAACAATTACCGTGGATGACCATGCAGCTTTGCTAGAAATTATCATTTCATTTCTAGCAAAGCTGCATGGTCATCCACGGTAACTGTTCCTTCTGGAACAGATACTACCGTCATATGTAGTTAAAATATGGCTTCCCGGCCATTGACCTTCTTGTGCGAACGTTCACGCTATGCCCGAACTCGTACGGGACTTGGTAGATTAATCTGCCACGAGTAATGAGTATGATGGGCAAACATCTATTAGGCGCACTACGAATGTAGTGGTGTGGGACATGTTGGGAATGTGGATCTCACGGGGAGCGTGCAAGGGATAAGTCCATGCAGACGCACTATCCTCTGTGCCCGCGGTGGCTCAGTTGGATAGAGCGTCTGCCATGTAAGCAGGAGATCCCGGGTTCGAGTCCCGGTCGGGGCACACATTTTCAACATGTCCCCAATGAACTACATCAACGCCTGTTTGCAGCTAGGGTGTCCATTTAATTATCATTTCACTTTGCTAGAAGTGCTTTTCCTTTTTCATACACAAATTTTCACTTTTCTTAGCTTACTTTAGGAGAATAAAATAGTAGCGGCCTCTAAGCATACGGCCCGGCTATGCGTTACCGTCTCAGTTGTGCGACTGGATTCGTGATTTCGTGTCCGGAAGGTCTCAGTTTGTAGTAATTGACGGACAGTAATCTAGAGAAACAAAAGTGAAATCTGGCGTCCCTCAAGGTAGTGTTTTAGGTCCTCTGCTGTTCCTAATCTATATAAACGACTTCAGAGACATTGTGAGCAGGCGTCTCAAATTGTCTGCAGGATGATGATATCTGCCGTCTAGCAAAGTCATGAGAAGATTAGAACCAATTCCAGAGTGGTTCAGAGGCGATATCTCTATGGTGCGGAACGTGACAATTAGCGCTAAGTAACGTTGAGAGTGAGGTCATCCACGTGAGTACTAAAAGGAATTCATTAAATTTCGGTTGAACGATAAACCGCATAAATCTAAACACTATAAATTCCACAAAATACATAGGGGTCACAATCACACAGATAAAATTAAGGGTTAGGCGAATCCAAGACTGCGTGTTATTGGCAGAACACACAGAAAATGTGACAGATCTACCAAAGAGATTGCCTACGCTACTCTCGTCCATCCTCTTCTGGAGTACTACAGTGCGGAAGGAGGTCTTTACCAGATAAAATTGACTGTGTACATCGAGAAACTTCAAAAAAACGCTCCTCGTTTTGCCCTATCGAGAACAGGATAAGCGAGTTGGGGTGCCAGTCATTAAAGCAAAGGCTTCTTTTGTTGCGGCGAGATCTTTTCACGAAATAACAATCAACAACTTTGTCCTGCGAATGAGAAACTGTTCTGTTGCCGCCCACCTACATGAAGAGAAATAATGATCATAATGAAGTAAGAGAAATTAAAGCACGTACGGGGAACAGTTCGTATCTCCTGCCCGCTGTTGGTGAATGCAACCACAGAAAAAGCGTGAAAGTGGTTCGATGAACCACCTGCCAGGTACTTGAGAGTTAATTGCACGCAACTCATGTACCTGTAGATGTAGACACGTAGCTGTAAAATAGAACATCGAGTTTAGACAAGGCGAAAGAATTCTAAAAAATCAGAACGGTGGCTGAAGGCCTTATTGACCAGAAATTCTAGTTATTTGTCAGCTGAAGGCCCCACTAGCAACAACTCAAAAACCAATTTGACGGCTGAAGGCCTGGATAGCAAATTCTTAGGAAGCAATTAAACTTCTTCAAGAGATATTTAAAGAACTATCATCAACATATCTGTGTTAAGATATCTGTCTAATTAAAATTCCTTATCTAAGAAATTCACTCACAGCTAGAGGCCTTATTAACAAGAAATTCAAATTATTTGTCAGCTAAAGGCCCCAATAGTAATAATTCAAAGTTAATTTTTTTTAAAAGAAAACAATCATCACAATCTGACCAAATTGAGAAAGGAGTGGGCTCAGACTGTGCTCCAAGGATTGACCTGGGAAAGTCCTCAACTCTGTAAATGGTGAGACGGGCAGCCAAGAGTTGTATTCACGTAACCGGATGGCAACTCCAACTAGTGACAGTTTAAACGCAGACCAACACTCTAGCAAAATGTACCTAACATCTGATAACCAATACAGTGATGGAATAACCAAGGCAAGACGGAACCGGTGGACAGCAGTGCGTCTTCAGAATCCAGTATTTAGAAAAGCCAGAAGCAGAAGGAACCAGTACGACCAAAGTAGTCCAAGAGAAACAAAACATCCGAACCACAATCAAGGAGGCTGTCGAACTACAAGCCTTACTAGACAGCAGTAGCAAGGCGAGGAAAGGTATACTGCCACGAAAATATGCTAACCTCCGGTGCAGGTACTTGAGGCGTGAGCCGCCACTACGCAGAAAAATACCGCTGATTGAACTTCATCAATAAACACAAGGAATTTAATGGTTAACAATAAGAAGTGGAGTATGGATAATTAATTTCGCTAACTCCAAACACTCCACTCGCTGCTCTTCTTCTCAGTGACCCTGGGAGCAGCAACGCGCGAATGAATGGCGTGATCTCAAAGTAGGGGAGGTTTCACTACTGGTTTGATGTTCACTCAACTGAAACGTCCTGGGTCCAGTGGACAACGAGGTTGTGGCCCTCGCAACTACAGCCCCTCGATCCGGCAGTGCCTGCGTGTCTCCAGCAGTCCCGGCTTGTCCGCGCGCTGCCGGACTTCACTGCTGTTCCGTCCCTGGCAAACTCCCCGACACATTCTGACCCAAAAAACACTTGACAGCCTTTCAAAGATAGTACCATCTACTACATCTACATCTACATCCATACTCCGCAAGCCTCCTGACGGTGTGTGGCGGAGGGTACCCTGAGTACCTCTATCGGTTCTCCCTCCTATTCCAGTCTCGTACTGTTCGTGGAAAGAAGGATTGTGTGGGCTCTAATCTCTCTGATTTTATCCTCATTGTCTCTTCGCGAGACATACGTAGGAGGGAGCAATATACTGCTTGACTCTTCGGTGAAGGTATGTTCTCGAAACTTTAACAAAAGCCCGTACCGAGCTACTGAGCGTCTGTCCTGCAGAGATTTCCGCTGGAGTTCATCTATCATCTCCGTAACGCTTTCGCGATTACTAAATGATCCTGTAACGAAGCGGTCTGCTCTCCGTTGGATCTTCTCTATCTCTTCTATCAACCCTATCTGGCACGGATCCCACACTAGTGAGCAGTATTCAAGCAGTGGGCGAACAAGCGTACTGTAGCCTACTTCCTTTGTTTTCGGATTGCATTTCCTTAGGATTCTTCCAATGAATCTCAGTCTGGCATCTGCTTTACCGACGATCAACATTATATGATCATTCCATTTTAAATCACTCCTAATGCGTACTCCCAGATAATTTATGGAATTAACTGCTTGCAGTTGCTGACCTGCTATTTTGTAGGTAAATGATAAGGGATCTATCTTTCTATGTATTCGCAGCACATTGCATTTGTCTACGTTCAGATTTAATTGCACATTCCCTGCACCATGCGTCAATTCGCTGCAGATCCTCCTGCATTTCAGTACAATTTTCCATTGTTACAACCTCTCGATACACCACAGCATCATCTGCAAAAAGCCTCAGTGAACTTCCGATGTTATCCACAAGTTCATTTATGTATATTGTGAATAGCAACGGTTCTACGACACTCCCCTGCGGCACACCTAAAATCACTCTTACTTCGGAAGACTTCTCTCCATTGAGAATGACATGCTGCGTTCTGTTATCTAGGAACTCCTCAATCCAATCACACAATTGGTCTGATAGTCCATATGCTCTTACTTTGTGCATTAAACGACTGTTGGGAACTGTATCGAACGCCTTGCGGAAGCCAAGAAACACGGCATCTACCTGTGAACCCGTGTCTATGGACCTCTGAGTCTCGTATACGAATAGCGCGAGCTGGGTTTCACACGATCGTCCTTTTCGAAACCCATGCTGATTCCTACAGAGTAGATTTCTAGTCTCCAGAAAAGTCATTATACTCGAACATAATACGTGTTCCAAAATTCTACAACTGATCGACGTTAGAGATATGGGCCTATGGTTCTGCACATCTGTTCGATGTGCCTTCTTGAAAACGGGGATGACCTGTGCCCTTTTCCAATCCTTTGGAACGCTACGCTCTTCTAGAGACCTACGGTACACCGCTGCAAGAAGGGGGGCAAGTTCCTTCGCGTACTCTGTATAAAATCGAACTGGTATCCCATTAGGTCGAGCGGCCTTTCCTCTTTTGAGCGATTTTAATTGTTTCTCTATCCCTCTGTCGTCTATTTCGATATCTACCATTTTGTCGTCTGTGTGACAATCTAGAAAAGGAACTACAGTGCAGTCTTCCTCTGTGAAACAGCTTTGGAAAAAGACATTTAGTATTTCGGCCTTTAGTCTGTCATCCTCTGTTTCAGTACCATTTTGGTCACAGAGTGTCTGGACGTTTTGTTTTGACCCACCTACCGCTTTGACATAAGACCAAAATTTCTTAGGATTTTCTGCCAAGTCAGTACATAGAACTTTACTTTCGAATTCATTGAACGCCTCTCGCATAGCCCTCCTCACACTACATTTCGCTTCGAGTAATTTTTGTTTGTCTGCAAGGCTTTGGTTATGTTTATGTTTGCTGTGAAGTTCCCCTTGCTTCCGCAGCAGTTTTCTACCTCGGTTGTTGTACCACGGTGGCTCTTTTCCATCTCTTACCATGGTACTAGATATCGATAACCACTGCTGCTGCCACTCGCAGACAGACAACGCTAGCAAACGTAGTGGCGCCAGTATACACAAGAAGAAAACTAGACGCCACTATCCATAGTGCCACCAACGCGAGCCACAACACAGCCCGTATTATTCGCTTCATTTAGTTTTGAGGAGGCGACGATTTTCATCTTTTAGAAATTTTTGGGAGATCATCGTTTGCACGCAGCTGCATAGTCGCTTTATTAAACAACCAGTTTCGGTAAAAAGCGCGTAATGTTGTTGCATTAATTTCTTCAGAAAGCGGTGCTGGGCATCAAGAACATAAAAGTGTGTTAAAAGCTGTGAGCTGTCTACGGAAGTTAACCTTGCATTACTGAGCAACTGTTTCACCAGGTATCCAGTCTAGCTTAGCAAATTCCCAATCAGACTAACATTAATTATAATCTTTTAATAGTCATACGACAACCGGTGATTTATATATATATATATATATATAAGAGAATTTAAATAAAAAGAAATAAACCAGTTTATATTTGGAAATTTATTTTAACATTGATCATTGAAATTTCAGCATATTAAACTTGATTCATAACTAAACTGGTGCCTTATTTAGGGTTGTGAAAATGTGAGATTGTAATCATACGGAACACATCAAATATGGAGCCAAGATTGGGAGACTGCGTACAACACTGCATTCATAAAATAACACACGAGGAACATATGCAAGAGGAAATTAACCACAATCAACCGATTCAATTTTCACCCAAAGAAGTTACGTTCGTAGCGCAGTCCTGTCCGTCATGTAATTACCACACACTGGTATACTAAATTCATACTGACTCTCTGTGAAATCTTCCCGAAAAGAATAGCTGACGGCTACTTTGATGATTACACCACATGCTTCACGTGGTCAACTTGGTTTACACAAAGAGTGTAACTCCACAATAATTTTGATAATTAAAATAAATTAGATCGAAAAGCAATTTACAAAAGAAAAACCTCGAACTGGTTACTATCGTCTTACTATTAACCTGATGCATCAAACCATTGTATAAGCACGTGGTACTGGTCTCACAAAGTACACCCCACGTGGGTTGAACATAAAGAAAAGTTGCTATATTGAAAAATATTGTCAAGACGAGACGTTACAATCTCACGCACATTCGCATTTAAGATTGATGATGCTAGTTAGAGTTACTGATCAACACATGGTTCCACTTTACTCACAAAGTAGTGACAAAGCAACTACCGGAATATATTCTGAACTTCACACTCGAATTACACTGCGTAGCAATTTAAGATAACATTAGATATTTTAGAGCTAAACCTGAAATAAAGCTGATTAAATTTTCAGTTAGGCTGAACTTAAGAATCCATTGTCCTGCGGACGTAGCAGACACGCGCTTAGCTGGAGATCTTACCACTTCAGAAGCTCGCCGCGGGCAGACTGACCTGGCCCCTACCGAGCGTGCTTAACAGATACAAAAGGAAGTGACCAGAGAGGCAGCTTCCTATACCAACATGACAAGGAACGGATAGGACCATACTAAGGATAGAAACCTCTTTGCTTTTAGAAAGCGTAGCTACCTGTTCCGACGTTGGTCCTACTGTTCTCTAACAGACAGGCTTGTCTGCTACCATCCAGCATGCAACTAGAAATACATTTGCTCATTCATCCTCTCACACAGAAGGGAAGGGGGATGACAATATCTTATCATATACAGTATATAAAAGAAAGCGGATGTAGGTTCGGTATGAGACTGTGTGACATGAATTACATATAAACTGTGTTTTCAAGTGTAGTAGTGTCACAGATCGTTCTTGCTTATGTGTAAATGTAACACGTTTCACTGCTCAGTCTCCTCCCGGATAGTCAGAAACACCACAGTAAATTTAGAAGAGGAATTTATGCCGTAAATGACAACAGATTTAAGAAATTAACATGAAAGGAATCCAACAGGGACCTTTCAATCGGACACCCTCAGGTATGGTGTGCCGTCGTTAATCAGATGAATTCATGTGTTCTGCCAGATTGTCTACTGGGTGCTGTGTGTGCTCCAGTATTATTGCTGGATTTAACATAAGGTTTTATGGCATGATGCTCATCAGTGGTTATGAATTGTGATGCACCTGGTTAATTATCTCAAGTGACACGTGACCACGGTCCTCTCTCCACCTGAAGGCAACGCTCCAGCCGGGTAAAGCAGCGAATTTCCCAGCTAACCACGCCTGCTGCCAACAACAAACCTGACAAGGTTCGTGAGTCCACACGCAGGATCCACACACAACACGAATTAGCGAAAGGACTATCCCACCAAATCAAGGAGTCTGAAATCAACTGCATATTACATGTATTTCTAAATTTTCGGAAGAATCATTTTCAAACGCTGTTTGCCTGAATTGTAATTTCTTCGAAGTTATGCGAAAGGTATGCACTAAGTAAAAACATAGAAAAATTATTATTTTTTTAAATTATGGAATATTATTGGAAACACCAGCATCGAAAGAGTAACTAAATATCTGGAAATCGTTGTCCATCATAAACAATGTCAGTACAACACAATCTTTCCAGAATGGGATTTTCACTCTGCAGCGGAGTGTGCGCTGATATGAAACTTCCTGGCAGATTAAAACTGTGTGCCGGACCGAGACTCGAACTCGAGAACTTTGCCGTTCGCGGCCGAGTGATCTACCATGTGAGCTACCCAAGCACGACTCACGCCCTGTCCTCACAGCTTTACTTCTGCCAGTACCTAGTCTCTAATCTTCCAAACTTTACAGAAGCTCTCCTGCGAATCTTGCAGAACTAGGACTCCTGAAAGAAAAGATATTGCGGAAACATGGATTAGCCACAGCCCGAGAAAGGCAAAGTTCCCGAGTTCGAGTCTCGGTCCGGCACACAGTTTTAATCTGCCAGGAAGTTTCAACACTGTCTTCTTACAGAGGCACTCTGCGCAACGGAGTAGTCATCGTTTACTACCAGCGTCGAAAACGTCGACAAAATAGAAGGATAAATTCTAAGAAACATACATTATTTAAAAAAAATCACGCACTACGAAGGAGTTGTGCAAATAGGTCACAAATGTATATTGATACAGGCATCGACGGAAAATTCAAAACTGTAAACTCTGTTGGCCGATGGATCAATGTGAGATTCTGCAGCGCAGCTTCACCATGCAGCGGGAAAAGATAGCAAACACCACGTCGAAAAAAAAAATGCTTCAAATGGGTCTGAGCACTATGGGACTTAACATCTGAGGTCATCAGTCCCCTAGAACTTAGAACTACTTAAACCTAACTAACACCTAAGGACATCACACACATCCATGCCCGAGGCAGGATTCGAACCTGCGACCGTAGCAGTCCCGCGGTTCAGGACTGAGCGCCTAGAACCGCTAGACCACCGCGGCCGGCGAAATTAGCAAATAAGCATCGTAATACAGCCTACTATGAACCATGTTTGCGTTTATTAATAATCTTTTGCATTCGATTATAGTACACACAAGTCATGAATATTCACTGCCCACGAAATATTTAAAAAATAAAAACGTGCGTTTTGGACCCAATCGGGAAGACTCGTTACCTTCATTGGGTCAGACAGTTTTCGTCAATGGCTAATGGTGCAATAGCTTTTAAAGACTACACGCATCTAAATAAGTGCCAATACATTTCATGTTTTTTATTTGTACGAGATTATTGTTGTTATCTGAAGCCGAATAACATTAAAGAGAGACCAAGGGGTCTGAAGCAGAAAATTCGATTTCGAAGGTAAAATAAAACACATGGGACTGATTACCAAAACACCGACAAACTATTGACTTCCCAGAATTTTTGGGCTTCAGGTACGACTTACATTACCAGTTGGGAAAAAGTGGATCTGTCGCGACCTGAACCAGCAGTGGTGGATGTGGAGAGAGAGGTGGTGGAGTTTTGAGAGCGGATGATCTGGTCGTTTGTCCGTCAGAAAAAGGAAATTTGTAAGACTGGATATCATCAACTGATATATTTATATATATTATGACTATTGAACATTATTAATGTAAATACATTGTTTGTTCTCTATCAAAATCTTTCATTAGCTAACTATGCTTATCAGCAGTTAGTGCCTTCAGTAGTTTGAATCTTTTATTTAGCTGGCAGTAGCGGCGCTCGCTGTATTGCAGTAGTTCGAGTAACGAAGATTTTTGTGAGGTAAGTGATTCGTGAAAGGTATAGGTTAATGTTCGTCAGAGCCATTCTTTTGTAGGGATTATTGAAAGTCAGATTGCGCTGCGCTAAAAATATTGTGTGTCAGTTTAGTGCTGATCAGAATAGGTAAAGAGCGAAATGTCTCAGTAGGTTCAGTTCTGCTCAGCTGTTTGAAAATCAAATAACGTAAGAGGTTTATCAGCACAGTCATTTATAAATTTTTCTAAGGGGAAGTTTCAGTATTAATGTTTCCTACTCCAGGCTAATCAGGTATTGCAGTCTTCGATACTATGTCCGTTCCTCGTTGTAACTGTTCACTTTGATGAAGGTTGAGTCCAACAATAATACCTCCAATATTTAAATTTCATTATCTCGGCGTACAGTATCAGAATATCACTTCAGTTCAAGTTCTCAAGTCAGAATAACTGAGAACAAAGTCCGCGCATCTCTATCACACAATATTACTTTTTTAAAAAAAAGAAACAATCTCGTAGCGTTCCGTTTGTAGTACTATAACAAACGGTGCTCTCTATCGACTTGATAGCTAACAAGCTAGCAAGCGACTAACTTTTCCATGATCGAGCATTGTAGACGTATTGAATTTCCTTTTCGCCGCGTTTACAACTCTCTTTCACAATAAATGTTATCTCTGACTGACATATTACTTTGGACTTAACTTTCGTCGTACTGATTTGCAGTTATTACTAAGATGTTTGATAGCTAATTAAAAATAATCTTTCTTTCTTTCCAGCTTTATATCATGACATACTCAGTAATTACTGAAATTGGTGTTCATCAAAACCTTAAGATGTTATATTATTGTCAAAGTTGTCGTACCTCTCAGGATAACACCGTTCCCTACTTTAACTTATCATGACATTCTTATTAGTGTTTTCGGGTTTCTTGAGGTGTTACAATATGCATTTCCTATTTCTGCAATAACGAAGTATGACAATGTCAAAATTTAATCTATGATTCAGCACAATATAAAATTAATTTTATTTTCGCCTTCCCAAAGCACGTAAATATCGTTTGAGATGGCCTTTAATACTCCTGTCATTATACTGCCGCGTAATCTTATGTAAAATGTAGTAAGGGCCTCAACATAACTTCGTTTACTTGCTAAAGTAATTATTCACATTTACGTGTTTAGTAGCAGCTACTGAAACCCCTTTGCGTTTAAGAACATATTCAGGATTTTTATGCGAGTCGTAAATATCCACATCATCCTTAAATTTGAACAAATCGTCCCTGCAAATCATTTTTCATAGCACAGGTTACTACTAATTGCAGACATGTGTTTCTCACTTACCACTGCCTACGTGCAAAGTTGCCGCCAGCGAGAATCTGAGATTAGAGATAGAACTCCCATTTCTCAGCTTATCGTGGAGCTATATACTAACGCGAATGAAGTCTAATACTGAATCTAACATTTGGAAAGAACACTGTTTGGTTTATTTATTATACACTACTGGCCATTAAAATTGCTATACCACGAAGATGACGTGCTACAGATGCGAAATTTAACCGAAAGGAAGAAGATGCTGTGATATGCAAATGATTAGCTTTTCAAAGTATTCACACAAGGTTCACGGCGGTGGCGACACCTACAACGTGCTGACATGAGGAAAGTTTCCAACCGATTTCTCATACACAAATAGCAGTTGAACGGCGTTGCCTGGTAAAACGTTGTTGTGATACCTCGTGTAAGGAGGAGAAATGCGTACCATCAAGTTTCCGACTCTGATCGTACCGCGACATTGCTTCTCGCATTGGTCGAGATCCGATGACTGTTAGCAGAATTTGTAATCGGTGGGTTCAGGAGGGTAATACGGAAGGCCGTGCTGGATCCCAACGGTCTCGTATCACTAGCAGTCGACATGACAGGCATCTTATCCGCATGGCTGTAACGGATCGTACAGCCACGTCTCGATCCCTGAGTCAACAGATGGGGCGTTTGCAAGACAACAACCATCCGAACGTACAGTTCGACGGCGTTTGCAGCAGCATGAAGTATCAGCTCGGAGACCGTGGCTGCGGTTACCTTTGACGCTGCATCACAGACAGGAGCGCCTGCGACGATGTACTCAACGACGAACCTGAGTGCACGAATGGCAAAACATCACTTTTTCGGATGAATCAAGGTTCTGTTTACAGCATCATGATGGTCGCATCCGTGTTTGGCGACATCGCGGTGAACGCACATTGGAAGCGTGTATTCGTCATCGCCATACTGGCGTATCACCAGGCGTGATGGTAAGGGGTGCCATTGGTTACACGCTTCTGTCACCTCTTGATCACATTAACGACATTTTGAACAGTGGACGCTACATTTCAGATGTGTTACGACCCGTGGCTCTACCCTTCATTCGAACCCTGCAAAACCCTACATTTCAGCAGGATAATGCACGACCGCATGTTGCAGGTCCTGTACGGGCCTTTCTGGATACAGAAAATGTTCGACTGTTGCCCTGGCCAGCACGTTCTCCAGATCTCTCACCAATTGAAAACGTCTGGTCAACTGTGGCCGAGCAACTGGCTCGTCACAATACGCCAGTCACTACTCTTGACGAACTGTGGTATCTTGTCGAAGCTGCATGGGCAGCTGTACCTGTACACTCCTACCAAGCTCTGTTTGACTCAATGCCCAGGCGTATCAAGGCCGTTATTACGGCCAGAGGTGGTTGTTCTGTGTACCAATTTCTCAGGATCTATGCACCAAAATTGCGTGAAAATGTAATCACATGTCCGTTCTAGTATAATATATTTGTCCAATTAATACCCGTTTATCATCTGCATTTCTTCTTGGTGTAGCAATCTTAATAGCCAGTAGTGTATGAAGACCTCGACTGTAAAAAGTGGTTAGAGGCAGTCGATGGGAAACAAAGTTACTGTATGTAAAACTTTGTACATACCGTAGGGAGTTTTAATGCAATAATTTTGTTTCACATAGACCGTCTCTTACCGCTTTTTAGAGTCGAGGTCTTCACCTAATAAATAAACAAAACCGTGTTTTTTCCAACTGTTGGGTTCTGTATTAGCCTTAACCTACAACATGGTTGCTGCAATGAATGTACTTCAAAATATGTAGAATGCCTGATAAGGTATAAGCTAGTCCTCATCTTTCCAGGTAAACTAAAGAAATAAAAATAATTATCGTCCACTTACTGGACTTTCTGACAAAGATGTTACGATGTCAGGTGCACTGAGCGTTTGTATTCTTCCCACGTGAGTTATCACCGCGGCCAGAGACGGTCTGCGCGAAACGCAAAACGGATTGTTCATCCCGGAATCCTGACAGTGGCTGACAGTGCCTCGCGACAGCCTGACAGATCACAAACGAATATTGCGTCTCCCGCTCAGGCAACGAGCTCTCAAGGCCGGGTGTGAGTCGCTAATTACGCCGACAAATTACTGCCAGCGTCGCTCATTTTTTTTTTATTATGCCAGCTCTTTGCACCTAATATGACGTGGAAATAATTAAATCCCTTTGATACACATACTGGATAGCGCAGCGTCAGGAGTATATGTCCCCATATCTAGCTCTGTAAATGCAGACAGACACCTACTGACACCCAAAAAACCGTCTGAAACAGAACACAAAGGTGAAATTCGGAAACTGGGAGCCAAAGACCCGTTAGCAGTCATAATAATACACATGAATATCTAAAGATTACATCTACATCGCTACTCTACAAATCGCACTTAAGTGCCTTGCAGAGGGTTTGAAACCGCCCCTTAGAAAAATTTATGAAAGACTGTGCTGATAAACCCCTTACGTTATTTGATTTTCAAAGAGCTGAGCAGAACTGAACGTACTCAGACATTTAGCTCTTTACTTATTCTGATAAACACTAAACTGACACACAATATTTTTAGCGCAACGCATTCTGATTTTCAAAAAAATGGCCCTGACTAACAATAACCTATACCTTTCATGAATCACTTACCTCACAAAAATCTTCGTTACTCGAACTACTGCAATACCGTGAGCGGCAATACTGCCAGCTTAATAAAAGATTCTAACTACTGAAGGCACTAACTACTGAAAGGCATAGTTAGCAAATGAAAGATTTTGATAGAGAATATATATATATATATATATATATATATATATATCAGTTCATGATATCCAGTATTAAAAATTTACTCTTTGTGATGGACACACGTCCAGATCGTCCGCTCTCAAAACTCCGCCATCTCTCTCCACACATCCAACACCGCTGGCGGCTCACCAACTGCGCAACGCTACGCGCTGTTCACATCCAACTGGCCAACACTACAATAGCGAATATTACAACAATGCCAACCAGCCACAGACTGCACCCAGCACAGCCAGTGATTTTCATACAGAGCGCTACGTGACTTTACCAACAAAAAAAACCTAAACAGCCTGCTTACAGGTTGACTGAACCACCTTCACACTAATTTTCTATTATTCCACTCGAAGGTGAGCGTCAACAAAATATTTCCGAATTCGGAGTTTAAGGCTGGTAATTGAAATTTCGTGAAAATGAGCCGCCATAACGAGAAACGCCTTTGTTTTAAATGATGTCCACAGAGCCGGCCGGAGTGGCCGAGCGGTTCTAGGCGCTTCAGTCTGGAGCCGCGCTACCGCTACGATTGCAGGTTCGAATCCTGCCTCGGGCATGTATGTGTGTGTCGTCCTTAGGTTAGTTGGGTTTAAGTAGTTCAAAGTTCTAGGGGACTGATGACCGCAGATTTTAAGTCCCATAGTACTCAGAGTCGATGTCCACAGAAAATCCTGCATCATGTCATTGACACTCTCTCCCTTATCATACAAAACGTGTTGCTGTTCTTTGAGCTTCCTCGATGTCGTCCGTTAATCCTATCTGGTAAAGATCCCAAGCGCGCATCAGTACTCCAAGAGAGGATGGACAAGCGTAGTGTAGGCAGTCTCCTTATAAGATCTGTTGCATTTTGTAGGTGTTCTGCAATAAAACGCAATGTTTTGTTCACCTTCCCTACAAAATTTTCTGCGTGTTCTTTCCAGTTTAAGTTTTTCGCAATTGTAATTCCTAGGTATTTAGATGAATTTAGGGCCTTCAGACTTTACTGATTTACCGTGTAACCGAAGTTCAACTGTTTCCTTGTAGTACTCATGTGTATGACTTCACACTTTACAGTATTTATGGTCAACTGCCAATTTTCGCACCATACAGATACCTTATCTAAAGTATTTTGCAATTTGTTTTGATTTTCTAATGACTTCACTAGACGATAAACGACAGAAGGCTGCTTAGACTGCCTCCTAAATCGTTTATGTAGGTAAGAAACAGGAGAGGGCCTGTAACACTACCTCAGGGAAGACGAGAAATCACTTCTGTTTTACTCCATGACTCTCCATCAATTACTACGACCTCAGATTTCTCTGACAGGAAATTACGAATCCAGTCACATAATTGAGACGATATTTCCTAACCACGCAGTTTGACGACAAGCCACTTGTGTGGTACAGTGTCGAAAGCATTCTAGAAATAGTCAATTTGAAATCCCTTCGTGTGAGTAAGAACTAACTTTGTTTCACAAGAACGATGTTTTCTAAATCCGTGTTGACTGTGTCAACACATCGTTTGCTTCGAGCTAATCCATAATTTCGAACACAACATATGTTCCAAAATCCCGCTTCACGTCTACAATAATGGTTGTGCTTGTAATTTAGTGGATTACTCCTATTGCCATTCTTGAATATTTGTGTGACCTGTGCAACTTTCCAGTCTTTGGGTACGGTTCTTTGTCTAGCGAGTGGTGATGTAAGATCCTTAAGTATGGACCTATGGCATCATCATACTCTGAAAGAAACGTCATTGGCACACAATCTGGCCCGGAAGACTTGCTTTTATTCAGTGACTTAAGTTTCTTCACTATTCCGAGGATATATACTTCTAAGTTACTCATACTGGTTGCTGTTCATGATTCGAATTTTGAATTTTTTACGTCATGTTCTTTGATGATGGAATTGCGGAAGGCAGTGTTTAGTGACTCTGCTTTAGCAGAACTGTTGAGAGGTGGCATGAGCCCCCTCTCATATTTCTATCTTACGATTCTCCTCTCTAATTGGATGTGGTGGAAAGTTGCTATTCCTTCACACGCGGACTTCCCACGCAGCGTCTCTCGTCACCCGGGTGGTCCGGTGACAGGCGGGCTCTGCTGATTTTGAAAGGGTGTGAGGGAGTCGAGTGAATGCTTTGCAGACGCCGACATTGTCAAAAGACACGCCCGGAGGGGGCTGAAGTAGCGGCTGGGCTAGAGGTTCCGTTGCTTCGCAGAAACTTAGTGAAAACGCTTTCTGGCGGGCTACCAGCGAGGCGTGGGAATGACTTGTGTACCGAGGCAGTTGTGGCGGGAAAATTCCCGCGCTTTCTGCAAAATAGTAACTGTGATTGGCTTGCTCAGGGCATAACTCCGTGACGTAGCAAGATCAGCGCAGAAATTGGCGCCAAGAATCTCCATTGGTGGAATGGTAGTGCTCCGGCAATGGAGTGGAATTTTCCGCCGTTTTTCGAGTTGCTGATTGGAACGTTTAACCACGGCAACTGTCGTGGGGATGGGAATGTTCGGTGTTCGGCATGTACGGGTACTCTAGAGTAGTCGGCTCTCGCTTTTCGGTCGAGGACGTCAAAGCAACCAGCCATCGCCTCCGGTACGCCAGATCGTGTTCTGGCAGTTAAGAAGACGGTTTGGTAATGTATGTCCGCAGCACCGGCAGATAGGGATTTTCCTAGGTGATAATCAGAGCTCAGCAGAGCGCGCCTGCTCGTCTTTTTCTAACTTTGTTCTGTCTTGGGTAGCAGCAATTAATGTGGGGTTAGCTGTGTGTCTCTCTTAAGATTTGAGTGGCAAGGAATTGGCTCCACATACCACTTCGTCATAAACCTCACAATCTAGTTTAGGAACAACTTCACCTTCACAGCGTTTGTTTGAGTATCCAATTTGAGCCAATTTGATGTATTATAAATGTTTCATGTATTTTTGTTTATTATTTTGTGTTTAGTCTTAATAAATCATATTGTTATTTTGGACAGAACTTTCATTCTGTTAAACGGTAGAGCAACCCATCATTTCTCACTACGTTAATGAAACCTTCCTTTATTTAACTTATTTATCAAATTAAATTATTGCAGGTGCCAAACTCTTTTCTACTCCACTTGCAGGGTTGATTACAGTCAGTTCGCATATATTTTTTAATCCATGTGCAACAGCAAAAGTCGGAGTTAGAATAGGGGGGGCTTAGAGCATCATTTACATATGTAGATTCTAGAAGAATTTAGTGTTAAATACAGTGCTTGCCCCGGCACCTCGCACTGTCTCATCGATAGTATTCCATTTGTCATCACGCAGAGAAGGCATTGTTTATGTCTTGGCACTAGCATACTTCTTCACTTACGACCGGAATCGCTTTGGATTTTCTGCCAGCTTTCGAGACGAAGTTTTGTTGTGAAAACTATTACAAGCATCTCGCATTGAAGTCAGCGCTGAATTTCGAGCTTCTGTGAAAAACCACCAATCTTGGGGACTTCGCGTTTGTTTAAATGTGCCAAGCTGTTTCTGCAACAGTGTTCTGATCTTTTGCGTACCAAGGGGGATCAGCTCCGTCGTCTATTAGTTTATTTGACATAAATCTCTCAATTGCCGTCCATGCTATTTCTCTGAATTCCAGCCACATGTGGTCTACAATTACACTGTTAATTTGGAAGGAGTAGAGGTTACTTCTCAAAAGGCGTCAAGAGAATTTTTATCATCTGTTTTGAACAGATGTACAAACATCAAAAAGTTTTGCATCACCTAGGTTCCGAGAGCTCCGGAACCTGTACAGAAAATTGGAATAGAGATGAACACAAACATCATTTCCGTCCTTTTCACTGCTCATGAAAACCATGTTGTACCACCATACAGACCTTCATAGGTGGTGGTCCAGATTGCTTTACACATCGGTTCCTCTAATACCAAGCAGCACATCCTCTTGCAATGATGCATACCTGTATTCGTCGTGGCATACTATCCACAAGTTCGTCAAAGCACTGTTGCTCCAGATTTTCCCACTCCTCAACGGCGATTCAGCGTAAAACCCTCAGAGTGGTTGGTGGGACACATCGTCCACAAACAGCTTTCTTCAATTTATCCCAGGTATGTTCGATAGGGTTCATGTCTGGAGAAGATGCTGGCTACTCTGGTCGAGCGATGTCTTTATCCTGAAGGAAGTCATTCACAAGATGTTGTAAGTAGCGTGAATAAAAGGACGCTATGTGCAAGAAGCATGAAGCGCCCTTTGAATGTATCCTGATAGCTAAAAGAGCCACGCGCACTTCGAATAAGAAAATGCTAATTGACACTGAAATGAATATAAAAGATAGGGTCGCCACCAACTCTAGCCACACGACAAAGAAGAGGTAGCACTGAGTCGGAAAATTACTTAATTTATTAATAAGAAAAACTCACAAAAGAACATTCATTGTAAAGTCATTGATAAAGAATGGGATGTAGTTATTAATATGATCCAGGCATTCTTCCCGTGAATCAAATATTGAGTAAAGTAAAGAGGGCGTGAACACCATGCGTAAGTGCAGCCTGCAGCAAGATTCGTGAAAACACGATCTATTCCAGAGCATTTGTTTCAGATAAAAAAAGGGACACTAATCACTACACCTGTGCACATGGAAACGCTATAGGTGGGCCAACAAGGAAAACTACAAGGTAAATGGCGAAGGCAACGGCGACGTAACATCGGTACACAAGATAAGATTGAAGGCAAAATTATTTATTCCTTAAAACATTGATGTAGTGCATCTATAGACTGCTATTGCATGCTAAATATGTACAATTGCTTGTGAAATACTACACGTTTCATAACAGACTCGCGTGCCCACTCGGTCCGCGGAGACAATTTCTATGGACCGTGGCCAAATTTTAATCACATGAGACACAGAAAATTCACAAATACACAAAAATTACCAAGATCCGGAAAAGATTAGAAGCATACACACACAGTTGTAGGCACATAAACATTCACACTGAACCGAGGGCACTTCAACATATGCAACTCCTTTGTGCCGCGTTCCTCTCACGGATCAAAGTCAAGACTGCATTGGGAATCAAACTGAAAGTCTACAAAAGCCTTGCATTCCCTGCTGCAACCCAGCAAGTAAATCTTTATACGACGAAACTCGAGACCAAAAGCTAAAAGCTCCCCTCTCCATGTGACAACGCGCCACGCGGTCAGTCCAACTCACCCTTCTTCGACTGGAGCTGTGCACAGCTGTGTACGCTTCCCGTACCGGCGGCAGACTGCCTCCCGCTTCTCCAGCCTCTTCCACGCTCCGCGTGGACCGGAAAACCCCAGGATGCCATTTCCGCCACCAACCTAACGCAGGTGGATTTCTCATATGTAGCGGAAACCTCTTTGCCGACTTGACCACTACGAGAGTTGGCAATGAAAGGTGGCTGCAGGACCCTTTCAATGTTCACGATGGGGCCGCGAATTGTCGTCTATGAATAGAAATGCCTCGCCCATATGCTTGCCGATATGGTTGCACTACCGGTCGGAGGATGGCATTCACGTATCGTACAGCCGCTACGACGCCTTCCATAATCACCAGCGGTGTAAGTCGGCCTCACATGTCACCCCAAAACCTCTGGGAATCTCCACCTTTCTGCACTCGCTGGGCAGTGTGCCTAAGGCGTTCAGCCTGACTGCGTTGTGTCCAAACATGTCTCCGACGATGGTCTGGTTGAATACATATGCGACACTAATTAGTGAAAAGAACTTGATGATAATCCTGAGCGGTTCATTTGGGATGTTGTTGGGCCCAGCTGTACCGCGCTGCATGGTGTCGTGGTTGCGAAGATGGACTTCGCCATTGACGGTGGGAGTGAAGTTGCGCATCATGCGGCCTATTGTGCACAGTTTGAGTCGTAAAACGACGTCCTGTGGCTGCACAAAAAAAAAGTATTCAATATGATGGGGTTGTTGTCGGGGTTCCTCCGAGCCACAGTCCGTAAGTAGCGGTCAGGCACTGCAGCAGTAGCCCTTGGGCGGCCCGAGCGAGGCATGTCATCTACAGTTCCTTTCTCTCTGTATCTCTGTAAGATGTCCGGAGAACATCGCTTTGGTTCACTCTGATGTGCCTGGACACTTTCCTTGTTGAGAGCCCTTCCTGGCACAAAGTAACAGTGCGGACACGATCGAACCGCGGTATTGACTGCCTAGGTATGGTTGAACTACAGACAACACGAGCCGTGTACCTCCTTCCTGGTGGAATGACTGGAACTGGTCGGCTGTCGGACCCCCTCCGTCTAATAGGCGCTGCTGATGGATGGTTGTTTACATCTTTGGGCGGGTTTTGTAACGTCTCTGAACAGTCAAAGAGACTGTGACTGTCATACAATATCTACAGTCAACGTCTGTCTTCAGGAGTTCTGGGAACCGGGGTGATGCAAAACTTCTTTTTGTGTGTGTATTTTCGTTTATTTGTGGTGGATTGGCGAGTTACGGTGTTTACTCTCGCTGCGATAACCGTAACCTCACTAATCCTTGTATCCGTTTTGATGCTCTTTATTAGCTCAAGATTATTTGCTGCCAAGATGTGAGCTGTGTTTTCACAACCGTTTACTATTCTGGTGTGCTCATGAACTAATTGCTTGTAATAATTTTCAGAGAATGTGTTTAGAGTAAATTAAAGTCACCACCAACTATAATTATATGAGTCGGCTACATGTTTTAAATTAGACTCAGGTTTTGTTTGAACCTTACAGCAATTGTATCATCTGACTTGGTAGATCAGTAAAAGGATTCAGTTATTTTATTCCGGTTGCCAACAATGACTTCTACCCAGATTAACTAACAGGAACTATCTGCTTCGATTTCGCGACAAGGTAAATTACTTTTAACAGCAATAAACATGCTACCGCGCAACTGTGTGTAGCTTGTCCTCTTTGAACACCGTTACGTTCCTCGCAAAAATTTCGGCGGAACTTACATCCGGCTGTAGCTAGCTCTGAGTGCCTATAACAATTTGAGCCTCAGTGCTTTCTATTGCTCTTTGAGCTCTGGTACCTTCCCAAAGCAGCTACGACAACTTACACCTGTTACACCGTTGGTTCCTGTATCTACGTTCTTTCTGTGTTCGTCCTGCACCCTTTGAAACTGAAGCCCTTTTTGTGTTTTCCCGATGCCCTCTAAGCCCTGTGCACGACACACAGCCGCTGCTACCCGTGTAGCCACCTCCTGCCTATAGTGGACTCCTGACCTATTCAGTGGAACCCGAAACCCGACCACCCTACGCCACAAGTCGAGGACTCTGCAGCCCACACTGTCGCAGAACGGTCTGAGCCTCTGATTCAGACCATCTGATCTGTACCAGAGGTCCACAACTGATCCTGTCGACTATGCTGCAAATGGTCAGCTCTTCTTTCATCTCGCTAGCAAGACTGGCAGCCTTCACCACTTCTGATAGCCGCTCGAAACCAGAGAGACTATCTTCCGATCCAAAACGACACACAACATTGGTACCAATGTGAGCCACCACCTGCAGTTGGCTACACCTTGAGCTCGTCATGACATCAGGTAGGACCTGTTCCACATCAGAAATGACTTCGCACAGTACGCCCATGGGACGAACATTGGCTTTCTGCACCTCCTTGGCAGCGAAGTCCTAAGGGGCTCATAACTCTCCTAGCAACTACCAACAATCACACCCTCCTTGACTGCCTGAATCTTGCATACTGAGAGGTTTGCTCTGAATCAGGACAAGCAGCCGCATCTGGCTGAGGGACGTTGTCGGCCACAGGTAATGCCTGGAACATGTTAGTCAAACTAACAGGAGAGGCCTTATGTCCGGCTCCTCATGAGGACTTCCGCAGCCTGCCTGAGACGACCTCCCACTGGACCAGGGGTGAGGGGTCAGCCTCAATGCAAGCAGTTTCTGAGGTGACCACCAGCGTGGACCAACTGGAGGACTCGTGGCTCGTGCTGGACGTCCGCTGGATTCCCACGGCCGGTCCACTGCAGCCTCGAGCTGTGTAACCGAAGCTAACACAGCCTGGAGCTGAGAGCGAACTATCACCAACGCAGCTCGCATCTGCACAACAGTCACAGACCGTATCCATACTAAAGACGGTGGAAAACTACACTACACAGAGAAAAGAACGACTATCGACACGCGCTGCTGAACTCTTCTGTAGACACTGACCAAAACGCGAGAAATGTGTACAGTGAATAAGATTAACACACATAGATCTGCTTCCAATATCTGCGAACTGCTGAGAAATGCGTGAGAGACTGCACTTCCAATCGGACCAGTTAGTATGGTTAATCTATCAGAGCAGTACAAAGGGACTGTTATATATTCCAACATTCACTGCATAAAGCTGGCTCTTGAAACATAATTAGGCTTTCACTGTGTAAGGATCTCATATGTTTTCTGCCATTGTAAATAACTCGGTTTTACCCATACTGGGACAAAGACGAATGAGAACGCTATACAGACAGTGAAAAACATCTTTGACTCTGTGTTTAGTTTTATCTGTGGCTGACTTGCTAGTCAGTCAGTTGTGGTACCGAGCAGTTTAATTTTACAGAGAATGAGATCTTTTATTTGTGACCCTATCTGGAATACTTTATTATGGAGATGAAAACTCGTTTCTAATACTTTCTCGTTCTTTAAGTTGATGAAGATTTTGGGGGAATTTTAAAGGTGACGAAGGCATGTGCAACAATGAAATGTCTGTTCGTCAGAACTAATAATTTGAGGAAATCTTTGCCCCTCAGACAACTAATAACGTCTATGATTAGTGTTAAGTTAATCTCATTGTTTTTATTATGTCACTATCACGTAATTGCCTGAGATGTCTGTAATTTGTTTAATGAGAGAATTTCTCAATTATTATTGTCTTCTTATGCTGTACAGCTACGGTCGCAGGTTCGAATCCTGCCTCGGGCATGGATGTGTGTGATGTCCTTAGGTTAGTTAGGTTTAAGTAGTTCTAAGCTCTAGGGGACTGATGACCTCAGATGTTAAGTCCCATAGTGCTAGAGCCATTTTTTTTTATCATTCAGTCACAACCGTTTGTTGCACAATGGTATAATTTTGCACGTACACTCACTCAGTGGTACAGATGGATAGTGTCTACAGACTCTGTTGCGAGTACGTTCATCATTAAAGACGGAATAAATTAAATCATAATATCTGATGCTGAAATTCTGTCGCACGAATAGCGAAAATGTAGTAAGCGATTAACCTTCTTTTTTGCTTTCGTCATTTTGTGTCGGGTGTCAGCGAGCAAACGTATCGTAAAGGTTGGAAATTATGTGTAAAATTTTCTGGAAGGCACTAAGTCCTTTCGGTCTCGATTACTGGACGAATGAAATCCGGGTATTTGCGTGTCATCAGTTACGCTGCCTCTAAACGAACATACAGTTTTCAACTGTAATCCTTGCCTGGCTTTAACTTAAGACTATCTAAGTCGGAAATACAAATATGTATGGGAATTAGATATCCGTCCTACCCACCATCTTTCCTCTGTCCATCACCTGCTCCCCCTTCCCTACGTCCATCTCAGTCTCCTCCCTATATCTCTTCATCTTCACCATCTCCTCCTCACAGTCTCTGTACATCTCCTCGTTTTCCCTATATATTTCCATTTCCTTCCTCTCCCTGTCTCTGTCCGTCTCCTCTTTCCCGCTCTCTCTGAGCTTCAGCTGTGTTTTTTACTATCGGCAGCGAAACATTGACTTGAAATTCAAGTGGGTTCAGATCACTAGTACGTCCGCAGCTCGTGGTCTAGTAACTAGCGTTGCTGCCTCTCGATCACGGGGTCCCGGGTTCGATTCCCGGCCAGGTCGGGGATGTTCTCCGACTAGGGACTGGGTGTTTGTGTCGTTCTCATCATTTCATCATCATCAGGGAAAGTGGACTGTATATTGATTGAGTGTTCCACAAACCAAATCATCATCATCATCATCATCATCGGTATACGGAGGAGAAATACCTCCAAAGTTTCTGGATCTGTGAACAGAGCAGCCGGCACGGGTGGCCGAGAGGTTCTAGGCGCTACAGTCTGGAACCGCGCGACCGCTACGGTCGCAGGTTCGAATTCTGCCTCGGGCTTGGATGTGTGTGATGTCCTTAGGTTAGTTAGGTTTAAGTAGTTCTAAGTTCTAGCGGAATGATGACCTCAGAAGTTAAGTCCCATAGTGCTCAGAGCCATTTTTGATCAGAGCAAGGTAGGGCAGTGGTCGGCACGTTGGACACGCACTCGTCACGTTATCCCGAATTAGATTTCCCTTCATTTGCCTAAATCGCTCCGGGCAAATGCTGACATGGTTTCCTTTGTTATAACACGGCTGATTTCCTTCCCCATCCTTAAAGCATTCCCAGCATGTCCTCCATCTCTGAAGCCCCCAGTGTCGACGCGACGTTAAACCCTCATCTTGCTTACTAGGGTCTCTGAGGACAGTAGCTTCAATGACAGCATTTTCCGTAGTTTTAATCCGCAAACGGGTAGGATTATGCGGTTCCAGACAATCCAAATTCCGTAGTAGTATTCTATTTATAAGCCGATAAGCCGTAAATACAACATTCCATTCCTGCCAGGAAGAAAACTAAACTGCATCCCCTAGTTGTGTGCCCAATTTTTGTTTAAAAATATATGTAAGGAGAAAGAATATGTATGCGAGGAACAATACGTCTAATGTTTAAAATGCCATGGTATTGTAATTAAAAATGACTGACGGGAAGAAAACTAAACTGCACATTTTCACAGCACAGCGTTTTGTTTCTCGCAGTCGGTTTTAACAGTAAACCTGCACATTGTTGTTTGGTAAAATATGAAGCCTACGAATGTCTGAAGGTTTATTGGAGTGTTGTAAATTTTTCCCTATCATACTTTATATACATATTTACATATTACGCATGCTAAAAGTATATATACTCTATGTCCGTTCAAATGCGTAGTACAGCGTTGTGTAGCACTTTGAAAATATATATATATATATGTGTGTGTGTGTGTGTGTGTGTGTGTGTGTGTGTGTGTGTGTGTGTGTGTGTGTGTGTGTGTGTGCGTGTTTGTTTTACCATATAGAGGGGATTTAGCAAAAATCTCTAAGAGATATTGACTGTATAGTTTAGGCCTATATATTCTAAGCATGCGTAATGTGTAAATATGTATGTAATGTATGATAGGGAAAAAGTTAGCAAATTTATCTAAAATATCCTGACGAACTTACTTCAAAAGTTTTACAACACACTAATAAACCTATAAACATTCTCAGGCTGTATACTTTCTTAGATAACAATATGCAGGTTTTCTGTTAAAGTCGACTGAGAGAAAGAAAACGCTATGCTGTGAAAATGTGCAGTTTAGTTTCCTTTCCGTCAGTCTTTTTTATGAGAATAGCAGGGCATTTGAAACGTTAAACGTATTGTTTCTCCCATAGATATACTTTCTTCTTACATACAATTTTAAACAAAAATTGGGTACACAACTAGAGGATTCAGTTTAGTTTTCTTCCTGGCAGGAATGGAATGTTGTATTTACAGCTTATCGGCTTATAATTACTATAATACTACGGAATTTAGATCTTCTGGATCTTCGTAATCCTACCCGTTTGCAGATTAAAACGATGGAAAATGTTGTCATTGAAGCTACTGTCCTCATAGACCCTAGTAAGAAAGCTTACGTAAAAATTTAAAGTTAATCGGTCAAGAACTTTTTCAGAATTTTGGCAACAACGTTAACGATTTGTGTTTATGTAGCACTATAGATTATACCTCTGAATGATTCCATTATGACTGCGTTTTAAATTTTTGAATTTAAGCAATAAGCAACGTATGAGTGGCCAAGTAAGTGGTCCCGACAGTAGGGATACCAGTTACTTTCGAATAAGGCTGGGCATCTCGGACATATTCTGAGGCGTGGTCACCTTTGTGCTCATACGGCAAAGACTACCAAATCCACCGGTTAGTCCCTCAACCCTTAGGGGTAAAACCCAATGGGACTCGGGGTAAGTAAGGCTAGCAACCTGCTTCCCTGGTACTTTAAATATGATGCTGGCAACAATCAGAGCAAAATGCCTCGGACCTTTGGAGGTGACGGAGTCCCACCTCTAACTGACAAACCAGGGACTCCTAAGATACGACTTGGCAAACAACTGGTAATGAGATTGGGAGCTATTAATATCAATGGGGGCTTCTCTGGGAAGAAGGTAGAGCTGGCAGAGGCTGCAAGTAAGATGGGGCTGGACGTTTTAGCTGTTAGTGACATTCGGGTAAGGGGTGAGAAGAAAGAGGAAGTGGGAGAATACAAGGTCTACATGTCAGGAGTCAAAGCAGGAATAGCACAATGGGGTGTAGGGCTTTACATCAGGAAAGAAATGGAACCCAGCGTAGTTGCAATAAGGTATGTAAACGAACGACTGATGTGGGTAGATTTGACAGTGTCTAGCAAGAAAATTAGGATTGTGTCAGCATATTCGCACTGTGAAGGGACAGATCAAGATAAGATGGATAGTTTTTATGAGGCACTCAGTGATGTAGTTGTTAGAGTAAAGGACAAGGACAGTGTTCTGCTCATGGGTGATTTTAATGCCAGGATTGGAAATCGAACAGATGGCTATGATAAGGTTATGGGTAAATTTGGAGAGGATATGGAGGCCAACAGGAACGTGAAACAACTCTTGGATTTCTGTGCCAGTATGGGCTTAGTAATCACAAACTCCTTTTTTAAACATAAGAACATTCACCGGTATACTTTGGAAGGCAGGGGAACCAGATCTGTCATTGACTATATAATAACAGATCAGGAATTCAGGATGGCTGTGAGGGACACACGTATATTCAGGGGATTCTTTGATGACACTGATCATTATTTAATCTGCAGTGAAATTGGGATTGTGAGGCCGAAAGTGCAGGAGGACAGGTCCATATGTAGGAGGATAAGAGTGGAGAAACTTCAAGATAAGGAAATCAGGCACAAGTATATAACAATGATCTCAAAAAGGTACCAGTTAGTTGAATGTAGTCAATTACAGTCATTGGAAAAGGAATGGACAAGGTACAGGGACACAGTACTAGAAATGGCTAAAGAATGTCTTGGAACAGTAGTGTGTAAAGGTAGGATGAAGCAAACAGCTTGGCGGAATGACACAGTCATGGCAGCCTGTAAAAGGAAAAAGAAGGCATATCAAAAATGGCTACATAATAGAACTCAGGTAGACAGAGAAAGTTATGTTGAAGGAAGAAACAAAGCCGAACAGATAATTGCAGCATCCAAGAAGAAATCTTGGGAAGACTTTGGAAACAGGTTGGAGACTTTGGGCCAAGCTGCTGGAGAACCATTCTGGAGTGTAATTAGCAGTCTTCGAAAGGAAGGTAAGAAGGAAATGACAAGTATTTTGGACAGGTCAGGAAAACTGCTGGTGAATCCTGTGGATTGCCTGGGAAGATGGAGGGAATATTTTGAAGAGTTGCTCAATGTAGGTGAAAATACGATCAGTAATGTTTCAGATTTCGAAGTACAATGGGATAGGAATGATGATGGAAATAGGATCACATTTGAGGAAGTGGAGAAAATGGTCAATAGATTGCAGTGCAATAAAGCAGCTGGGGTGGATGAAATTAAGTCGGAACTCATCATATACAGTGGAATGTCAGGTCTTAAATGGCTACACAGGATAATTGAAATGGCCTGGGAGTTTGGACAGGTTCCATCAGACTGGACAAAAGCAGTCTTTAAACATGGAAACAGAAAAGATTGTAACAACTACAGAGGTATTTCTTTAATCAGCATTGTGGGTAAAATCTTCTCAGGTATTGTTGAAAGGAAAGTGCGAGTATTAGTTGAGGACCAATTGGATGAAAATCAATGTGGGTTTAGGCCTCTTAGAGGCCAGATCTTTAGCTTACGGCAAATAATGGAGAAGTGCTATGAGTGGAACAGGGAACTGTATCTATGCTTTATAGATCTAGAAAAGGCATATGACCGGGTTCCTAGGAGGAAGTTATTGTCTGTTCTACGAGATTATGGAATAGGAGGCAAACTTTTGCAAGCAATTAAAGGTCTATACATGGATAGTCAGGCAGCAGTTAGAGTTTACGGTAAATTGAATTCATGGTTCAGAGTAGTTTCAGGGGTAAGACAAGGCTGCAACCTGTCTCCACTGTTGTTCATATTATTTATGGATCACATATATAGAAAACAATAGACTGGCTGGGTGAGATTAAGATATGTGAACACAAAATAAGCAGTCTTGCATATGCCGATGACTTTGTTGTGATGGCAAAGTAATATTTCAGAGCTAGATCAGAAATGTAAGGACTATGGTATGAAGATTAGCATCTCCAAAACGAAAGTAATGTCAGTGGGAAAGAGATATAAACGGATTGAGTGCCAAATAGGAGGAACAAAGCTAGAACAGGTGGATGGTTTCAAGTACTTAGGATGCATATTCTCACAGGATGGCAACATAGTGAAAGAACTGGAAGCGAGGTGTAGCAAAGCTAATGCAGTGAGCGCTCAGCTACGATCTTCTTCTGCAAGAAAGAAGTCAGTACCAAGACTAAGTTATCTGTGCACCGTTCAATCTTTCGACCAACTTTGTTGTATGGGAGCGAAAGCTGGGTGGATTCAGGTTACCTTATTAACAAGGTTGAGGTTACGGATATGAAAGTAGCTACGCTAATTGCAGGTACTATTAGATGGGAACAATGGCAGGAGGGTGTCCACAATGAAGAAATCAAAGAAAAACTGGGAATGAACTCTAATAGATGCAGCAGTCAGGGCGAACAGGCTTAGATGGTGGGGTCATGTTACACGCATGGGAGAAGCAAGGTTACCCAAGAGACTCATGGGTTCAGCAGTAGAGGGTAGGAGAAGTCGGGGCAGACCAAGGAGAAGGTACCTGGATTCGGTTAAGAATGATTTTGAAGTAATAGGCTTAACATCAGAAGAGGCACCAACGTTAGCACTGAATAGGGGATCATGGAGGAATTTTATAAGGGGGACTATGCTCCAGACTGAACGCTGAAAGGCACAATCAGTCTCAAATGATGATGATGATGAAGCAATAATTACACTAATATTGAAAACTTACTTTCTTGTTGCTCCTCGAAGCTGTTAGACAGACGATCTGAAACTCGCAGTCTTCTAGGTCACTCCGTTAGTAGTACATATGGCCATACCACGGGAATCATTCCGTTTAGATAGTTTCCACATCGTCCCCTCGTACATCTACAATGTATGCCAACTTTTTTTTGTTTTCCTCATTATCACGCTATGTGTAATCAGGTACTCCCCTCAGAAGTCTCATCTCACTGATGGATGTTGTAAAGTAACACGTAAAAAATTCAATACAATTATGAATTTTTTTCCTTCTTTTCAGAATAGCAAAGAGTATGTGATTTCGGAAAGAGCTAGAACACAAAGGAAACACACAATGTAACATGAAAAAGTTTTGTACTGATCTTATGACAAACTGGGGCGCCAAATCCAGACAGTAAATTCTGTGGCGCTGTTTTTTTCCTTAATAACGCGCAAAAACGAAGAATCAGCCAGCGAGGCAAGGATATTCTGTTTCGCTGACTGCAGTGAAACTCGATATTCTTGAGCAAAACTCTGGGCTGGACGAGCAGCACGACGGTATAGCCGTTTGGACACCACATCTCGCCGAGCGCGTGTGTGCACAAAAACATTACGTAGAGAGCCGTGTAAGTAGAAAAAAAAAAAGACCTTGGTGTGTCGGTGTGGGTGGTTGTTTTGGTGGGTGGGACGATAGGAGGCTGGGGTGCGGCAAGGGGGGTGGGGGGGAAGAGGGGCAGGTACGAGCATGTGAGACGTGGTGTGTGGCGAGCGGCAAAGGCAACAAAAGGACGACAAAGGCCGGCGCTTTGTTTTCGTGTTTGTCGGCGGCAGGCGAGGTGAGCCGCCGAGGGTGTTGTGTACCCGACAAAAGAGGGGCGTGGACCCCACCACAAAGCGCTCCTTTTCGGCAGCGTGCGCTCGGGTTATCTTTCAAACACCCGCTGCCACAATGACACGCATTTCAACAAGGCAGTGCCCCGTCAGCAGGAATTCCCGCCGAGAAGCTGCGTGCACACGCTTGAATTTGCATGCGCTGGATGTCACCCACCCGTCCTCTGCTGGTACGTATCAGCGTGCTGGCGGCCGAATCTACAGTACCCGGTTCGATGTCCAGTTGCGAAAGGACAATTTAACCGCCTAGATTAAGTGAAAATGGCTGTCCCGTTGACTTATATCAAAGCCTGTATGCAACTAAGGGTATTCATTTTATTGTAAGTAATAAAACTGTTTATTATTTCGAAAGTAATTGCCGTATCTACTAATATATTTATCCCAGTGTTAGGCAACACAGCCAGTGCCTTGATGGAAAAATTCTTGCGTTTCTCTATGGAACCACGATTGTAGACACCCATGCACCACTCCATCCGAAGCATATAGACGGTCACGAATTTTTGTCTTCTGGGCTCGAAGATATGATAATCTATGGAGAGATAGAGGGATTGTAAGGAGGCTGTGTAAGGGCTTCTCAGCGAAATTTCTCCACTGAAGTCGAAGCAACAGCACGTCAGTTCTGGGAAAGTCATGGCGATCTTTTTCTTCTTCTAATAATTTCAGAAGTCACATCGATCTTTTTCTTGATTGCAACGACCGGACGCTCAACAATATTCTGGAATGTAGCGCCATAATTAGAGCGTGGGTCGTGGACATTTTGCAAAAATTGAAGGGCGTCATTAAGTTCAAACGCCCAGGAATGTTCGCACTTGGTTGGTTGGTTGGTTAGTTGGATGGGGGAGGTGACTAAACAGCAAGGTCATAGGTCCCGGGATTAGGGAAGGATGGGGAAGGAAGTCGGCCGTGCCCTTTCAAAGCAACCATCCCGGAATTTGCCTAAAACGATTCAGGGAAAATCGCGCAAACCCTAAATCAGAGTGGCCGGACGCGTATTTGAACCGTCGATCTCCCGAATGCGACTCCAGTGTGCTAACCGCTGCGCCATCTCGCTCGGTAATGTTCGCGTAAGGCATCATTTTGTAGGAGGATAGTCCATGCCCTCGTGTTGCCAGAGTTGTTTCGACTACAGACCAGAAGCCTAAGCAACTGGAAGTAGCAACAACCTCCGTGGCTGAAACAGACAGAATTCTAAAAAATCCTAAAAAACAGAATCTCATATGGTGTTAATGGAATTTCAAGCAGAATTCGGAAAAGTTGTTCCAAACAGTAAGTACTGTCCCTAGTGATATATGCAACGCATCATTAGCACAGGGAATTTTTCCAGACAGGTTGAAATGCGCAGTTGCCAAACCTCTTCATAAGAAACGTAACAGACAGACAAATGATCATCCTGTTTCCATACTGACATCTTATTCCTGAACATTAGGTGATGTAACGCACTCAACTTTAATTTCACATTGAAGTAGATGTAATTTACGCATCACAGTTTGGATTCCACAAGGATTGCTCGACTGAGAATGCTGTTTCTACAATCACTCGTCACGTAAGACAAGCATTAAATAACAAAATATTGCCAGTTGATATCTTTGTAGTCCTAACAACGCTTTTGACTGTGTGCATCTTGTTACTTCCTTCGAAAAACTCTCGTTTTATGGGACTGATGGCTACAAGCACAGATGGTTTGAATCATACGTGACAAAGAGATTGCGAAATGTTGTGATGAATAATTCGAGCTATATCGGAAGGGTAGAAATTTAAATAACTGGGAAGAAATCACAAAGGGATTCCCACAGCGTTCAATATTACGTCCACTCCAATTCCTTATATATGTGAATCACCTTCCACGTAACATTCACCAGGCAGCATTGGTACGTTTTGCAGACGATACTAGTGTTATAATAAATAGATGGACAGGAACAGAAGCTGTCGTTAATGACGTTTTACAAAGAATTATGAAGTGAAATCTTCCTGAATTTTGAAATAACAAATAACATTCATTTGCCTACAAGAAATATAGTCATAATAAATGCTGTAGCACATCAACAAGAGTCAGTAAATACTGAAGAATGTTGCAAATTTTTGGGTGTACATACTGATGTAATCTTGAACAGGAAGAACCATATTACTGAGCTTCTCAATCAATTATATTCAGCTACTTCTGCTCTTCGTATAATTACTAATCTTGGAAACAAGCGTATCAATCTCCTTGCATACGAGGGCTATTCGGGAAGTACGGAACGATAGGTCGCGAAATGGAAACCACAGTGAAAATCGAAACTGTTTTATCTGCAACGGTTAGCTACAACTTCTAGCTGTTCTCTACACAGTGGCCTCTCAGACTTAGACATTTGTGTATCAGCTTTTCAATTCCGTCGTTATAGAAGACAGCCGCCAGTGTTTTTGACAATTTTCTACTCTGGACTGCAGCTCGTTGTCTGTGTCAAAATATTGTCTTCATAGCCAGCGGTTCATTTGAGAAGACATGAACCTCAGGGGTAGCCAATTACGGACTGTACAGTGGATGATCAAAAACTTCTCATCGAAAACGCTGCAGGAGCATCTTCATTGCCCCTGCAGAGTGCGGCCGAGAATTGTCGTGTAGAACGAACTGCATGACAGTTATGTTATGTGGATTGCATAGCGTCAGGCGAAATCTTTCGCCAGACCCTCATACTTGACAGAAGACGTAGATTTCTAGCCATCTTTACGTTCTCACTGTGCAGTCAGAACTGAAAAGAGCAACATGATGTTATCTCTGTGAGTACTAGACACAGTGTCCAACGCATCTGTGCAAAGCTTCATCACATTTTCGCTGTATTTTCCATCTCGCGACCGATCGTTCCTTACTTTCCGAATAACCCTAGTATTTTGCATATTTTCACAGAATAATGTCGTACGGAATAATTTACTGGGGCAACTCATCACTTAGATACAAAGTACTGAGTCCAAGAAATCGACCAGTAAGAATGATATGTAGTGTTGACAAACAGACGTCATGAACGTACCTGTTCAGGGAGTTAGTCACTTTAACTGCACCGTCACAACACATATTCGGTAAAAAAATAAATCCATCACAGTTTGAAAAGAACAGTGATGTACATGTTGTTGTTGTTGTCTTCAGTCCTGAGACTGGTTTGATGCAGCTCTCCATGCTACTCTATCCTGTGCAAGCTTCTTCATCTCCCAGTACTTACTGCAACCTACATCCTTCTGAATCTGCTTAGTGTATTCATCTCTTGATCTCCCTCTACGATTTTTACCCTCACGCTGCCCTCCAATGCTAAATTTGTGATCCCTTGATGCCTCAGAACATGTCCTACCAACTGGTCTTCTCTTCTCATCTTCATCTACATCCTCTTCCATTTCCATAATATTGTCCTCAAGTACATTTCCCTTTTATTGACCCTCTATACTCCTTCCACCTTTCCCTTCTTTGCTTAGAACTGGGTATAGATACAACACTAAGAAGAAAACAACCTTTATTACCCATATTAAAGCTGTCAGTGGCTCCAGGAAGGAGTCCAATATGCCGCAGTGAAAAAAAAATTATTTTCATTTGCACAATAACATAAAATGTCTGACATGCAGCAAAGCAAGTTCTAAATCTAACATGAAATCATTTATAGTCCACTGACGAATTTCTGCTTAAAAACTGATAGTGAAAGTATAGCAACCTTGTGTGTGTAGGGCTAAAAAAATTTGTTCATTAAAGGTAACACTAATAGTGTACACATATCCTATAATCTGAGTCGCCCCACGTCATTTCGGTAACAGAATCGTTCAAATGATATACGGAACACGTAGCAAAGTACACTGCCGTTTGTGAAAAGTGCAACACCGAGAAGGAATTACCCAAATAGCGCCGCACTTGGTAGAAGTGGTGACGGGTGTGCAAGCAATACGTGATACGTTTTGCAGCGAGATGGGATACACGTAGGCCGAGCAGAGCCCTCACGTGTCGGTCCTACACGGTCGGTGTTGCGCCTAGTGTAGTCGGTGCAGAGCTGTCACACAAGGTGTAAACAATATAGCGAGTGCCAGTATGCCTAGTCAAAGGGAGCCGTATCGGCATGTGAGCGAGTTCGAACGGGGCAGACTGATCGGTCTCCGGGAAACGGGGTTGTCATACCGTGACATTTCGGCTCGCACAGGGCATGCTGCTACGACAGTGGTGCGTGTGCGGAAGAAGTGGATAGAGGAATGTCGTACGCAGCGACGAGCGGGAACTGGACCACGGAACATGACCACAGCCCGAGATGACCATCTTGTCCGCATGGCCATTACGGACAGTACAGCGTCATCCACAGTGTTGGCTCGTCGCTGGAGCACTACATCGACGCTGCGTCGCCGTCTGCTGCAGGTTGGACTGGATGCGCGCATGCCATTACGTCGGCTTCCACTGTCCAGATACCACAAGCTCCTCTGACTGCAATCGTCACTGGGGTGCTGAGAGGCAACTAGTAATCTTTTCGGGTGATTCCCATTTCAACGTGTCCGGCGGTACCGTGGTGAGCGCAACCTGGAGGGCTGCATTGTGGAACGGCATAGCGGACAAACACCAGGTGTGATGGTTTGGGGCGCCACTGGTTCCGACAACCCATCTCGCCTCGTACGTACCGTCGGCACTTTGAACAGCAACCTGTACCTAACGGAGGTTGTGGAGCCTGAAGTACTGCCCCTGCTTCAGGCATCTCCAAAGGCCACATTTTACAGGACAACGCCTGGCCACATATTGCGAGGAATGTACAGGCCTCCTTCGAAGAGCGACGGGTACCATTGCTTCCCTGGCCTGCACCCTCGCCAGACATATCGCCCATCGAACTTGTCTGGAATATGGTTGGTCGGCACATGGTGCGTCACGGTCCTGCAGTAACTGGTGTCACGGATTTGTGGGCTCGGATACAAACTGCGTGGAGAGCAGTCACTCAGGAACGTATTCAGAACCTTACAGATACAATGCTGGCTGGCTCTGAGCCCTATGGGACTCAACTGCTGAGGTCATTAGTCCCCTAGAACTTAGAACTAGTTAAACCTAACTAACCTAAGGACATCACAAACATCCATGCCCGAGGCAGGATTCGAACCTGCGACCGTAGCGGTCTTGCGGTTCCAGACTGCAGCGCCTTTAAGGATACAATGCCACGGCTTACAGCAGCTCTAATTGCAGCGCGTGGTGGCCACACCACATACTGAATAGTAGGCCTCAAAGGACATGTACAGATCTGAAAAGGTAACCATTTGTTACTTGTCATGTACCTAAACTGTGGTATTAAATTAATTGAATTCATGCGCTTCCTTCTTGGTGTTGCAATTTCCACAAAAGGTAGTGTAACTTCATTTGACTGCCCTTTACATTTGTACAGGTTATGTTTGATACGATTTACCAGTTTATCTCGCAGATATCTCCACCATTGGGAGAGATCACTACAATGGCTTCAGAATGATATTTTCACTCTGCAGCGGAGTGTGCGCTGATATGAAACTTCCTGGCAGATTAAAACTGTGTGCCGTACCGAGACTCGAGCTCGTGACCTTTGCCTGTCGTGGGCAAGTGCTCTACCAAGTTAGGAAAGTAGGAGACGAGGTACTGGCGGAAGCAAAGCTGTGAGGACGGGGGTGATTGGGTTGCTCAGATGGTAGATCACTTGCCCGCGATAGGCAAAGGTCCCGAGTTCGAGTCTCGGTTCAGTACACAGTTTTAATCTGCAACGAAGTTTCGTTTTACAGTGGCTTAGGCCAGTCAGCCGTAAGTAATGTTATCTCAGACTGTTCCACTTACCCTGTGTCTCAGCTGCTGGCTGTGCCAGCTCATCATACACACGGCCTCGTTTCCAGAATCATATCCGTGAGCGACGACTTAGTTAGTCCTTGTAGTATTTACCCCGTTCTATGGTGCCTCAAATTAATCAAATTGGACAGTCATGACAGGGCAAAAAAATGCAATTCTTTAATTTGTCTTCCGCGAGAAACAACGTCTGACTTTCTTTTCTCCCTGTAGGCACATTCCATACGAATCGTGGAAAATATCGAACATTCCAAGTGCCAAATATCACCATTGTCAGGAGAATAACTTATTTGTATTTAAAAATTGAGAAGGTAGTCTGCTACTACAGAATTATGCTGCTCACTTCATCACCGTGAAAAGTGAGACAAATGAAAAAAGAAGTAATTTTTTAAGAATATCCTAAGTGCGACACCAGGGTACTGACTGATTCTAAGAGCCAATAAGAAAGTTTTTGTTTCAAAGGTCATTAATAGTAAGGCACTACGTTTTATTTGTGACAATAAAAGTACAGAAATACTGCAGTGATGTTTTTTAACATTGTAAGTGTTCTCAACAAAAAAAATTCTCAAATTTTTAACGGACAATACCAAAATTGAATTCCAGAAAAGATCTATCAGTATTGATTTCTGATCCTTACACAAACCCATTCTTGGAATAATGAATTTTATTGTAGAACTCTTTGCACTCTCAAACAATAAATGTCAACATTACCCTGAAACAGGAGATCGAAAAATAGTCTTAGTATTCAAGAGGGGTAAGATCATGGCTGATGTATGCCATGCCCTACTTAACCTGAAAATTGCAAAATAGAAATCGAGTTGAACTCACGAGGGCTGATGTCAGGGGAGTGCAGTAGGTGGTATAGCACTCAATAGCCTCATCAGTCAAACAAATCAGTAACAGCTTGCACTGTACGTGCTTGAGCACTGTCCTGCAAAATGATAGTCCGGTCGTGCAGAAAGTGTGATCACTTTTGTCTCTAAGCTGCCATAAGTTGTGTTCCAAAAATGAACAGCATAGAGACAGAAGTGATGGCACATTCTGCAGGACCTGGCCATCATTTTGCAAGACATTGCTCAAGCTCGTACAATGCAAGCTGTTGCTGATTTGTTTGACTGATGGGCTGCTAAGTGGTATGCTATCTACTGCACTCCACTGACTTAAGCCTTTCTGAGTTCAACTCGATTTCTAAACTGAAGGAAACACTTCACGGCATTCACTTAAGAACTGCTACAAATTCGTCGGGCAATAGACCGCGCCGCTCGAACTGTCAACACAACTGGCACTTGCACTGCTAAGAGTATCCTACGACTTCCACATCGCTGGCAACGGGTTACACACAATACTGGTGACTACTTTGAAGGGCAGTAAAACTTTGAAACACATATCTATTTTGTACGAGCTGTAAATAAATAGTTGCCAATATTAAAGTTGCAACCCTCGTATACGAGGTGCGACAGTAAAATAATGAGACTGATGCGGAAAAAAATGTTGCTTACCGTTTTATTCTAGTGTTGGCTCAAATGGTTCAAATGGCTCTGAGCACTATGGGACTTAACTGCTAAGGTCATCAGTCCCCTAGAACTTAGAAGTACTTAAACCTAACTAACCTAAGGATATGACACACGTCCATGCCCGAGGCAGGTTTCGAACCTGCGACCATAGCGGTCGCGCGGTTCCAGGCTGTAGCGCCTAGAACCGCTCGGACACCCAGGCCGGCGTTTAGTGTTGTCTCCTACAAAGTAGATCTCTTCTGATTGCACACACTTTTTCCAGCGCTTCTGCCATTGATGGTAACATTTCTGGAACTAATCTGCTGTAATATCCTCCAAGACCCTCGTCACAGCTTTTTGGACGTCTTGTGTTGTTTGAAAATGGTGTCCCTTGACCACCGTTTTGACTCTTGGAAATGGAAAACGTCGCACGGAGCGATATATGGTGAATATGGTGGCTGCGGTAGTTCTGAAATTTGTTTTGAGGTTAAAAATTCCTGTACTGGCGGAGTAGTATGGGATGGCGCATTATCGTGATGCGGAATCCAAATCTTTCTCATACCAAGATCTTCAGTTATTATTAGACGAACCGTTTCTCGATTGATGTTCAGTTCTTCTGCAATCATTTTCACGGATAGTCTTCGATCAGATCGTACGAGTTCACGCATCCTGGCCAAGTTGACATCTGTCTGTGAGGTTGGTGGTCGTCCATTGCGGTATTCATCTCCAACATTCGTTCTGCCTTCACTAAACATTTTATGCCAACGAAAAACTTGAGCTCTTGACATAACCTCCTCTCCTCTCTCTCTCTCTCTCTCTCTCTCTCTCTCTCACACACACACACACACACACACACACACACACACACACAAAGTGTTAACTTATTACAGCACAACTCACGACTGAGCAGTTGCATCGATGTGCCACTTAGACTAGAAGCAGATTATAGACTGAGGTCAAAGATATTGTGCCTACGCAAGCCTGCAGCGTTGCAACATCTTGCAAAGAAAATCAGTCTCATTACTTTATTGTCGCACTTCGTATATTCCAGAACAAAGGCCTTGCTGACCTTTCTTCTACCATGCGCGATCTAGCAATGAACTTGAAGATTTTCCCTATGATTTGGCATTTGTTACAAGTCTAGCGACATGCGACAGTGTACCGAGAACACTGAAAACGCGTTTTATTAGCAAATGGCACTTAGAGCGTTTGACATTTCCACTCTTCTTATACTTGCGTCAGTGGACCTCTTCCACCACCATCTTTTGCCCCCATCCCATCTCATTCTAAGTATACATTATTCTCTCCTCCCCCCAGTCTCTCTCTTCACCTTATCTGACTTGTCCTCTCTCTATAACCCATCTCTCACAGCCTCTGTTTTGTGGACCCCCCTCCCACCCCCCACCCCCTCTCTCATCATCTCCATCTTTCTTCTTCCCTCACTCTTTCTTTGCTCTCTCTCTCTCTCTCTCTCTCTCTCACTCACTATCTTAGCTCCATACAACAAGCTTCAGCTGCTCTCCCAGGGAAGAGCATGTGGTGTGGCCACGTTTTATCATGTAAAGTGAGGTCTGAATGAACCCATGAAAAATGGACTCACAATCAAGTGACAGCGATAGCGGGGAAAAAAATATTTTGTTGAGAGGCTTCTCAATCACACACTCAATATTTTCTCTGACAGGATCACATAAAATGTTTTGACCCGCCACCGTAGCCGAGAGCGCTAATGTGCTGCTTCCTAGACTCGGAAAGGAGCGCCGGCCCCAGATCGAATCCGCCCGGTGGATTAACGACGAGGGTCGGTATGCCGGTCAGCCTGGATGTGGTTTTTAAGCGGTTTTTCAGATCCCGATAGGTGCATACTGGGTTGGTCCCGAAGTTCCGCCTCAGTTACACGACTCACAGCCATTTGTGAACGTTCGCATTAGTACATGACTTACACTAGACGCAGACAGCTGGGGTGCACTACTTACGTCCTGGAGGGTTCGGGGTGGCGGCAGGAAGGGCATCCGGCCACCCTCTGCAACTAACACTACCAAATCTGTAATAACACGGCCGACCCCGCGTTGAAGCGGGACAAAGGCCTCGAGAAAGAAACGAATCACATAAAATGTTGTGTGTCATCAACCAGTATCAGCCAACATGGTCATCAGAACTAGATAAGGAACAGAAAGCAATGTTTACTGTAATTCAACACAGTGGGTAGGTTGTAACATAAAATCTAAACGAAAACTACGTTTCACAACTGTTGAAAGTATCGGCAAATGGGCACCATGTCACGGTTTATCCAACTGGATAAATCTCGGAGTGACAGTGTTATATGGTGAACATTACACATTATGATGTGTGAGAGGGTGTATATCGTTAGGAGCCAAAGCTCGCAGATATTACAGTAACGGCTGGGTTGAAAATTTCTCTTTAATTGAAAGCTCTATTAAAATGTGGCTATTCCATGAAGCTTTCAGTAATTATTATTAAAAGTAACTTTTGTTTAGTTTTTTTGCTATCTCCTACGCACAGATGACAAAGTAACATAAGATTCTTTTCTAGTTATGGTGGAAAATAGAGGCAGTTACTGGTTAATGGTGTAAGATACTTTGTGTGACTACATTTTGGTTTCACACGGTAATTATCTCCACCCCTCCATTCCTCTCCCTTCACCCTTTCCCTCATTTACTTTCTCTTCCCCCCCCCCCCCCCTTCCCCAATGTTTTTGACTCACAATAAAGGCTACGAAATTAATACAGTCGTCTGGAAGATATCCTAGCACGAATATATCAAAATAAACGTTCAGCCGGTATTCCAGTATCTAGGCAATATTGATCTAACCACCAAACTGACTCCTTTGGTTGTTTCTATCATGTCCTTTGCTACGCTGCTCCAGCGAAAGCTTCGGTGCCCGGCGCCTAGGCTTGTCCCCTGGTGGCAGTAGAGCTGCACAGACGCCGACGGTCTGTGGCGTGGCGGCTTCCTCTGCTGCTCTCAGCCCAGCGCACTCTGTCCACCCCCATCCTCGCCCCTGCCGCCCCCGCCTTCCGCCGGCACACCCGAATCTTAATTGCTTGTGCGCGTCGCCGCTTCCTGCCCCTCTGGCTGTTAAACGCGGCGGCGGCGGCGGCGCTATGGGGGTGGCAGAGCACAGAGGCTGCTGTAAGGAGACGTTGGGGCGGGGGTGGGGGTGAGACGACGGCAGGATGGAGGTGTTAGGCGCAAGTGCTGTTCCGCGTCGCAGAGCGGCCTGCGCGAGGAATGGCGCTGCGTCGGATCCAGCACAGCGCCTACCTGCTGCTGTAACACTGCAGCGCACTGCACTGCCTCTCTCTCACTCCTCAATTTCTGCCTCTGAAACCCACACTGTCTGCTTCTGACGAATACAAGGCGAGGATATCAACATCTTGAGTTCTCTCCTAGATAACTGGAGCTGGAGAAAAACTAATATCGTATTTGCATCTACATATACATCCATCATCTACAAAACTGCTGTAAGGTGCATGGCAGACAGTGCTTTACACTACATTACGTATTAGGATTTCTAGCCGTTCTAGTAACTTACCACGGATGGTCATTAGGTTTTACTTTAAAAAAAAAAAAAAATCAAGGTCTATCCTATTGGCCTAACTGCAGGCAGTGTGAATTATTTCTTCACCAAGGCACTAGGTGTGGGAAGGTGTTGAGTCCACTGCCCTGGCCATTTACCTCCGGAAAGAACCTTGATACGTATTTCATAGCAGACTGAGTGAACTTGGGGGAGTTGCGGAGGGTCTGGAACGAAGAAAAATCTCCACTGTCACTCGGATTGGACCCAGAACCTCGAAGGCTGCAGTCAAGCGCTCTACCCACTAGACCACGAACACAATAATAAAGTTCCTTGACATGAAAAAGATTCTGTCAGTATTTCAGCACGGATTTCGAGAGCATTGCTTGCGCAAAACTCTGCTTGCCCTTTCCTCACATGACGTCCTCCAAATGATGGATAAAGCTCAACAGGCAGATTTTAGATTTATGGAAACCATTTGACACGGTGCCCATTGCAGGCTGTTAACGAAGGTACGAGCATGTGGAATAAGTTCACAGATATGTGAGTGGCTTGAACATTTCTTAAATAATAGAACCCAATATGCTGCCCTCGACAGACAAGGGTATCGTCAGGAGGGAAGTGTGATAGGTCCGCTGTTGTGCTCTCTCTCTCACTCTCTCTCGCTCTCTCTCTCTCTCTCTCTCTCTCTCTCTCTCTCATATATATATAATGTTTTGGCAGGCATGGTGGGCAGCAATCTGCGATTTTTTGCTAATGATGCTGTGGTGTACGGAAAGGCGTCGAAGTTGAATGACTGAAGTAAGATACAAGACGACTTACACAAAATTTCCAGGTGGTTTGATGACTGGCAGTTAGGCCTAAATGTGGAAAAATGTAAGTTAATACGGATGAGTAGGAAGAACAAACCTGTAGTGTTCGGATTCAGTATTATTAGTGTCCTGCTTGACACAGTCAAGTCGTTTGGATATCTAGGCGAAACGTTGCAAAAACATTGAATGGAACGAGTATGTGAGGATTGTGGGACGAAAAGTGAATGGTCGGCTCTGGTTTGAAGGGAGTATTTTGCGAAAGCGTGATTCATCTGTAAAGAAGACTGCGTATGGGACACAAGTGTGATCCGTTCATGGGCGCAGCTCGAGTGTTTGGGAGCCGAAGTAGGTCGGATTGAAGGAAGACATCGAATCAGTTCGGAGGCGGGTGGTAGATTTGTTACCGCTATGTTCGACAAATACGGTGCTATTACTCTGTGAAACACTGCCGATAAAATTTAGAGAACTAGTATTTGACGCTAACTGTAGAACTGTTCTTCTGTCGGCGAACGTATATTTCGCGTAAGACTCACGAAGGTAACAGATATTAGGGCTGGTACAGAGGCAAATAGATAATTGTTCCCTTGTTCTCTTCCCCAGCGGAAAATGGTATTTAAGGCCGTGTCGCCGCGCGGGATTAGCCGAGCGGTCTCAGGCGCTGCAGTCATGGACCATGCGGCTGGTCCCAGCGTAGGTTCGAGTCCTCCCTCGGGCATGGGTGTGTGTGTTTATCCTTAGGATAATTTAGGTTAAGTAGTGTGTAAGCTTAGGGACTGATGACATTAGCAGTTAAGTCCCATAACATTTCACACACATTTGAACATTGTAAGGTCGTGTCGTTAATAGCCAAATTTAAATGTAAATTAAGCCAAAAGTGTGATTGTTCTGTTGAACAGACCAACAGATATAGTGTGTGTGTGTGTGTGTGTGCGTGTGTGTGTGTGTGTGTGTGTGTGGGGGGGGGGGGGGAGAGAGAGAGAGAGAGAGAGAGAGAGAGAGAGAGAGAGAGAGTGCTAGCTTTGATAACACTGCAGATGCATAACTGGGTCCGGGGATCTTGCGGGAATGTGCAGTAGCTATTTATGCGAGCAAGGAGGTGAATGGACAGTGGAAGCTACTGTCGTGTGATGACCTGAGAAGTTGTGTCGGACAGGATGCGTGTCCGGATGACCAAGACGTGCGGGAGATCCGGTTTCGAGAACCGCTCCGGTATAAATTTTTCTACTTCCACTATCGAATTATTCCGATGCCCAATTCCTGCTGGGGGCATCTCTCTCCCCCCTGAAAATCTACACTCCTGGAAATTGAAATAAGAACACCGTGAATTCATTGTCCCAGGAAGGGGAAACTTTATTGACACATTCCTGGGGTCAGATACATCACATGATCACACTGACAGAACCACAGGCACATAGACACAGGCAACAGAGCATGCACAATGTCGGCACTAGTACAGTGTATATCCACCTTTCGCAGCAATGCAGGCTGCTATTCTCCCATGGAGACGATCGTAGAGATGCTGGATGTAGTCCTGTGGAACGGCTTGCTATGCCATTTCCACCTGGCGCCTCAGTTGGACCAGCGTTCGTGCTGGACGTGCAGACCGCGTGAGACGACGCTTCATCCAGTCCCAAACATGCTCAATGGGGGACAGATCCGGAGATCTTGCTGGCCAGGGTAGTTGACTTACACCTTCTAGAGCACGTTGGGTGGCACGGGATACATGCGGACGTGCATTGTCCTGTTGGAACATCAAGTTCCCTTGCCGGTCTAGGAATGGTTTAACGATGGGTTCGATGACGGTTTGGATGTACCGTGCACTATTCAGTGTCCCCTCGACGATCACCAGTGGTGTACGGCCAGTGTAGGAGATCGCTCCCCACACCATGATGCCGGGTGTTGGCCCTGTGTGCCTCGGTCGCATGCAGTCCTGATTGTGGCGCTCACCTGCACGGCGCCAAACACGCATACGACCATCATTGGCACCAAGGCAGAAGCGATTCTCATCGCTGAAGACGACACGTCTCCATTCGTCCCTCCATTCACGCCTGTCGCGACACCACTGGAGGCGGGCTGCACGATGTTGGGGCGTGAGCGGAAGACGGCCTAACGGTGTGCGGGACCGTAGCCCAGCTTCATGGAGACGGTTGCGAATGGTCCTCGCCGATACCCCAGGAGCAACAGTGTCCCTAATTTGCTAGGAAGTGGCGGTGCGGTCCCCTACGACACTGCGTAGTATCCTACGGTCTTGGCGTGCATCCGTGCGTCGCTGCGGTCCGGTCCCTGGTCGACGGGCACGTGCACCTTCCGCCGACCACTGGCGACAACATCGATGTACTGTGGAGACCTCACGCCCCACGTGTTGAGCAATTCGGCGGTACGTCCACCCAGCCTCCCGCATGCCCACTATACGCCCTCGCTCAAAGTCCGTCAACTGCACATACGGTTCACGTCCACGCTGTCGCGGCATGCTACCAGTGATAAAGACTGCGATGGAGCTCCGTATGCCATGGCAAACTGGCTGACACTGACGGCGGCGGTGCACAAATGCTGCGCAGCTAGCGCCATTCGACGGCCAACACCGCGGTTCCTGGTGTGTCCGCTGTGCCGTGCGTGTGATCATTGCTTGTATAGCCCTCTCGCAGTGTCCGGAGCAAGTATGGTGGGTCTGACACACCGGTGTCAATGTGTTCTTTTTTCCATTTCCAGGAGTGTATATTTACGTCCCTACAGAACAGACACCACACATGCCTATATTACATCAGCATCATAGTTGCTAAATGAATTCGTAGTAAAACGTGTTGCATTGATTTACATCTTCTATATTTCCCGTAACAATTCTATCTGCTTACGATCCCAGCCTACCGAGATTTGAGCGTTGGTCTAACGAGGGTTTCGTAAGCTACCTTCTCTGTGGATGGACTACAATTTCCAAGGATTCCAATCAATCTCAATTTGGCATTTGCCTTGCGTATAATAAATTTTAAATGGTTGTTCCATTTCAAATCACTCCGTACCTGTATGTATACTGGTAGATTTTGTATGAGAGGTGACCTCTTCCAGTGATTATTTTGAAATCGTGAAATCATACGATAATGGGTCTTATTTTCAAAGTGCTTTATTTATGGACCATTTCACTGGGCTCTGGGCCGAAATTATCAGGGACTAAGAAATGCGGCCAATGGAGCGAATATCTGGCTGTTTATGTCGAACGCCATCTAGTGAGTAGTTCTTACCGTGCACAGTACAAGCAGGGCCAACAGGTACAGGGAAGTCTGCTTTCTCCAGCGGTACTCACCTGGAACAACAGAAACAGCAATTAACCTTGTATGAAACGAGTGGATGACCACTACAAATTGTAAAGAGGGTGTAGTATGATCTGTCTACACCTATTAAGTACATCACTGTAGTTTCGGTCTATATTTGAAGGTTAATGTTAGGAACTACTGTGCGAAGCTTGATACAGTACTCATTAATAGATAGACTGAGTCACCAAGAAGGGCCGCGGGCACGCGAGACGGGCATAAGACGGTTCCGACTGCAGCGCCACGCGGCACGAGCTACCGCTAACCGATTAGAAGTTTTCTAGTAGCCACTTTAAAAAAAATTATTTCAGTTCCATATTTGTTAACAATTGAAATGTAGATTAACATACACTGAATCATTGTTTCTCAAAAAATATAACATCTTAATTTTTTAATTCCTAATTGTATGAAAATGCGAGAATTCTCAGTAATAGAAAATTCCGCATAAAAATGCGACCGATCAATGCCTTTTGAAAAATTTAATATGCTGCCATAAACCCATTTTTCTAAAGTATATGTTAATTTAATTATCCAATTGGTAAGTAATATGGAATTGATATAAGAGTTCAAAAAAAAGTACTTGCCACTAGAGAGATTCGAACCAGCGACTGTACAGTTACGACTATTACGCCAAGCACTCAGTCACCAGTGATTATTTCAATTACTTGAAACTGTTTTGTATTTAAACGCACTTCGAAATCTTCCGCTCTTCAAACATGATTTCACTGAGTCTTCTGCAGAACTGCATCGTACTGCTTTCGAAAACTGGTGTCCGCGTTACTTGCATTCTGATTCTAAAAATATCAAGAAAATCGAACAGTTTCCCGGTCCATGAAGTCCCCTCGCGACTGCAGTCGCCCTTGTTAGGGAAGAATCCCTTCATGTAACGAAGCATTTCGCGACCCGTTCTCTTAGTGGATGGTCAGAAGTCTCGCTTGTATGTTCGTGGTCCACGAAATTCTTTCGCTCCTGACGGCTCGTCCAGAGCTCTGCCGGATGTCTTTTGAGGTGGCTCGGTTATCGCTGAGTGTAGCCGACTTACTTAAGAACGTAACTGATCAGTTCAAATGTAACTGGCCAGAGCAATAATACAGGGTGGCGCAGGGAAACGGGAGATTTCGAAATAACGTCGTTTCCATGAATAAATTCATAAAATTAGTAATTTATTAACGAAAGTGAATGTATTCAGTATGCCATTATTCAGTATGTCTTTACAATCTAAATGTCCAAAAGTGTCTCTCTACTTTTTAAAGAATCGGAAAGATGTGCTCCCATTCGGCGTTCACACTCTAACAGCCTGTTATGAAAACTGTGGAATGCGCGGTGTAGCAAATCTTGGAGAATGGCAGTGATTTCGTTTTCAGTGTTCTCCTTCAGTTCATGGATTGTTGCAGGACATCTACGGTACACCTTGGCTTTAAGATATCCCCACAGGAAGAAGTCGCACACACTAAGATCAGGGAATCTCGCAGGCCATGCAATGTCACCGTTACGTGAAATAATGCGTCTTCCAAACAATTGACGAACTGCTGCCATCGATTGTCGAGCAGTGTGTGACGTGGCTGCGTCCTGCTTTAACCACATGTTTTCGACGTTAAGATTAAGCTCGTACAGTCTCGGTGTAAATAATGCTTGAAGCATTTTAACATATCGAGCGGATGTTACTGTCACTGCACTACCATCCTCACGTTCAAAAAAATACGGGCCGATAACACCATGACATGACACAGCACACCATATTGTGACCTTGGCGCTATGTAGTGGTCGCTGGTGAAACTCACAAGGATTGTCCTGTGCCCAATAACGAAAATTCTGTTTGTTCACGAATCCGTTCAGGTGGAAATGGGCTTCGTCTGATATCCATAAGTTACCAAGGGAATTCGCGTCCTCGTTGAATTTAGCCAATATCTGGCTACTAAACTCCATACGTGACGCTGGGTCTCGTTCATGTAAGTGTTGCACAACCTGCAACTTATAGGGATGGAAGTCTAATTCGTGCAGTATTCTTTGTAAGCTTCGTCGCTTAATCCCTAGCGAAGATGCATGCTGTCGACCGGAGCGCCGGGGACTTCTCTCGATTGCAGCTCTAGCAGCTGCTACGTACCGTTGGAATGCCACCTGGAGGTTTCTTTTTCAAGGCAGATCCTGTTTCTTCAAAATTACGCACCCACGCTGTAATCGCATGCGCAGATGGGACACTTCCATGACGTCCAAGCTGGTAATGCTGTCGAAATGTTCTCTGCGCGTCAGTCGCACTGTCACCATTTTTGTAAAACGCTCTCACAGCTACTGCACGTTCCGCACCAGTCCAATTCTCCATGATTACTAAATGCGAATGCGTTCACATCAATTGTGCAAAGTTTCGAACATCTGTCGGCGCTACAGTGCTGCCAACTGTAACGTTCAAAATTTCCCGTTCCCCTGCGCCACCCTGTATTTTACAGAAACGCATCATCATACAGTGTTTTAGATCAACAAAGAAAGCATGTCAGGCCCCCAGGTCTGCAGACGACACACGCACTCCTCTGTTGTCTTGCGGGAAATAAAAAATGCCACGTGCTTGTCGTAACATCTGCATTGGAACAACAAGAACAAGAGCGAATATAATTGTTAAGGAACGCGAAAGTATTTCCTGACTAGGGAAAGTGGAAAAACAAGCTTTAGCAGAGCACGCTCTTAACTCGGGAAGCTGAAGTAAAGCATTCCGAAACCCAAATTTTTATCTACACTGAGTATCTATTGCCCAGAGTTATATAAAGAAGCAGTCGAAATACATAAACATGGAGACAATCTATATAAATTTAAAAAAAAAGTTTCTTCAAATTCGTAAAACTTAGACAGTTCTTCACCGATTGCTTTGATATTTTGACACAGTGCTCATTCGCGTATAAAATATATGTTATGTACCGAGGTCACAAAACTTAAGGGATATCACCTAATATCGTGTCGGGCCTCCTTTTGCTCGCCGTAGTGTAGCCGCCGTTGGAAGCCCTTGCACGTATACTGTTACCTGCTGCCTCTGTAGTCGGCCATAACTGCCAAAGAGTTTCCCACGCTGGATTCTGTGAACTGCCTGACCTCTTGATTATGTCCTACAAATCTTCGAAGGAATTCATCTCGGGCGAGCAGGGTGGCCAAAACATAATCCCGAACAGTCCAGAATATTCGTCAAAGCAGTTGCGTACTATTGTGGTCAAGTGACATGGCTCATTGTCACCCATGAAATTCCACCGTTGTTTCGAAACATGAAGTCCATGACTGGCTGCAAATGATCACGAAGTAGCCGAACGTAAGTTTCGAATCAATGATCGATTCAGTTCCATGTACACACATTCCACCCCATTACGGATCCATCACCAGCTTCAACAGTGCGTGGTTGTCTACTTGGGACACTGGCTTCGCAGAGTCGGCGCCACACTCTAACCCTAACATCAGATCTTACCAACCGCAATCGAGACTCATATGACCAGGTCACGGTTTTACAGTCGTCTAGGATCCAATCGAAATGGTCAGGAGCTCAGGAGAGGCGGAGAATGTGATTTCGTGTTGTTGTCAAAGGCAAAGGCTTCCACAGCCCATTAACGCCGAATTTCGCAGCACTCTCCTAACGGATACGTTCGTCGTACGCCGCACATCGATTTCTGCGGTTATTTCACGCAGGTTTGCTTGTTTATTAGCAGTGACAACTCTAGGCAAACGCTGCTGCTCTCGGTCGTTAAATGAAGGCCGTGGACCACTGTGTTGTCCGTGGTGAGAGGTAATGCGTTAAATTTGGTATTCCAGCCACCTCCTCACATAGTCGATCTCGGAGTACTGAATTCCCTGACAGTTTCCGAAATAGAACACGCCATGCATCCGATGTCTCGTGTCACCTCAAAAAGACCTAGTAGGTATATAAAACAAGCGTATATCCCAAGGAAATGTGTGTCACAATTTCAATGCACTCGATGAACAACTTTTGGAGATTCAACATTTTGAACAAACGTACATATACATTTTTATTTTCGTAGATGAAAATGCTCGTTTGCTCACAGTCAATACAGAAGTATGGGGATTACAGACTTTGAGCAAACGAACATTTACATCTACAAAAATAAAAGTGTAAATGTCCGTTTGTGCAAAACTTTGAATCTCCACAAGTTGTTCATCGACTGCTTTGAAATTTTGCCATAACATTGCATGGGAATACACGCTTGTTATATATACCTACTAGAGCGTCACGTATAATATATAAATATACAGGGTGAGTCACCTAACGTTACCGCTGGAGATATTTCGTAAACCACATCAAATACTGACGAACCGATTCCACAGACCGAACGTGAGGAGAGGGGCTAGTGTAATTGTTTAATACAAACCATACAAAAATGCACGGAAGTATGTTTTTTAACACAAACCTGCGTTTTTTTAAAATAGAACCCCGTTAGTTTTGTTAGCACATCTGAACACACAAACAAATACGTAATCAGTGCCGTTTGTTGAAGTGTAAAATGTTAATTACATCCGGAGATATTGTAACCTAAAGTTGACGCTTGAGCACCACTCCTCCGCTGTTCCATCGTGTGTATCGGAGAGCACCGAATTACGTAGGGATCCAAAGGGAACGGTGATGGACCTTAGGTTCAGAAGAGACTGGAACAGGACATTACGTCCACATACTAACACCTTTTTATTGGTCTTTTCCACTGACGCACTTGTACATTACCATGAGGGGTGAGGTACACGTACACACGTGGTTTCCCTTTTTCAATTACGGAGTGGAGTAGAGTGTGTCCCGACATGTCAGGCCAATAGATGTTCAATGTGGTGGCCATCATTTGCTGCACACAATTGCAATCTCTGGCGTAAGGAATGTCGTACACGCCGCAGTACATCTGGTGTAATGTCGCCGCAGGGTGCCACAATACGTTGTTTCATACCCTTTGGGGTTGTAGGCACATCACGGTACACTTTCTCCTTTAACGTACCCTACAGAAAGAAGTTCAGAGGTGTAAGATCAGGAGAACGGGCTGGTCAATTTATGCGTCCTCCACGTCCTATGAAACGTCCGTCGAACATCCTGTCAAGGGTCAGCCTAGTGTTAATTGCGGAATGTGCAGGTGCACCATCATGCTGATACCACATACGCCGACGCGTTTCCAGTGGGACATTTTCGAGCACCGTTGTCAGATCATTCTGTAGAAACGCTATGTATGTTGCAGTGCTCTCCGATACACACGATCGAACAGCGGAGGAGTGGTACTCAAGCGTCAATTTTAGGTTACAATATCTCCGGATGTAATTAACATTTAACAATGCAACAAACGGCACTGATTACGTATTTGTTTATATGTTCAGATGTGCTAACAAAACTAACGGGGTTACATTTAAAAAAAGGTAGGTTTGTGTTAAAAAACATACTTCCGTGCATTTTTGTATGGTTTGTATTAAACAATTACACTAGCCCCTCTCCTCACGTTCGGTCTGTGGAATCGGTTCTTCAGTATTTTATGTGGTTTACGAAATATATCCAGCGGTAACGTTAGGTGACTCACCCTGTATAAGTGATAATGACAAGGGAATCTATACAAAAACGTAAATATTAATTTGCTCAAAGTATTAAAACTCTCGAAGTACTTCACCCATTGCTTCGAAAATTTGACACAACGTTCCAAGGCAATACATTAGTTTCTATTGTTGTTGTGGTCTTCAGTCCTGAGACTGGTTTGATGGAGCTCTCCATGTTACAGTAAAGCTGCATGCCCTCGGGAAAAATTACGGCTGTAGTTTCCCCTTGCTTTCAGCCGTTCGCAGTACCAGCACAGCAAGGCCGTTTTGGTTAATGTTACAAGGCCAGATCAGTCAATCATCCAGACTGTTGCCCCTGCAACTACTGAAAAGGCTGCTGCCCCTCTTCAGGAACCACATGTTTGTCTGGCCTCTCAACAGATACCCCTCCGTTGTGGTTGCACCTACGTTACGGCCATCTGTATCGCTGAGGCACGCAAGCCTCCCCACCAACGGCAAGGTCCATGGTTCACACATAGTTTCTATACATCTATTATTTAAACACACACACACACACACACACACACACACACACACACACACACACACACACACACACACACACACACATTCGTAATATACAGGGTGTCCCATTTATCTTGACCACCTTAAACAACTGTTTGTCCAGATGCAGATTACAATATGTTTCAAGCAAATGTTCTTTAGCCGTCAGTGGGACATCAATCAGCATGATTGTCTTCGTTGTAGCTTTGTTTTCTACAAAGATATGAACAGCGGTGTGACTGTTTTCAAATGGCACCCTGTATTTTTTATTCGGTAATTCATTTCCTCTCGTAAAGACCGATTCAATAAATGTATCACAGTGTACCGTTCACTGTAACACAACGTTATTAATTACATAACACAACATTGACTTTGAGCCCGGGATCACAAACTCGTCCACCTGCTGGAGTTGTCAGAAAACAAATGAAAACTAAGTAAAACAATAACGCAAGATTTACTTTGACTCTCCTGTACCACTGCCCAGGAGTAGAACACTGAAAGGTGCTCAGAGTGGTGGGTGATCCTGGATACAGATACACTGGTGCACTGGTTGAATGAAAGAATTATTTCGTGCTTCCAATGTTGCCTGCTGAAGAGAAGCAAGCACCGTTCCTGTGTGTCCTCTGGAGTTGGTGGAATATCGCGATAGACACCGTCTTTAATACATCCCCAAAGATAAAAGTCCGGAGGATTTAAATCAGGAGACATAGCAGGGAAAGTAACTGTTCCTCCTCGACCAATCCATCTGGCAGGATACCTTCGGTTCAGAACACGATATGCACGCAAGGCATAATGTGCTGGACATCCATCGTGTTGATACCACATAAGCATTCTGGTTCTAAGCGGCACTTCACACAGAAGAGGGGGAAGAATTCGTCTGAGGGAGTTAGCATATGCTATGCCGTTTAGACTACCATTGATGAAATAAGGGCCAATAATTGTACTACCACGCATCCCACACCAGACGTTAACTCTCCATTGACGCTCATGTTCCACTTGTTTAAGCCATCGTGGGTTGTCGCTGGACAAATAATGCATGTTCCTTATATTTACCTGTCCTTTGTTTGAGAAGGAACATTTCAGCGGTGAATAGAACATACGGGTTGGCGAGGATTTACTGCTGTGCGCACTGACAGAACTGTACACCATGCTGGAAATCATTATCATGCCATTCTTGACGCAGATGTACATGGTAAGGATGGAACCGGTGACGTGTAAGAATACGATGGACACTGGTTGTACGAACGCCAATCTCGTGTTCAAGTTGTCGTGTGTTCACATGTGGATTCATAGCAATGGAAGCGAGAACAGCAACTTCGGCAGCTTCGTCTGCGCGAGTGCTAAGACGATTGTGCTGTCGTGGGTTGAAACTTCCTGTTTCCTGAAGCGTCGCAACAAGACGAGAAAACATCCGCAGGGAAGGTGGGTTCTTGTCAGGTTATCGCTCTCTGTACAGTTCCGCTGCTTGCGTAGCATTTTGCCTACCTTCAACAACAATAAAAGAAACGTTATATCGATGCAGTTTGCAGGAAGAACAGCATTTACCGTATGTCTACTCTATACAACAGTATTTAAAAGGACTAAACTACTGTATTAAATGTACCTGTACATAAGTATTGCAATTACTGTTCTGCTAACTTACATTCCCCATAGATGAGTAGCATTTCTACCTTCTCTTCGTTGGTGCACATTCTACTCACACAACTCTTCAGCTGACGATGGTTGACGGAATGACGAGTGCGCATTCTACTCATGTTTACGTTTGTCCTCTGTCAACGTCAGCACGTGGATGTGTTCCATTACCCCGAGTATCTACACTAAGCGCTGGGAGCGTCAACGTCAGTGTTGTATTATATAATTAATAACGTTGCGTTTCAGTGAATGGTACACTGTGATACATGTTTGAATAGATATTTAGGAGAGCAAATGAATTACCAAATAAAAAAAATACAGGGTCCCATTTAAAAAAGTCATACCGCTGTTTATATATTCATAAAAAACAAAGCCACAAAGATGGAAATCACGCTAATTGATGTTCCCCTGACGGCTAAAGAATATTTGCTTGAAACATTTTGTAATTTGCATCTTGACAAATTTATGCGATCCATTGTTAACTAATTACTTTAGTGAACCAAATTTCAATCAGTTAGAAGATTTTACCAACGTTAAAGTATAACTTAATTATCAGTATATCCTTTAACTTATTTACACAAAACAAGGAATAAATTATAATAATGAAAATATTAAGTCATTCATTGCAGAACTAGAACAAATCCGCTGAATTTCGGTTACATCATGAATCATACAAATGTAGAGGCTGAAATTGAACTAAATTCTTAAAGGTTACAATGACGAATAACTTACATTGAAATGATCACATTGATAATGTTGTGAGGAGAGAAAACAAAATTGACAGAAGATTTAGAAAATGTAACAGGATTATTAATGTGACTGCTTATTCTACTTTTGTCCGCCCTATTCTGGACTATTGCTGTGCTGTGTGGTATACGCGTCACATGGTACTGACGGAGGAAATCGAAATAGTTCGAAGGACGACAGCTCGTTTTGTATCATTGGGAAACAGTGCAGAAAGCGTCACGGATATGGTAAGTCAATTGGGGTGGCAATCACTAAGCCATAGGCTTTTCCGTTGCGGCACGATATTTCAATCACCATCTTTCTCCTCAGAGTGTGAAAATGTTTTGTTAGCGCACACCGACACAGGGACAAATGATGATGATGATGATGATCATAATGTAAGGGAAATCGCAGCTCGCACAGAAAAATTTAAGCGTTCGTTTCTCCCACACACTTTTCGAAAGTGCAACGTTAGAGAAGTCGTTTGTGGATGATACGATGAACCCTCTGCCGGGCAGTTAATTTTCAAGTGCAGAGTAATCATGTAGATGGTAATAATAATAATAATAATAATAATAATAATAATAATAATAATAATACCCGGCCACTGTGACCGAGTGGTTCTAGGTGCTTCATTCCGGAACCGCGCTGCTGCTACGATCGCAGGTTTGAATCCTGTCTCGGACATGGATGTGTGTGATGTCTTTAAGTTAGTTAGCTTTAAGTAGTTCGAAGTCTAGGGGACTGATGACCTCAGATGCTGAGTCACATAGTGCTTAGAGCCATTTGAACCATTTTTGAATAATAATAATAATGATAGTAATATTAATACTGATGATAAAAAGGATCACTACAGCAGTGAACATTCTGTACACAAATGATAATTTTTTTAAGTACCATAAATTATTCTTAGTCGTGTTAGTTATTAATGGAGAATGTTTTCTTTGTGCTGTGTATGTTTTGTTTAGACTTCTTTTAGATATAAATTACAGAAGTTATCCAGTAGAACTGCAAGAATCGTTACAAGAAAATAAGAAAATGAACGTGGTAATAGGCGGAAAATCATCGAGTAAATATCGAGTAAAACAGAAGTAATATCCGGCGTTCCCCAAGGAAGTGTTATAGGCCCTCTATTGTTCCTGATCTATATTAACGACATAGGAGACAATCTGAGTAGCCGCCATAGATTGTTTGCAGATGATGCTGCCATTTACCGTCTCGTAAAGTCATCAGATGATCAAAAGGACTTGCAGAACGATTTAGATAAGATATCTGTATGGTGCGAAAAGTGACAACTGCCCCTGAATAAAGAGAAGTTATTCAAATGAGTACTAAAAGAAATCAGCTAAATTTCGATTACGCGATAAGTCACACAAATCTGAGGGCTGTAAATTCAACTACATACTTAGGGATTACAATTACAAATAACCTAAATTGGAACGATCACATAGACAATACTGTGGTAGAGCAAACCAAAGACTGCGATTGACTGGCAGAACACTTAGAAGGTGCAACACGTCTACACTACCTTACACTAGACTTGTCCGCCCTATTCTGGAGTACTGTTGTGCGTTGTGGGATCCGCATCAGGCTGAACTGACGGATGACATCAAAAAAGTACAAAGAAGGGCAGCTCGTTTTGTATTATCGCGAAATAGGGGAGATAGTTACACAGACATGATACGTGAATTGGGGTGGCAATCATTAAAACAAATGCGTTTTTCGTTGCGATGGGATCTTCTCATGAAATTTCAATCACCAGTTTTCTCCTCCGATTGCGGAAACATTCTGTTGGCACCCACATACATAGGGAGTAATGATCATCACGATAAAATAATAGAAATCAGGGCTCACACGGAAAATTTTAAGTCACCGTTTTTCCCGCGTGCCGTTCGAGAGTGGAACGGTAGAGAGACAGCATGAAGGTGGTTCACTGAACCCTCTGCCAGGCACTTTATTAGGAATAGCAGAGTAATCACGTAGATGCAGATGTAGAATTCATGTTGACAATTGATTTAGATGTAACTGGTGTGTCCGATTTTTGTGAATTAAACTTATACAAGAGAGGTTGATCGTATTTCTTGGAATGTATTTCTTGGAATATGTTTCTTCTAATGCAGCTGTTTTTATTGTGCCTTGCACGTTTCGCTTCCTTTTATTTGTGAGGCATCTTTAGTGGCCTGTAATACAGTTTATTTCTGTGTCGATCAACTGCGTTTTATAATGATTACACAAATGTGTTACTACATAGGAAAAACAGCAATTCTTTATTCTTAGATGAGGAACAACGTTTGTAGCAGAAGTTTCCTGACATTAAATTTGTTTATGCTTACGATCTGTGACCTTATAATTGCGTATTTGACGTGCTGGAGCTGTACTTACAGTGTTTGCATACCCAGGGTGCCTGATATTCGGCTTTCTGCAGACGCATTTAGACTTCACACCTCACTTCCACCGATCACTACAAACAGTGAACAAAACAATCCAAGGCACTGTGGTCATTAGAAGCGAGATGTCAAGTCGAAAGCGACAGAGCAGTTCGTAAGGTTCTCTTTTGAGTTTCAAATGGTTGTAATGGCTCGGAGCATTATCGGACTTAACATTTGAGGTCATCAGTCCCATAGACTTAGAACTACTTAAACCTAACTAACCTAAGGGCATCACATACATCCATGCCCGAGGCAGGATTCGAACCTGCGACAATAGCGGTCGCGCAGTTCCAGACTGAAGCGCCTAGAACCGCTCGGCCACACCGGCCGGCACTCTTTTGAAGAAAAGTAAAAGAAACGAGTTTGGAACCACGAATGTTGCACCATGTTAGATGCCTCACTTGAAGTGGCTAACATGTAGGCTGCTGTTTGGCTTTCTGGCTGCTGCACCACCTGCTACGTTCCAGAGCCGAGCCGCAGCGCGATAACGGACGAAGCACCGCCGCCGTGTGCAAACCGCGCTCCGCACAAAGAGATTAACAACGGAGACGATCCATCAATCATGGCCCACTTTTCTTAATAAAAGCCGGAATTTATTGCTTCGGGATAGGCGAGGCGTGGGTAAGGAGCGTACGTACACGGGGAAGAGGCGGGAGATAAGAGGAGGATGGAGGGGGAGGGGGGAGGTGGGGGAGGAGGGAGGGGGAGGGGGAAGAGGAGGAGGAGGAGGAGGAGAAGGGAAGATGATGGGAGGCAGAATGGCGGAGAGAATGGCAGAGGAAAGGAGCCTGTTGCTGGCTGCAAAGCCCGTCAGATTGGCTCCACGGCGTATTTTCCTCTCTTTCGCTTTTCTTTCTTTACTTTTCCACCCCACCAGGCCAAACAAGACGTAATTTACATGCGAAAACATAGCGGCTCGGTCGGAATACCAATCAGTGGAGCCGACACGCTGTCAGAACTGCTCTCGAGATCTCTGGCTGAAGGGGTGAGCTAGGGGGGTGGTGGTGGGGGGGATGAGTGGTTTAGGTGGGGGGAGGTGGGTGGTATATAGAGGTGAGGGTCGGTAGGAGGGGGAGTATAGGAAGAGTGGGGGAGTGGCAGGTAGCGTGCAGAAATTACGACCGGCATGTGAAGAGAACTGCAAACAGATCTCCGCACAGAACACACACTCAGTTGTCCTTATGAGACAGACGAAACAGTAACAGTTTTAAAATGCAAATTATGTGACATGGCGCAACCTGCATGCAATTGCGCCGCCGGCATCCAGCGAGGTGGTGAATTATTTCTCACAGTGGACTCGGATTCAAGAGATTCGAGTTCATAACATTGCCTGGCCATAACGGAGCAGGTTTTTGTTAGTTTCCCCAGCTCTACTGAACAAATGCCTGATGGATTTAAACAAAGCCAGGACCGATTACGTTTCAGTCTTCTCCAACTGACGAAGTAAGCAGACGTGTTGGAATTTTATCATAGTACCAGTGCTGGTATTTGTAACAGGTCGGACATATGTTGTTCATTATACGACAGTTACACACTGTTTCTACTAAAACCTCTGCACATTGTTTATAATAATACAACTGCATGTTGTTTAGCATGTTACCAGCACACACAGTTTATAATAGCACACACATTGTTCATGATAGTACTAG